>NC_091351.1:16617377-17319877 GCF_038502225.1 Cherax quadricarinatus | reverse complement strand
GTCACCACTGACAGTTTTGACACAGTTTTTGCAGCTAGCCAAGGAGGGTCCCTTGCTGGATCAGGAACTTGCATTTTGGTAGCAAAGTGTTCAGCAAAGAGGTCCGCCTTCTCTTGACTACTAGTAGAGGTGGTCCCATCCTGTCGATTTAGAGGTGGAATAAGTTCATCACCAGGTTTTGGAGCCTACCCTACCTGATGCTAACTTTCTTCTAGTGTCCACCTCCCATTTAGCAATGGCCCACTTTTGAACATCACCCATATGCCTACAGGCTTGCATGTGCAAGTTCCTGTTATAGGTGGTAGGATGTCTCTTATACCTTCGCCATGCTTTGTACTTAGCAGTAGCAGCCTCTCTACAACGAAAGCCAAACCAAGGCTGATTTGTAGGCTTCGTCACATATTGCCGGTGAGGAATGTGTTCTTGTTGTAGATTAAGGATGTGTCCAGTGAAGGCTTTCACTTGGTTGTCAACATCCCCTTGGAGAAGAGCATTCCAGTCGGTGGTGGCGAGCTCAGAGCAAAGGGCTGGCCAATTACCTCTTTCCCATAGCCAGGTTTTGCGTGTGGACTCCTCACCTCGTTCTGTTGGGATCTTAAGTGTCGTAAAAACAGCCTTGTGGTCAGACGATCCAACGTAGCCGAGGGGTTGACAAGTGACTATGCCTTCTGCCAGATCACTCGCTACTGGGTCAAGGGAGGAGCCAGAGATATGAGTAGGGAAATCAACAAAGTTTCTCATGTCAAACACTGCAAGAAGGTCATCAAAGTCCCTCTGTATAAGGTGCTGGTTGAGGTCACCAACAATTATAATATGTTGACAGTTGTGTTGCAGCAGAAGGGAGTCAATATTTTCCATTAGGAAGTTGATAGGGTCTGCATGTTGCCACTGAGGTCTGTACATTGCACATGCTAGTACAGAGGTACTAGTGTTTATACAGAGCTTGAAGAACATCATTTCAAGATGTGTAGGGGTGACAACATCAATGTGCTGGGCATGAACACTTTTAGAGAAGCACACAGCAACACCTCCTCCTTGCCCTTGCCTGTCTCTTCTCATCCATGAGGTGTAGCCAGCAATTCTTGCAAAATTTTCTGGAGTCCTGTCATCCAAAAATGTTTCAACAACAGCTATCATGTCGGGACGTCGAGTGTTCAGAAAACTATGTGTGAGCTCTCCAACATTAGTAATAAAACCTCTAATGTTGGCCGACAGGATGCTGATAGACTGGCTCCTCATGATGAAGTGGTCAGCTTGAGGTGGTAGGTGTGTAGGGAATGTAAGGTGCCTGCCCTTGAGAGAGGTAGGGTACTGAGGCAGCTGCAGGGATGTAGGTCTGTGGTCTTGTATAAGGCACAATCCCACCTGCTGGGTTGGGATAGGAGTAGCTAAGTAGGTGACGTGTGAGTGTGTTCACCAATTCAGAGATCCTGCTTGTTTGTTCTGAGAACAGGTCTCTAAACAGGGGGCCCTGTCTGTCAAGTTCCTTTTTCTTCCGACACTGGTCCTCCTGATGTCCTTTCTTATGGCAGTAATTACACCTGGTATCTCGCAGGCAGTTGTTGGCAGTGTGCCCCTTCCGGGGCACACTGCGAGAGCACAGCCTAGGTGCCTGGGAGGGTGGACTAGGATTTGTTGCACCTCCTGTGTTTTGCAGATTTGTCCTCAGATTCTGCCGCTGGAACTGTGTTAGTGGAGGGCGAGACGGCTGTAGATGTCTTCCTCCTCCACGTCCTCTTCCACGTCCTCTGCCCCGTCCTCTACCAGTTCTGACAGATGTGTTCCTGTTGTTCGTACTTTGGCGCAGTAGGTGATCAGGTGCAGTGATAGTTCCCTGATCATTAACTGCACCAATCTCTGGTAGAGAAACTCCTGGCTCAGAACTTGCTGATGAAGCACTGCTACCAGATTCTGGAATAGTGTCGGCAGGTGTGCTGATAGGTGTAGGATCAGAGATGGTATGTGCACTGTCAAGTGGACTGGCAGTGGCTGAAGCAGAGATGTCAGGTGTAGGAGAATTAACAGATCCAAGGCTTCCCTCGTTGCTGGGAAGAGGATTTGTTCCCTCTGTGGTGGTCAGAGGAATTGTGTTAGAATTCCCAAAGGTAGTGTTTTGAACTCTGTCAGTCTGTGGGACCTTAGCGATGACAGGATTCCACCAGTTGTTTACCCCTGAGTTAAGCTCAGTGTGGGACTTCCAGTCTTTGTCAATAGTGTCACCATCAGCTGAGCAGCTTACGTCACTTGATGTAGGCTTGCACTGGCCTTCTACTATAGCTTGTAGGTTATCTAATGATTTGAGGAGCTCATGAAGTGCTTCCCTGTGATGGATTATCTTAGCTGCAACTTTACAACACAGCCCAAGAGGGCTGTCTTGAGGTAGGACTTTTGAACCTTCCTCCTGTATCTCCAGGCTTGTATCCAGATATACCACAGGATTATGGATATCCTTCAATTTTCTGAAATTTTCAACCTGGCTGCAACAAAATTCTTCTTCTGGAATGCAATCTGTGTGGCAGTAGTTGGAACAAGTAGGTTCCTTACATCTAAGAAGAATTTTGTCCCTTGTGGTATACCCACAAACACTGCAGTAACTACTGGGACAATAGCCAGATAGCGTAGATATTCTTGCTATTTTGCGGTGTGAAGTCATCCCAGAGGAGGCTTGTAGGTTTGCAATGAAGTTCACAGGAGAGAGAGAGGGTGGGTGGTGGTATCGTGGGTGGGGTGGAGTATCGTGGGTGGGGCGGGGTATCGTGGGTGGTGGTGTTTATAGCGGGGTGGGTAGTGAGGGCGGCAGTGGGCCGACTAGCTGGAAGTGTTGCCTTCTCACTATCACTTAATAAACACTGTTTATGCTATCCACTTTTCCACTAAAGGAAGATGTTACACAAATCACTATGTTGCATTGTACCAGTCTCTTTGTTATAAAGCACCAGATGCTAGTACATAGCACAAAACACATATGATATTAGATAATATTAGATGCTCACTCTGAAGGCAATAGTGACGTCACTCGTAAGGCCTGCCGCTGTCCCCTCACTCACACCATGTCTTCACCATACCACACCATACACTCTCTCTCTCTCTCTCTCTCTCTCTCTCTCTCTCTCTCACTCTGTGTGTGTGTGTGTGCATGCCTGTCTGTCACAGTTACACATAAATACAATTATACATAGTGTAAATTTCCTAGGATAACCCAAAAAATCCAGACTGGCAAACAATAAGTATCAGACTCAGATGTGACTACTGCTTTGAGTGTAAAATGTGTTGGTTCACTAGTGGCTCTCTCTGAGACAGAGAGACAGAAAGAGAAGCAGACAGACAGAAAAAAAGAGAAGCAGACAGACAGAAAAAGAGAGAAGCAGACAGACAGACATGTTTATGTGTAAAGTGAAAACAAATAAAGGGAAGGCAGTGTACCCTGATCATATGTCAACACTCTCATTAGTGGAGAGAGAAGACAATGATGTATACTCTCTTACACCGTGATTCAATTATTATTATTATTATTATTATTATTATTATTATTGTATTGTCCGTGTATCCTAAGTAATTTACACTATGTATAATTGTATTTATGTGTACCTGTGAGACAGAGACAGACAGACAGAGCCAACCAGCCAGACGGCCAGCCGGCCAGCAGGCCAGTCGGCTAGATAGCCTGCTGGCCAGCAGGCCAGCCGGCCAGCCAGCCCTGTTGTTTACACAAACCCACACTCCCTTCCCCACTAAACATTGCTGGGACCTATAAATACAGTATACAGGTCTCCCTCAACATTCGCGAGGGTTAGGGGATCAAGAGCCTCACGAATGTTGAAAAATCGCGAATGTTTGATGCCCCAGTATATTGTAGGGAAATATAATGCAATACTGCTTCCTTAACTTGTTGAGCCATGATCAATCATAAAATACATAAAAACGTCGTAAATTGTACTAAATACATACATTATGCCTTAACCCTTCGACTGTTTTCGACGTATAAATACGTCTTACGAGCCAATGTTTCTGACGTATATATACTCAATAATTCTAGCGGCTTCAAATCAAGTGGGAGAAAGCTGGTAGGCCCACATGTGAGAGAATGGGTCTGTGTGGTCAGTGTGCACCACATAAAAAAAATCCTGCAGCACACATTGCGTAATGAGAAAAAAAAACTCTGATCGTTTTTTTGGAATAAAACGCCGACTTTGAGGTGTATTTTCGTATAGTATTTATCGTTGTATTCGCGTTTTCATGGTCTTAGGTGATAAAATGGAAAACATATTACAGAAATAGAGATGATTTTCATTACTTTTACGATGAAAACGACCTTGAAACTGAGCTCAAAGTAGCGGAAATGTTCGATTTTTACCAATGTTCAGGAGTAAATAAATCACACCACACGTCCAATACACGTCAACTGGGGAGTCTAATATTCTTTCACTAGTACACTGATATTATTTATACCATTTTTACAATAATGCAGTCGTCTGCATAACAGTAAATTTTGTATTTTTTTGTATGAATAAAAAATCAAATTAGAAAGCAATAATAATATAAGAGGGGCCTAGAGATGTGACTAATGAACAGAGCATATGTTATTTTAGTGCCACGAATGTCTACCTTGTTTATTCTGGACCCTATTTTGAAATTGGCATCTTTTTTATTTTGCGTGAAATTGGCCAAATTGCCAATTTCTGACCACCATATTGGGTAGTCCAAATTAGTAAATGGGAGGTTTCTTGTACTCAGCTGATAGATAAAATGGAGTTCTAAAGAAATAGCTATGAGTTTGGTCAACTGGAACAATGGAATTGGCTGAAAATAGGGCTCAAAGTCGGCGAAATCGCCGATACGCATATGTTGCAGAGACTGCTAACTTCGCGGGAGCATAATTCCACGAGTTTTCGACCAAATCTCGAACTTTTGGTGTCATTACCATCGGGAAAAGATTCTCTATCATTTCATAAGAAAAAATAATTTTTTTTTTTCAAAAATTGAGCGACATAGAATGACAGTTTCAGAGAGGGGCCTGAAACAGTCAAAGGGTTAATAACATGTATGTTATTAAATACCACTGCGAGTCCCTACTACCCTCCCTCTGACCCCCCACAACTGGCAGCCAGCCCTCCCACCACTGTGTGGTGAGTGTTTTGTTTGTTCATTATTTGCTATTAAACTACAGTATAAATAATGTAAACCCATCCATGACTGCATATTAGAATGGCTATTCGGACAGGTATTGGACGGTGACATCATGTGTTTACTCTTGAACACGGCAAAGAATCAAACATTTGTGCTACTGCTAATAATAATAATAATAATAATAATAATAATAATAATAAATACGATAGAATTGAAGAAGGAAATTGTATAAAAATACGAGGGTTGAAGCAGTGGTGGAGGAAGTGGTTGACGCATCGTAAGTGTGGTTTTGTTTATGCTGGAGTGAGTATTAGTCTCCGTGCTCTTCCAAACATTTCACAATAATTCATTGTATTTGGTGCTTGTAGATTGTGACTGGAGTGGTTGAGGCAGTGGTTGAGGCAGTGGTAGAGGCTGTGGTAGAGGCAGTGGTTGAGGCAGTTATAGAGGCAGTGGTAGAGGCAGTGGGTGAGGCAGTGGTTGAGGCAGTGGTTGAGGCAGCGGTAGAGGCAGTGGTTGAGGCAGTGGTAGAGGCAGTGGTAGAGGCAGTGGTTGAGGCAGTGGTTGAGGCAGTGGTAGAGGCAGTGGGTGAGGCAGTGGTATTTACTAACATATATGTTATAAATAATAATAGTACATGTTAATATTAATAACATTTATAATAATAATAATAATAATAATAATAATAATAAATGTTATTCATAATGTACTATTATTATTTATAACATATATGTTAGTAAATATCACTGCCTCACCCACTGCCTCTACCACTGCCTCAACCACTGCCTCAACTGCTGCCTCACCCACTGCATCTACCACTGCCTCTACCACTGCCTCTATCACTGCCTCTATCACTGCCTCTACCACTGCCTCTACCACTGCCTCAACCACTGCCTCAACTGCTGCCTCACCCACTGCATCTACCACTGCCTCTACCACTGCCTCTACCACTGCCTCTACCACTGCCTCTTCCACTGCCTCTTCCACTGCCTCTTCCACTGCCTCTTCCACTGCCTCACCCACTGCCTCACCCACTGCCTCACCCGCTGCCTCTACCACTGCCTCTACCACTGCCTCAACCACTCCAGTCACACTCAATCTACAAGCACCAAATACAATGAATTATTGTGAAATGTTTGGAAGAGCACGGAGACTAATACTCACTCCAGCATAAACAAAACCACACTGACGATGCGTCAACCACTTCCTCCACCACTGCTTCAACCCTCGTATTTTTGTACAATTTCCTTCTTCAATTCTATCGTATTTATTATTATTATTATTATTATTATTATTATTATTATTATTATATTATTATTATTATTATTATTTATTATTATTATTATTATTATTATTATTATTATTATTATTATTATTATTATTATTATTATTATTATTAGCAGTAGCAGAAATGTTTGATTCTTTGCTGTGTTCAAGATGTCACCTTCCAATACCTGTCCGAATAGCCATTCTAATATGCAGTCATGGATGGGTTTACATTATTTATACTGTAGTTTAATAGCAAATAATGAACAAACAAAACACTCGCCACACAGTGGTGGGAGGGCTGGCTGCCAGTTGCAGGGGTCGGAGGGAGGGTAGTAGGGACTCGTGGCGGTAAACTTAAATATGATTTGGCAACTGGGAATTTGGCGGTTGGGAATTCGCGAATGTGTGAAGCCAGCGAAAGTTGAAAACGCGAATATTGAGGGAGACCTGTATACGTATAGGTAGTAGGTTGGTAGACAGCAACCACCCAGGGAAGTACTACCGTCCTGCCAGATGACTGTGAAACAAAAACCTGTAACTGTTTTGCATGATGGTAGGATTGCTGGTTTTCTTTTTCTGTCTCATAAACACGCTAGATAACAGGGATATCTTGCTACTCCTACTTACACTTTGGTCACACTTCACAGACACGCACATGCATATATATATATACATACATCTAGGTTTTTCTCCTTATTCTAAATAGCTCTTGTTCTTTTTTATTTCTTCTATTGTCCATGGGGAAGTGGAAAAGAATCTTTCCTCCGTAAGCCATGCGTGTCGTATGAGGCGACTAAAATGCCGGGAGCAATGGGCTAGTAACCCCTTCTCCTGTATACATTTACTAAAAAAGAGAAGAAGAAAAACTTTATAAAACTGGGTTGTTTAAATGTGCGTGGATGTAGTGCGGATGACAAGAAACAGATGATTGCTGATGTTATGAATGAAAAGAAGTTGGATGTCCTGGCTCTAAGCGAAACAAAGCTGAAGGGGGTAGGAGAGTTTCAGTGGGGGGAAATAAATGGGATTAAATCTGGAGTATCTGAGAGAGTTAGAGCAAAGGAAGGGGTAGCAGTAATGTTAAATGATCAGTTATGGAAGGAGAAAAGAGAATATGAATGTGTAAATTCGAGAATTATGTGGATTAAAGTAAAGGTTGGATGCGAGAAGTGGGTCATAATAAGCGTGTATGCACCTGGAGAAGAGAGGAATGCAGAGGAGAGAGAGAGATTTTGGGAGATGTTAAGTGAATGTATAGGAGCCTTTGAACCAAGTGAGAGAGTAATTGTGGTAGGGGACCTGAATGCTAAAGTAGGAGAAACTTTTAGAGAGGGTGTGGTAGGTAAGTTTGGGGTGCCAGGTGTAAATGATAATGGGAGCCCTTTGATTGAACTTTGTATAGAAAGGGGTTTAGTTATAGGTAATACATATTTTAAGAAAAAGAGGATAAATAAGTATACACGATATGATGTAGGGCGAAATGACAGTAGTTTGTTGGATTATGTATTGGTAGATAAAAGACTGTTGAGTAGACTTCAGGATGTTCATGTTTATCGAGGGGCCACAGATATATCAGATCACTTTCTAGTTGTAGCTACACTGAGAGTAAAAGGTAGATGGGATACAAGGAGAATAGAAGCATCAGGGAAGAGAGAGGTGAAGGTTTATAAACTAAAAGAGGAGGCAGTTAGGGTAAGATATAAACAGCTATTGGAGGATAGATGGGCTAATGAGAGCATAGGCAATGGGGTCGAAGAGGTATGGGGTAGGTTTAAAAATGTAGTGTTAGAGTGTTCAGCAGAAGTTTGTGGTTACAGGAAAGTGGGTGCAGGAGGGAAGAGGAGCGATTGGTGGAATGATGATGTAAAGAGAGTAGTAAGGGAGAAAAAGTTAGCATATGAGAAGTTTTTACAAAGTAGAAGTGATGCAAGGAGGGAAGAGTATATGGAGAAAAAGAGAGAGGTTAAGAGAGTGGTGAAGCAATGTAAAAAGAGAGCAAATGAGAGAGTGGGTGAGCTGTTATCAACAAATTTTGTTGAAAATAAGAAAAAGTTTTGGAGTGAGATTAACAAGTTAAGGAAGCCTAGAGAACAAATGGATTTGTCAGTTAAAAATAGGAGAGGAGAGTTATTAAATGGAGAGTTAGAGGTATTGGGAAGATGGAGGGAATATTTTGAGGAATTGTTAAATGTTGATGAAGATAGGGAAGCTGTGATTTCGTGTATAGGGCAAGGAGGAATAACATCTTGTAGGAGTGAGGAAGAGCCAGTTGTGAGTGTGGGGGAAGTTCGTGAGGCAGTAGGTAAAATGAAAGGGGGTAAGGCAGCCGGGATTGATGGGATAAAGATAGAAATGTTAAAAGCAGGTGGGGATATAGTTTTGGAGTGGTTGGTGCAATTATTTAATAAATGTATGGAAGAGGGTAAGGTACCTAGGGATTGGCAGAGAGCATGCATAGTTCCTTTGTATAAAGGCAAAGGGGATAAAAGAGAGTGCAAAAATTATAGGGGGATAAGTCTGTTGAGTGTACCTGGTAAAGTGTATGGTAGAGTTATAATTGAAAGAATTAAGAGTAAGACGGAGAATAGGATAGCAGATGAACAAGGAGGCTTTAGGAAAGGTAGGGGGTGTGTGGACCAGGTGTTTACAGTGAAACATATAAGTGAACAGTATTTAGATAAGGCTAAAGAGGTCTTTGTGGCATTTATGGATTTGGAAAAGGCGTATGACAGGGTGGATAGGGGGGCAATGTGGCAGATGTTGCAAGTGTATGGTGTAGGAGGTAGGTTACTGAAAGCAGTGAAGAGTTTTTACGAGGATAGTGAGGCTCAAGTTAGAGTATGTAGAAAAGAGGGAAATTTTTTCCCAGTAAAAGTAGGCCTTAGACAAGGATGTGTGATGTCACCGTGGTTGTTTAATATATTTATAGATGGGGTTGTAAGAGAAGTAAATGTGAGGGTCTTGGCAAGAGGCGTGGAGTTAAAAGATAAAGAATCACACACAGGGTGGGAGTTGTCACAGCTGCTCTTTGCTGATGACACTGTGCTCTTGGGAGATTCTGAAGAGAAGCTGCAGAGATTGGTGGATGAATTTGGTAGGGTGTGCAAAAGAAGAAAATTAAAGGTGAATACAGGAAAGAGTAAGGTTATGAGGATAACAAAAAGATTAGGTGATGAAAGATTGAATATCAGATTGGAGGGAGAGAGTATGGAGGAGGTGAACGTATTCAGATATTTGGGAGTGGACGTGTCAGCGGATGGGTCTATGAAAGATGAGGTGAATCATAGAATTGATGAGGGAAAAAGAGTGAGTGGTGCACTTAGGAGTCTGTGGAGACAGAGAACTTTGTCCTTGGAGGCAAAGAGGGGAATGTATGAGAGTATAGTTTTACCAACGCTCTTATATGGGTGTGAAGCATGGGTGATGAATGTTGCAGCGAGGAGAAGGCTGGAGGCAGTGGAGATGTCATGTCTGAGGGCAATGTGTGGTGTGAATATAATGCAGAGAATTCGTAGTTTGGAAGTTAGGAGGAGGTGCGGGATTACCAAAACTGTTGTCCAGAGGGCTGAGGAAGGGTTGTTGAGGTGGTTCGGACATGTAGAGAGAATGGAGCGAAACAGAATAACTTCAAGAGTGTATCAGTCTGTAGTGGAAGGAAGGCGGGGTAGGGGTCGGCCTAGGAAGGGTTGGAGGGAGGGGGTAAAGGAGGTTTTGTGTGCGAGGGGCTTGGACTTCCAGCAGGCATGCGTGAGCGTGTTTGATAGGAGTGAATGGAGACAAATGGTTTTTAATACTTGACGTGCTGTTGGAGTGTGAGCAAAGTAACATTTATGAAGGGATTCAGGGAAACCGGCAGGCCGGACTTGAGTCCTGGAGATGGGAAGTACAGTGCCTGCACTCTGAAGGAGGGGTGTTAATGTTGCAGTTTAAAAACTGTAGTGTAAAGCACCCTTCTGGCAAGACAGTGATGGAGTGAATGATGGTGAAAGTTTTTCTTTTTCGGGCCACCCTGCCTTGGTGGGAATCGGCCAGTGTGATAATAATAAAAAATAAAAACCTGTATACGTATTTCTAGACAATAATATGTGACTGAAATAGGTGAAAATGTTCACCTAAATGTTCGTGCAGTTATTGTGTATTCACCTAATTGTACTCGCCTAATTGTGGTTGCAGGGGCCGAGACTCAGCTCCTGGCCCTGTCTTTTCACCGATTGCTACTAGGTCCTCACTCTCCCTGCTCCATGTGTAGCATACAACTAGTGTATATATCCAAAACTTGGCCTATATTGGTCTCACAGGCCATAGAAGTTACTTGAAAAAATAAAATGTTAAAAAATAAAAGAAAAAATAGAAAAAAAAAACTATTTCTGCATGACCGGCAGTAGGCGATGTTGCCATAAGTGGCTCACTTTGTCAACTTCAAGCCTCCATATCTCGGTAAGTATTGATCACAAATAACTTTTTTTTGGCCTATAATACTCACAAAAATATGCTTTCTCATCCCATAAGAAAAAATAATTTTTTTTTTTTTTTAAATTTTTCGACCCCGAGAACAAGTTAGGGAGAGGGCCTGTCGACCCTGAAAGGGTTAAAGTGCAAACATTGTTCTTCCCATTTCCAGTACTCAAGTCTGGCTATATAAAAATAACCGGTTTCCCTGAATCCCTTCACTAAATATTACCCTGCTAACACTCCAGCAGCTCGTCAGGTCCCAAATACCATTCATCTCCATTCACTCCTATCTAACACGCTCACGCATGCTTGCTGGAAGTCCAAGCCCCTCGCCCACAAAACTATTATTAACTTATTACTATTATATTATTATTACTTCTTTCTTTTAACACACCAGCCGTATCCCACCGAGGTGGGGTGGCCCAAAAGGAAAAACAAAAGTTTCTCCTTTCATATTTAGTAATATACAGGAGAAGGGGTTACCAGCCCCTTGCTCCCAGCATTTCAGTCGCCTCTTACAACACGCATGGCTTACGGAGGAAGAATTCTATTCCACTTCCCCGTGGAGATGAGAGGAAATAAACAAGAACAAGAACTAGAAAGAAAATAGCAGAAAACCCAGAGGGGTGTGTATATATATATATATATGCTTATACATGTATGTGTAGTGTGACCTAAGTGTAAGTAGAAGTAGCAAAACGTACCTGAAATCTTGCATGTTTATGAGACAGACAGAAGACACCAGCAGTCCTACCATCATGTAAAACAATTACAGGCTTTTGTTTCACACTCATTTGGCAGAACGGTAGTACCTCCCTGGGCGGTTGCTGTCTACCAACCTACTTCCTAGGATTATTATTACTATATTATTATTATTATTATTATTATTATTATTATTATTATTACAGGTCCTCCATCACAAATCCGGCATCATTGGGACCTGTAGTGTGCCGGATTACTAAGTTTGCCGGATTACAGAGTGGTTAGGTTAGAATACACTTAATAAAATTAACCAACTTGGCTTACACAGTTCATTGTACATCGGCAAAAATCGAACATTTCCGCTACTTTGAGCTCCATTTCAAGGTACTTTTCATCATGAAAGCAATCGAAATCATGTCTATTTCTGTAATATATCTTCCATTCTTTCAAATGAGTCCTAAAAAATGAGAATACAACCATAAAAACCATACGAAAATATACTGCAAAGAGGCGGCTAATGGCTGAGAAGTGAACTCCCTTATTTATCGTCCGTCTTTTTTATTTTTGTTGTACGTTAAGAAGCATCTTTCCATCATACATTGCCCAAGTTTCAATGAGATAGCTCAACAAACAACCGAGAAAAAAAAATGTTTACCATAAATCATACATGGCAAGCCCAAGCCAGGTACTGGAAATAAGTCACTTTGTCTGGCCTTTCTGGGTTATCCTAGGTTCTCCTCTTCAAGGGGGGCTCCTTGGCGTGGTGAAGAGGCTCTTGGTCTGAGGAATTAGACCTGTCGGTCTACTTCCTCAGACCGAACCTAATTACCCCCCAATCCCCCGTTCCCTATCCCATCCTCCCCTTTTTCCTTTCCTCCTCCTCCTCCCCACCCCTCCCTTTTGCCCTTCCTTTTTTTTTTCCACAGGCACGCTAGTTCCTAGGTAGGGGAAAGGGTACCGGGGTCCATCCCATTCCGTTGAGGTTCTTGGCGGTGGCGTAGTTTGCCGTGGAATCTGGATTGCCTGGGGATGTCCTGATCCCTCTCCGGTATCCCGGAGGGTGGCTTTGGGTGTCTCTCGGGCGACGGGTGTATCTCTGGAAGCCACCTTTCGGATTCCGGGGGTGGTGGCCGAAGGAGGTATGCTTTGTGGCGGATTTCCGGCCACCCTCTCTTTTGTCCACCGAGGTAGCTCGGCAGATGTGAGGTTGCTATCCCGGATTGCTGGTTTACTGGCATGATGGGTAGGGTATGGCACGGGTTCCATGCTGCATCTGCGCTACTTGCGGTGCTGAGGTTCTCTTGGGCGCGGAGGGAGATTTCTGGCCCTTTCATTCCTCCTAGGAACTATCCCTCCCCGGTCCCCCCTTTTTCAATTCTTTTTTTTATTTTTATTTTCTTTTCTTCTTTCTTTTTTTTTCTTAAAAACAAAAAGAAAGAAGTAACCTAACCATGGCAGCTCTAGTCCATGAACCTGCTACCCCCGGGCCCCTTCTTGATACCGCACCCCGTTCTGACCCCGCCTCGTCTTTGGACCACTCTTCGGACACTCCTCATGCCTCTGTACCTCTTGCCGGTGCTGTTTCCTCACCCGCTTCAGGTACTGAGGCCTCGACTGACTCCTTCGATTTATCTGACCTTCGCTCTCCTCTGACTATGCTTCCGGCCTCTCCCTCTACGATGCGGCAATTTTCGAATCGCCGGCAAATTCCACGTCGGACCAACTCTGGTCCCACGCCTAAACGACAACGACAATTACCTGCTGATTATACTTCTCCACCTTCTCGTTCTTCTCAGAAAAGATCGACACATCCTTCACTACCTTTCCACGCTCAGTTTCAGACTGCACAGTGGACTAAATTCTTCACTTTACGACCGACTTCCTCTACTGCCTATCTTTCTGACCACAGTATTGGCAAGGCACTCCTACGCCATGTTGGTAAAGATATTTCTTTTCATGCTCTTAAGAGCGGTAAGCGCATCGTCACCGTACAGAGTGCTACCCAGGCTCATGAGCTTTCTCGTCTTTCCCATATCGATACTGTTCCTGTAACTATTGAAAAGCATCATTCCCTCAATTCTTGTAGTGGTACCATCATTCTGCCCCATACCATAGTTCAACAAAATTTCCAGACATGTGGCACTGACATTCTTGAACAGCTGAACTCCAAGATCTCCCAATCCTCAAGGTAGACACTTACGTTCTTCCTGCCCGCGGGCGGAGACGATACCCTAGCAATGTGGCTCGTTTAACTTTTGACAGCCGTGAACTCCCATCCTCAGTTTATGTAGCAGGACATCGGTTACAAGTTCGAAAGGTGATCCCTACACCGCAACAGTGTAGAAATTGCTGGCGATTTGGCCATCCAGCAAAATATTGCAGATCTATCGCCGAATGCCCAGTCTGTGGTGCCGATGACCATTCTAATACGTCTTGCAATCGACCTCCCTCTTGCCTTAATTGTCATGAGGCTCACCCTTTGTACTCTTGCCGTTGTCAAGTCTACTTAAACGAGCGGGAAATCCGTTACCTCAAAGAGGCAGAAGGTCTCCCTTATGCCATGGCAGTTTCTCATCTCCGCCTCCAAGGGAGACTACCTCGTGTTTCTTATTCCCGTGTTTCAAAACGTCCCCCCACTTCTGGTATCCCATCTTCTGCACCCACCTCTGTGGTTACCTCTCCCATAGTCACTCCTGTAGCTAATTCTTTTGCTGTCCTCGGCTCAGACGTCCCTACTTCAACGTCTCAGTCTGATCTTGCTTCTTCGTGTTCTCTTTCACAAGCCTCAGTAGCGACGAGATCTCGTATGACACCTCCTCCCAATCGTCCCTCTACTTCTCAAAAGTCAAAAAAAGGTCCCTTAACACCTCCTACCCATCTTCCACCTCCTCATTTTCCCTTCCCTGTCTCTGTACCTGGTTCTCCCCCTCTCACTGGCTCTGTTACAAGTGTAGAGGTTCACCCTCCTCCTCGTACTGTACCTTCCTCCCCTGTTCCCTCCCAAGTTTCTTCCTCTTCGGCCACCTCCCAGGTTTCTGCCTCTTCTGTCCCCTTCCACGCTTCTCCAGTTCCCTCCACCCTTCCCCTCAAGGAAGGTTCCTTGATGTTGGTGAGGGGCTCTTGATTTAGGGAATTGGATCTGTGCTCCAGTTCCCCGAATTAAGCCTGAATGCCTTCCACATCCCCTCCCCCCCCACAGGCGCTGTATAATCCTGCGGGTTTAGCGCTTCCCCCTTGATTATAATAATAATAATCCCTCCACCCTTCCGTCCCCCCCCTACCTTGGTACAGTCCATTACAGTTCCAATCTTTACTCATCCTCCCCCTACAATTTCCAATATTGTCTCCCATACGACGTCTCTGAATTCTGAAACACTTGAAGCAATCTCTAAATATATTGCAGAGACCAAACCATCAATGGACACTGATCCACCCTCCGCTCCTTCTCTCTCCTCTACTCCATCTGCGCAACTCCTTTCTTCACAGCGCACCGTTCCTTCGCTGCTTGAATGTTTTCCACTGCCTCCGCATGTGGACTTTTCTAACCCCTGTAGTCCGTAGGAACCCTTACCTGCAGATTTCAGGTATCTTTATCATTGCCAATCATGGCCTATTTACAGTGGAATATATGCGGCCTCAGGGGTAATCGGGGTGAGCTTCAGATGTTACTCTCCCAGTTTTCCCCTGTTGGTGTTTGCTTACAGGAACCAAAATTACACTCTGCTGTTATCTCTCCCATCTCAGGCTATAATTTATTGTATTCTTCAGATCCTTTTCCTGATGGGACCTTTAATGAAAGTGCCCTTCTTCTACGCACTGATATTCCGTACCATCAGCTATTTGTTCGTACTTCGCTGCATTACACAGCAGCCCGTATCCACTTGCATAGGTGGTATACGCTCTGTTCTTTATATCTCTCTCCTTCTCGGGCATTATCTATTCCGGATATTGCCTTTCTTGTTTCGTCATTACCACCACTGATTCTGTTACTTGGTGATTTTAATGCCCACCATTTCCTCTGGGGGGGGGGGTCTCACTGTGATTCCCGTGGCATTCAGTTAGAGGCTTTTCTTGCCACCCACCCCCTCCATGTTTTAAATACAGGTACTCACACCCATTTTGATCCTCGGACTCTCACTCTCTCTTGCATCGATCTCTCAGTCTGCTCTTCCTCCGCCGCATTAGACTTCACTTGGTCTGTTCTTCCGGACTTACATGACAGCGATCATTTCCCAATCATTCTTACTTCCCCTTCGTATTCACCACCTCTTCGCATCCCACGCTGGCAATTTGATCAGACAAATTGGAACCTTTACTCACACCTAACTGTTTTTAGAGAGGTTCCTTCTTCGTCCTCCATCAATGAGCTTTTACACCTCTTCTCGTCCTCCGTTTTAACCTCAGCTTCTCATTCTATACCCCAAACTTCGGGCAGGCATTCTCAGAAATGCGTGCCTTGGTGGTCTCCTGCTTGTGCTCGTGCAGTACGTTTGAAACGCGCTGCATGGGGCAGGTACCGGTACAGTAGACCCACAGAGAGACTTCTTGAATTTAAGCAGAAGCGTGCGATCGCTCGCTGTGTCATCCGTGACGCTAAACGCACTTGCTGGCGAGATTATGTCTCCACCATCACCTCTGCTTCCTCTATGAGTGCAGTCTGGAAAAAAGTACGAAAACTGAGTGGTAAATATTCTCCTGACCCGGCTCCTGTTCTGCGGGTTGCCGGTGTTGATATAGCAAACTCACTAGATGTTGCCAATGAAATTGGCAATCATCTGGTCCGTATTTCTCAGGGACTCCATCTATGCCCCTCATTTCTTTCCTCGAAGTCTGCCAGAGAGTTAGCACCCTTGGACTTTTCTTCTCTCAGAGAAGAACAGTATAATGTGCCTTTTACACTTCAAGAACTGGAGGCAACACTCTCAGCTTGCCGATCATCGGCAGCTGGGCCTGACGACATTCATATTCGTATGCTACAACATTTACATCAGTCAGCCCTTGCAGTCCTATTACGCCTTTACAATCTTATTTGGTCACAAGGAGTTCTTCCACAGCTGTGGAAATCCGCCATTGTTCTCCCTTTCCGCAAACCAGGCACTACGGGACATGAAACCTCCCACTATCGTCCCATTGCTCTTACCAGTGCAGTTTGCAAAGTGATGGAACGCCTAGTAAATAGACGTTTAGTGTGGTATTTAGAGAGACACAACAGTCTCTCCACTCATCAATATGGCTTTCGTAAGGGACGTTCTACCATAGACCCCTTACTACGCTTGGATACGTATGTTTGTAATGCTTTTGCAAATAACCACTCAGTTATTGCCATATTTTTTGACCTTGAGAAGGCATATGACACAACTTGGAGGTATAATATTTTAGCCCAAGCCCACTCCTTAGGCCTTCGAGGCAATCTACCATCCTTCCTTAAGAACTTTTTAACTGACAGGCATTTCCGTGTTCGGGTTAATAATGTGCTCTCCCCGGACTTTATCCAAGCTGAAGGTGTCCCCCAGGGATGTGTTCTGAGCACAACACTTTTTCTCCTTGCTATTAATGATTTGGCCTCTAGTCTTCCATCAAATATTTGGTCATCACTCTATGTTGATGACTTCGCTATTGCCTGTGCAGGCACTGACTGTCACCTTATTACAGTTTCTCTCCAGCATGCAGTCGACCGTGTTTCCAATTGGGCCACCACACGTGGGTTTAAATTTTCCAGCACTAAAACCCACCAAATTACTTTCACTAGACGCTCTGTCATCTCCGATCATCCTTTGTACCTCTATGGCTCCCGTATCCCTGAACGTGATACAGTCAAGTTTCTGGGCCTCCTCTTTGATCGTAGGTTATCCTGGAAACCTCACATTACCTCTCTGAAGGCAACTTGCCACAGCCGGCTGAACCTCCTTAAAACCCTTGCTCATCTTTCATGGGGAGCTGATCGTCGAACCCTCCTTCGCCTACATTCCACCCTTATCTTATCGAAACTTGATTATGGTGACCAGATCTATTCAGCGGCATCTCCTGCTACTCTCTCTAGCCTTAACCCCATTCATCACCAAGGATTACGTTTATGCCTTGGTGCTTTTCGCTCTTCCCCTGTCGAGAGCCTCTATGCAGAAGCGAACGTTCCATCCTTATCCGATCGCCGTGATGCCCATTGCCTTTGCTACTATGTACGCTCTCATGATGTCCGCAATCCTTCCATTTATAGAATGGTCACTGATATTAGTAGACATTCTTTATTTGTTCGCCGCCCCTGTTTACTCCGTCCCTTCTCTCTTCGCCTTCATTCGCTCTTGTCTTCTCTTCAATTACCACCTTTCTATGTACATGTAGCATCTCACTTTTCCCTACCCCCCTGGGAAGTTCCAGCTGTTCGAGTCTGTTCTTTCTCTCTCCCTTGCTTGAAAGCCCAACTGTCTACGGTCGCTTCCCGCTCTCATTTTCTTGACCACTTTCACTCTCATTCTCATGCCATTGCTGTGTACACAGATGGCTCTAAGTCTTCTGACGGCGTAGGATTCGCAGCAGTGTTTCCGGACAGCGTCGTACAAGGGCATTTACTACCTTCGGCTAGTATTTTTACTGCTGAATTGTATGCCATCCTTACAGCACTTACCCGTATTGCATCTATGCCTGTATCATCATTTGTGGTTGTCTTAGACTCCCTTAGTGCTTTACAGGCTATACAGAAATTTGATACACCTCACCCCTTAGTCCTCCGTATCCAACTTTGGCTATGCCACATCTTTACCAAGCATAAAGATATTGTTTTTTTGTTGGGTCCCTGGTCATGTTGACGTACAGGGCAATGAACAGGCAGACAATGCTGCGCGGTCAGCAGTACATGACCTACCAGTTTCATGTAGAGGTATTCCATTTACGGACTATTTTGCTGCAATATCTTCCCAACTTCACACCCGTTGGCAACAACGTTGGTCTACTATGCTCGGCAACAAACTTCAATCTATTAAACCGAGTATAGGTTACTGGCCGTCTTCTTATCACCAGTGTCAAGGTTGGGAGACTACTCTCTCCCGTCTTCGCATTGGCCATACTCGTCTTACTCATGGATATCTCATGGAGAGGCGCCCTGCTCCTCTCTGTGAGAATTGCCAAGTTCCATTATCAGTCAGCCACATTCTGTTGGACTGCCCACTTTATCAACGAGCACGCAGAATTTACCTCCGTCGTCGTCTTCGCTCTGCTGCTCTCTCTTTACCTTCCCTTCTCGCTGATGGACCCACCTTTCATCCAGACTCTCTCATTGACTTTTTGACAACAACTGACTTACTTCACAAATTCTGATACCTTCAGCCCTTTCTACTTCAATCTCTTGCTACCCCCTACCCCTGTACTATCCCCTGCTCCACTGTTTTCTGTAACCTACTGATCATCCCTCCTCCCTTCTGCCATCCAATACCCTCGCTTCCTTCCCTACCCTGCAGCACTGTATAGCCCTTGTGGCTTAGCGCTTCTTTTTTGATTATAATAATATCCTAGGTTCTCTATACATACACTGCTATGTATGATAATCTATGTAACTGTATTTGTGTATACCTGAATAAACTTATTTACTTCTAGTCTGTCAACTGAGTACAAGAAACCGCCCATTCACTTATTTCAACTACCCAATAAAGTGGTCAGAAATTGGCAATTTGGCCGATTTCACACAAATTTCAACAGATGCCAATTTCAAAATAGGGTCCAGAATAAACAATGCAGACATTCCTGGCAGTAAAATAACATTTTCTCTGTTCATTAGTCACGGCTACAGGCCCCTCTTATATTACTCTTGCTTACCATTTGGAATTTGTATGTACCAATAAATAGAAGATTTACTATTATGCAGACTGCTGCATTATTGTAATAATTGCATAAATAATGTCAAGCCATTCTTGGCTCCGTACTGGAATTTAGACTGGCAGGCGGACAAGTATTGGACGGTGATGTCATTTGTTTACTCTTGAGATTCGCTAAAGAATAGAACATTTTCGCTACTGTGAGTGCAATTTCAATGTACTTTTCGTCATAAAAGCAATCAAAATTATATCTATTTCTGTAATATATCTTTCATTCTATCAAATGAGACCGAAAAAATGAGAATATAACCATAACAACCATACAAAAATATACCGCTAAGCGGCCGCTAATGGCTGAGAAGTGAACTCCGTTATTTATGGTCTGATTTCTTTCATTTTTGGTGTACGTGAAGAAGTATCTTTCCATCATACATTGCCCAAGTTTGAATAAAATAACCCAACAAACAACTGAGAAAATAATATAATAATAATATCTTTATTTACTACATGTACATGTACAAGGTATACAGGCTTAGCTGACATCAATGACATACATCTATATAGAAAGCCCCTTGTTATGCTGAGTATTTCAAGAAAATTAGGTCAGTGTCCCAGGATAACACCCACACTAGTCGACTAACACCCAGGTACCCATTTACTGATGGGTAAACATAGACAACAGGTGTAAAGAAACATGCCTAATGTTTCTACCCTGGCTGGGAATCGAATATTTACCAAAAATCATATACAGTGAACCCCCGGTTCGCGATACTAATCCGTTCCTGAGAGCTCATCGTAAACCAAAAATATCGGAAAGTGAATCAATTTTCCCCATAAGAAATAATGGAAATCAAATTAATCTGTGCAAGACACCCAAGAGTGTGAAAAAAAAACTTTTACCACATGAAATATTAAGTTTAATGCAATAACAACAATAACAACAATAACAATAAATAACGAAAGAATAATTGACACTTACCTTTAACCCTTTGACTGTTTTCGACGTATAAATACGTCTTACGAGCCAGTGTTTCTGACGTATATATACTCAATAATTCTAGCGGCTTCAAATCAAGCGGGAGAAAGCTGGTAGGCCCACATGTGAGAGAATGGGTCTGTGTGGTCAGTGTGCACCACATAAAAAAAATCCTGCAGCACACATTGCGTAATGAGAAAAAAAAACTGATCGTTTTTTTTGGAATAAAACGCCGACTTTGAGGTGTATTTTCGTATAGTATTTATCATTGTATTCGTGTTTTCATGGTCTTAGGTGATAAAATGGAAAACATATTACAGAAATAGAGATGATTTTCATTACTTTGACAATGAAAACGACCTTGAAACTGAGCTCAAAGTAGCGGAAATGTTCGATTTTTACCAATGTTCAGGAGTAAATAAATCACACCACACGTCCAATACACGTCATCTGGGGAGTCTAATATTCTTTCACTAGTGCACTGATATTATTTATACCATTTTTACAATAATGCAGTAGTCTGCATAACAGTAAATTTTGTTTTTTTTTGTATGAATAAAAAATCAAAATAGAAAGCAATAATAATATAAGAGGGGCCTAGAGATATGACTAATGAACAGAGCATGTTATTTTAGTGCCACGAATGTCTACCTTGTTTATTCTGGGCCCTATTTTGAAATTGGCATCTTTTTTAGTTTGCGTGAAATTGGCCAAATTGCCAATTTCTGACCACCATATTGGGTAGTCCAAATTAGTAAATGGGAGGTTTCTTGTACTCAGCTGATAGATAAAATGGAGTTCTAAAGAAATAGCTATGAGTTTGGTCAACTGGAACAATGGAATTGGCTGAAAATAGGGCTCAAAGTCAGCGAAATCGCCAATACGCATATGTCGCCGAGACCACTAACTTCGCGGGAGCATAATTCCATGAGTTTTCGACCAAATTTCGAACTTTTTGTGTCATTACCATCGGGAAAAGATTCTCTATCATTTCATAAGAAAAAATAATTTTTTTTTTTTTTTTAAAAATTGAGCGACATAGAATGACAGTTTCAGAGAGGGGCCTGAAACAGTCAAAGGGTTAATGAAGATCTGGTGATGATTGATGGGAGGGGAGGAGGGGAGAGTGTGGATGGTGTTAGCATTTAGAAGGGGAATCCCCCTCCATTAGGACTTGAGGTAGCAAGTCCTTTTCCAGGGTTACTTCCCTTCTTCTTTTAATGCCACTAGGACCTGCTTGAGAGTCACTGGACTTCTGTCGCACAACATAACTGGCAGCCTCACCATGCCTAATCACACTATGTATGCCACTACGATTCTTAAATCTTTCAAACCAACCTTTGCTGGCCTTAAATTCACTCACATCACCACTAGTTGCAGGCAAATTTTTTACCAAATCGTCATGCAACTGCCTAGCCTTTTCACAAATGATTGCTTGAGAGATGCTATCTCCTGCTATCTGCTTTTCATTTATCCACACCAATAACAGTCTCTCAGCATTTTCTAACACTTGCGGTCGCTGTTTCGTAATCACAGTTGCACCTTTTGCAAGAACAGCTTCCTTGATTGCCGTTTTCTTGCTCACTATAGTAGAGATGGTTGATTGGGGTTTACTGTACAACCTGACCAGCTCCGACACACGCACTCCACTTTCATACTTTGCAATTATATCTTTCTTCATTTCAACAGTCATTAGCACCCTTGGTCTCGAAGGGTTGGCACTGGGAGCTTTCTTGGGGCCCATGGTGACTTATTTTGCAAAAACAGGCACCAAAAACAGTGATAATATGGATAATATGGAATGTACCGAATGTATCCTTAGATGCGCGCACACTGGCTGGCTTGTAAACACTGGCACACACGGGGCAGTTCAGGCCACACATGGACACGTCTCGTACGAACCACATCGCATACCGGGTTTTGTATCGGGAAGTGAGGCAAATTTTCTGCGATGTAATGCATCGGTTACTGGATTTATCGGATACCGATAGCATCGCGAACCGGGGGTCCACTGTATGGCTAATCCAAGCCAGGTACTAAAAATAAGCCATGTTGACTCTTTTTGGGTTATCCTAGGTTCTCTACACATACGCTGCTATGTGTGATAATCAGGTTTATGGTGCAGTACGAGTGTATATCACAGTTAGCCCTGTGCTACACTCCATTTTCTCTAATATAAGCCACCAAGACAGGGATAGGAGAATGGTATCTGTATACCATGTCCTCTTCATACCTCCATCGAACTGCTTGGTGTTATGCCAAATATTATTCATTCTGGAGTATTTAACATGTTTTATGTTATTTATATTGTTTCTTATGTCATATTAGATCAAATAAGTTGTAGTGTTGATATTAGCATAATAATAAAGCATATTCTCCTGCTTCATGAGACTGAGCTCATGGCAACCGACAGTGGCTTCAAAGCCACCTTATCTTTAATGGATAATGTACTGTGTAGGTGCTTTACATAATGAGAAGCATTTCTTTTATTCATTGGAACCATGGCTAGGGCTAAAAGTAAGCAGGGTAAAACAATAAATGGAGAAAAAGAAATTGGAATGACTTATGCAGCAAGTAGCGCCACCAAACAGTACCAGCAGGTTGGTGTGGCGACCCTGGAAATTTGAAATTATGCTAGCCAAAATTAGTGCCGAATAACTGAAGGAACCGAATAACTGATTGCTGGATTTGTGATGGCGGATCTGTATATTATTAATATGTATTATTATTACAGTATATTATTATTACTTAGATTATATTATTATTGTTATTATTTTCCCCACAGCATATCTCCAATTCTAAGCGCAAAGAATTAAAGAAGCAGTTAAGGAAACAGCAAGCACATGAGCGTAAACGACACCAAGCAGCTCATGACACTGATGATGTGACCTCTAACTCCAATGATGAGTCGGAAGTAATCATTGTTAAAGATATTGGTTGTCTGAGTATCTAGTTATTAGCAGATAAATTCTTACCAAAGGAATAGCTAGCAGGTGTTCCTCTGCCTGGAGACAAGCAAAGAAATGCTGACTTGATGGCTACCAGAATGTTAAATTTGTTATGTCAGCTTTTTTTGAAAGATGCAACATACAATATTGTTCAGACATTGCAGAATATAAAACAGAAATATTCAACATAAATGGCTTGCCAAAAGTAAAGAGTGATTTTAAAATAAATGTTAATTTATCTTTGTAATCTAGGTATATTTTGATGTTCATAAATTTCTATATATTTTGAAAGTTACAAACTGTTGTATGTTCAACATTAAATATTTGTCCTGGAAATAATGTATTCCGATCTGTTTTACTGGTATGCTGTATGATTAATTATAAATAAACAAGTTGTAAAACTAGTCCTACATTAAGTTAGGTATTATCACAATTTTGATGAGACTATGTAATAATATATGTTGTGGCTTTGTACATGACTCATTGAACCTTTTATAACAAAACTCAAGGAGAATATGGTAGGATAGGAGTTATTATCATTTTGTTTTGTAAGTCGACTTACCATATATTACTGGTCATAAGTCGCACTCAGGAATGGACGCGGGGTTATACTTCATCTTCACTAATCACATTTTTGCTTATCCCCGGCTTGAGAACACGGGGATTGCATTTTCAGGTCTCACAGATGGGAGTAAATTGCATTAGTAGTCAAGACATGAAGTGTTTTCATATCCTGTGATCTCATTAGTAGGCCTACTGGCCAATGCTAGGTAGATTCTTCTCATATTTATTCCACTATCCTACATTATTATTATATTTAGGAGGCAAGTACTAAACCCATAGGGGTTATTTAGAACCAGGAATAAATAAAAGGGGTATAAATATCTTGCTACAAATTTCTAACCAAGACAGGACTCGCAGCAGTGAGTGCAAGTTGGAAAAAATTTAGATTTAGAAAGTATATAGGAAAGCACTGGTTTGGTAATAGTTGTGGCTGAGTGGGACAAACTCTTAAATAATATCACTGAAGTGAAAACTCTGGTATAAACTACACTCAGTGACCATATTCCACCTTAAACAAATAAATTTGATAATATCCAGTAATTCATGCTGGCTGCTTATCTCGCTGTTTACACAACAGTTGATTATTGAGCTCTCAGTTAACCCTTTGACTGTTTTGATTGTATATATATGTCTTACGAGCCACCGTGTTTGACGTATATATACTCATAAATTCTAGCGGCTTCAAATCAAGCAGGAGAAAGCTGGTAGGCCCACATGTGAGAGAATGGGTCTGTGTGGTCAGTGTGCACAATAGAAAAAAAAAATCCTGCAGCACGCAGTGCATAATGAGAAAAAATAACTCCGACCTCTTTTTTTTTTTTTTAATTAAAATGCCAACTTTGTGGTCTATTTTCGTATAGTATTTATGGTTGTAATCTTATTTTCTTGGTCTCATTTGATAGAATGGAAAACATATTATAGAAATAGAGGTGATTTTGATTGGTTTTGCTATGAAAAGAACCTTGAAATGGAGCTCAAAGTAGGGGAAATGTTTGATTTTTGCCGATGTTCAAAAGTAAACAGATGATGTCATTTTCCAATAAATGTCCAAGTAGCCATTCTTATATGCAGTCATGAATGGGTTGATGTTATTTATACAATTATTACAATATTGCAGTAGTCTGCGTAACAGTAAGTCTTCTATTTTTTGTTTGAATAGAAATTCAAAATAGAAAGCAAGAGTAATATCAGAGGGGCCTGGAGACATGACTGATGAACAAAGAAAATGTTATTTTAGAGCCAGGAATGTCTGCATTGTTCATTCTGGACCCTATTTTGAAATTGTCATATTTTGTAATTTTCGTGAAATTGGCCAAATTGCAAATTTCTGACCACGTTATTGGGTAGTTGAAATTGGTAAATGGGCAGTTTCTTGTACTCAGTCGATAGAAAAAAATGGAGTTCTAAAGAAATAGCTATGAGTTTGGTCGACTGGAACAACGGAATTAGCCAAAAGTAGGGCGAAATCGCTGATTCATAAATATCGCTGAGGTCACTAACTTCGTGAGAGCGTAATTCCGTCAGTTTTCCATCAAATTTCTTTATTTTGGTGTCATTACAATCGGGAAAAGATTCTCTATCATTTCAAAAGATTTTTTTTTTTTTCTGAAATTTTGCGACACCAGGACACACCTCAGGATTTGGGGTTGTGACAGTCAAGAGGTTAAAACATAAAATAGAGGAGTAGGCCTACTGACCCATGCTAGGTGGGTTTTACTCATATCCAACTTTTTTTCACTCGTAGGTTTTTCCAGAATACTTTTAAAGTTACCCAAATGTTTTAGCTTCATTGATCAAAGGAAGGAAGCTGGTAAGAAAGGCAGGGAGAGGGGGAGAGAGGGGAAGAGAGGTGGGAAGAGAGAGGGGGGGAGAGAGAAAGAGAGGGAGGAGAGAGGGAGAGAGAAAGAGAGGGAGAAGAGAGAGGGGGGGAAGGAGAGAGAAAAAGAGAGAGGGGGAGGAGAGAGAGAGAGAGGGGGGATTATTATTATAATCATGGGGGAGTGCTAAACCTGTAGGATTATACAGTGCATGTGGGGGGATGAGAAGCATTCAGGCTCAATTCAGGGAATTGGAGCACAGATCCAATTCCCTAGATCAAGAGCCCCTTACCAGCATCAAGGACCCTCCCTTGAAGGGAGGGAGAGAGAGGGGGGGAGGAGAGAGAGAGGGGGAGGAGAGAGAGAGAGAGGGAGGAGAGAGAGAGAGAGGGAGGAGAGAGAGAGAGGGAGGAGAGAGAGAGAGAGAGAGAGGGAGGAGAGTGAGAGTGAGTCAGGATTTTTTACACCAGAGGTTGGTGCACTTAATAATCAGGGAACTATCACTGCATCTGAACACCTACTGTGCCAAAATATCAACAGCAGGGACACATCTGTCAGAACTGGTAGAGGATTGGGTAGAGGACATGGAAGAGGACGTGGAGGAGGAAGACATCTACAGCCGTCTCACCCTCCACTAACACAGTCCCAGCGACAGAACCTGAGGACAAATCAGCAAAACACAGGAGGTGCAACAAATAATAGTCCACCCTCCCAGGCACCTAGGCAGTGTTTTCGCTGTCACCGGAAGGGGTACACCACCTACAACTGCCTGCGAGATACCAGGTGCAATTACTGCTACAAGAAAGGACATCAGGAGGACAAGTGTCAGAAGAAAAAGGAACTTGACAGACAGGACCACCTGTTTAGAGACCTGTTCTTGGAACAAACCAGCAGAATCTCTGAATTGGTGAGCACACTCACACGTCACCCACTCAGCTACTCCTATCTCAGCCCAGCAGGTGGTATTGTGCCTTATACAAGACCACAGACCTACATCCCTGCAGCTTCCTCAGTACCCTACCTCAAGGGCAGGCACCTTACATGCCCTACACACCCACCACCTCAAGCTGAGCACATCATGAGGAGCCAGTCTATCAACATCCTGTTGGCCTACATTAGAGGTTTCATTACTAATGTTGGAGAGCTCACACATGGTTTTGTGAACACTCGATGTCCCAACATGATAGCTGTTGTTGAAACATTTTTGGATGACAGGACTCCAGAAAATTTTGCAAGAATTGCTGGCTACACCTCATGGATAAGAAGGGACAGGCAAGGGCAAGGAGGAAGTGTTGCTGTGTGCTGCTCTAAAAGTGTTCATGCCCAGCACATTGATGTTGCCATCCCTACTCATCTTGGAATGATGTTCAAGCTCTGCATAAACACTAGTACCTCTGTACTAGTATGTGCAATGTACAGACTTCAGTGGCAACATGCAAACCCCATCAACTTCCTAATGGAAAATATGGACTCCCTTCTGCTACTACACAAACGTCAACATATAATTGTTGGTGACCTCACCCAACACCTTATACAGAGGGACTTAGATGACCCTCTTGCAGTATTTGGCATGAGAAACTTTGTTGATTTCCCTACTCACATCCCTGGCTCCTCCCTTGACCCAGTAGTGAGTGATCTGGCAGAAGGCATAGTCACTTGTCAACCCCTCGGCTACGTTGCATCATCTGACCACATGGCTGTTTTTACGACACTTAAGATCCCAACAGAACAAGGTGAGGAGTCCACATGCACAACCTGGCTATGGGAAAGAGGTAATTGGCCAGCCCTTTGCTCTGAGCTCTCCACCACCGATTGGAATGCTCTTCTCCAAGGGGATGTTGACAACCAAGTGAAAGCCTTCACTGGACACATCTTTAATCTACAACAAGAACACATTCCTCACTGGCAATGTGTGACAAAGCCTACAGATCAGCCTTGGTTTGGCTTTCATTGTAGAGAGGCTGCTACTGCTAAGTACAAAGCATGGCGAAGGTATAAGAGACATCATACCACCTATAACAGGAACTTGCACAGGCAAGCCTGTAGGCATATGGGTGACGTTCAAAAGTGGGCCATTGCTAAATGGGAGGAGGACACTAAAAGAAAGCTAGCATCAGGTAGGGTAGGCTCCAAAACTTGGTGGTCCCTGGTCAAGGACAGACAAGGTTATCTGCCTGATGAACTCATTCCTCCTCTAAATAGACAGGATGGGACCACCTCTACTAGTAGTCAAGAGAAGGCGGACCTCTTTGCCGAACACTTTTCTACCAAAATGCAAGTTCCTGATCTAGCAAGGGACCCTCCTTGACTAGCTGCAAGAACTGTGTCAAAACTGTCAGTGGTGACAGTAAGGCAGGAGGAGGTGCATTTCCTTCTTAAATCGCTTGACCAAGAAAAGGCTGTGGGCCCAGACAAGTTAAGCCCAAGATTGCTGAGAAGATGTGCAGACCTGCTAGCAGCACCTCTAACTCGCATCTTTCAGCACTGCCTAGTACAGTGTAATTGGCCCTCTCTATGGAAAGAGGCAAATGTAGTCCCTGTTCACAAAAAGAAGAGCAGAGCAGAAATCAGCAACTATAGACCAGTGTCACTCCTGTCAATCACTGGTAAGATCCTTGAGACAATAATCTGAAGACAAATGACAGTTTTTTGACTACCACTCGCTACTTTGTGACCGTCAATATGGCTTCAGGAAAGGTTACTCTGCTGCTGATCTGTTGTTAAACCTCTCCACTAAGTGGCGCCAGTCACTGGGTGAATCCAAAGTCAGCTGTGTGGTAGCACTGGATATTGCTGGTGCTTTCGACCGGGTGTGGCACCAGGGCCTCTTAGCAAAACTGGAAGCTCTGGGAATTGCAGGCTCTGTGCTACGTCTCCTCAGTGATTACCTCCATGGTAGATCTGTAAGGGTAGTTCTCAATGGAACGGAATCAGCAAGACATCCTATTGGGGCAAGTGTTCCACAAGTAAGCATGCTGGGACCATTTTTATGAAATGTCTACTTCAATGACCTTCTTCATCTCATCTCAGAATCCCATGCATATGCAGACGACTGTACACTGACATTCACTTATCCAAGAGAAGAAATGCCTGCTTCTATAAGCTATATCAATCACCAGCTAAGAGTTAAATCAGCTTGGGGAAACAGATGGCAAGTAACATTTGCACCTGAGAAAACACAAATGATGATGGTCTCTAGGCACCATGGTAGTAATGCCGGTGCAATAGTAAGGATGAATGGGAGGGTGTTGGCACCTGGGGAAGAAGCTGATATCCTTGGGGTGAAATTTGACTCCAAACTGACCATGAAGAACCATGTAAATCTTGCAAACAAGGCAGCCAGGAAGCTTACAGAACTTCGCCATATCTCGCATCTGCTTGACAGTAGGGCTTGCAAGATTCTGTATGAGACACAAGTACACTCACACCTTGAGTATGCTCCACTTTCTTGGTTTGCCTGGCCCCCTTCTCATCTGCGATTGCTTGACAGAGTAGAGAACAGAGCAAGACGTCTCATCTCTCGCCTGGGCGAATCCTGGATAGATCTGTCATTTCAGTAGAGCCTTCAACACAGGAGGGATGTGGGTGGCTTTACTGGTATGTACAAGGCCAATATTGTCAAAGTACCACTCTTGGATCCACTTCTAGGACAGCGTGAAACAAGCTTCTATGCCACAAGATTGGCAGAAAGCAGCAACTTCACTCTGGCTGTACCCTTCTCCAGAATGTCACTCCATCTGAGATCGTGTATACCCAGGATGACTCAAGTATGGAACACATTCGTACAGTATAATGATGTCAATGAGATAGTCAGTTGATCAAATGAAAATGCTGGCCCACAGATGGCTCCAACTTCATCCTGTTCCCTACTTGTATATCTCTAATAAAAATGCTTTCAAATGAGCTGATGTAGGTAACAGCTCTTAGCTCGTCAATAAAGTTAGGCAACCCTAACCTGTAAATAGTTTGTCAAAGCTAGGGATCCTTAACCTAACCTTGTCAAACCCTTTGTAAAAAAAGAGAGAGACAGATACATACGAATGGACAGATGGACCACTTGTTCAGAGACCTGTTCTTGCAACAAACCAGCAGGATCTCTGAACTGGCGAACACTCACATGTCGCCCACTCAGCTACTCCTATCTTAACCCTGTAGGTGGTATTGTGCCTTATACAAGACCACAGACCTACATCCCTGCAGCTGCCTCATGCCCTATCTCTCTCAAGGACAGGCACCTTACACACCCACCAGTTCAAGCTGACCACATCATGAAGAACCAGTCTATCAGCATCCTGTTGGCCAACATTAGAGGTTTCATAACTAATGTTGGAGAGGTCACACACAGTTTTGTGAACACTCGACATCCCGACATGATAGCCGTTGTTGAAACATTTTTGGACAACAGGACTCCAGAAAATTTTGCAAGAATTGCTGGCTACACCTCGTGGATGAGAGGAGACAGGCAAGGGCAAGGAGGAGGTGTTGCTGTGTTCTTCTCTAAAAGTGTACATGCCCAGCACATTGATGTTGCCATCCCTACTCATCTTGAAATGATGTTCTTCAAGCTCTTCATAAACACTAGTTCCTCTGTACTAGCATGTGCAACGTACAGACCTCAGTGGCAACATGCAGACCCCATCAACTTCCTAATGGAAAACGTGGACTCCCTTCTGCTCCAACACAACTGTCAACATAATTGTTGGTGACCTCAACCAACACCTTATACAGAGGGACTTTGATGACCTTCTTGCAGTGTTTGACATGAGAAACTTTGTTGATTTCCCTACTCACATCTCTGGCTCCTCCCTTGACCCAGTAGTGAGTGATCTGGCAGAAGGTATAGTCACTTGTCAACCCCTCGGCTACGTTGGATCATCTGACCACAAGGCTGTTTTTACGACACTTAAGATCCCAACAGAACGAGGTGAGGAGTCCACACGCATAACCTGGCTATGGGAAAGAGGTAATTGGCCAGCCCTTTGCTCTGAGCTCGCCACCACCAATTGGAATGCTCTTCTCCAAGGGGATGTTGACAACCAAGTGATAGCCTTCACTGGATGCATCCTTAATCTACAACAAGAACACACTTGTTACTGGCAATATGTGACGAAGCCTACAGATCAGCCTTGGTTTGGCTTTCGTTGTAGAGAGGCTGCTACTGCTAAGTACAAAGCATGGCGAAGGTATAAGAGAGATCCTACCACCTATAACTGGAACTTGCACAGGCAAGCCTGTAGGCATATGGTTGACGTTCAAAAGTGGGCCATTGCTAAATGGGAGGTGGACACAAAAAGAAAGCTAGCATCAGGTAGGGTAGGCTCCAAAAATTGGTGGTCCCTGGTCAAGGACAGACAAGGTTATCTGCCTAATGAACTCATTCCACCTCTAAATAGACAGGATGGGACCACCTCTACTAGTAGTCAAGAGAAAGTGGACCTCTTTGCCAAACACTTTGCTACCAAAATGCAAGTTCCTGATGCAGCCCTCTTCAAGGGCGGCTCCTTGGCGTGGTGAAGAGGTTCTTGGTATGAGGAATTAGACTTGTTGGTCTCCTTCCTCAGACTGAGCCTAATTATCCCGCAATCCCCTCTTCCCTATTCCATCCTTCTCATCCTCCCTTTTTCCTTTCCTCCTCCCCATCCTTCCCTTATTCCCTTCCTCTTTTTGGCATTTGAGATTCTTCCCACAGACACACTGGTTCCTAGGTAGGGGGAAGGGTACCGGGGTCCATCCCATTCCATTGAGGTTCTTAGTGGTGGTGTAGTTTGCCTTGGAATCTGGATTGCCTGGGTATGTCCTGATCCCTCTCCGGTCTCCCATGGGGTGGCTTTGGGTGTCTTTTGGGCGACGGGCGTATTTCTGGAGGCCGCCTTTCAGATTCTGGGTGTTGCGGCCAAAGGAAGTACACTTTGTGGTGGATTTCCGGCCGCCCTCTCTTTTGTCCACCGAGGTAGCTCAGCAGCTGTGAGGTTGCTATCCCGGATTGCTGGTTTACTGGCATGAAGGGTAGGGTATGGCACGGGCTCCATGCTGAATCTGCTCTACTTGCGGTGCTGAGGTCCTCTTGGGCACAGTGGGAGATTTCTGGCCCTTCCATTCCTCCTAGGAACTATTCCTCCCCATTCCCCCCTTTTTTATTCTGTTTTTATTTTTATTTTTATTTTTTTTTCTTAAAAACAAAAAGAAAGAAGTTCCCTAACCATGGAGGACCCAATCCATGAACCTGCTGCCCCCGGGCCGCCTCTTGATACTGCACCCCGTTCTGACCCTGCCTATTTTTTTGACCACTCTTTGGACACTTCTGATGCCCCTGTACCTCTTGCTGGTGCTGTTTCATCACCCGCTTCAGGTACCGGGGTTTCGACTGACTCCTTCGATTTGTCTGACCTCCACTCTCCTTTGACTATGCTTCTGGCCTCTCCCTCTACTGTGTGGCAATTTTCGAATCGCCAGCCCATCCCATGTCAGACCAGCTCTGGTCCCACGTTGGACCAACTTCAGTCCCACTTCGAAATGCCAGTGACAATTCCCTGATGATACTTCTTCGCCTCCTTCTCGTTCTGCTCAGAAAAGACCGAAACGTCATGCACTCCCTTTCCACGCTCAGTTTCAGAGTGCACAATGGACTAAATTCTTTACGTCCGACTTCCTCTATTACCTATCTTTCTGACCATAGTACGTATTGGCAAGGCGCTCCTTCACCATGTTGGTAGAGATATTTCCTTTCATGCTCTCAAGAGCAGTACATGCATCATCACTGTCGAGAATGCTACCCAAGCTCATGACCTTTCTCTTCTTTCACATATCGATACTATTCCTGTCTCTATCGAAAAACATCATTCCTCAATTCTTGTAGTGGTACTATCATTCTGCCCCATACCATAGTCCAACAGAATTTCCAGACATGTGGCGATGACATTCTCGAACAGCTGGAAGTCTAAGATCTCTCAATCCTCAAAGTAGACACTTATGTCCTTCCTGCCCGCAGGCAGAGACGATGTAGCTTGATTAACTTTTGACAGCCATGAACTCCCTTCCTCCGTTTATGTAGCAGGACATAGTTTACAAGTTTGAAAGGTGATCCCTACACCGCAACAGTGTAGAAATTGGTCACCCAGTGAAATATTGCAGATCTATAGCTGAATGCCCAGTCTCTGGTGCTGATGACCATTCTAATACGTCTTGTAGTCGACCTCCCTCTTGCCTAAATTGTCCTGGGGCTCGCCCTTCTTATTCTTGCTGTTGCCAGTCTACTTAAATGAGCAAGAAATCCGTTGCCTCAAGGAGGCAGAAGGTTTCCCTTATGCTATGGCAGTTTCTCATCTACGCCTCCAAGGGAGGATACCCCGTATTTGTTATTCTCGTGTTTCTAAACGTCCTCCCACCTCTGGGGTCCCATCTTCTGCAGCCTCCTCTGTGTGGTTACCCTTCCACAGTCACTCCTGTCTATAATTCTTTTGCTGTCCTTGGCTCAGAAGTCCCTACCTCAACACCTCAGTCTGTTCTCACTTTTTCCTGTTCTCCCTCACAAGCCCCAGCATCGACAAGACCTTGTACGGCACCTCCCAATTGCGCCTGTACTTCTCAGAAGTCAAAAAAATCCCCATTGCTCAAATCTCCTTTAACTCCTCCTTCCCTTCTTCCACCTCCACATTTTACCTTCCCAGTCTCTGTACCTAGTTCTTCCCCTCTCACTGGCTCTGTTACAAGTGTGGAGGTTCACCCTCCTCCTTGTAATGTGCCTTCCTCCCCTGTCCCCTCCCAAGTTTCTTCCTCTTGTGCCACCTCCCAGGTTTCTGCCTCTTCTGTCCCCTCCCACACTCCTTCTCCAGTTCCCTCCACCCTTTCGTCCCCTCCTCCCTACTTTGGTAAGTCCATTACTGTCCCAATCTTTACTCGCCCTCCTCCTTCCATCTCCAATATTGTCTTCCATACAACATCTTTGAATTCCAAAACACTTGAAGCTATCTCAGAATACATTGCAGAGACTAAACCCTCAATGGACACTGATCCACCCCCTGTTCCTTCTCTTTTCTCTCCTCCATCTGTGCAACTCCTTTCTTCGCAGCAGTTCATTCCTTCGCTACATGAACATTTTCCGCTGCTGCTAAATGTGGACTTTTCTAACCCCTCTAGTCCATAGGCACCCTTACCTGCTGATTTCTGGTATCTTTATCATTGCCAATCATGGCCTATTTACAGTGGAATATCCGCGGCCTCAGGGGTAATCGGGTGAGCTTCAGGTGTTGCTCTCCCGGTTTTCCCCTGTTGGTGTTTGCTTACAAGAACCAAAATTACACTCAGCTGTTATCTATCCCATCTCAGGCTATAATTTATTGTATTCTTTGGATCCTTTTTCTGATGGGACCTTTAATGAAAGTGCCCTTCTTCTATGCACTGATATTCTGTACCATCAGTTATTTGTTCATACCTCGCTGCATTACACTGCAGCCCGTATCCACTTGCATAGGTGGTATACAATCTGTTCTTTGTATCTCTCTCCTCCTTGGGCATTATCTATCCCGGATGTTGCCTTTCTTGTTTAATCCTTACCACCACCACTTCTATTACTTGGTGATTTTAATGCCCATCATTTCCTCTGGGGGGGTCTCACTGTGATTCCCGTGGCATTCAGTTGGAGGCTTTTCTCACTTCTCACCCCCTCCATGTTTTAAATACAGGTACTCCCACCCATTTTGATCCTTGTACTCATACTTTCTCTTGCATCGATCCCTCGGTCTGCTCTTCCTCCACTGCACTAGATTCACCTGGTCTGTTCTCCCGGACTTACATGACAGCAATCATTTTCCAATCATTCTTACTTCTTCATACTCGCCACCTCTTCGTAGCCCTCGCTGGCAGTTTGATCAAGCAAATTGGGACCTTTACTTGCAACTAACTGCTTTTAGTGAGGTTCCTTCTTCGTCCTCCATTGATGAGCTTTTACACCTCTTCTCAACCTCAGTTTTAACCGCAGCTTCTCATTCTATACCCCAAATCTTGGGCAGGCATTCTCAGAAGTATGTGCCTTGGTGGTCTCCTACTTATGCTCGGGCAGTACGTTTGAAACATGCTACATGGGGCAGGTACCAGTACAATAGAACCACAGTGAGACCTTGATTTTAAGCAGAAGTGTGCGGTCGCTCACTGTGTCATCCTTGACGCTAAACACACTTGCTGGCAAGATTATGTTTCCACCATCACCTCTGCTTCCTCTATGAGTGCAGTCTGGAAAAAAGTATGGAAACTAAGTGGTAAATACTCTCCTGACCCGGCTCCTGTTCTGCGGGTTGCCGGTGTTGATAGTATAGCAAACCCTCTTGACGTTGCCATTGAAACTGGTAATCATCTGGTCCATATTTCTCAGGGGCTCCATCTATGCCTCTCATTTCTTTCCTCAAAGTCTGCCAGAGAGTTAGTGCCCTTAGACTTATCTTCTCTCAAAGAAGAATCTTATAATGTGCCTTTTACACTTCAGGAACTGGAGGCGACACTCACCTTGCCGATCATCGGCAGCTGGGCCTGATGACATTCGTATTCAGATGTTACAACATTTACATCAGTCAGCCCTTGCAGTCGTCTTACAACTCTTCAATCTTATTTGGTCACACAGAGTTCTTTCCCAGCTGTGGAAATCTGCCATTGTTCTCCCTTTCCGCAAACCGGGTACTACGGGACATGATGCCTCCCACTATCATCCCATTGCTCTTTCCAGTGCAGTTTGCAAAGTGATGGAACGTCTGGTAAACCTACATTTAATGTGGTATTTAGAGACACACAACAGTCTCTCCACTAGTCAATATGGCTTTTGTAAGGGCCGTTCTACCATTGACCCCTTACTATGCTTGGATACGTATGTTCGTAATACCTTTGCAAATGACCACTAAGTTATTGCCATATTTTTTGACCTTGAGAAGGCATATAACACAACTTGGAGGTATAATATTTTGGCCTAAGCCCACCCCTTAGGCCTCCGAGGCAATCTACCATCCTTCCTTAAGAACTTCTCAACTGACAGACATTTCTGTGTTCGGGTTAATAATGTGCTCTCCCCAGACTTTGTCCAAGCTGGTGTCCCCCAGGGATGTCTTCTGAGCACAACACTTTTTCTCCTTGCTATAAATGATTTGGCCTCTCTTCTGTCCAATATTTGGTCATCACTCTATGTTGATGACTTTGCTATAGCTTGTGCAGGCACTGACTGTCACCTCATTGTGGTTTCTCTCCAGCATGCTGTCAACCGTGTTTCCAATTGGGCCACCACGCATGGGTTTAAATTTTCTAGTACTAAAACTTGTCAAATTACTTTCACTAGATATTCTGTCATCTCTGATCATCCATTGTACCTCTATGGCTCACATATCCCTGAACATGATAAGGTCAGGTTTCTAGGCCTTCTCTTTGACCGTAGGTTATCCTGGAAACCTCTCTGAAGGCAACTTGTCACAGGCGGCTGAACCTTCTTAAAACCCTCTCTCATCTTTCATGGGGAGCTGATCATCACACTCTCCTTCGCCTACATTCAGCCCTCATTTTATCAAAACTTGATTATGGTGACCAGATGTATTTAATGGTGGCCTCTCCTGCTACTCTCTCTAGCCTTAATCCCATCCATCACCAGGGATTATGTTTATGCCTTGGTGCTTTTCGCTCTACACCTGTTGAGAGTCTCTATGAAGAAGTGAATATTCCATCTTTGTCCAATCGCCATGATGCCCATTGCCTTTGCTACTATGTTCGCTCTCACGATCTTTGCAATCCTTCCATATATAGAATAGTCACTGATGTTAGTAGACATTCTTTATTTGTTCATTGCCCATTTGCTCCGTCCCTTTTCTCTTCACCTACATTTGCTCTTGTCTTCCCTTCAGTTACCACCTTTCTATGTTCATGTAGCATCTCAATTTTCCCTACCCCCATGGGAAGTTCCAGCTGTTCGTGTCTGTTCTTTCTCACTCCCCTGCGCAAAAGCCCAACTGCCTACGGTAGCTTCCTGCTCTCTTTTTCTTGACCACTTCCGCTCTCATTCTCATGCCATCGCAGTGTACACAGATTTGCTGCAGTGTTTCTGGACAGTGTTGTGTGAGGGCATTTACTATCCTTGGCTAGCATTTTTACTGCTGAATTGTATGCCATTCTTGCAGCACTTATCCATATTTCATTTATGCCTGTGTCACCATTTGTGGTTGTTTCAGACTCCCTTAGTGCTTTACAGGCTATACGAAAATTTGATACACCTCACCCCCTAGTTCTCCGTATTCAACTTTGGTTATGCTGTATCTCTACCAAGCATAAAGATATTGTTTTTGTTGGGTCCCTGGTCATGTTGATGTACAGGGCAATGAACAGGCAGACACTGCTGCGCGGTCAGCAGTACATGACCTTCCAGTTTCATATAGAGTTGTTCCATTCACGGACTATTTTACTGTAATTGCTATCCACCTTCACACCCATTGGCAACAACATTGGTCTGATCTGCTCAGTAACAAACTTCATTCTATTAAACTGAGTACATGTATAGGTTACTAGCCGTCTTCTTGTTATCAGTGTCGAGGTTGGGTGACCACTCTCTCCCGTCTTCACATTGACCACACTCATCTTACTCATGGGTATCTCATGGAGAGGCGCCCTGTTCCTCTGCGAGAATTGTCAGGTTCCAGTATTGGTTAGCCACATTCTGTTAGATTGCCCACTCTATCAACGAGCACGCAGAATTTACCTCCAACGTTGTCTCTGCTCTGCTGTTCTCTCTTTACCTTATCTTCTTGCTGATGGACCCTCCCTTAATCCGGACTCTCTCACTGACTTTTTGACAACAACTGATTTACTCCACAAACTCTGATGATGATACCTATAGCACTCCCCTCAGCCCTTTCTACCTCAATCTCTTGCTACCCTCTACCCCTGCACTATCCACTGTTCTCCATAACCTACGAATCATCCTCTCAGTTTTGCCACCCGATACCCTTGCTTCCTTCCCTGCCCTGCAGCTTTGTATACCCCTTGTAGTTTAGTGCTTCTTTTTTATTTTAATAATAATCCTGATCCAGCAAGGAACCCTCCTTGGCTAGCTGCAAGAACTGTGTCAAAACTGTCAGTGGTGACAATAAGGCAGGAGGAGGTGTATGTCCTTCTTAAATCGCTTGTCCAGGAAAAGGCTGTGAGCCCAGACAAGTTGAGCCCAACATTGCTGAGACATTGTGCAGACCAGCTAGCAGCACCTCTAACTCGCATCTTTCAGCACTGCCTAGTACAGGGTAAATGGCCTTCTCTGTGGAAAGAGGGAAATGTAGTCCCTGTTCACAAAAAGAAGAGCAGAGCAGAAATCAGCAACTACAGACCAGTGTCACTCCTGTCAATCACTGGCAAGATCCCTGAGACAATACATGTATTCTCAAGACAAATGACAGAACTTTTTAACTACCACTCACTACTTGGTGACCATCAATATGACTTCAGGAAAGGTTACTTTGCTGCTGATCTGTTGTTAAACCTCTCTACTAAGTGGCACCAGTCACTGGATGAATCCAAAGTCAGCTGTATGGTAGCACTGGGCATTGCTGGTGCTTTAGACCGGGTGTGGCACCAGGGCCTCTTAGCAAAACTCCAAGCACTGGGAATTACAGGCTCTACACTATATCTCCGCAGTGATTACCTTCATGGTAGATCTCTCAGGGTAGTTCTCAATGGAACGGAATCAGCAAGACATCCTATTGGGGCAAGTGTTCAACAAGGAAATGTGCTGGGACCATTGTTATGGAATGCCTACTTAAATGACCTTCATCTCATCCCAGAATCCCATGCATATGCAGACGACAGTACTCTGACATTCACTTATCCAAGAGAAGAAATGCCAGCTTCTCCAAGCTACATCAATCACCAGCAAAGAGCTATATCAGCTTGAGGAAACCAATGGCAGGTAACATTTGCACCTGAGAAAACACAAATGATGATGATCTCTGGGCACCATGATGGTAATGCCAGTGCAATAGTAAGTATGAATGGGAGGGTGTTGGTACATGGGGAAGAAGTTGATATCCTTGGGGTGAAATTTGACTTCAAACTGACTATGAAGAACCACGTTGTAAATCTTGCAAACAAGGCAGCCAGGAAGCTTACAGCACTTCGCCGTATCTCGCATCTGCTTGACAGTAGGAGTTTCAAGATTCTGTATGAGGCACAAGTATGCTCACACCTTGAGTATGCTCCACTTTCTTGGTTTGCCTGCTCCTCCCCTTCGTCTGTGACTGCTTGACAAAGTAGAAGGAGCAAGACGTCTCATCTCTTGCCTGGACCCATACTGGATAGAGCTGTCATTTCAGCAGAGCCTTCAACACAGGAGGGATGTGGGTGGCCTTACTGTTATGTACAAAGCCAACATTGTCAAAGTACCACACTTGGATCCACTTTGAGGACAGAGAGAAGCAAGCTTCTATACCACAAGACAGGCAGAAAGCAGCAACTACACTCTGGCTGTACCCTTCTCCAGAACATCACTTCATCTGAGATCATTTATTCCCAGGATGACTCGAGTCTGGAACATGTTCGTACAGCATTATGATGTCAATGAGATAGTCAGTTGATCAAATGAAAATGCTGGCCCACAGATGGCTCCATCAGATGGCTTTCAAATTTATTTATTTATTTATTTATTATTAATATGGACATAATACATAGAAGTAGTGGTCCCTTGTTTTTCGTAGTTCTCGGGAATCATAGATTTCGGAAATCATAGGGATATTTTTGTATAAACATGGGCTCGCTAATCATAGGTTGATGCGCGAATAGTAGTTCGTCCGGGATGCGTACGCACGGTGTGAGCCGGGGCAGCCTCCCTACCCAGCCAGTCTGGCATTGTTTACCAGTGAGCGAAGGTCCCCTCACGTGCTCCTACGAAATATTTCATAATATTCCACTCATTTTAGTGCTTGCAAGTACTAAATAAGCACCATGGCTCCAAAGAAAGCTCCTAGTACCAAGCCTGTGGTAAAGAAGGTGAGAAATATGATTGAATTTAAGAACAGCAACAGATCGCAGCTCAGAATCTTGCTGCAGAGGAGGAGGAAGAGAGATGGAAGAAGGTGCCTTCTTCAGAAATTAAAGAGATTTTTGCTATGTGGAGTAAGATGGAAAGCTTTATGGAGAAACATCACCCTGACAAGGTTGTTGCAAGCCATGTTGGCAACATGTACAGTGACAAAGTCTTGGGCCATTTTAGGGAAGTGTTAAAGAGACGCCAGAAACAGAGCTCTCTCCACAGATATTTTGCGAGACAGGACTCCAGTGATTCTCAAGGTGGTCCTAGTGGCATTAAGAAACAGAGAAGAAAAACAACCCCAGAAAAGCAATTGGTACCTGAGGTGTTGATGGAAGGGGATTCCCCTTCCAAACTGTAAACAATCCAATCTCTCTCCTCCTCCAGTCTCCCATACACTAAGAAAAATCTCCAATAAAGGTAAGTGTTATGCTGTTAATGTTTCATTCATCATTTCCTATTGTATTGTTTATGTACTACATGTTTATTTCATGTAAAAAATTTTTTTGTTTTAATACTTCTGGGTGTCAGGAACGGATTAATTGTGTTTACATTATTTCTTATGAGGAAAATTGATTCACAAATCGTAGATTTCGATAATAGTAGCAACTCCAGGAACGGATTAACTACGAAAAACGAGGGAGCACTGTACAAAGAAATAGTGGTTAAGTGTAACGTTCCAAAAGCCCCTTGTATGCAGAGCATTATGGGCAGGCTTAAAATTAACTTAAGATTAACTAAACAATGATATATTGAGTGGTAAAATTTATAGTAAACAAATAACAATGAGCTGATGTGGGTAACAGCTCTAAGCTTGTCAATAAAATTAGGAATCCTTACCATACCACGGGCGGGGATAGAACCTGCGATCAGAGAGTCTCAAAACTCCAGACCGTTGCGACGGTCTGGAATTTTGAGAATCTCTGATCGCGGGTTCTATTCCCATCCGTGGTATGGTTTGTTTGCAATTGTGCCATTACGATTTCGTGAGTCATGTTAGGAATCCTTAACTTGTAAATAGCTTGTCAGTAAAGCTAGGGATCATTAACCTAATCTTGTCACATCCTGTGTAAAAAAGAGAGAGGGGGGAGGGAGGGAGAGGGAGGGAGGGAGGGAAGGAAGGAAGGAAGGAAGGAATTCAATTCAATTCAATTCAATTCAATTCAAGTTTATTCTCTATAATGGTTACGATGTGGGGTTTACGGGTTTTGGGTATTTTGTGGTTTACATGTTATAAAATACTAATTACAGAGGGGGCCACTAGGACACCTAGTATGGCTAGGCATTTCGAGCAGACTTAGATTAATTCTTAACATTAAATCCTTACAGATTATGGTATTAAGGCTAAGTGACTACATCATAATTTGTGAGTTTAGCAATGTGAATGCTTTTGTTTTGGCACAGTACAAGGTGTCTATATTTGAGTATCATAGGCAAACTTATGACTAGTTAGGATTTATTATTTTAAGATTAAGATTAGTATTTCTGGGTTTATAGTCAGTGGGTGAGTGAATGTAATTGTGAACCACCAGGTGGTTATCATGTAGTTAGTTGTCGGGGTGGATCAGGGAGATTAGATGTTTTCTAACTGTAGTTTTGAAAGTGATGAATGTGTCTGCAGTTCTAGAGTTTTCAGGTAGGGTGTTGCAGATTTTAGGTCCTTTGAAATACATTGAATTTTTGTAAAGGTTTAGTCGAACACGGGGAATGTCATAGAGATGTTTGTGTCTGGTGTTATGCCTGTGGATCCTGTCACAACTATCAAGAAAGCGTTTTAGGTCAAGGTTAATATTGGAATTTAAGGTCCTGTAGATATAGATTGCACAGTAGTAAGTGTGGATGTTCTGAACAGGGAGTAAGTTTAGATCTATGAAGAGTGGGGGGGGGGTGTTGCCAGGGATGGGATTTAGTGATTATTCTTACTGCGGCTTTTTGTTGGGTTATTATTGGCTTTAGGTGTGTTGCTGCAGTTGAACCCCAAGCACAGATAGCATAGGTGAGGTATGGATATATAAGTGAATGGTATAGTGTGAGAAGGGCAGTTTGCGGTACGTAGTATCGTATCTTGGAGAGGATCCCCACCGTTTTGGATACTTTTTTTGTTATGTGTTGGATATGGGTGCTGAAATTTAGGTTGTTGTTGCTGTATAGGCCAAGGAATTTGCCCTCATTATGTCTGGCAATTAGAGTGTTGTCGATCTTAATGTTAAGTTGCGCAACACCTGCTCTGCTACCAAACATAATGCAGTGGACCCCCGGTTAACGATATTTTTTCACTCCAGAAGTATGTTCAGGTGCCAGTACTGACCGAATTTGTTCCCATAAGGAATATTGTGAAGTAGATTAGTCCATTTCAGACCCCCAAACATACACTTACAAACGCACTTACATAAATACACTTACATAATTGGTCGCATTCGGAGGTGATCGTTATGCGGGGGTCCACTGTATAGTAGGCTTTGCCAGTGTTAAGTGTTAGTTTATTGGCTGTCATCCAAGTCGATATTTTGAGCAGCTCCTCATTAAAAATGGTGTTTAGGGTGGCAAGATTAGGGTGGGAGATGACATAAGTCGTGTCGTCAGCAAATAGAATGGGTTTCAGGTGTTGGGATATGTTTGGAAGATCATTGATGTAAATGAGGAAGAGCAGGGGTCCAAGGACACTTCCCTGCAGAACTCCAGTATCAAGTGGCCATATTGATGAGGCTGTGTCTTTAATGGTGACATACTGATACCTATTAGAAAGGTAGGATTTAAAATATGCAAGCGCATGGCTTCTTTTACCATAGTGGTCAAGTTTGTGGAGTAGGATGCCGTGGTCTACTGTGTCAAACGCTTTTCTTAGGTCAATAAAAATTCCTAGCGGATATTCCTTATTTTCCAATGCTATGTAAAGCAGGTCTAGCATTTTTATAATTGCATCATTAGTGCTTTTATTTTTCCTGAATCCAAATTGGCAGGGGTTGAGTATGTTTTGTGACGTTATGAATGAATATAGTCTCCTGTGCACGAGTTTCGTGAAGATTTTGGATAGCAATGGTAAGGTTGATATTGGCCTATAGTTGTTTACATCTGTAGGGTCACCACCTTTATGTCTTGGTGTAACCCTTGCTGTCTTGAGTAGTGTTGGGAAAGTGCTAGTTTCTAGTGACTTGTTAAAAAGTAATGTAATAGCATGCGAAAGGACATGGGCCGCTCGCTTGTACAATAATGGTGGGACGTGAGACAGATTCCCCGAGTTATTTTTAAGTGGCTTTATTATCGTGGTGACTTCCATGGGCTCAGTTGGTACAAGATAGAAGGAATTTGGGAAATTCCCAGCTAGGTAGTCCCCGTCACGGGCATTGGTACGTGGGATTTTACTGGCGAGATTAGATCCTATGTTTGAGAAGAAGTCGTTTATCTTGTTAGCAGTATCAGCGGGATGCAGTGGTGTTTCATGAAGTTTAGTTAGAAGGAAGGAAGGAAAGGAAAGGAATGGAAAGGAGGGAGGGAATGAGGGAAGGAAGGAAGGAAAGAAAGAAAGGCAAAAGGAGAGCAAGTGAGGCTTGCTTGCCCATCTGCCTGCTGGCTGGCTGGCCTGCCTGGCCTGCTGGCATGCTTGCCTGGCGTGCCTGGCCTGCTGGCATGCTTGCCTGGCCTGCCTGCCTGCCTGCCTGGCCTGCCTACCTGCCTGGCCTGCCTACCTGCCTGGCCTGCCTACCTGCCTGGCCTGCCTACCTGCCTGCCTGGCCTGCCTGCCTGGCCTGCCTGCCTGGCCTGCCTGGCCTGCCTGCCTGGCCTGCCTGCCTGCCTGGCCTGCCTGTCTGCCTGGCCTGGCCTGCCTGCCTGGCCTGGCCTTGCCTGCCTGGCCTGGCCTGCCTGCCTGGCCTGGCCTGGCCTGCCTGCCTGGCCTGGCCTGGCCTGCCTGCCCTGGCCTGCCTGGCCTGGCCTGGCCTGCCTGCCTGGCCTGGCCTGGCCTGCCTGCCTGGCCTGGCCTGGCCTGGCCTGCCTGCCCTGGCCTGCCTGGCCTGGCCTGCCTGCCTGGCCTGGCCTGCCTGCCTGGCCTGCCTGCCTGGCCTGGTCTGCCTGCCTGCCTGGCCTGGCCTGTCTGCCTGGCCTGGCCTGCCTGGCCTGGCCTGCCTGCCTGCCTGCCTGGCCTGGCCTGCCTGCCTGGCCTGGCCTGCCTGCCTGGCCTGGCCTGGCCTGCCTGGCCTGGCCTGCCTGCCTGGTGTGGCCTGCCTGCCTGGCCTGGCCTGCCTGCCTGGCCTGGCCTGCCTGCCTGGCCTGGCCTGCCTGGCCTGGCCTGGCCTGGCCTGGCCTGCCTGCCTTGCCTTGCCTTGCCTTGCCTTGCCTTGCCTTGCCTTGCCTTGCCTTTGCCTTTGCCTTTGCCTTTGCCTTTGCCTTTGCCTTGCCTGAAGCCTTAGGCAACCTTTGAGTTGAAAATCTGAACAAATCTTATCTTGCATACAGCCAAAGCTTACACTTAAGACTGATGGACACGTCATTCACATAACACAGGAAAGTTATAATGTACAAATCTTAAAAAATCAGAATACAATAAAGTACAATAATAGAATAGGCTGAACAAGTACAGTGGTACCTTGACTTACGAGTTTAATTCATTCCATGACCGAGCTTGTAACTCAATTTGCTCGTATATCAAATCAGTCTTCCTCATTGAAATTGAAATGCCATTAATCCATTCCAGCCCCCACAAAACACCACAGTTTTTTTGTTACAGGTTTATAAATAAGAAAAATGTATTTATAAATAAGAAATATTGTATACTCCACCTACTACCTTCACTACTCCACCCACAACCATCACTACTATACCCACCACTATCAGTACTCCACCCACCACCATCAGTATTCCACCCACCACCATCACTACTTCACCCACCACTATCACTACTACACCCACCACCGTCACTACTCCACCGACCACCATGACTACTCCACCCCCGGTGGCCTGGGGTGGCCCGGTGGCCTGGTGGCTAAAGCTCCCGCTTCACACATGGAGGGCCCGGGTTCGATTCCCGGCGGGTGGAAACATTTCAACATGTTTCCTTACACCTGTTGTCCTGTTCACCTAGCAGCAAATAGGTACCTGGGTGTTAGTCGACTGGTGTGGGTCGCATCCCGGGGGACAAGATTAAGGACCCCAATGGAAATAAGTTAGACAGTCCTCGATGACACACTGACTTTCTTGGGTTATCCTGGGTGGCTAACCCTCCGGGGTTAAAAATCCGAATGAAATCTTATCTTAATTTAATGTTTCTGTAAAAACTGAGTGATGAAATGGGGGTTCCCTCTTCCCCGGATTTATACGAGAACCGAACGAGGGATGAGGTGCCTTTCTACAATCTGGGATTAGTGTGGGAGTATTATCCTTCCAGTTATGTCTTGGAAGAGCATGTGGGATGGGAAGAAGTACCTGACATTCCTCTGGGTGCAGAGTTGGATTTGACTTCAGATGCCCTGCCAACTAGTGTCAGCATATCTGAATCTGCTCTGGTGGCCTGGTGGTTAAGGCTCTCGCTTCACACGGTGAGGGCCTGGGTTCGATTCCCAGCCAGAGTAGAAACATTGGACGTGTTTCTTTCCACCTGTTGTCTATGTTCCCCATCAGTAAAATGGGTACCTGGGTGTTAGTCGACTGGTGTGGGTCGCATCCTGGGACACTGACCTAAGGAGGCCTGGTCACAGACCGGGCCGCGGGGGCGTTGACCCCCGGAACTCACTCCAGATAAACTCCAGATAAAAAATCTACCTAGCAACGGCTCGTAACTCAGAAAACTCATAAGTTGGGGCACTCGTAAGTCAAGGTACCACTGTAAATGAATGAGAATGGTTGACTTTGAGTAAGACCTGCCTAGCATGGGCTAGTAGGCCTACTGCAGTTCTCCTTCATTCTTATGCTCTTAACTCACTTTTTCCATTATTTTGATTATTTTTACATATTTTTTGAAGTTGTATGTGCACATAAGACGTGGGGTATAACGCTAGGAGCATTTATTTAAACAGAAATGTGACTTATGGCTGGTAATAAACAGTAGTTATTTTTGAGCTGACATGAAGATGATAATTTTTCCTAAACGTTAGTGCCATGACTGAGCACACAACCTGGCCATCATGATAGTTTGTAATCTTATAGATATGATGATTCTTTCATGGGTGATATTCAGCATCTTTAAAACTAGTTTGATTTTTTTATACTTTTTTTTCCAGAAATTTATGCCTCTTAACCCTTTGACTGTCGAAAGGCCCAATCCTCAAGTGTCTCCTGGTGTCGCAAAATATTCGAAAAAAAAAAAAATGATTTTTTCTTATGAAAATGTTAAGATTATTTTTATAATTGTTTTAGTCCCCCCCAAAAAAATTTCCCATCAGTACTTACCGAGATATAGAGTCCTGAAGTTTGCTGAAATTGATCTGCGAGCGGCAACAGCGGCGACTGCCGCTCACCCGGTAAACTTTGATTCGATGGTTTCTTGTTTTTTTCACTATTTTATTTTTTCACATAACTTTTGTGGCCTGTGAGACCAAATTATTGTGCAATGTTCAAATATACACTCGGTGAATGTAACACAATTATAGCAAAAACACTCGTATCATTATAATGTTGCTAAAACTTGTTTACACAAACAAACAATGTAAACAAATGTTTATTACGATTGTTTTATAATATATATACACATGTACAATCACTGGACACTTTTCTAGAAGTGCTGCAGCTTGTGGAATTCTTTGAAACATGGGTATAAGCACAATGGTGTCTTACACTCCTCACAAATAAAACGAGTGTCTCTGCGTTTTTGTGGGCGTTTTGTGGTATGTCCACAGACAAAACACCTCTTCTGAGCATTTTTCTTGGCAGTAGTAGCAGGCAGTGGTATGGGGTAGTGATCACCAGGCCTCAGACGAGAGGACATGTGTTGATAATTTCGTGGGCGCTGGTCTATTGCAGGTGTTGTTTATTGGTACTTGAATATTATTTGTCTGATGACTGACAAACAAAATTCACCATATTTGGGTTTCTTCTTGGTCTTCAACTTATACATATTATAAGCATTCAGCATGGAAATGTCAAGAAGATGGAAAAACAGTTTTATGTACCACTTATAACTCTTGCGAACACAGTCAGCAAACCCAATCTGCATGTCACATTTGTCCACTAAATGCATATTGAGGTTGTAATCCATCACAGCTGCAGGTTTTACAATGGGTTCATTGGTCTCTCTATTCTGCTTGCCAGTGTCTACCATTTCGTGTCGGTGAACTGATGTCAGCAGTGTGACATCACGTTTGTCATGCCACTGAAATGCCATGATGTCATTGGCAGCAAACACTTGCACTTCACCTCTACGACTGCCAGCATCGAACCTAGACATATGTTTACGATTTCCATGCACTGTGCCACACACATCTGTCATGTTCACTCGCAAGAAATCACTGAGTATAGGGCTTGTGTACCAGTTGTCAGTATATAAAATATGCCCCTTACCAAGATATGGCTCCATCATTGTTCTAACCACATTCAATTCAAATTCAAATTCAAAGTTTATTCTCTATAAAGATTACGATGTTGAATTTACAGAATTTGGTTGTTGTGTGGTTTACATGTAGTTAAATAATGATTACAGTGTACCACTAGAACGCCTAGCATAAAGGAGGAGACCAAACAGAGTTGAATAACTATAGGCCAATATCCAATTTACACCCTCTCTCAAAAATCTTCGAAAAATTAATTCATAAACGAATCTACTCCTACCTCATCTCCCAAAACATTCTCAACCCCTGCCAATTTGGATTCAGGCCTAATAAAAATACTAATGATGCTATTATACACATGCTAGAACATATATACACTGCAATAGAGAAAAAAGAAGTCCCACTGGGGATCTTCATTGACTTACGTAAAGCTTTTGATACAGTTGACCATGACTTGCTCCACGTAAAATTGTCACACTATGGTATTAGAGGGCACTCCCTCAACTACCTCAAGTCATACCTCAGCAACAGAAGCCAATATGTGTATGCAAATGGGGCAAGCTCTTCCGCTCAACCAATTACAGTTGGTGTCCCACAGGGAAGTGTCCTTGGCCCTCTTCTCTTTCTCCTATACATAAATGACCTACCAAATGCTTCGCAATTACTCAAACCCACACTTTTTGCAGATGACACTACATACGTCTTCTCTCACCCGAGCCCAGTCACGCTAGCCAATACTGTAAACACCGAATTACAGAAAATATCTACCTGGATGAGGACTAACAAACTTAAACTAAACATTGACAAAACCTACTTCATTCAGTTTGGTAACAGAGCTACAGATGTACCTCTTAACATAACGATAAACAGATCACCTATCACAAAGCTAACAGAGGGAAAATTCTTAGGAATCCACCTTGATAATAGACTCAAATTTCATACACATATACAACAAATTTCTAAGAAAATTTCCAAGACTGTAGGCATACTATCGAAGATACGGTACTATGTTCCACAGTCAGCCCTCCTGGCCCTTTATCACTCTCTTATTTACCCCTATCTCACCTATGGAATTTGTGCATGGGGCTCAACAACAATTAACCATCTCAGACCACTAATTACCCAACAAAAGGCTGCAGTTAGAATGATAACAAATTCTCACTACAGGCAGCACACTCCACCAATATTCAAAACACTCAACCTACTCACCATACAAAACATCCATACTTATTACTGCACCCATTACATACATAGAACACTTAACTCTGATATTAACCCTCCCCTCAAACATCTCCTTGCCAACCTCAACAGAACACATGACCATAACACAAGGCACAGATCACTCTTTGATGTTCCTCGTGTCCATCTCACGCTATGCAAAAACTCAATGCACATAAAAGGCCCTAAAATCTGGAATTCATTACCTGTAAATATAAAAGAAACACTACCTGTTTATAAATTCAAGTCTCTTCTCAAAGATCACTTACTCACTCAAAACCAAATAAATACTTAATAACTGAACCTTATAAATTGTATATCCTATATGTTACTCACAATTATATCACACAAATGTTAAACCTAGGACCCAATCTAACTTTGTTATTTTTTTAAATACACTACCTAACAGAATACTCCATTCGACTGAATGTACAGCAATGCATGCAACCATATGACCTGTCTTTGTAATACTCATTTGTGCTTTATAGTTATCTTTTTACAATAATGTTTTATCACTGATTTCATCATTGCTTAGTTAATCTTAAGTTAATTTTAAGCCAGCCCGTAATGCTATGCATATAAGTGGCTTTGGCATGCTGCTCTTACCTGTATTTTTTGTACCTCTGTATGTATGCTTAAATTACTAAATAAATAAATAAATAAATAAATGGCTAGGCATTTCGGGCAGACTTAGTTTAATTCTTTATTTTAAAATATTACAAATTATGAGGTAAGTTGGTATTATGGCTAAGTGACTAAATACTAGTTTGTGAGTTTAGCAATGTGAATGCTTTTGTTTTGGCACAGTACATAGTTTCAGTATTGGAGTATCATAGGATTCATTATTTTAAGATTGAGATTAATATTTCTGTTTATGGTCAAATGGGTGAGTGAATGTAAGTGTGAACCACCAGGTGGTATTCGTGTAGTTAGTTGATGGGGTTTATCAGGGAGATAAGATGTTTACTAATGGTAGTTTTGAAGGTGATGAATGTGTCTGCAGTTCTAGAGTTCTCAGGTAGGGTGTTCCAGATTTTAGGGCCTTTGACATACATTGAATGTCGTAGAGATGTTTGTGTCTGGTGTTATGCCTGTGGGTTCTGTCACAACTATCAAGAAAGCGTTTTAGTTCAAGGTTGATATTGGAGTTTAAGGTCCTGTAGATGTAGATTGCACAGTAATAAGTGTGGATGTACTGAACAGGGAGTAAGTTTAGATCTATGAAGAGTGGGGGGGTGTGTTGCCAGGGATGGGATTTAGTGATTATTCTTACTGCAGCTTTTTGTTGGGTTATTATTGGCTTTAGGTGTGTTGCTGCAGTTGATCCCCAAGCACAAATAGCATAGGTGAGGTATGGATAAATAAGTGAGTGGTATAGTGTGAGAAGGGCATTTTGCGGCACGTAGTATCGTAACTTGGAGAGGATCCCAACTGTTTTGGATACTTTTTTGGTTATGTGTTGGATATGGGTGCTGAAATTCAGGTTGTTGTCAAGGTATTGGCCTAGGAATTTGCCCTCATTATGTCTGGTAATTAGAGTGTTGTCGATCTTAATGTTAATTTGTGCATATCCTGCTCTGCTACTGAACATAATATACATGTAGTAGGTTTTGTCAGTGTTAAGCGTAAGTTTATTGGCTGTCATCCAAGTCGATATTTTGATCAGCTCCTCGTTAACAATGGTGTTGAGGGTGGCAAGGTTAGGGTGAGAGATGACATAAGTCGTGTCGTCAGCAAAGAGAATGGGTTTCAGGTGTTGGGATACGTTTGGAAGATCATTGATGTATATGAGGAAGAGCAGGGGACCAAGGACACTTCCCTGCGGAACTCCAGTATCAAGTGGCCGTGTTGTTGATGCTGTGTCTTTAATGGTAACATACTGATACCTATTAGTAAGGTAAGATTTGAAATAAGCAAGCGCATGGCCTCTTATACCGTAATGTCAAGTTTGTGGAGTAGGATGTCGTGGTCTACTGTGTCAAAAGCTTTTCTTAGGTCAATAAAAATTCCTAGTGGATATTCCTTATTTTCCAATGCTGTGTAAAGCAGATCTAGCATTTTTATGATTGCATCATTAGTGCTTTTATTTTTCCTAAATCCAAATTGGCAGGGGTTGAGTATGTTTTGTGCTGTTATAAATTAATATAGTCTCCTGTGCACGAGTTTCTCAAAGATTTTGGATAGCAATGGTAAGTTTGATATTGGCCTATAGTTGTTTAAGTCTGTAGGGTCACCACCTTTATGTATTGGTGTAACCCTTGCCATCTTTAGTAGTTTCGGGAAGGTGCTAGTTTCTAGTGACTTGTTAAAAAGTAATGAAATAGCATGCGAAAGGATATGGGCCGCTCACTTGTACAGTAATGGTGGGACATTAGACAGATTCCCTGAGTTGTTTTTAAGTGACTTTATAATCTCGGTGACTTCCAAGGGCTCAGTTGGTGCAAGATAGAAGGAATTTGGGAAATTCCCATCTAGGTAGTCCCCGGCATGGGCATTAGTATGTGGGATTTTATTGGCGAGATTAGATCCTATGGTTGAGAAGAAGTCGTTTATCTTGTTAGCTGTGTCAGTGGGATGTAGTGGTGTTTCATTAGGTTTAGTTAGGACAATATTCTTGTTTTTTTTCTGTTTGTGGGTCCCTAGAATCTGAGAGAGTGTTTTCCAGGTCTTTTTTATATCTCCTCTAGTGTCTGTGAATCTACTGGAGTAGTATAGTTGTTTGGCTTTCTTTATTACTTTGGTGAGAACTGATGAATAGTGTTTAAGAATATCTTTGTGTATTAAGCCCTGTCTATATTGCTTTTCATATTGGTGTTTCTTGTCAATGGATTTCAGAATGGTGCTGGTTAGCCATGGGCAACCAAGCCGTTTGTTTGTGATCTGTTTCGTTTTTATAGGACAATGTTTGTTGTATAGTCTAAGTAATTTGTTAAGAAAAATGTTTGTCCAGTCATCAATACCATTGGCCTTGGAGAATTCTGTAGGCCAGTCAACAATCTCTAGGTCAGTTGTGAACTTCCTTATTGAGGCCTCATCATGGAGTCTAAATGAGACTTTGTTGTATTCAAGTGGTGGTTTATTAATGTTTGTCAGGAGGAAGGTAGGGTAGTGGTCTGTAGTGCTATCTGTGATTATCCCTGATTTAAGGGAGGCTAGTATATTGGTCCATATGTGGTCTATTATGGTTGCACTTGTCTCAGTGAGCCTGGTTGGTTTAGTTATTGTTGGTATGAGAAGTGTGTTGTTCATATTGTTGATGAAATCAGTTACAGGCTGATCATCTAGTAAGCCAAGGTTGATGTTGAAGTCTCCAGCTAAGAGAAGGTGGTGCTTATTCATTTGTCTGTTTGTTATTAGTGACTTTAATTTCTCACTGAAATTTGGGATGTTTGTGTGAGGTATCCGGTAAATGGCACCGATTGTTATGGGTGTCTTAAGGTTTTTTACAGTAAAATTAGCAAAAATGTATTCCCCATATTCATCACTAAAGCAAGTGGTGCTTATACAAGATAATTGGTTAGAGTAATAGATTGCAATACCACCCCCAACTTGGTTTGGTCTGCAGTTGTGAATTGCTGTGTATCCTGGTAGAGGGTAGATATCTATTGTGTCCTGCTTAAGCCAGGTCTCAGTAAGAATAATGCAGGAGAAGGGTGTCTTTAGTGATTCAAGGAGTGCCAGGAAGTCATCATAGTGTTTGCTTAAGGACCTGATGTTGTAGTTAAGTACTGATAGGCTTTTAGCATTGTTTAGGATAGTGCTGGCTTGTGATGCTGTGTAATAAAGGCAGTTACTTTCCAATAGGTTTTGATTGGGTGTCAGATTATGGAGGTTTAGATCAGGGTCAACGTGATCAATCATCTTCTAGGTTTAAATTATGGTTATTTATATCCTGAGTTATGTGTTGAGTTCTAGTACTGATATCTGTAGTGGTGGGAAGCTTGGATAAGTATATAGCTAGAGTATTTTGGTCATATAGAGTATAGTCACTACTACACATAATGAAGTTGATGTTGTCTATGTGTTGTGCTGGAATGAACTTAAGTACAACTAGGTATAAATATCATGTGGGAGTTTGAACACGTGGATAGGGTAAAGTAATACTCATGTAGGCTGGAAGTACATATAATTACGGATAATGTGGGTAGCGCCCAAACAGCCGTACCTATCTCCTTGCTCACTCTCGTCAGACTGACTGCCCACAGTACCCATATGTGAGGGGGTCTTTGAATACTGCTGTGGTCAGCACAATATGAATACAGACTGACTCAGGCAGAGACGGTTGGTAGTGAGTCATCTACTGGTACACTGGTTACTGGTAACTGGTTACTACTACTGAGAGCTCGGCGACGCTAACGTATGTCGTCCCGACATACAACTAATACAAACTAGAGATGGCAGGTGTACGGCTTGGGCTGATTCTATACAATGTCAAAGTACACAACAATTGAACATTATAACTTACATAAGTAGAACATTGGAATGGAAGCTTATGTAACTGAAACTGTAATGCAATACAAGGTATAATATAGCACAACTCATCGAATGAAACTCAACGTTGGGATTACACAATAGAAGTGATAAAAAAAAATTTGATCGATCGATCTGTATTCATGTGATCTACGGATTCTGAGGAAGAATATATACAAAGAAAGAAGTGTTTAACAGAAAGGCAGATTCTGTGCACTCAAATCTAGACTGTTAACTCTCAGAATTCGAAGAGAACGTGAACACAAAAAAAAAATTCTTGAATACTGATAAGTTGATACTGTAATTATTCATTTATACAGGTTATTTACATTTAACCCCAACTCTGCTAGGGTACCCCTCAAGGAAGGTTCCTTGATGTTGGTGAGGGGCTCTTGATTTAGGGAATTGGATCTGTGCTCCAGTTCCCCAAATTAAGCCTGAATGCCTTCCACATCCCCCCCCCAGGCGCTGTATAATCCTCCGGGTTTAGCGCTTCCCCCTTGATTGTAATAATAATAATAATAATCTGCTAGGGTAAGATTGACATATGCAGAATGAGTGTCATCTCTGGGAGGATCAAACTCTGTAGCACTGGCTAACTCATGCTGTATTTGAGGCAAATCTGAATTGGAAGTTACAAATGATACTTGAGGATTTTTCAATACCTGTCATGTACGTAGGGAATAGCGACATTCAGGTTGATCGTCTGACTGAGTATCAGAGGAAGAGAATACAGGATCAGGAGGATTGTTAGAGTCTGTCACATTAGTCTGGGTTGGAACATCATTATCATCACATACTAACTTCATATGATCTAAATGCGATTCTTTATACTGACCAGTACTAATCTCTCTAACCTTATACTTATTACCAGTGATATGTTCAACTACTCGATAAGGACCAACAAACTTTTGATCAAGCTTTGGCATTGCAGACGTTTTGTTAAAGTTAATCAGCATAACTCTCGAACCTACTTTGATTTTGGACGGCTTTGCTCGAGTGTTTGCGACTCTTGTAAATTCTGCCGTTGATTTATGAAGTGTTTCACGGATTCTTCTAAAAACACTTTGAGCTAAGCTGGTACGAGTTGCTATGAAATCATCAGGGTTGTAATTTGGTTTCGGATTAGAATATAACAACTCATAAGGCAAACGTTTATCTACACCGTACAATGCATAATGTGGAGTGTCACCTATAGAAACATTGTAAGCAGAATTTATAGCACACTGCACATCAGGTATAACTTCATCCCAAGTTTCACTGTTGGGATTGATAGTGGCTCTCAAGACATCAAGTACTTTCTTATTGGTTCGTTCCGCTAACCCATTGCTGGCAGGATGATGAGGAACAATGGTGGATTTAGAGATCTTGTACAAGGTACACAAATTTTCAAGAATCTCATTACAGAATTCACCTCCATTATCCGTTACTAGGGACTTAGGGGTGGTATGCCTGCAGATAATGCGTTCTTTAAACGCTTTAGCTACTGTCTCGGCAGTCTTATCTGCAATAGTAACTAACTCACAATATCTGGTGAAATGGTCTACCATAACACACAGATGTTTGTTGCCTTGGAGGGAACATTGGAAATTAGTTAACAAATCTAGTGCAACTCTTTCCCAAGGTTCGCTAGTGGTTGGATATACTTGGATTGGATTAGGACCATTAGCATTACCTTTATGTTGCATGCAGACACTACATTTCTTAACATACTCAGAAATATCAGTTGCCATACGAGGCCAAAAGTATTTCAATCTGGCTTGTTTTACTGAACGATCCATACCAGGGTGTGCAACACCTGGTACATCGTGAACTAGCTGTAAGGCTATATTCACTAGTGACTGTGGAATTACTAACTGGTATACTCTTCTGCTAGGAGTACCCAACTCGGCTGTTCGATACAGTAATTCTTGGTTCATGACAAAGTCACTGATGGGTGCTGGTGGCTTCACAGTAAGAATAAGATCTTCCTGGAGCAGGAATTGAATCACCAGAACACAAGGGATCGGTTCTTTCTTACTGGAGGAATGAACAAACTCGGTGGAGTGGATGACTCCCCCCGGTTGAAAAAAATTAACGCTATAACACGCAATATGAGCAAGGGAGAACGAATCTACTATCTCAAACTGCAAGCACAGGAGAAAAGAAATGAACACGGTGAACAATGCTGATATTCGATCTGAGTCGCACACAGTGACACGAGGTATCAGCTATAAACTTCACTTACAAACGTTAACAACGTGGAAGTTACTCGAGAAATAACTTCTTACAATGCACTGATTACTGTCAACTAGGATGGGATCACAAGCTGAAACACAAGGGACAACAACAACATTCAAGTGAGCACACTAGCCACAGAAACGTCTTTCTGCAACTGCTTGTGGCATCAGCAAGAGATGGCATAACTCGTTGCAAGTAAAGTTCTTCTCAAAGCGTCCCCTGGGAAGGAACGAATACTTGAACAAGTCGCCATCGCAAGGATAGTAGTCTCAGCACTATCCTGCGTGCATGATATTGTGGCTGGAGTCCAGACAGGAGTGACAGTATTACTAGTGCCTGACCGCTCGGCTACGTTAATAAGTAATTCACGGATCTATAGGAACTTAATCTGAACTTCACATTTCGCAGCACTTTAACAAATCTCAGATACAAGCTGTGAGAACAAACACATTGCTCAAGGGCTAGGTATTGTCTTTCAGTCAGTAAGGGAATGTTGGTACTGTGGACTGATTCATATTGCCTTTGACTGGCATAATACACTAAGTAAACATTCAAAAGTGACTGGGACATCATTTCAGGGAACTTACTCAAGGACATAAGGCAAAAAAAAAATAGAGAAATGACACAGTAAGCTTAAGTGGAAGAAAATGCTCAACAATTTTGCATAAGTTATAAAAAATGTCTAAGATACACTGCAAGAGGAAGGACAACTCAATGTAAAGGACTATTAGCCAAGAAAAAAAAATTACATTGAAATATACAAGTAAAAATATTACTGGAGACTGAATTAAATGCAAAATGAGCTGTCTTTACTCTTGCTAATAAAAGAATTAATTAATAAAATTTTAAATCAATGTAAAAAGTATAAAATAAAATTACTAAATTGTATGCAACGGGAGATAACTGGGAAATTTAAATATTTTCTAAGAATGCATAAACAAAATTAAAATATAATGCCAAGAGAACATCAGGAAAATTAATAAAATGAAAAAAACAAGATGCAATAATGAACTGAGAATAATAATGCATAAAAATATCAATAAAAGAAAATAATTCACTGCAGAACAAGTGCAATAAAATAATTCACTGCAGAACAGTGCAATAAAATAAGGTGTAGAAATAATCACTGCAATAATAAAGTGTCACTGGGAAAACTCAGGTTAAATAATGAAATAAAAATATGAAGAAAAACTGATTGAACACTTTAACTCTTAATTGTAAATTAGACAAAACAATTTACTCAAACAGAGTAAAGAAAACACTTTACGTTAAAAGTAATTGAAATTGCATCAAGAGTGAATTTGTTCAAAGAAATATAAAAATGTGAATAAAAATAAAACAAAGGAACAAAACGGGAAGTGTAACACTTACAAGTGGCAGGGCACACAACACTTAATCACGTATTCATTATCTTAGTATATTCTTACAACAAAATCTTGCTGTGACTGATACGACAAAAATTTGCTGGCAAAATAATGGTACACAAGTCTGCGAAAAAATTAGAGGAATGAGACACTGCTGGCACACAAAAAAGACACACACAGAAATAAATGGATAATTTGGTAAACTGGGGTGAATATCACTGCATGAACTACAATGACAATTACTGGAGAATACAATGCTGAAAGAATACAAAAAAAATGAATCACTTCACATGGAGTGACTGACTGGTACACTACACAATAATACTTACTACAGACAGGAGTAGCATAAAAAAAACACAGATAAAAAAAATATAAGATGAGCAAAAACACTGAAAAATATTGCAAAAATAACGAGTCAAAGAAACACTGAGTCTACACTGAAAACACAAGGTTTAGAGTACACAAGAAATTCACTATAAATGTCTCACACACGCAAATGTCTTTAAATGCAAGAAAAATGTCTCTAAACAGAAAATTATCACTGAAGTCTGTAGTAGTCGACGGTGATGACTGGTGATGAGGAAGGTTGTCCTGCGCGGTGATGACGCCGACACTCCCACTGTCGTCGTGAAGAAATGTGCTTTCTTGGTGAACTTGCATAACTGGCTTTAGCGGTGGCGCTCAGCTACATCTCTTGACCAATTATGTGAGCCAATGTATTAGGACCCGGTACAAGGGTGCAAACAACCACAGGTAGATGAGGTGGGTGGTGGTGGTGGTGTGAGTAGAGTGGATGGGTGGCGTGGTGTGACTCTCGCTGACGCTCACTGGCGCGCACTCCACTCACTACCCACGAAGGTGGCTTGATAAGCCACTATGCCACAGGGATGGTGAAGACCACGTTTAGTACCCAACTGGCATCCAACTGGGAGCACAAAGCGATATATGAAACAATACTTCAGAGGATGCGTGGCTTACTTCTCTCTCTCAGCTGGGTTAGAAGCTGGGTTGGCTGACTGGCTTAACCCACGAGAATGGCTGACTGGAAGACGTGTAACGATGCACACAGCACGGAGGAGCAGGTGGATGACAGGAGACAGCCTGGATGATAGGCTGACTGGCGTTCACTTCCACAGTCTGGCTTACTGACTGGCTTAATTGCAAAATCCGGGTCAACCCCTCGGAGATTGAAGCAATTAGCACACGAACTAAGCCAGGAAGCTTGAAACGGCTGCAACAGGCTTGCAGGCTACAGGGTGGAGGTTGTGAGGGGAGCGAGTAGCTGGAGTGGGTGAGACGGTTCACCTTTGACCCGCCGGCTACTCACAAACAGTCTTCTAACGTCTTGAATTACCCGTAAAAACTTAAATCCACGCATCCCACCGCTGCCACCATTTATCATGTTGGAGTTCGAACACGTGGATAGGGTAAAGTAATACTCACGTAGGCTGGAAGTACGTATAATTACGGATAATGTGGGTAGCGCCCAAACAGCCATACCTATCTCCTTGCTCACTCTCGTCAGACTGACTGCCCACAGTACCCATATGTGAGGGGGTCTTTGAATACTGCTGTGGTCAGCACAATATGAATACAGTGACTCAGGCAGAGACGGTTGGTAGTGAGTCATCTACTGGTACACTGGTTACTGGTAACTGGTTACTACTACTGAGATAAACTAGTAATATAAAAATACAAATTTAAAATAGAACAAGACTCTCACTTGTAATTCCACTAAGGTCTAATGTAATGACTTTTGTGGAGTCTATGTTTTGAGCTAGAATGAGCTATAGTACAACTAGATTTAACCCTTTGAATGTTGAAATGCCCAATCCTGAAGTGTCTCCTGGTGTCGCAAAATATTCGAAAAAAAAATTATTTTTTATGAAAATGTTAAGATTTTTTTTCTGATTGTTTTAGTCCCCAAAAAAAAAAATTTTCCCATCAGTACTTACCCAGATATAGAGGCATGAAGTTTGCAGAAAATGTGCCGTGTATGGCAACAGCGGCGACTGCCGCTCACCCGGTAAACTTTAGTTTACTTGTATTTGAAGGTTTGTTGTTTTTTTTCACTATTTTATTTTTTCACATAACTTATGTGGCCTGTGAGACCAAAGTAAGGTGCAATGTACATATATACACTCGTTGTATACAACACAATAAGCACACAAACATAATTATCAATATATTGTTTACAAAACTTGTTTACAAAAACAAACAATACAAAAAATTGTTTATTACTATTGTTCTATAATATATATACCAATATACAGTCACTGAACATACTCCTAGAAGTTCTGCAGCTTGTGGAACTCTGTGAAACATGGTGTCATACACAGTGGTGTTTTACACTCTCACACATAAAACATGGTGTCATACACAGTGGTGTTTTACACTCCTCACATAAAACATGGTGTCATACACAGTGGTGTTTTACACTCACAAATAAAACATGGTGTCATACACAGTGATGTTTTACACTCTCACACATAAAACATGGTGTCATACACAGTGGTGTTTTACACTCTCACACATAAACATGGTGTCATACACAGTGGTGCTTTACACTCTCACTCATAAAACATGGTGTCATACACAGTGGTGTTTTACACTCTCACACATAAAACATGGTGTCATACACAGTGGTGTTTTACACTCTCACACATAAAACATGGTGTCATACACAGTGGTGTTTTACACTCCTCACACATAAAACATGGTGTCATACACAGTGGTGTTTTACACTCCTCGCACATAAAATCAGTGTGTGTGCATTTATGTGGAAGTTTTTTTTTATGTACAAAGACAAAACACCTCGTCTGAGCAGTTTTCTTCAAAGTATTAGCAGGCAGTTGTGTTATGTAGTTATCCTAGGTAAATGGTCGTGTGTCATCATTCCTTCCTTCCTAATTTCCTTCGTTCCTTTCCTACCTGGAGGGCATTCCACCTCTTCCTACATTCCTTCATCTGTCCTTTCTTACTTTTTTCCTTCCTTTCATCTAGTCCTTCCTTCATTCCTGCCTTCCCTTCTTGCTTCTGGTTTCTATAATATATATACACATATATAGTCACTAGATTCTTTCATAAAACTGCTATTATCACCATTCAGCAAGCTTGTCTTGGGTGCGAGTGTGTGGCTTATAATTGTTTTGAGTCAGGAGTCGGCAGCTGTCAAAATGACATATTGTCTCATTAGTCACTGCCCCTACTGCTGTCAAAACAATGGGGTCGGATGCTGCTTCCCCCTCCATTCTATGTAATTATCTTTCTCCCTCATTCTATCTCTTTCAATCTGTCTGTCTCTTTCTCTCTCTCTGTCTATCTCTGTCTCACAGGTACACATAAATACAAGTATACATAGTGTAAATTACCTAGGATAACCCAAAAAATCCAGACAAAGTGCTATACTCTGCTTGAAGATGTGAGTAAACGTGATGATGACAGTCTTGTGGCTCTCTGAGACAGAGCTAGACGGATAGACAGGGAGCTTGGCAGACAGACAAATAGACAGACAAATGTTTGTTCGTCGTTGTCTCCTCCTCCTCCTCCTCCTTCTCCTCTTCCTTCTCCTTCTCCTCCTTCTTCTCCTTCTTCTCCTCCTCCTTCTCCTCCTCCTCCTTCTCCTTCTCCTTCTCCTCCTCCTCCTGGCTCTTGACAGATAGACAGCTGCCCCCCTCCCTCCACCCTCGTTTACGCTCATCAAAGGTCAGCTCTTATCAGATGTTATCTCCCCTTATCTTGTCACTGTCATGGGGTGAACTGTTTTCATGCCTCAAGGGAACATATTGTTACATATTATTATTATTAGGTATTATTATTATTCTTCTTCTTCCTCCTCCTCTTCTTCTTCTTCTTTCTCCTCCTCCCTCCTTCCTCCACCTCCCTCCTCCTCCCTCCCTCCTCCTCCTCCTCCCTCCTCCTCCCTCTTCCTCCTTCCTTCCTCTTCCTTCTCTTCTTCCTCCTCCTCTTCTTCCTCCTCCTCCTCCTCTTCTTCCTCCTCCTCCATTGCTTTTGGTCTCAAACTCCTCGAAATCATGAAATTGATCTTCAATGACACTTCCATCTGTTAGAGCATCACTTGGGAAGAGAAGAGTCCCAGATTTGCTGGGAAGTCACATATTTCTTACCGCTAGACATGCTGAAAAAGGACGACTGAAATGGTATTCCCACAATGCACCACTGGCTCCCCGATTTTTTGTATATGGTACACAGTGACCATGGAGACCCATTCTCTCACATGTGGGCCTACCAGCTTTCTCCTGCTTGATTTGAAGCCGCTAGAATTTATGCATATAGATACGTCAAACACGGTATCTCCTATGACATATATATACGACCGCAACAGTCAAAGGGTTAAAATCGCCAAGTAACAGAAGTGGTGGCGGTAATGACGAAACAAGAAAGGTAATATCCGGAATAGATAATGCTCGAGAACGAGAGAGATACAAAGAGCAGAGTGTATACCACCTATGCAGGTGGATACGGGCTGCTGTGTAATGCAGCGAAGTACGAACAAATAGCTGATGGTACGGTACATCAGTGTGTAGAAGAAGGGCACTTTCGTTAAAGGTCCCATCAGGAAAAGGATCCCAAGAATACAATAAATTATAGCCCGAGATGGGATAGATAACAGCAGAGTGTAATTTTGGTTCTTGTAAGCAAACACCAACAGGGAAAAATTGGGAGAGCAACGTCTGAAGCTCACCCCGATTACCCCTGAGGCCGCGTATATTCCACTGTAAATAGGCCACGATTGGCAATGATAAAGATACTAAAAATCCGCAGGTAAGGGTACTTATGGACTAGTGGGGTTAAAAAAGTCCACATGCGGTGGCAGCAGAAAACGTTCAAGCAGTGAAGGAACGGTGCGCTGTGAAGAAAGGAGTTGCGCAGATGGAGAAGAGGAAAGAGAAAGAACAGAGGGTGGATCAGTGTCCATTGATGGTTTGGTCTCTGCAATATATTCAGAGATTGCTTCAAGTGTTTCGGAGTTCAGAGACGTCATATGGGAGACAATGTTGGAGATGGAAGGAGGAGGAGTTTGAGTAAAGATCGGAACTGTAATGGACTGTACCAAGGTGGGGGGGGGGGAGAAAGGGTGGAGGGAACTGGAGAAGTGTGGGAAGGGACAGGGGAGGAAGGCACAGTACGAGGAGGAGGATGAACCTCCACACTTGTAACAGAGCCAGTGAAAGGGGAAGACCCAGGCACAGAGACCGGGAAGGTAAAATGTTGAGGTGGATGAAGGGAAGCAGGGGTTAAAGGAGATTTTTTGGACTTCTGAGAAGTAGAGGGACGATTGGGAGAAGGTGTTGTACAAGGTCTTGTCGATACCAGGGTTTGTGAGGGAGAACACGAAGAAGTGAGAACAGAGTGAGGTGTTGAAGTAGGGATGTCTGAGCCCAGGACAGCAAAAGAATTAGATACAGGAGTGACTATGGGACTGGCAACCGCAGAGGAGGCTGCAGAAGATGGGACCCCAGAAGTGGGGGGACGTTTTGAAACACGAGAATAAGAAACACGGGTTAGTCTCCCTTGGAGGCGGAGATGAGAAACTGCCATAGCATAAGCGAGACCTTCTGCCTCTTTGAGGCAATGAATTTCCCACTTATTTAAGTAGACCTGGCAACGGCGAGAGTACGAAGGGTGAGCCTCATGACAATTAAGGCAAGACGGAGGTCGACTGCAAGACGTATTACAATGGTCATCTGCACCACAGACTGGGCATTTGGCTATAGATCTGCAATATTTTGCTGGGTGGCCAAATCGCCAGCAATTTCTACACTGTTGCAGTGCAGGGATCACCTTTCAAACTTGTAACCGATGTCCTACTGCATAAACAGAGGATGGGAGTTTACGGCTGTCAAAAGTTAAATGAGCCACATTGCAAGGGTATCGTCTATGCCCGCAGACAGGAAGAACATAAGTGTCTACCTTGAGAACTGGGAGATCTTGGAGTTCCAGCTGTTCGAGAATGTCATTGCCACATGTCTGGAAATTCCGTTGGACTATGGTATGGGGCAGAATGACAGTACCACTACAAGAATTGAGGGAATGATGTTTTTCGATAGTGTTAGGGATAGTATCGATATGTGAAAGAGAAAGATCATGAGTTTGGGTAGCATCCTGGACTGTGATGATGCGCTTACCACTCTTAAGAGCATGAAAGGAAATATCTCTACCAACATGGCGTAGGAGCGCTTTGCCAATACTATGGTCGGAAAGATAGGCAGTAGAAGAATTTGGTCTTAAAGTAAAGAATTTAGTCCATTGTGTGGTCCGAAACCGAGTGTGGAGAGGGAGTGCCTGACATGTCAGTCTTTTCCGAGTAGAATGGGAAGGTAACGAAGTAACATGATCAGGAGATTGTCGTTAACATTTAGAAGTGGGACCAGAGTTGGTCCGACGTGGGACAGGCTGGCGATTCAAAAATTGCTGCACCGTAGAGGGAGAGGCCGGAAGCATAGTCAAAGGAGAGCGGAGGTCAGACAAATCGAAGGAGTCAGTCGAAACCCTGGCACCTGAAGCGGGTGACAAAACAGCACCAACAAGAGGTACAGGAGCCTTAGGAGTGTCTGAAGAGTGGTCAAAAGATGAGGCGAGGTCAGAACGTGGTTAGGTTACTTTTCTTTTGTTTTTAAGAAAAAAAAAAAAAAAAAAAAAAAATAAGAATAAAAAAAGGGGGGACCGGGGGAGGGATAGTTCCCAGGAGGAATGAAAGGGCTAGAAATCTCCCTCCGCGCCCAAGAGGACCTCAGCACCGCAAGTAGCGCAGATGCAGCATGGAACCCGTGCCATACCCTACCCTTCATGCCAGTAAACCAGCAATCCAGAATAGCAACCTCACATCTGCCGAGCTACCTCGGTGGACAAAAGAGGGGGCGGCCAGATATCCACCTCCACCACACAGCATACCTCCTTCGGCCACCACCCCTGGAATCTGAAAGGTGGCTTCCAGAGATACACCCGTCGCCTGAAGACACCCAAAGCCACCCTCCGGGATACCGAAGAGGGATCAGAACATCCCCAGGCAATCCAGATTCCACGGTAAACTACGCCACCACCAAGAACCTCAATGGAATGGGATGGACCTCTGTACCCTTTCCGCTACCTAGGAACTAGCGTGCCTGTGGGAAAAATCCCAAAGGCCAAAAAGAGGAAGGGCAAAAGGGAGGGGTGGGGAGGAGGAGAAGGAAAGGAAAAAGGGGAGGATGGGATAGGGATAGAGAAGGGGGGATTGGGGGGTAATTAGGTTCAGTCTGAGGAAGGGGACCGACAGGTCTAATTCCTCAGACCAAGAGCCTCTTCACCATGCCAAGGAGCCCCCCTAGAGAGGGGAAAGTGCAGAGCCTGCACTCTGAAGGAGGTGTGGAGATGTTACAGTCATATAAACTGTGATGTCAGCATACTTCTGGCAAGACAGTGATTGAATGAATGATAGTGAAAGTGTTTCTTCTGTATTTGGGTCATCCTGCCTCAGTGGGAGAAAGTTGGTGTTATAAATAACATTTTGTTTATTAAAATTATGTATGGATAATAAATTACTAAAGCTATTTTGTTCAATTTATTAGAATCAATCTTTCTTGAAAAGAAACTGATTTTATATAATAAGGACTAGAACAACTTAGAACATGGAATTAGTGCATAGTTTTGTCTTGTACATAAGTGAGGGGCAATTAAAAAACATTTAATGCACAAGACTTTTTTAAATTTTGATAATCACAATCAATCATGCTATCATTATGAACTAATGGATTAACTTCATTATGAGTTTTCACAATATATAAAGATAAATGCTTAGAGACTAATATACATTTTTTTTTTCATATTCTCTGCACCCAGCAGTTACTGACAAAAATTTAGTCAATTTATTAAACACTGTAGTTCTTTCAAGAAATGTTTTTCTTCAAGTCTTGGCTTACTTACTTTTTTCTTCAGTCTAAAAAATCTTTGTGTCTTTCCCTCTAGTCTTGCACATGTGTGCCTGCTGAAGGCAGCTCTAATTCCACATGCTTATTCTATGTGCAACTAGAAACATCTTCACTTTAACAGCAGCCAAACAGTCATGCATAAATCTTTGGCAAATGTTTCCAGTGAATCTTCAAATTATTACTTTTAAATATTAATATTATTAAAATATATGTTCATGGAAAATGTTAAACATGAATGGCTCATTAGGTGCTGCATGGCAGAAAGAGTCCTATAGTCTGTGGAAAGAAGTACAAAGGGAAGGTTATGTGGGAAAGAAGGGAGTCAAAGGTGGCATAAGTGGGTTTACATTAAGAAGTCAGAGTGAGCCTGCATTAAAGGTGGAACTTCACAAGAGGGCAGCATCCATGATGAGGATAGTACAATAATCGAAGAGGTCCAAGGTGAAGCCTGTGACAAAGTGAATCTTCAAAGAATCTTTTTAACAAAGTTATTTAATACCTGAAGTGTGTACATACAAATACAGCATAATGCTTAGCGTGTTCCAAGAATTAATTTATCACACATATATAAATAATTAAGCATCACTGTAATAATATACTGTATTTTGTTCACTGACACTACATACTGACATATTAAACATAAACTTTTTGCATGAATATAGGTAACATGAAATATTTTACTAATATACATGTACTGGGTGTGATCATAACTGACAAATGTAACCTCTAGTAATTCTTCTACAAATATTTGCCTATTGGATCATCAAATATATAAGATAGTTTTTTTAGCAAATATTAATTACTCTCTACTGAAAATTACAAAGATAGCAATTGGACGAATGGTGAATATCTTTCACCATGAGTCATGTTGCCTTGGTGAGAGATAATCAAGTTAAAAAAAAAAAGGCTAAAAATAATTATCCAGACCATATAAAGAAAATACTATACTGATATAGCACAGTATTACTATGTTCCTCTTAAACTGGTTTGTGCATATCCCTGTTAATGATTAATATTTATTTCACATTTATATATGTACAGTATTTCAGGTTGCATTTAACCCTTTTAGCAGTGGGACACAGATGGTACAGTGAAAAAAAAAAATTGTGTAGTGTGACATCTAAACTGATGTATTTGTGCGCCTCTACAAAGACAGTAATAGTGTGAATGATGGTGAAAGTGTTTCTTTTTTTTTGGGTCACCCTGCCTCAGTGGGATGCAGCTGGGTTGTTAAAAAAAATATACATATACATTTAAACATACAAATTTTTGTAGTCCTCAAATTTGTTCCCAGCCACCATTTTATGCCTAATGTAGAGGCAGGTCTGTGCAGTGCATCACGAATAACAATTACTATGCATAATATGTAAACACAGTATGTGATAACACGCTTTGTTTACAAATCATGCATAGTCATTGTTATTCATGATGCACTGCATAGACCTGCCTCTACATTATTTTTCCTAGGCCTGACAAGGTGGCATGCTGCTTTTATGCAAGTAACTTTTTTTTTATTGAGGCATATATAAATAGCATACATGATTTTTACAGTGATCTTGAGGGCACACACGTTATGGGCACATAAAAGTAAATAACAGCATGTGTATATTTTTAACCTAGGGTAACCCAAGAAAGCCAAACAGTGTGACTTATTTCCGTGTTTTGAGACTTGTCACACCCTGTGATAATCAACTGCAATATCATAATACTTCTTCGTACATAGTGTCTCCAGGGCACACACATTATGGACACATAATACTACAGTGTATATAAAATTTTTAACCCAGGATAACCCAAGTAAGCCAAACTATGTGAATTATTTCCATGTTTTGAGAGGTCTCACACTCTTAATCAACTGTAATATCATAAGATTTCCTTCTTCAAAGTGTTAGATGACAAAATAAATCAATAGAAATAAGGGAAACAATTATTTGTATCAATTTATACTTCATATTCCATGTAGGGTTGTTAGGCTAATAATTTTCCTGTTTTGAGTACTGTAACAACTTGAAACACATCTACTACCATAAGAAACTAATGTACGGTGTTAGACATAAAAAAAATTGAAGAAACTTTTCATTGCCTTAGAACAAATTAATACTAATTGGCAACAAAGCAGCAATGTTGCTAACTGTGTCAACAAATTTAACATGCCATAAAACAACAAATTATCAGATTTTTTTGGGCGGTACTTAGAATTTCATGATTTCTCAGTGAATGTAAGTACTGCTTCATTCTTAATAAACATACCATACTACTATAAAATGGGTTTATAATGTGACTTGAAAATGATACAATCCTAAAATCTTGTAAAAACAAATATTACAAAAGGAATTGTTTATACTGTATATTTAACAATAAAATGTGCAAGTCCAAACTGCACATAAACAGGAAAACAGGCTTTGTAAACAATACTTTGGGCACAACACAATACTGGTACAATAACAGTGGTTTAATGAAATTATCGACTAGTCAGGACCAGGAGTTATTTATTGTTAATATTAATTCATTATTTTTTTTTTTTTCAACAAGTCGGCCGTCTCCCACCGAGGCAGGGTGACCCAAAAAAAAGAAAATCCCCAAAAAGAAAATACTTTCATCATCATTCAACACTTTCACCTCACTCACACATAATCACTGTTTTTGCAGAGGTGCCCAGAACACAACAGTTTAGAAGCATATACGTATAAAGATACACAACATATCCCTCCAAACTGTCAATATCCCGAAACCCCTCCTTTAGAGTGCAGGCATTGTACTTCCCATTTCCAGGACTCAAGTCTGGCTATATAAAAATAACCGGTTTCCCTGAATCCCTTCACTAAATTCATTATTAATTCATTATTAACATAAATAATTCAGGAGCTAATACCAAATAATCTGAAATTGTATTTGCTCAAACATGACCTATAAAGCCTCTTCCAAATTTACACTTGTTTTTCTACAATTGGTTAGCCAGACTTGAGTCCTGGAGGTGAGAATTACTCTGCCTGCATTCTTAAGGAGGGGCATTATGTTGCAGCTCAGATGACCCTCCAAAGTTTGGAGGGTCATTTGAACAGTGATATCTGCATATTTCTGGCAAGACAGGTATTGGATGAGTGATGGTGAGAGTTTTTTCTTTTTTCTGGGGTCACCTAACCTTGTTGGGAGATTGCTGGAGTGCTTTAAAAAAATTACAGAATTAAATTTATGTAAGGTGCTAAATCTAATATACTTTTAAATGATTTAAGCATCACCTAGGTAGAAGTAGTTGAGGACCTGAATCATCATAGGAACTCTTAACTCTTAAACTGTCCAAACGTAGATCTACGTTTTTTCAACATTTGAAAGTATGTAAAAAAACGAAGTTTTTTTTTTTTTTTTTTTTTACATTTGAAAACGTGTAAAAAAACTTTGATCTACATTTTTTTTTGTCACATTTGAAAATAAGTAAAAAAATGTAGATCTACTTTTGGAGCACTACACATGTGAACGTAGATCTGTTTGGACAGTTTAAGGGTTAAATAATGAAATGAGTTTCATCTGCTTCACACCTTCCGCTATCTCTTTGATCAACTGCTTTCTGTGGAGTTGCAAGAACTCCTAACAAGTAATTAATTTTTTTTCTCAAACAGGTTGTAAGTATACCTAAAGCCAACATTCACAGGTCTGGTTTCTCATCACCTTTACTACTTTTTACAGCCTTTGGGTTTAATAAGACAATTTCAGCCACTGAATGTATCAGAAGAGAAACATGTTTGTCACATTCAAGCCATTCCTCAGTATCTTCCTCATTACTCTCTTGAATAATTTCATGTATATCTTTGGAATACTTCATCGATTCAGCAATATCATTCCTCTCTGTTAACAGGGTTCCACATTCTATGTCGTATGTTTTTTCAGAGTAGCAGAAGTGGAATTATGTCAGGATTTTGCAAAGAATTAATTTGCATTTCTAATGCAGGTGAGACTCATTCAATATCAAAATGTCTTATGCAGAGACACATAACTGAATGAGCTCCATTTCCCATTTAACCCAATTATAAAAGAAAAGGTAAATCCAGGCACGAAATATATTGCTGAAAACCTATGTTACCCAGTTTATCTTACACAACAGAAGTTATAAACATACCATCACATATGTTGTCCTTATCCCTGATACGGTATTTTATACCTTTCTTGCACAACTTGTCAGACACTGCAACATCATGGAATCTTGGTTCAGAGGACATCTACAAGACCTTCTTCACGGCTGCTACAACTAACCCATCTCTTTGGGAAGGACCTACTTCCACTGGGGAATCCTGCCTACCAGTGACTATGCCCTCGTCTGCTGCATGTCCTTATCCACTGACGCCTATAATACCACCAGTCTTCTTGCCTTTGCTCCAGATTCTCCTCCACCACGATGCTGTGAACACTAACTCCAAGGCTGAGGGACTGATTACCTCATCTTTTGTATATAGTTCTACTGTCTTCCAATTATGTCCTAGAATCTGTATTGATAAAGCCACTGGATGGCGAAACGTCTACAATAAAGATATCCAGATGTTGCACATGTGTCTTAACTTTCATATTGTCGGTATTTTATACCTTTCTTGCACATCCCTGATACCTTGTAGAGCTAATGGGGAAATGGGGAGGATTTTTTCCTGATCCTAGCTTATTTCATCTACCACACTGAGGGATTCAAAGTTACAGTGACTCAACATGAGTCAAATGCAGGGTGGCATTAGGCCTCTACAGTGAAAGATGCCTCCCTCAGCTAGTGTTCAGGCTGTAGCTGGTTAATATAATTATAGCAAACTCTTACCTAACCTTTGTTTTGGGTTCAAAACTCTCAAACTCTGCAAGATGTAACTATATTACCCCCATCCATTCTTTAACTAAGCTACTTGTGCACTCTTCCACTATTCTTTGAGCCTCTCCTATATGCCACTTCCTTAAAAACTTTCATGTGGCAATTTTTCCTCCCTTACCATTATTTATACTCCATTTTTCCTTTTCCATCTAGACGGTAATTAATTGTAGGTGCTACATGACAATGTAATTGACAATGTAATATCCGTCACTCTGTATTATAACAAGGAATCCCTATACAGGCGGGCCCCACTTTACAGTGTTTCGCTTTAGTGTTTTGCTAATGAAGCAGTTTTCAATTATACTCATTCTTCATTTATTCAGACTTCCTACAATACATATATTCACCACTCACTCTAAGCTAAAGATGAAAATATTTTAAGGTAAGTAATGTGTGCACTGTATATTAATTTTTTAGGCCTAACTCTATAGTGTAAACATGTTATCATTTGAAAGTGGGGGAAAAAAAAAAAAAAAAAAAAAAAAAGGGTTATGTTTCACTTTTCAGCAGTAACCCTGAACCTAACCTGTGAGACCCACCTGTATATCAATATTAATGATGCAATTCTTCCATCTGTCATACAAATATGCTTAGAACCAAATTTAAATTAATTTTGATGTAGTAATTAGAGTTAGAGATTAGTTTATCAAGACATATATAATGATAACAGATTTGAAAACCAAGTTACATTTGTAATTGCAGAAAACACTGCTTTAATCCAACAACACTGCTTCACTCAGAAATGTGTGAGCATTTGATATGCTTTTAACACAATAACACATTCATTTATTTTTAGTACTAATTATAGTTAAATTAATTCATTATAAAAAACCTTTCTCTTTGGAAGAAACACAGGATAAAATAATTATACTGAGTATAAAAAATTAGGCAGAGCAGCACTGAAATGTATATGCCCAATATAAACTCTTAACAAGCTGGGTTCCAGATCAGTGAGTGCCTTACTATGTTGTGGAACTGGAGAATGCACAATCATTCAATGAATACATCTTCAACTAATAATTGTAACCTTACACAGAACCAATTTTTGCTACAATATCCACATAATTTTATTTATGCCTAAAATTAAAAAAAATAAAATTAAAATGTTTTACAAGAAATACCTTGCAAATTAAAAAATACTTTCAAAAAGTGAATTAGATGTTGAATCATATGACACTCAAAGTGTCTGCTATTAATTTGAACCTTAATTAATTTACTAGCTACATCCCTCACAAATGCCATATTAATTACAACACATTACTGAACCAATAAGTTAAAGGAAAAATACAGGTCATGCTGTTAAACCTAGGAAGATGCTAAATGGTCAGCTCTGAGGTGGTACAGTAGTTACACCATGCCTATTTATTTACAAGCAACAGAGGCAGTAACACACCACTATACATCACTCTAGAGTCTGAGAATACACACTGTTCATCCTCTGACATGCATTTATCATCCAAAATATATAAATATTCTCCATGGGGAAGTGGAACAGAATTCTTCCTCCATAAGCCATGCGTGTCGTAACAGCAACTAAAATGCCAGGAGCAAGGGGCTAGTAACCCCTTCTCCTGAATGTATTACTAAATGTAAAAGGAGAAACTTTTGTTTTTCCTTTCAGGCCACTCTGCCTCAGTGTGATATGGCCAGTGCATTGAAAGAAGATATATGAATATGCAAAAGCTATTTCTGAGGAAACAAGAGTGAGCGAGCAGGATAGAATGTGGTGTAGATGCTAGTATGAAACAACACATATCTCACTCATTTTCATGTACTTATTATAAAATAAAATCAGCAGGGATAGCTAAATGTGAAAAATAAAAAACTATTTCTGAGGACACTTGAATGTTTATAATTAGCACTCCACTGTTAATATTAGAAGCAACATTAATACCAAATTATTACAGGAAACCAAAAATCTGTGATTTACAGATATGCTTCAAGGATGCTTCCATCCTGTAAACCATTTAATGAATAAATAGCTATGATAGAGGTGCTTGATATAAATGTGCTGTAGTGCTTCTTTTTGATTATAATAATAACTGACAAAAATGTTAAGTTCTTTTCTACTGTGAGGAAAACATGTTATATAGATGGGAAGGAAACTGCGTGCTCACATTCCTGTTCCACTTGCTAACTCCGTCTCTCACAAGTCACTGAGTGGACACTACTAGACACGTGAGCCCTGAGCATGGCGCAAAATTAAACTTTCACCTATTTCTTCCTAGTGGACTTGGCACTTTTAATGAATAAATGTACTCTACTGTATGCACTATATAGTAGTATTCTTCTGAGGACACAAGAGATGAAAATGTGAGGGAACTGGATAGACTAGTTGCTGGGCTGAGGGAATGCAGCAAATATCAAGGAACTATACAAACCCTACTGCTATAATCCTGGAGACACTCTCAGACTAACTAAACTTTGCATTTTCCCAAGTAAATTAAAAATTAATACATGTAGATTTAAAATGAGTATCTAAATGAAAACCACATACTAGGAAATGCTGCTGATTACTGTGAATGTATGATAATTCAAGTTTAACTTTACCTTCAACTGTTAGTTAGATTAATTGGTCTCTGTTTTATAGAACCTCAATAAAGAAGCTAAAGTTGCACATATCTTCAGACAGTAATTAAACTATAATGATTTATTATAAAATTCCTTTGTTCAGATTTCAATACTGGTGAACATAAACTAGTTTATTTTACTCAGAATTTATGGTACATACAGAAATTTAAGCTTTACAGCACTGACCTTTCAAATATCACTTAGATATGAGGAATACAAGTATATGTACATCATACTTAAAAACTACCTTAAAAGTCACAAGCCAGGTTCTGTATAGCAGGTACACACTATAAGCTCAAATATAGATTATACAATAATACTAACTTATACCCTAAAGTCTTTCATTTACTGAGTGGCTACTTGCCTTCATTAACGTGTTTACCTCATGCAACACAAAACCTGCCAAGAAGTATCTACAATATACATAGATACAAATACAGTAGTTGTTTTCTCTGTATATCTCGAGATATCTTCTCTTCTTGTCCATGCTGAACACATTTTTTAATCATAGACAAAAAATGATATTCTGAGGGAAAACTATTTAAACTTGTGTACACTAACAGTTCACTAAAATAAAATAAAAAATATAATATTGTTTCAAATAATAAATAAAAAGTTTCTCACTGAACATTTAACTTATTCAATAAATATTATTTTCTAAAAGAAGTCTTGTGCATGCAAGAGAAACCATCAAGAAACATTATAATCTTCAACATGTATATGAAAACTGTACTATGTATTAGGGGAATGAATTTATAAGAATAAAATGTGTAACTATTGTGGTAAGCTATAATTTTGTGACCCAAAAAACTTTATTAGTTTGGAACTGAATAAGACAGAAAATTGTTCTGAGTGCTTCACTTTTTAGGGATATTTGCTATCATTGGACAATGAATAACATGGTGGATATTTAACATGTTAAAGAAGCAATACTGATAACCTGGTATTCCATGCACATTCTACAACTGTAATAAATATAAAATATTTTATGCTTTGCCTATTATCAAAGGAACATCCATTGGGGTGCGTGGAAAGTCAAGCTTAGGGCAATTCTGGAAGAGTGCAGCACGGTCCTGGCCCTCGCCTTTCTTTACCCAGTGTCCATAAACACGGAAAGCGCAGTTATCGATTACCTGTTTATAAGAAAATTATGTATGAATTTAACCAACTAGGCCAGGTTAATATTAATATATAATTAATAGGAGAGGCTCTAGAATGGGTAGGAGATGTCTAGGACCACGTTTTTACATTGAAGTATACAAGCGAACAATATTTAGACAAAGGTAGGGAAGTTTTCGTTGCATTTATGGATTTAGAAAAGGCATATGATAGGGTGGATAAGGAATCAATGTAGTAGATGATACAATGATATGGAATAGGTAGTAAGTTACTAAATGCTGTAAAGAGTTTTTATGAGGATAATGAGGCTTAGGTTAGAGTGTATAGGCATGGTGAGGCTGCAAATTCAGACAAAAAACCAGCTGAAAAATATGTGAAGGGCTTTAACCCTTTGAGGGTCGACAGGCCCTCTCCGAAACTCGTTCTCAGGGTCGGCCAAATTTAAAAAAAAAAAAAAAAAAATTATTTTCTCTTATGAAAAGATAGAGAATCTTTTCCCGATCATAAAGACACCAAAAGTTTGAAATTTTATAGAAAACTTACGGAATTATGCTCTCGCAAAGTTAGCGATCTTGGCGATGTTTACGCATCGGCGATTTTGCCCACTTTGAGCCCCATTTTCGGCCAATTTCACTGTACTAGTCGACAAAAAACATGAATATTTCGCTAGAACTCCATTTTTTCTATCGAATGGGTGCAAGAAACCACCCATTTATAAATTCAACTATCCAGTACAGTGGTCAGAATTTAGCAATTTTGTCAATTTCACACAAATTTCAAAAGATGCCAATTTCCGAATAGGGTCCAGAATAAACAAGAAAGACATTCCTGGCACTAAAATGACATTTCCTCTAGTCATTAGTCACGTCTCAAGGGCCCTCTTATATTCTTTTGCTTTCCACTTTGAATATTTATTCTCACAAAAAATATAAGATTTACTGTTATGCAGACTACTGCATTAGTGTAAAAAATGGTATAAATATTATTGGTGCACTTGTAAAAGAATATTAGACTCACCAGTTGACGTGTATTGCACGCTTGGCACGATTTGTTTACTTTTGAAGTTTGGTAAAAATCGAACATTTCTGCTACTTTGAGCTCAATTTCAAGGCACCTTTCATTGTAAAACCAGTCAAAATCATCTCAATTTCTGTAATATGTCTTCCATTCTATAAAATGAGACCAAGAAAACTAGAATACAACAATAAATACCATACGAAAATACACTGCAAAGTCGCTGATTTATTAAAAAAAAATGGTCAAAGTTTTTTTTTTCTCATTATGCACTGTGTGCTGCAGGATTTTTTTTAGACTGTGCACACTGACCATATAGACCCATTCTTTCATATGAAGGCCTACCAGCTTTCTCCCACTAGATTTGAGGCCGCTAGAATTTATGAGTACTAGTACGTCAAAAACCCCTACGCGTAAAACGTACTAGTACGACCAAAACCCTCAAAGGGTTAAGGAATACATAGAGACTGAAAACTTAAAACCTGAACAAGTGTTTAATTGTGACAAAACAGGCCTGTTTTGGAAGAAAATGCCAAACAGAACCTACATTACTCAGGAGGAAAAGGCACTCCCAGGACATAAGCCTATGAAAGACAGGCTGACATTAATGTTGTGTAGTAATGCTAATGATGATTGCAAAGTGAAGCCTTTACTGGTGTATCACTCTGAAACTCCAAGAGTGTTCAGGAAAAACAATATCGTCAAGGGTAATTTGTGTGTGCTGTGGAGATCAAACAGTAAGGCATGGGCCACCAGGGAACTTTTCTAGGACTGGTTTTATGGTGTGTATGGCCCCACTGTGACAAAATACCTCCAGGAAAAGAAATTGTCACTCAAATGCCTCCTGGTAATGGACAATGCTCCTGTTCATCCTCACGACTTGCAAGAGGAAACTGCAGAGGAGTTTGGTTTTGTTAAAGTTAAGTTTTTGCCTCCTAATACCACTCCTCTCCTCCAGCCCATAGACCAGCAAGTCATTTCAAACTTCAAAAAACTCTACACAAAAGCAGTGTTTCAAAAGTGCTTTGAAGTGACCTCAGACACTCGATTGACCCTAAGAGAGTTTGGAAAGATCACTTCAATATCCTCAGTTGCATAAACCTTATAGGTAAGGCTTGGTAGGGAGTGACTTGGTGGACTCTGAACTCTGCTTGGAGGAAACTGTGGCCACAATGTGTACAAGAAAGGGATTTTGAAGGGTTTGGAGCCTATGCCAGTAGTGGAAGATACTGTGTCATTGGGGAAGTCCTTGGGGTTTGAGGTTTGTGGCGAGGATGTGGAAGAGTTGGTGCAGAACCATGACGAAGAACTAACCACTGCAGACCTGCAAGAGCTTCAGGTGCAACAGCAACAGATCACATCTCAGGAATGTTCATCAGGGCAGGAGGAAGAGAGACGGAGGAAGATGACTTTGTCAAGGATTCAGGGAAATGTGTTCAATATTTACAAAGGTGCAGGCATTTATAGATGAATTTTATCCTGTTACAGAAGTTGCAAGCCGTATTGGCAACATGTACAATGACACTCTTGTGTCCCATTTTAGGGAAATCCTAAGGGCGCGTGAGAAACAGAGCTCTCTGGACAGATTTTTAGTGTGACAGGGGTCCAGTGACTCTCAAGCTGGTCCTAGTGGCATTAAAAAACCAAGAAGGGAGGTAACCCCACCAAAGGACTTAGTACCTCAAGTCTTTATGGAAGGGGATTCCCCTTCCAAACAATAAAACACCTGCATTATCTTCCCTCCTACTGTCTCATCACTCATCAACAACTCCACAATAAAGGTAAGTGGCATTTAATTATTGTTTATTTTGCATGTCCCATTAGTTTTTGTGTAGGGAAATGTATATTTCATGTAAAAAAAAATTATTCTGTTTAATACTTTTGGGTGTCTGGAATGGATTAATTCTATTTCCATTATTTCTTATGGGGAAAATTAATTTGACTAACGGCAAATTTAACTAATGGCTAGCTCTCTGGAACGGATTAATGCCATTGGTCAAGGGTCCACTGTGTATATATATATATATATATATATATATATATATATCTCTATATATCTATATATATATATATACACACACACACACACACACACAGGAAGAAGTGAAGAGGCTTCTGAGTGAGCTAGATACCTCAAAGGCAATGGGGCCAGATAACATCTCCCCATGGGTATTGAGAGAGGGAGCAGAGGCGCTATGTGTACCCCTAACAACAATATTCAATACATCTATCGAAACAGGGAGATTGCCTGAGGCATGGAAGACAGCAAATGTAGTCCCAATCTTTAAAAAAGGAGACAGACATGAAGCATTAAACTACAGACCAGTGTCACTGACATGTATAGTATGCAAAATCATGGAGAAGATTATCAGGAGAAGAGTGGTGGAACACCTAGAAAGGAACGATCTCATCAACAGCAGCCAACATGGTTTCAGGGACGGGAAATCCTGTGTCACAAACCTACTGGAGTTCTATGACATGGTGACAGCAGTAAGACAAGAGAGAGAGGGGTGGGTGGATTGCATTTTCTTGGACTGCAAGAAGGCGTTTGACACAGTTCCACACAAGAGATTGGTGCAAACACTGGAGGACCAAGCAGGGATAACAGGGAAGGCACTACAATGGATCAGGGAATACTTGTCAGGAAGACAGCAGCGAGTCATGGTACGTGGCGAGGTGTCAGAGTGGGCACCTGTGACCAGCGGGGTCCCGCAGGGGTCAGTCCTAGGACCAGTGCTGTTTCTGGTATTTGTGAACGACATGACGGAAGGAATAGACTCTGAGGTGTCCCTGTTTGCAGATGACATGAAGTTGATGAGAAGAATTCACTCGATCGAAGACCAGGCAGAACTACAAAGGGATCTGGACAGGCTGCAGACCTGGTCCAGCAATTGGCTCCTGGAGTTCAATCCCACCAAGTGCAAAGTCATGAAGATCGGGGAAGGGCAAAGAAGGCCGCAGACGGAGTACAGTCTAGGGGGTCAGAGACTACAAACCTCACTCAAGGAAAAAGATCTTGGGGTGAGTATAACACCAGGCACATCTCCTGAAGCGCACATCAACCAAATAACTGCTGCAGCATATGGGCGCCTAGCAAACCTCAGAACAGCATTCCGACATCTTAATAAGGAATCGTTCAGGACCCTGTACACCGTGTACGTTAGGCCCATATTGGAGTATGCGGCACCAGTTTGGAACCCACACCTAGCCAAGCACGTGAAGAAACTAGAGAAAGTGCAAAGGTTCGCAACAAGACTAGTCCCAGAGCTAAGAGGTATGTCCTACGAGGAGAGGTTAAGGGAAATCAACCTGACGACACTGGAGGACAGGAGAGATAGGGGGGACATGATAACGACATACAAAATACTGAGAGGAATTGACAAGGTGGACAAAGACAGGATGTTCCAGAGATTGGACACAGTAACAAGGGGACACAGTTGGAAGCTGAAGACACAGATGAATCACAGGGATGTTAGGAAGTATTTCTTCAGCTACAGAGTAGTCAGTAAGTGGAATAGTTTGGGAAGCGATGTAGTGGAGGCAGGATCCATACATAGCTTTAAGCAGAGGTATGATAAAGCTCACGGCTCAGGGAGAGTGACCTAGTAGCGATCAGTGAAGAGGCGGGGCCAGGAGCTCGGACTCGACCCCCGCAACCTCAACTAGGTGAGTACAACTAGGTGAGTACAGATTTATCAGGTAAGCATTGGCTACAGAGGTAAATCAGTTGATGTGAGCCTCTGGCAATATGATAAGCATTTGCTTACTCCCAGGTCCTTTTCTGTAAGTAAAGTTTGCAGCCTCTGTTCCTCCCCTGAGTCTATACTCTGTATCAGGTTTTCTACTTCCTTCCCCAATCTTCATAAACTTGCACCTGCTGGGGTTGTATTTAAGCAACCAACCCTATAGTTAGTCTAAATCCATTTGCAGCCTTTTCCCAACATCACCAGTTAGTATTCTCTATTCTCCTCATTAGTTTTACACCATTAGTGAATAGAGATTCACGGTCCTAATACTGATCCTTGTGGTACACTCCTTGTCACTCTTCCCCATTCTGACATCTCTTCCTGGACAATCACTCTTTGTGTGTGTACCCAACTATATTTAGTTGCAAGGGTCGAATCTTAGCTCCTGGCTCCACCTTTCAAGTTGCCATTTGCCAGATTTGCTCTCTCCTAGCCTCATGGGTCCTATCATATCAATACTGAAAACTATTTATGAAATCTGCTTCCATTTATTCATTGAGGTCATTCCACTTCCTGACCACCTTGAGAATGAAGAAATGCTTCCTGGTATTCCTGTGCTTTTAGCTTCTAGCTGTGTTCCCGAGATTCAGATTACTTATTAAGGTTAGGGGACAAAATTGGGTAAGTAAAAGAAGGAAATAAAGAGTGAACATCGAGAGAGCAAAGTAATGAGAGTAAGAGAAAGTCTAGGCAATGAAAGAGTGAATATCAGATTGGAGGAAGGGAGTATGGAGGAAGTGGGTCTATGAAAGATGAGAAAGTCATAATTATGCTCAACAATACAATCATAAATAAACTACTAGTACAGTGTTGGTGCTCTAATAGCTTACAAACACAAAAGTTAAATATTTTTATTTTAATTAAAAGTTAAAAATTTACTATAACCTAAAATATTGCATATTTGTAGGATTTAGAATGAAAAACTTGATTAAGAGTATTATATAAATGGTGTAGAAAATTGACAAGTTTGAGGTAATCAGTCCCTTTTATCAAGACTGATGGACAATACACATCATGTCCAGGCTGAGGGACTGATTACCTCCAACTCCTCATCTTTCAGCTCTTCTCTGTATTGGACTGAAGAAGACACTGACTGGCAAAACATTTCCACAATGAAGATACCTAAATGTTGTACAAGCATTTCATTCATAACTTTGTCAAGAGGATGTAAAACCAACAAGCTTATAAAAGACACTATGAGAGAATGGGAACATTTATTGAGATGTTATGCAAAGAGAACAAGCTGTCTCATGTCTATGGAGAGTATATGGTAAGCATAGTTACATATAGTTGGCAGAAGGTGACATGGAGTTGTGAAGTGTGAATCTGACCATGTGAGTATTGTGTGCTGAGAAGCATATGACCAAGAGGTCCTGCTAATGGGAAATTTTCCTGATTCTGAGTGATTCTGAATGCAGATTCAAGTAGTTTTCTTTTATTCCTTTCTTTTTCTCTGATAAATATATTTGTCCCAGGTCAGTCCATATACTGTGAAGCCATGTTGCTATATAAAACACAGGTGTTGTTGGTGTTATTGATGTGGCAAATATATCTGTGGTCACATGTGTGTGTAGATAAATGCCAAGTTGTCACACCCAGATACACTGTATTACAACTGCTACAAGGGATGGTGTAGCTACCTACATCCTCCTTTTGGCTGGCACTAACTCTCTTAACCATGGTAATATCTTTGATAGTAATGTAGGTAATTGTCTAAAGTTTGCCACAAGGATACCTAAACTTCACCAAAACATTGACATCATTACAAAGAACTATCATTTTCAAGACTTAATTCCAAAAGGGTTAGAGGTTAGGAACACTTTACTCAAATGCATTTTTGTCCACTTTGAAGCAAATTTTAGACCAATTCCATTGTTAATATGCCTTCTGTTCTACTGGCTGAGCACAAGACTCTGCTTACTTAACCCTTTCACTGTTGAGACCCCTTATCCTGAACTCACTCTCAGTGTCAAAGAATTTAACCCTTTGGGGGTCGAAAGGTCCTCTCAGACTTGTTCTCAGGGTCGGCCAAATTTAAAAAAAAAAAAAAAAATTTCTTATGAAAAGATAGAGAATCTTTTCCCGATCATAATGACACCAAAAGTATGAAATCTGATGGAAAACTTACGGAATTATGCTCTCGCGAAGTTAGCGGTCTCGACGATGTTTACGCATTGGTGATTTTGCCCACTTTGAGCCCTATTTTCGGCCAATTCCAGTGTACTAGTCGACAAAAATCATAACTATTTCACTAAAACTCGATTTTTTCTATCGAATGAGTAAAAGAAATGTAGACAGCCTATACTGTCTGCACAGACAGCCTATGCTGTCTGCCAACTTAGTTCATATTTCGCATCACTAAGGTGCTGCCCTCTGGGCCAGCCCAAAGTCAGTGGGACACTGGTCCCACTCTCTCTCTCTCAGCGGCCTGGCAGCAAGACACAAGGCCTACTAGTTCTCCCTCGTGGGCATGGCCCTTCCCGGGCCATGGGCACAACACACAAGCCTGTGTACCCACCATGACTTTACAAATAAAGTAAGAAGCCTCCGAAGACATTTATCATTCACTCACCTGCTATCAGCATTACCAATAATTTGTTTCACATTGGTAGCAGCGGTGGTCACAGCAGTTGTGTTTGCCCAGAGAAAGGAAGGAAGGGATGAAGTCATCTTCACTTTATCACCCTATACAACAAGCATCCATCTCTCAACGAGTTATCCTGATGTCACGTCTGCATGTTTCAGCATCCAGACACAGGTACAAGCAGGATCTAGCCGAAATTTGCCGAATTTCTTCAAGAATTGTAAGTGGCGTCCCAGTGACTCCACACTACAGCGTCCCACGCTGTTTCTCAAGTCACATGCTCAGCATCGCTTGTATGTTGCTGTTGTTGTTCAGCTCAGTACAGCTATTTCAGCAAGCCAGAGGTGAGTTTTGTGATGATTTCTGCATCCAGTGTGCGCTTCGTCGTGTTGTGGGTTTGAGAGGAGGAAGTGGCCAGATGCTCCCTCGCCATACACTCACCCATGCTCCTTGCTACCACACTACCATACACCACCACGCCATCACTCCCTCTGCTGTGTTTTCTGCTGTTTTCCGTGTGAATTCATTGCCAGAGCTGTGTATCCGAGTGCCCGAGGCCACTCGAAGCTACGTGGATCAGCATGCCAGGTAGATCAGCAAGCCACGCAGATCAGCATGCCATGTAGATCAGCAAGCCATGTGGATCAGCAAGCCACGTGGATCAGAAAGCCACGTGGATCAGCAAGCCACATGGATCACGAAGCCACATGGATCAGCAAGCCACGTAGATCAGCAAGCCACGTAGATCAGCAAGCCATGTGGATCAGCAAGCCACATGGATCAGCAAGCCATGTGGATCAGAATGCCACGTGGATCCCAACACCACGTGGGGTGTGGGCGATGTCACGTGAATCTACAAGCCACGTGGGTTACCAAGCCAGATGTCCCAGGCCTCATGCTGTGGTCTGCTGCCTGCATCACACTGACATCACTGATGCTGCTGCCTGACTTCATGGCATCACGATGTCTGCCTGACGTCACCTCAAGATGTCTGCTGATGTCAGTGCTGCTGATGTCACCTCGCGACATCATGCCTGACATCACATGTCACATCGAGTGCTTCAGTAAATATTTCAGTACTGTCGAGAAGATTGAGAGAAGATATATGTTGTGTGTTAATTAATTCCTCTCAGTCAGCTAGTTTAAGCCATGTTGTACCGCATGTACCATGGGTGTGTGTAAAGTTTTCCATGTGTCCAGTTTAGTCTGCGGCCAGACCCAGAGTAGCACCACTGTGTTACTTAGTCACCCGGTATGACCAGCACGTTTGACAGCTGATATTACTCAGCTCTGAGCATTTGAGCCCCTTTGTACAGAAAGCTCTTATGCTAGTCACTCACAGATGTTCTCCAGAATCGTACCTGCTACGATTCCCGTCGAGATTTGTTTCACTTCACCTCCAGACCTTCAGAGTGGTTATATGTAGAGAAACAAGTCTGGGGATGCTTAGACTAACCTCTGCTATAACTCCAACTGCCGAGAGAATGACGCTCGTCAAGCCGCAGTTAGCCCTGTCGGCAGGCGCTGTGTCAAACTGGTGTCAAGCTTCAGTGAGCTCCTGCACGAAGATGATGTCACTTTGACTGCTAGCTCACTCACTGCAGTCTGGTGTATGATGTTACGACTCCCAGATGTTTCACCCAGTCGTCTCTGCCACGACTCGCTCCACGACTCACTCCACGCTCGCCGGCAGTGACAGCCCAGCGACAGTACCAGTCGAGAAGTGTCCTCCTGGGTCGCTTGCCAGAAGTCCTGCCCAGTTGCCGAGTTTTGACGACGCCTCACTCGAGGGCACCAGCATGTTGTGCCCCAGGTTGAGTGAAAACCTGCAGGGACTCCTACGATGTCTGCTTCACCGTTCTAGAGGAGACCATACCCTGTTACGTCACAGCTCAGCTGCAGCGATGTCTCCTGTGTTGCAGTATCTGTCCAGACGCAGGAAGGCGCGCAGTGATGCCCCTCGACGCTCACTGCCTTTGACCACGATGTTTAGCACACCCCACATGTTTTTTGTCTTTCCTCCCTGTAAGAAGTCTTTTTTTTTCCATGTCCCTATGTACAGTGGAGCCCCGCATACCGTACGCATTGCATACTGTACAATCCGCATACTGGACGCTTTGATTGCTAAAATTTTGCCTCGCATACCGCCCAAAAACCCGCTCACCACCCTTCGTCCGAGACGCGTCCAATGTGCGGCCTGAGCCAGCCTCATATGTTCCGCCGGTGGCACTGTTTACCAGCCAGCCTCCGCGGTAACATCCAAGCATACAATCGGAATATTTCGTATTATTACAGTGTTTTCGGTGCTTTATCTGGAAAATAAGTGACCATGGGCCCCAAGAAAGCTTCTAGTTCCAACCCTACAGCAATAAGGGTGAGAATTCCAATAGAGATGAAGAAAGAGATCATTGATAAGTATGAAAGTGGAGTGCGTGTCGCCGACCTGGTCAGGTTGTACAAGAAACCCAAATCAACCATCTCTACTATTGTGGGCAACAGAAAGGCAATCAAGGAAGCTGTTCTTGCCAAAGGTTTAACTGTGTTTTCGAAACAGAGATCGCAAGTGATGGAAGATGTTGAGAGACTCTTATTGGTGTGGATAAATGAAAAACAGCTAGCAGGAGATAGCGTTTCTCAAGCGATCATAAGCGAAAAGGCTAGGAAGTTGCATCAGGATTTAATTAAAAAAATGCCTGCAACTAGTGATGATGTGAGTGAATTTAAGGCCAGCAAAGGTTGGTTTGAGAGATTTAAGAAGAGTAGTGGCATACATAGTGTGATAAGGCATGGTGAGGCTGCCAGTTCGGACCACAAAGCAGCTGAAAAATATGTGCAGGAATTCAAGGAGTACATAGACAGTGAAGGACTGAAACCTGAACAAGTGTTTAATTGTGATGAAACAGGCCTGTTTTGGAAGAAAATGCCAAGCAGGACCTACATTACTCAGGAGGAAAAGGCACTCCCAGGACATAAGCCTATGAAAGACAGGCTTACTCTGTTGATGTGTTCCAATGCTACTGGTGGTTGCAAAGTGAAGCCTTTATTAGTGTATCACTCTGAAACTCCCAGACCGTTCAGGCAAAAGAATGTCCTCAAGGAGAATTTGTGTGTGCTGTGGAGGGCAAACAGTAAGGCATAGGTCACTAGGGACTTTTTCTATGACTGGTTACACCATGCATTTGCCCCCAATGTGAAAGATTACCTAACTGAAAAGAAATTAGAACTTAAGTGCCTCCTGGTGTTAGACAATGCCCCTGGTCATCCTACAGACGTGGCAGAGCGACTTTATGGGGACATGAAATTCATTAAGGTGAAGTTTTTGCCTCCTAATACCACTCCTCTCCTGCAGCCCATGGACCAGCAGGTTATTGCAAACTTCAAAAAACTGTACACAAAAGCTCTGTTTGAAAGGTGCTTTGTAGTGACCTCAGAAACTCAACTGACTCTAAGAGACTTTTGGAGAGATCACTTTAATATCCTCAATTGTATAAACCTTATAGGTAAGGCTTGGGAGGGAGTGACTAGGAAGACCTTGAACTCTGCTTGGAAGAAACTGTGGCCAGAATGTGTAGACAAAAGGGATTTTGAAGGGTTTGAGGCTAACCCTGAGAGGATTATGCCAGTTGAGGAATCCATTGTGGCATTGGGAAAGTCCTTAGGGTTGGAGGTTAGTGGGGATGATGTGGAAGAGTTGGTGGAGGAGGACAATGAAGAACTAACCACTGATGAGCTGATAGATCAACTTCAACAGCAAGAGGCCAGACCTGAGGAAACTGGTTCGAAGGAGGGGAGAGAGAAATTGAAGAAATTGCCTACTACAAAGATTAAGGAAATCTGTGCAAAGTGGCTCGAAGTGCAAACCTTCATGGATGAAAATCACCCTCACACAGCTATTGCAAGCCGTGCTGGTGACTATTACACTGACAATGTTGTGAAACATTTTAGGGAAGTCATAAAGGAACGAGAGGTACAGGCCACTATGGACAGATATGTTGTGCGAAAGAAGTCCAGTGACTCTGAAGCTGGTCCTAGTGGCATTAAAAGAAGAAGGGAAGTAACCCCAGAAAAGGACTCGACACCTCAAGTCTTAATGGAAGGGGATTCCCCTTCTAAACACTAACACTCTCTCTCCCCTCCTCCCATCCCATCAATCATCACCAGATCTTCAATAAAAGTAAGTGTCATGTAATTGTGCATGCCTTTTTCAGTTTGTGTGTATTAAAATTAACATTTCATGTGGTAAAAAATTTTTTTTTTCATACTTTTGGGTGTCTTGCACGGATTAATTTGATTTCCATTATTTCTTATGGGGAAAATTCTTTCGCATACCGAACATTTCGCATAACAGCCAGCCCTCTTGCACGGATTAAGGTCGCTATGCGGGGGTCCACTGTATATATATATGTTTTTTATTTTGTGTTCTGTGCCCTGTTCCTATGAGAGAGAGAGACCGAGTTTTTTTTTACCGCCAGACATGGTCGGGACGACCATGTGGCAGGTGGCCGAGCGTATGTAGACAGCCTGTACTGTCTGCACAGACAGCCTATGCAGTCTGCCAGCTTAGTTCATATTTCGTGCAACTAAGGTGCTGCCCTCTGGGCTAGCCCAAAGTCAGTGGGATGCTGGTCCCACACTCTCTCTCTCTCTCTCAGCGGCCTGGCAGCAAGACACAAAGCCTACTAGTTCTCTCCTTCGTGAGCATGGCCCTACCTGGGCCATGGGCACAACACACAAGCCTGTGTACCCACCACTACATTACAAATAAAGTAAAGAAGCCTCCGAAGACGTATCATTCACCCGCCCCGCTTTCAGATCACCAACAATTCTGTTTCACAGAAACCACCCATTTACTGATTTCAACTATCCAATAAAGTGGTCAGAATTTAGCAATTTTGCCAATTTCACACAAATTTCAAAAGATGCCAATTTCCGAATAGGGTCCAGAATAAACAAGAAAGACATTCCTGGCACTAAAATAACAAGTTCTCTGTTCGTTAGTCACATCCCCAGGCCCCTCTTATATTTCTTTGGCTTTCCATTTTGAATTTTTATTCTTAAAAAAAAAAAATAAGATTTACTGTTATGCAGACTGCTGCATTAGTGTAGAAATGGTATACGTATATAATATCAGCGCACTTGTGAAAGAATATTAGACTCACCAGTTGATGTGTATTGGATGCTTGGCATGATTTGTTTACTTTTGAACTTTGGTAAAAATCGAAGATTTCTGCTACTTTGAGCTCAATGTCAAGGTATTTTTCATTGTAAAACCAGTCAAAATCATCTCAATTTCTGTAATATGTCTTCCATTCTATAGAATGAGACCAAGGAAACTAGAATACAACAATAAATGCCATACGAAAATACAGTGCAAAGTCATTGTTTTAATCCAAAAACACGGTCAAAGTTTTTTTTTCTCATTACACAGTGTGCTGCAGGATTTTTTTATACTGCGCACACTGACTACATAGACCCACTCTTACACATGTAGGCCTACCAGCTTTCTCTCACTAGATTTGAGGGCGCTAGAATTTAGGCGTACTAGTACGTCAAAAACCCTGGGTCGTAAGACGTACTAGTACGTCCGAAACCCCAAAGGGTTAAAAAGAAAAAAAAAATCTTGTGAAATGATAGAGAATCTTTTCCTGGTGGTAATGACACCAAAAGTACGAAATTTGATGAAAAATTTATGGAATTACGCTCTCCAAAGTTAGTGGTCTCAGCGATATACGTATACGCATTGGCAATTTTGCCCATTTTGAGCCCTATTATTGGCTAATTACATTATTCCATTCGACCAAACTCATATCTATTTCTTTAGAATTCCATTTGTTCTAACGACTGAGTACAAGAAATAACCCATTTACCAATTTCAACTACCCAATAAAGTGATCAGAAATTGGCAATTTGGCCAATTTCACACAAATTTCCAAAGATGCCAGTTTCAAAATAGGATCCAAAATAAACACTACAGACATTCCTGGCACTAAAATAACATTTTTCTCTGTTCATTAGTCATGTCTCCACACCCCTCTTATATTGCTCTTGCTTTCCATTTTGAATTTTTATTCACATAATAAATAAAAGATTTACTGTTAAGCAGACTACTGCATTATTATATTATTGTATGAATAATGTCAACCCATTTGGGACTGCATATTATACTGGCCAGTTGGATATGTATTGGACAGTGACACCATTTGTTTACTCTTGAACATCAGCAAAAATCTAACATTTTCGCTACTTTGAGCTCAATTTCGAAGTACCTTTCATCCTGAAACCAATCAAAATCGTGTCTATTTCTGTAATATATCTTCCATTCTATGAAATGAGACCAGAGAAACGAGGATACAACCACAAATACCATACAAAAATACACCTCAATTCGGTGTTTTAATCTAAAAATACAGTCAGAGTTATTTTTTCTCATTATGCTCTGCGTCCTGCAGGATTTTTTTATGCTACTGTGCACACTGACCATGCAGACCAATTCTCTCACATGTAGGTCTACCAGCTTTCTCCTGCTAGATTTGAAGCCTCTAGAATTTTGTGGATATTAATACAATACCAACACTTGCTCGTAAGATGTGTCTATAGGCACCAACAGTGAAAGGGTTAGGTATAAGACCTACCCTATAAAGTGCCAAATTTCTTTTTTCTAACCATGTGTCCTAAGAAAATAAGTGCAAAGAACAGTGATGAGAAGAAAAAGATGATGATTTCCATGGACTTAACTAGGAAATATATCATATGCTGCAACCTCAACATCCCACATCTTGAACCTCCCCCACTATCTCTGCTCCAAGTGTGTAAGTACATATACACTTTACATAAACAGTTTCTATATGATATTTCTTATTTATAAAATCATTGTTGCAGTGTTTTCCTTAGAAAACTAGTGATCTACTGCAGTTAGCCTCAAAATACTCCATTTTCTCTTACAGTAAGAACACTATTCCTAGCTCCAACTAACCCAACAGAAGTCTCCCTTATTATCAACACACTAAAGAACACGGCAGGAGACTTAAATACCTTACCACCCTTTATATACAAAAAAGCTTCACAAGTGCTGTCACCAAACATTGCAACACTGTTTAACAAATCCATTGAATCCTCTACCTTCCCTACAGTTCTCAAAATAGCGAGGGGTCACCCCGATACATAAAGGAGGAGATCAAGCAGACTTGAATAACTATAGGCCAATATCTAACTTACCCCCTCTCTCTAAAATCTTTGAAAAATTAGTTCATAGGCAGATCTATTCCAACCTCGTCTCCCACAACATACTCAACCCCTGTCAGTTTGGGTTCAGGCCTAATAAAAACACGAATGATGTTATTATACACGTGCTAGAACTAATATACACAGCTCTCAAGAAAAAAGAAGTCCCATTGGGAATCTTCAATGATCTACATAAAGCTTTTGATACAGTTGACCATGATTTGTTACACATAAAATTATCACATTATGGTATAAGAGGACACTCCTTCAACTACCTGAAGTCATACCTTAGCAACAGAAGCCAATATGTGTACCCGAATGGAGCTAACTCTTCCACACACCCAATTACAGTCGGTGTCCCACAGGAAAGTGTCCTTGGCCCACTTCTCTTTCTCATTTACATAAACGACCTACCAAATGCATGTCAACTACTCAAACCCATACTATTTGCAGATGACACTACATATGTCTGCTCTCAACCAAGCCCAGTCATACTAGCCAATACTGTAAACACTGAATTACAGAAAATATCTACCTGGATGATGGTTAACAAGCTTACTCTCAATATTGACAAAACCTATTTCACTCAGTTTGGGAACAGAGCTACAAATGTTCCCCTTAACATAATGATAAACAGATCACCTGTCACAAAGCTCACAGAGGGAAAATTCTTAGGAATCCACCTTGATAAAAGCCTCAAATTTCGGACACATGTACAACAACTTTCCAAGAAAGTCTCCAAGACCGTAGGCATACTATCGAAGATACGGTACTATGTTCCACAGTCAGCCCTCCTGGCCCTATATCACTCTCTTATTTATCCCTATCTCACCTAGGGAATTTGTGCATGGGGCTCAACAACAATAAATCATCTCAGACCATTAATTACCCAACAAAAGGCTGCAGTCAGAATGATAACAAATTCCCACTCCAGACAACACACTCCACCAATATTCAAAAGTCTAAACTTACTCACCATACAAAACATCCATACTTATTGTTGTACCTACTACATACATAGAACATTAAACTCGGATATAAACCCTATCCTCAAACTTCTCCTTACCGACCTTAACAGAACACATGACCATAACACAAGACACAGATCACCCTTTGATTTTCCCTGTGTCCGTCTCACACTATGTAAAAACTCAATACACATAAAAGGCCCAAAAATTTGGAATTCATTACCAGTGAATACCAAAGAAACACTGTCTGTATATCAATTCAAGACTCTTCTTAAAAACCACCTACTCACCCAAAACTAATTACAATATACAGTATTTAATTTAACTTTACCTACATAGTTAACAAACCACTTTCTACTGCCTCAAAATATCATTACTCACTGTGTTACTCCCCTAGCCTTAGGACCCCATAATTAAATGCTCACTTATATCTCATAAATGTATAACCCAGTTGTATAATTAGAGAAACTTTATCAAACTATGTTTTTATAGCATTACCTAATAGAATAATCCATTCTCTTGAATGCACTGTAACTCCTCTAATGACGATATGAACTGCTACTGCGCTACAGATTATTGATTTGATTTGATTAGATCTGATCATTAAATTATACAACTACATAGAGTAAATTGATCAGTTTGTTATATTGCTAATTACAATGTTACATAATTGTAAAACTATAATGCTTCAAAATTGAAATGTTCAAATTCATTGTTTGAAATAACTCAACTGTACTTGATATTGTAAACTGTCTACAGTAACTGTTACCATTAAATCTATTATTCTACAGTAACTGTTACCATTAAATCTATTATTCTACAGTAACTGTTACCATTAAATCTATTATAGCTTAGATAGTCTTAAGTTAATTTTAAGCCTACCCATAATGCACTGCTTACAAGGGACTTTCCACATGTACACCCAACTACTATAATACCTTGTACAAGTATGTATCATGTCCTAATAAAATATTATTATTATGGGAAGATACTATAGTCAAATTGGGACAGAAATGGTGGATGCTTCTGCTGCTGCCTCTGCCACCATATTAGGGACTATTTTATTCATTCTAGAGTATATATCATGTTTCTGTGTTAATTATATTGTTTATTATGTCATATTAGATGAATTGCGATAGATAAATAAACCATACAGTTGATAATAGCGTCATATTCATGTATTTTTTCTCGTCTCTCAAGAGTCCAGGTCGAATTAATGGCTTTTCAATTAATTTAAATGAGGAAAATTAATTTGATATATGAGTAAATTAAGTTACGAGCTAGCTCCTGGAATGGATTAAACTCATAAGTCAAGGTTCCACTGTATATACATAGTATTTTGAGGTCCCAGCAATGTTTTGGATATGCGGGAGTATATAATAATAATAATAATAATCCCAGGTAGTACGTTGGCATACAGCAACCATTCGGGGAGGTACTACCGTCGTACCAAGTGAGTATAAAAAGGAAGCCTGTATTTGTTTTACATGATAGTAGGATTGCTGGTGTCTTTCTTCTGTCCCATAACATGCAAGATTTCAAGTACAGTGGACCCTCGGTTTTCGTGCTTAATCCGTTCCAGAGCCATCGGCCAAAACCAAAACCATTTTCCCCATAAGAAATAATGTAAGTGGAATTAATCCATTCCAGACACCCAGAAGTATCAACAGAAATATTGTTTTTTACCTTAAAGATCAATTTACATGCACAGAAGAATGAACATTACACATGACACTTACCTTTATTGAAGGCTGTTGTTGATGGATGGAAGACAGGGAGGAGGGGAGAGGGAAGAGAGGATATTGTTTGGATGGGGAATCACCCTCCATAAAGACTCTAGGTGCCAAGTCCTTATCAGGGGTCACTTCCCTAGCCACTTCCCTAGCTTAAATATAGATTTACATGCAGAAAAGAATGACAAAAAAATATAAAACACTAATAAAATGTATAAATGAACATTTAACATCACACTTACCTATATTGAAAAGACCAGTTGGTGTACGGCAGATCGGACGGAGGGGAGAGGGAGGCGAGTTTATTGTTCAAATTCAAATTCAAATTCAAAGTTTATTCTCTATAAGGATTACAATGCTGAGTTTACATTGAACAAGTGTGACGCCACCTATGACTGCTGCACCTCTCCTGCCAATGGTTTATAAGCTCCTTCTCCGCACGTATGCCGTATTCTATTCAAGATTGATGGACTGACCACATCGACTCAAGGTTGAGGGACTGATTACCTCATTCTCCTCCTGTTCTTCAAGATTCTCCTTTGTATGGACTGATGAAGCCACTGTGTGGCAAAACGTTTCCTCAATAAAGATACCCAAGAGTTGCACATGTGTCTAATTTATCGAGAATAAATTTGTTAGTCATCATCCAGGTAGATATTTTCTGTAATTCGGTATTTACAGTATTGGCTAGCATGACTGGGCTTGGGTGAGAGAAGACATGTAGTGTCATCTGCAAATAGTGTGGGTTTGAGTAGTTGCGATGCATTTGGCAGGTCGTTTATGTGAATGAGAAAGAGAAGAGGGCCAATGACACTTCCCTGTGGGACACCAACTGTAACTGACTGTGTGGAAGAGTTTGCTCCATTTGTGTATACATACTGGCTTCTGTTTCTGAGGTATGACTTTAGGTAGATGAGGGAGTGCCCTCTTATACCATAGTGTGAGAATTTTATATGGAGCAAATCATGGTCAACTGTATCAAAGGCTTTACATAAATCAATGAAGATCCCCAGTGGGACTTCTTTTTTCTCGAGTGCAGTGTATATTTGTGTAAACATGTGTATAATAGCATCATTCATATTTTTATTAGGCCTGAACCCAAACTGACAGGGGTTGAGTATGTTGTGGGAGATGAGGTAGGAATAGATTTGCTTATGAATTAATTTTTCAAAGATTTTAGAGAGAGGGTGTATGTTGGATATTGGTCTATAGTTATTCAAGTCTGTTTGGTCTCCTCTTTAATGTATCAGGGTGACCCTCGCTATTTTGAGAACTGTAGGGAAGGTAGAGGATTCGATGGATTTGTTAAAGAGTGTTGCAATGACTGGTGACAGCACTTGCGAAGCTTTTTAGTATATAAAGGGTGGTAAGGTATTTAAATCTCCTGTCTTGTTTTTTAGTGTAGATAATAAGGGAGACTTCTGTTGGGTTAGTCGGAGTTAGGAACAGTGTGTTCGGGTAGTTGCCAATGAGGTAATCATTGGGTGGGGTATTTGAGCTTGGGATTTTATCGGCAAGGTTTTTTCCTATGGTGGAGAAGAAAACATTGAGTCTGTTTGCTGTTTCAGTTGGTGGGAGTTAGGGGTTCATCTGGTTTTGTTAGTTCAATTGCACTATTTCCTGATATCTTTTTTGTTCCTAGAATTTCTGATAGGGTTTTCCAGGTCTTTTTCATATCACCTTTTAAGTTGGAAAATCTTTTCTCATAATACAATTATTTAGCCCTTCTTATCAGGCTGGTTAGGACTGACAAGTAACGTTTTGTTTGGTCTCTGGTTATGTGACCCATTCTGTACTGTTTTTCGTATATTGCTCTGTATTTATGGATTGAGGATGCTGAGTGTTAGCCAGGGACTGTTCAGATAGACAGAGACTGACAGAGAGACAGAGATGGACATAGATACAGACAGACAAACGGAGATAGAGTCAGGCCGCCAGCAGTCGGCTAGCCACACAGCTGGCCACCACGCAGCTGGCCAACCAGCTGGACTGCCAGCCAGTCAGCCAGCCAGCCAGCCAGCCTACCAGCCAGCCAGCCTGCCAGCCAGCCAGCCTGCCAACCAGCTAGCCTGCCAGCCAGCCAGAATTGCTTCTCTTTACTTAGGGAATAGGTTATAAAACATTCTGAAAGGGTGTTGCACAAATATTGCACATGGGTTATTATCGAGGTTTTTTGATATTTCTTAGACCACTTGCGGCCACATCCACCTTAAAGCCACTAAACCCAGGGTCAAAATCACTTTCCTCTTAAAATGGTAGTGTTAATACTACATGACATCAGTGAATCCCAGGTGTTTGCTGCGCTTTTTGCTCTAGCTGGCGATCATTTGAACAGGTGCTCCCACAAGGTACTAAGTGGTCCCAGATTTTTTTAATACCGCACACAGTGAGTGTTAGGACCCATTCCATGCTGACAAGGCATCTCAGGCCAATCATGCCAAATTTGAAGGCAGGAAAAATAAAACGTACATATACGGTTGGGGCACTAGCGGTAAAAACGTATATATACGTTTGGACCGTTTACGGGCTAAACATCTGACATTGTAGTTAAAGACAGTTATATTATTGTTGGCTCTGAGAAGTGCCTTATTTATCTATCACAATTCAATTAATTTTTTTTTTTTTTTTTTATTATCACACCGGCCGATTCCCACCAAGGCAGGGTGGCCCGAAAAAGAAAAACTTTCACCATCATTCACTCCATCACTGTCTTGCCAGAAGGGTGCTTTACACTACAGTTTTTAAACTGCAACATTAACACCCCTCCTTCAGAGTGCAGGCACTGTACTTCCCATCTCCAGGACTCAAGTCCGGCCTGCCGGTTTCCCTGAATCCCTTCATAAATGTTACTTTGCTCACACTCCAACAGCACGTCAAGTATTAAAAACCATTTGTCTCCATTCACTCCTATCAAACACGCTCACGCATGCCTGCTGGAAGTCCAAGCCCCTCGCACACAAAACCTCCTTTACCCCCTCCCTCCAACCCTTCCTAGGCCGACCCCTACCCCGCCTTCCTTCCACTACAGACTGATACACTCTTGAAGTCATTCTGTTTCGCTCCATTCTCTCTACATGTCCGAACCACCTCAACAACCCTTCCTCAGCCCTCTGGACAACAGTTTTGGTAATCCCGCACCTCCTCCTAACTTCCAAACTACGAATTCTCTGCATTATATTCACACCACACATTGCCCTCAGACATGACATCTCCACTGCCTCCAGCCTTCTCCTCGCTGCAACATTCATCACCCACGCTTCACACCCATATAAGAGCGTTGGTAAAACTATACTCTCATACATTCCCCTCTTTGCCTCCAAGGACAAAGTTCTTTGTCTCCACAGACTCCTAAGTGCACCACTCACTCTTTTTCCCTCATCAATTCTATGATTCACCTCATCTTTCATAGACCCATCCGCTGACACGTCCACTCCCAAATATCTGAATACGTTCACCTCCTCCATACTCTCTCCCTCCAATCTGATATTCAATCTTTCATCACCTAATCTTTTTGTTATCCTCATAACCTTACTCTTTCCTGTATTCACCTTTAATTTTCTTCTTTTGCACACCCTACCAAATTCATCCACCAATCTCTGCAACTTCTCTTCAGAATCTCCCAAGAGCACAGTGTCATCAGCAAAGAGCAGCTGTGACAACTCCCACTTTGTGTGTGATTCTTTATCTTTTAACTCCACGCCTCTTGCCAAGACCCTCGCATTTACTTCTCTTACAACCCCATCTATAAATATATTAAACAACCACGGTGACATCACACATCCTTGTCTAAGGCCTACTTTTACTGGGAAAAAATTTCCCTCTTTCCTACATACTCTAACTTGAGCCTCACTATCCTCGTAAAAACTCTTCACTGCTTTCAGTAACCTACCTCCTACACCATACACTTGCAACATCTGCCACATTGCCCCCCTATCCACCCTGTCATACGCCTTTTCCAAATCCATAAATGCCACAAAGACCTCTTTAGCCTTATCTAAATACTGTTCACTTATATGTTTCACTGTAAACACCTGGTCCACACACCCCCTACCTTTCCTAAAGCCTCCTTGTTCATCTGCTATCCTATTCTCCGTCTTACTCTTAATTCTTTCAATTATAACTCTACCATACACTTTACCAGGTACACTCAACAGACTTATCCCCCTATAATTTTTGCACTCTCTTTTATCCCCTTTGCCTTTATACAAAGGAACTATGCATGCTCTCTGCCAATCCCTAGGTACCTTACCCTCTTCCATACATTTATTAAATAATTGCACCAACCACTCCAAAACTATATCCCCACCTGCTTTTAACATTTCTATCTTTATCCCATCAATCCCGGCTGCCTTACCCCCTTTCATTTTACCTACTGCCTCACGAACTTCCCCCACACTCACAACTGGCTCTTCCTCACTCCTACAAGATGTTATTCCTCCTTGCCCTATACACGAAATCACAGCTTCCCTATCTTCATCAACATTTAACAATTCCTCAAAATATTCCTTCCATCTTCCCAATACCTCTAACTCTCCATTTAATAACTCTCCTCTCCTATTTTTAACTGACAAATCCATTTGTTCTCTAGGCTTTCTTAACTTGTTAATCTCACTCCAAAACTTTTTCTTATTTTCAACAAAATTTGTTGATAACATCTCACCCACTCTCTCATTTGCTCTCTTTTTACATTGCTTCACCACTCTCTTAACTTCTCTCTTTTTCTCCATATACTCTTCCCTCCTTGCATCACTTCTACTTTGTAAAAACTTCTCATATGCTAACTTTTTCTCCCTTACTACTCTCTTTACATCATCATTCCACCAATCGCTCCTCTTCCCTCCTGCACCCACTTTCCTGTAACCACAAACTTCTGCTGAACACTCTAACACTACATTTTTAAACCTACCCCATACCTCTTCGACCCCATTGCCTATGCTCTCATTAGCCCATCTATCCTCCAATAGCTGTTTATATCTTACCCTAACTGCCTCCTCTTTTAGTTTATAAACCTTCACCTCTCTCTTCCCTGATGCTTCTATTCTCCTTGTATCCCATCTACCTTTTACTCTCAGTGTAGCTACAACTAGAAAGTGATCTGATATATCTGTGGCCCCTCTATAAACATGTACATCCTGAAGTCTACTCAACAGTCTTTTATCTACCAATACATAATCCAACAAACTACTGTCATTTCGCCCTACATCATATCGTGTATACTTATTTATCCTCTTTTTCTTAAAATATGTATTACCTATAACTAAACCCCTTTCTATACAAAGTTCAATCAAAGGGCTCCCATTATCATTTACACCTGGCACCCCAAACTTACCTACCACAATTAATATGACATAATAAACAATATTAATAACAGAGAAACGTGACACATCCTCTAGAATGAATAAAGTAAGTCATTATGTATGTAACAACAGGTGTTGTGTTGTTGTTGTTAGGTGTATAAGGGTCACTGTGAGTGTAAGCCGTACATAATGTTGGTGAAGGCTGCAGATTAAGAGGTGGTGTTTTCTGTAGACCTGTATAACTCCAACAACATTGGAGGAGTTAGCAGAATTGCTGAATCACTAAAGAAGGCACCCTCTACCACCATCACTACCACCCTTTATCAGCATCACAACCATTACCACCCTCTACTACCATTACTACCACCATCACAACCACTACTACCCTCTACCACCATCACTACCACCCTCTACCACCATCACTACCACCCTCCACCACCATCACTACCACCACCACTTTCGTATTTTTCTACAAACTTTTTCTTGAATTATATCATGTTTCTCACATTCTTACTAAAGGGCTGGCACTAGAAGCTTTCTTTGGGCCCATGGTGGCTTGTTTAGCAGTCACACGCAATAAACAAGTGCAAAAAACAATGGATTATTACGAAATGTTTCGTATGACTGGCACGATATGTTCGCTCACCGAGAAACAATGCTACACTGGCTAAGTGTGGTGTGGGAGGTGGCTTTCTCTGCGTGCTGGGCACTGGACAGGTTCCATAAGATCAATGAAAACAGAACCAAAAAATCAATGAAAAAAGTCGGCCAAAACTGAAATTTGCAATACTGGAGATTGACGAAAACAGAGGGTCCACTGTACGTCTTGCTACTTCTACTTACACTTAGGTCACACTACACATACATGTACACATTTATGTATACACACTCATCTGAGTTTTCTTTGATTTTATCTTAATAGTTCTTGTTCTTAATGCTTTTCATTTCATATCCATGGGGAAGTGGGATAAGAATCTTTCCTCCGTAAGCCATGCGTGTTGTAAAAGTCAACTAAAATGCCAGGAACAATGAGCTGGTAACCCCTTTTCTCGTATAGCTTACTAAAAAGAAAAAGAAGAAAACTGTCAAAGTGGGATGTTTGAATGTGTGTGGATGTTGTGCAAATGATAAGAGATGATCGTGGATGTTATGAATGAGAAGCTGGATGTCCTGGCTTTAAGTGAAACAATGCTGAAGGGGGTGGGAGAGTTTCAGAGGGGAGAAATAAATGGGATTAGGTTAGGGGTTTCAAATAGAGTTAGAGCTAAAGAAGGAGTAACAATAATGTTGAAGGATAAGTTATGGCAGGAAAAGAGGGACTATAAATGTATTAATTCAAGGATTATGTGGAGTAAAATAAGGGTTGGATGTGAAAAGTAGGTGATAGTAAGTATTTATGCACCTGGAGAAGGGAGAAGTGTAGAGGAGAGAGAGAGATTTTGGAAAATGCTGAGTGAGTGCATGGGGAGTTTTGAACACCAAGCGTGAGAGTACTTGTGGTTGCGGATCTCAGTGCTAAAGTGCGTAAAAATGTTGTGGAGGGAGTAGAAGGTAAATTTAGGGTGCCAGTGGTAAATGAAAATCTGGAGACTTTAATTGAGCTATGTGTAGAAAGAGGTTTGGTAATAAGTTATACACATTTTATGAAAAAGAGGATAAATAAATATACAAGGTATGATATAGCACGTAATGAAAGTAGTTTGTTAGAATATGTATTGGTGGATAAAAGGTTCATGAGTAGGCTTCAGGTTGTACATGTTTATAGAGGGGCTACAGATATGTTGGATCATTATTTAGTTGTAGCTACGGTTAGAGTAAGAGAGAGGTGAAAGTGTATAAACTAAGGGATGAGGAAGTTAGGGTGATTTTTTAGGGTGGAATGATTTTTTAGGGTGTGATAAAAGAGAAAAAGGTAGCTTATGAGAGGTTTTTACAAAGCAGAGCAGACTATATGGAGAGTAAAAGAAAGGTGGAAAGAGTGGTGAGAGAGTGCAAAGGAAAGCAGATGAAAGAGTGGGAGAGACACTGGCAAGAAATTTTTGCTGAAAATAAGAAAAAAATTTGTAGTGAGATAAATAAGTTAAGAAAGCCTACAGAACGAATGGATTTATCAGTTAAAAACAGAGTAGGAGAGTTAGTAGATGGGGAGCTGGAGGTATTGGGTAGATGGCGGGAATATTTTGAGGAACTTTTAAATGCCGATGATGAAAGAGAGGCGGTAATTTCATGCACTGGTCAGGGATGTATAACATTGTTTAGGAGTGAAGAGCAGGATGTGAGTGTGGGGGAGGTGCGTGAGGCATTACATAGAATGAAAGAGGGTAAAGCAGCAAGGAGGCGGCTGGTGGCAGTGGAGATGTCCTGTCTAAGGGCAATGTGTGGTGTAAATATTATGCAGAGAATTCGGGGTGTGGAAATTAGGAGGTGTAGAGTTAATAAAAGTATTAGTCAGAGGGCTGAAGAGGGGTTGTTGAGGTGGTTTGGTCATTTAGAGAGAATGGATCAAAGTTCCTGGGGAGTGAAACGTTGCCACAGTACAATGTCACAATAGTTACATTTTCTGTCGTTTTATACTGACATACCGGAGGGAGTACCTCAGCCACGACAGAACACTAGAAGAAAGGCAGAAACCGAAAGAGAGGGTACAAAGACACAAAGAGGAAAGAGAGGCAAAGGCGGAGATAAGCAGGAGAACCCAGACTCAGGAGGAAGAGCTAATACAATGTCCCTCAGAACCACCTACAGAAGGACCTCAACCACGACAACCCCAATACACTCAAACAATTTAACCCAAAACCTACACATCATACCGACTGCCCCCACCCCCTTCATCACAAACTCCACCCCCCACAGCAACCCCCCATGGTTTCCCACCAGGTCTCCCATTCCCCCAACCCCAACCTTCTACCCCAGACCACCATTTTAGAAAAGAAGTTGAAGGTTTGGTATATGAATGCAGAGGGAACAGCAAATAAATGTGAGGAGAGGCATGAAAGAATCAAGGAGACATCATAGCACTAACAGAAACAAAACTCACAGGGATGATAACAGACACAATCTTCCCACCCTGATATCAGATCCTGAGGAAAGGAAGAGGAAGCAGAGGGGGAGGAGGAGTTGCACTGCTCATTAAAAAAGCAATGGGGATTTGAGGAAATGGTAAGAATGGATGAAATGGGTGAAAGGAAATACAAAGTAGGTACAATTCAGACTGGGGGACATAAGGTAGTCATTGCAGTGATGTACAACCCACCACAGAACTGCAGGAGGTCTTTACCTTAACTTTGATATTCCTTTGAAGAGTTTCAAGAGTTTCTCTACTCTCTGAGCCCAGCCATGGGCCAGGCTCATCTGGTGCTTACCTAGTCAACCAGGCTGTTGCTGCTGGAGGCAGCACCTCACCCCTGCTCTTGACTGGGTTTATTTTACACCTCCTCCCATCTCTCTCACTCCAGTATGTTGTTATGGCAGTGTGCACATTTGGGACCAGGCCATCAAGTACTTTCCAGGTATATATTATTATGTATCTCTCTCTCTCTCTTCTTCACTCCAATGAGTACATGTTCAAGACTTGAAGGCATTCCCAGTAATTTAGGTGCTTTACTGGCTCAATTTGAGCCATAAACGATCTTTGTATTTGTTCCAGCTCTGATATTTCTCCTGTTTTGAATGGGGTCGTCAGCACTGAGCAATATTCTAAGTGAGGGAGCACTAGTGATTTGAAGAGTGTCACCATCGGCATTATTTCCCTTGCTTTGAAAGTTCTCAATACCCACCCTGTCATCTTCCTGGCTGTCGTGATCTTTGTTTTGTTATGGTCTTTAAAGAAAGGCCAACTGACATAATTATTCCCAGATCTTTTATGTGTTCCTTTCGTTCTATTTGGTGACCCTCTTGATTTTTGTATATAGCATTCCTTTTGATTTCTTTATTCTTTCCATACCCAAGCAGCTGGAACTTATCACCACTGAACGTCATGTTGTTCTCCACTGCCCACTGGAAAACCCTGCTTATGTCTTCCTGTAATTTTTCAGTGTCCTCTACTGAAGTGACTTTCATGCTTATATTATTGTCATCTGCAAATGATGATACAAAAGTGTGCCGGGTGTTTTAATCTATGTCTGCTATGAGGATGAGGAACAGCGGAGGTGCCAGGACAGTGCCTTGGGGCACTGAGCTTTTGACCTCTCTGATGCTGGATCTTGTCCTGTTCACTACTACTTTTTGTGTTGTGTGTGTTAGGAACCCAAAAATCCATCTGTCTACCTTCCATAATATCCATGGCCCTCATTTTGTGTGCCATCACTCCATGATCACATTTGTCAAACGCCTTTGCAAAATCTGTGTAAATCACATCTGCGTTTTGGTTGTCTTCCAGTGCCTCCATAATTCTGTCATAATGGTTCAACAGCTGTGACAGGCATGATCGTCCTGCTCTAAAACCATGCTGGTTCGGGTTATGCTGGTCCATGAAATTTGTAATCTGCTACCTCATCACTCTTTCGAAGATTTTTACAATGTGAGAAGTTAGGGCTACTGTACACAAATAACCCGCACATAAAAGAGAGAAGGTTACGACGAAACGTCGTCGTAAGCTTCTCTCTTTTATGTGCTGGTTATTTGTGTATCGTTCCAGTCATGGTATTGTGCCTTTTTTTGTTATTTAGGGCTACTGGTCTGTAATTTTTAGCTAGTGCTCTAATACCTCCCTTATGCAACGGAGCTATAGCTGCACTCTTTAAGGCCTCTGGTATTTCACCTAGATCTAAGCTCATTTTCCAAAGAATGCTGAGTGCTCGTGCTAATGGCCAAGAGAAGAATACAAAGGCAGCAACAGAGCAGTGGTGGACACACTAGCTGAGGTGGCCAGAAGAGTTCACATTGGTAGAGTAAAGTTACTAATTATGGATGATTTCAATCACAAGGAGATTGGTTGTGAAAACCTGGAGCCACATGGGGGTCCCAAAACATGGAGGGCCAAGATGATGGATGTGGTACTGGAAAACCTCATGCATCAACATGTTAGGGATACTAACAGAGAGAGAGGTGAGGATGAACCAACAAGAGTTGACCTTGTATTCACCATGAGTAGCTCGGATATCGAGGACATCACATATAAAAGGCCCCTCAGAGCTAGTGATCACGTGGTTCTAAGCTCTGAATACATAGTAGAGTTACAAGTGGAGAGGGTAACAGGAGTAGGATGGGAAAAGCCAAACTATAAAAGAAGGGGCTACACAGGCATGAGGAACTTCCTGCAGGAGGTTCAGTGGGAAAGAGAATTGGTACAAAAATCAGTAAACAAAATGATGGTCTATGTGACAACAAAATGCAAGGAGGCAGAGAAGAGGTTTGTTCCTAAGGGCATCAGAAATAATGGGAAGACCAGAATAAGCCCATGGTTTACCCAAAGGTGTAGGGAGGCAAAAACTAAGTGTGCTAGAGAATGGAAAATGTACAGAAGGCAAAGGACCTAGGTAAATAGAGATTAGTTGAAGAGCCAGAAACAAGAATGCACAGATAAGAAGGAAAGCCCAATGACAGTACGAAAATGACATAGCATCGAAAGTCAAGTCTGACCTGAAGCTGTTGTATAGCCATATCAGGAGGAAGACAACAGTCAAGGCCCAGGAAATTAGGCTGAGGAAGGAAGGTGGGGAGCTCACAAGAAATGACCAGGTATGTGAGGAGCTCAACATGAGATTTAAGGAAGTATTTACAGTGGAGACAGAAAGGACTCTGGGAAGTCAGAATAGAGGGATACACCAACAAGGAATATACCAACAAGTGATGGATGAAATACACACAATGGAGGAGGAGGTAAAGAAGCTGCTAAGTGATCTTGGTACCTCAAAGGTGGTGAGACTAGATATCTCTCCTGGGTCCTTAGAGAGCAAGCAGACATGCTGTGTGTGCTACTAACAACAATTTTCAACGCATCCACTGAAACTGGGTAACTACCTGAGGTATGGAAAACAGCAAATGTAGTCCCCATTTTTAAGAAAGGAGACAGACATGAGGCACTAAACTACAGACCAGTGTTATTGACATGAGGGGTATGTGAAGTCATGGAGAAGATTATCAGGAGGAGAGTGGTGGAACACCTAGAATGGAACAAGCTTATAAATGACAATCAACACGGATTCAGGGAAGAAAAATCCTGTGTCACAAACCTACTGGAGTTTTATGACAAGGTAATGAAAGTAAGACATGAGAGAGAGAGGTGGGTAGATTGCATTTTCTTGGACTGCAAGAAGGTCTTCGATGCAGTTCCTCACAAGAGATTAGTGCAAAAGGTAGATGATCAGGCATGCATAACAGGAAGGGCACTGCAATAGATCAGAGAATACCTGACAGGGAGGCAACAAGTCATGGTATGTGACGAGGTGTCAGAGTGGGCACCTGTGTCGAGCGCAGTTTCACAGGGGTCAGTCCTAGGACCAGTGCTATTCTTGGTATATGTGAATGACATGACGTAAGGGATAGACTCAGAAGTGTCCCTGTGTGCAGATGATGTGAAGTTAATGAGGAGAATTTAATTGGATGAGGATCAGGCAGAACTATAGAGAGACCTGGACAGACTGCAAGCCTGGTCCAGAAACTAGCTCCTCGAATTTAACCCCACCAAATGCAAAGTCATGAAGATCGGGGAAGGACAAAGAAGACCACAGACAGAGTACAGTGGACCCTCGACCAGCGATGGCATCGATTAACAATAAATCCGACCAGCGATACATTTTAACGCAAAAATTTTGCCTCGACTAGCTCTAAAAAACTCGACCAACACTATTCATTCCGTCTGAGATGCGTCCACTTCTGGCCAGTGTTTACAAGCCAGCCAGCCACCGCGGTCGCTTCCAAGCATACAATCGGAACATTTCATATTATCACAGCCTTTTTAGTGTTGCACCTGCAAAATAGGTCACCATGGGCCCCAAGAAAGCTTCTAGTGCCAACCCTACAGCAAATAGGGCGAGAATTACTATGGATATGAAGAAAGAGATCATTGCTAATTATGAAAGTGGAGTGCGTGTGTCTGAGCTGGCCAGGTTGAACACAAAACCCCAATCAACCATCGCTACTATTGTAGCCAAGAAAACCACAATCAAGGAAGCTGTTCTTGCCAAAGGTGCAACTATGTTTTCGAGACTGAGATCGCAAGTGATAGAAGATGTTGAGAGACTGTTATTGGTGTGGATAAACGAAAAACAGATAGCAGGAAATAGCATCTCTCAAGAGATCTTATGTGAAAAGGCTAGGAAGTTGCATGAGGATTTAATTAGAAAAATGCCAGCAACTAGTGGTGATGTGAGTTTAAGGCCAGCAAAGGTTGGTTTGAGAGATTTAAGAATCGTAGTGGCATACATAGTGTGATAAGGCATGGTGAGGCTGCCAGTTTGGACCAAAAAGCAGCTGAAAAATATGTGCAGGAATTCAAGGAGTACATAGACAGTGAAGAATTGAAACCTGAACAAGTGTTTAATTGTGACACTGACAATGTTGTGAAACACTTTAGGAATGTCATAAAGGAACGGGAGGTACAGGCCTCTATGGACAGATATGTTGTGCGACAGAGGTCCAGTGACTCTCAAGCTGGTCCTAGTGGCATTAAAAGAAGAAGGGAAGTAACCCCGAAAAAGGACTTGCCACCTCAAGTCCTAATGGAAGGGGATTCACCTTCTAAACACTAAGAAGATCAACACTCTCCCCTCCTCCCATCCCATCAATCATCACCAGATCTTCAATAAAGGTAAGTGTCATGTAACTGTGCATGTCTTCTTCAGTTTGTGTGTATTAAAATTAATATTTCATGTGGTAAAATTTTTTTTTTTCAATACTTTGGGGTGTCTTGCACGGATTAATTTGATTTCCATTATTTCTTATGGGGAAAATTAACTTGACTAACGATTATTTCGATTAACGATGAGCTCTCAGGAACGGATTAATATCGCTGGTTGAGGGTCCACTGTATAGGCTAGGTGGCCAAAGACTGCAAACCTCACTCTAGGAAAAGGATCTTGGGGCGAGTATAATACTGAGCACATCTAAGGCGCACATCAACCAGATAACTGCTACAGCATATGGGTGCCTAGCAAACCTGAGAACAGTGTTCCGATACCTCAGTAAGGAATCATTCGAGACCCTGTACACTGTATATATCAGGCCCATACTGGAGTATGTAGCACCAGTTTGGAATCCACACCTGGTTAAGCATGTCATGAAATTAGAGAAAGTGCAAAGGTTTGCAAGGAGGCTAGTTCCAGAGCTAAGGGAAATGTCCTACAAAGAAAGGTTAAGGGAAATCAGCCTGACAACACTGGAAGACAAGAGGGTTAGGGAACACAAGATAAAGACATACAAAATACTGTGAGGAAATGACAAGGTGGACAGAGACAGGATGCTCCAGAGAAGGGACACAGAAACAAGGAGTCACAATTGGAAGTTGAAGACTCAGGTGATTCAAAGGGATGCTAAGAAGTATTTCTTTAGTCAAAGTGTTGTCAGGAAGTGGAACAGTCTGGCAAGTGATGTAGTGGAGGCAGGAACCATACATAGTTTTAAGACAAGGTGTGATAAAGCTCATGGAGCAGGGAGGGAGAGAGAGAGAGAGGACCTAGTAGCGATCAGTGACGAGGCAGGGCCAGGAGCTATGACTAGACCCCTGCAATCACAAACAGGTTAGGTACAGGTGAGTACCTAACATATTGTTGGTAATTCTACCAACATTAATACCATCCCTGGTAGTAGTTGTAATAAAGTGCACATGGGTGAGATGACTAGATTTGTTCACATGTCTATATAAACACTGATATGCTTTCTGCAACAATAACATCAAATACACCTGTGTTTTAGATTGCAACATGGCTTCAAAGTACATGGATTGGCCCTAGGGCAAGTACAGTTACCTGAGGATAAGTGACAATACTACAAAATCATGAGACTAAAATCATAAATAATAGTAATTATAACTGATATAAGGCTCATGATTCTAGGTAGCAGGTTGGTAGACAGCAACCGCCCAGGGAGGTACTACTGTCCTGCCAAATGATTGTAAAACGGAAGCCTGTAATTGTTTTACACGATGGTAGGATTGCTGGTGCCTTTTATTCTGTCTCATACACATGCAAGGTTTCAGGTATGTCTTGCTACTTCTACTTACACTTAGGTCACACTACACATACAGTGGACCCCCGCATAGCGACCTTAATCCGTGCAAGAGGGCTGATTGTTATGCGAAATGTTCGGTATGCGAATGAATTTTCCCAATAAGAAATAATGGAAATCAAATTAATCCGTGCAAGACACCCAAAAGTATGAAAAAAAAATTTGACCACATGAAATATACATTTTCCTACACACAAAGAGAAGGATACATGCACAATAGTAGAGTAGTACATGCACAATATATATTGTGCATGTACTACTCTACTAAATGAAGAATAAATGACACTTACGTTTATTGAAGATGCAGCAATGACTGATGAGACACTGTGTCCTGGGAGTGCCTTTTCCTCCTGAGTACTGCAGGCCCTGTTTGGCATTTTCTTCCAGAACAGGCCTTATCACACTGTGTATGCCACTACGATTCTTAAATCTCTCAAACCAACCTTTGCTGGCTTTAAATTCACCAATATGAGCACTAGTTCCAGGCATTTTTCCCTGTTCACCTGGGTGTTAGTCGACTGGTGTGGGTTGCATCCTGGGAGACAAGATTAAGGACCCCAATGGAAATAAGTTAGACAGTCTTTGATGACACTGACTTTTTTGGGTTATCCTGGGTGGCAAATCCTCTGGGGTTAATTGTTTCTTGGTATTCTCAATAAGCCACACCAACAACGGTGCTACAGCAGCAGCAGCAGCTGACGGTGGTACAGCAGCAACAGACGATGCTACAGCAGCAACAGACGATGCTACAGCAGCAGCAGACGATGCTACAGCAGCAGCAGACGGTACTACAGCAGCAGCAGATGATGCTACAGCAGCAGCAGACGATGCTACAGCAGCAGCAGACGGTACTACAGCAGCAGCAGACGATGCTACAGCAGCAGCAGACGATGCTACAGCAGCAGCAGACGATGCTACAGCAGCAGCAGACGATGCTACAGCAGCAGCAGACGATGCTACAGCAGCAGCAGACGATGCTACAGCAGCAGCAGACGATGCTACAGCAGCAGCAGATGATGCTACAGCAGCAGCAGACAATGCTACAGCAGCAGCAGACGGTACTACAGCAGCAGCAGCAGCTGACGGTGGTACAACAGCAGCAGCAGCTGACAGTGCAGCAGCAGCTGACGGTGGTACAGCAGCTGTACCACCAATAGTAGCGATGGTTGATTGGGGTTTATTATACAACCTGGCCAGCTCGGAGACACGCACTCCACTTTCATACTTATCAATGATCTTTTTCTTCTTCTCTATAGTAATTCTCACCCTTATTGCTGTAGGGTTGGCACTAGAAGCTTTCTTGGGGCCCATGGTCACTTATTTTCCAGAAAAAATCACCAAAAACACTGTAATAATACGAAATGTTCCGATTGTATGCTTGGATGTTACCGCGGAGGCTGGCTGGTAAACAATGCCACCGGCGGAACATGTGAGCGTGGCTCAGGCCGCACATTGGACGCGTCTCAGACGAAGGGCGGTGAGCAGGTTTTTGGGCGGTATGCGAGGCAAAATTTTTGCGAAAAAAGCGAGCGGTATGCGGATTGTACGGTATGCGATGCGTGCGGTATGCGGGGGTCCACTGTACATGTAGAAGCATATATATACACACCCCTCTGGGTTTTCTTCTATTTTCTTTCTAGTTCTTGTTCTTGTTTATTTCCTCTTACCTCCATGGGGAAGTGGAACAGAATTCTTCCTCCGTAAGCCATGCGTGTTGTAAGAGGTGACTAAAATACCGGGAGCAAGGGGGTAGTAACCTCTTCTCCTGTATATATTACTAAATTTAAAAGGAGAAACTTTTGTTTTTTCTTTTGGGCCACCCCGCCTTGGTGGGATACGGCTGGTTTGTTGAAAGAAAGAAAGAAAAGGAGAAACTTTCGTTTTTCCTTTTGGGTCACCCCGCCTCAGTGGGATACGGCCGGTGTGTTGAAAGAAAGATAAGGCTCATGATAGAGAAAACAAACAGAACATATAAGTATCAAATCAAAACACATACCTCTTCAATATTCAACATGTTAGTCTGAACCTCTACAGAAATGGGACTGAAATAAAAGGACCAAAAATGCCTCCCACATGATACAGAGAAGCGCAATGTACTTAATGAATTAAAACATTGAAAAAGTTATGAGTGCTATATTGGTATAATCATATTAACTCCATTTATCTTTCTGAAGTGAATCTATCATTATAATTCCAAAAAGTGCCATTCAATAGCTACAAACATGTCACTTAAAATATAATTATTAAACAATCATTAATTGTAAACTAATTTCATAAAGTACCAGACAACCTTTTCAGCCTGTTAATTTTAATCTGGTTTTCAGGTAATCTTATAATATGCAGCTCAATTATTAATTTCAACTTTATGTCGATACATTACACTAGAGCAATAAGCATAAGGAACTGCACAACTATGTAGTCCAGTGAAGCAGTCTTAGTTCTTTTCCAAGTATGCCCAAGATGTTGTGCATAAACAATTATTATGCATTTATAATGTCTTAAAATTATTATTATTCTAAAAGTAAAAAAAAAATTTACTTTAAAACACCTGATATGGATTTACAAATAAATGAGATATATAATAAGTGTGAGACGGCTTAAAACTTGAACTTGATTTAAAAATAACTGAGAAGATAACAGGGTGTTATGTATATGTAACTGAAGAAAAAAAAGGAGACATGATAATTAGTATATAGTGGTAGGACTCTTGATACTTTTAATTTCTTACATACAGAACAGTATTTAAATAAAGGTAAAGAAGTTTTCGTGGCATTTATGGATTTGGAAAAGGCACATGATAGGGTGGATAAGGAAGCAATGTGGCAGATGTGGCAAGTGTATTGAATAGGTGGAAGGTTACTGAAAGCAGTTAAGAGTTTTTACGAGGACAGTGAGACTCAGGTTAGGGTATGTAGGAGAGGAGGAGATTATTTTCCTGTAGAAGTAGACCTTAGACAAGGATGCATGATGTCAACATGGTTGTTTAATATATTTATAGATGGGGTTGCAAGATAAGTGAAAGTTCAGGTGTTGGGGAGAGGTGTGGGATTGGAAGACAAAGAATCTAACACAAAGTGGGAGTTGTCACAGTTGTTTTTTGCTGATGACACTGCTTTTAGGAGATTCTGAAGAGAAGTTGCAAAGTTTGGTGAATGTAAGAAAGAACAAGGTGATGAGGGTAACAAAAAATTTATGATTGGAGGGAGGGAGGGAGTGTGGAGGAACTGAATGTCAGCAGATGAAAGACAAGTTGAACCACAGAACTGATGAGGAGGAAAAAAGGTGAGTGATGCATCTGTGGAGACAAAGAGCATTATCTATGAAGGCAAAAAAAGAAATGTATGAGCATAGTGGTAACAACATTCTTATATGGGTATGAAGCATGGACTGTGAATGTTGCAGCAAGGAGGAGGCTTGAGGTAGTGGAGAGGTGTCTGAGGGCAAAGTGTGGTGTGAATATTATGCAGAGAATGTGTAGCGTAGAGAGTAGGAGGTGTGAGGTTACTAAAAGTATTAGCCAGAGGACTGAAGAAAGGTTGCTGAAGTGGTTTGGATATTTAGAGGATGGAATAAAATACAATAATTTGGAGGGCATATAAATCTGTAGTGGAGGGAAGACAGGGTAGGGGTCTTACTAGGAAAGGTTGGAAGGAGAGGGTAAAGGAGGTTTCTGTGAGTGAGGGCTTAGACATCCAGCAAGCGTGTGTAAGCGTGTTAGATAGGAGTGAATGGATCCTAGTAGTTTTTATGGGTTTACATACAGATGGATTGTAAGGTAACATTTATGAAGGGATTCAGGGAACTGGTTAGTCAGACTTGAATCCTGGAGGTGGGATGTACAGTACCTGCACTCTGAAGGAGGGGTGGGGATATTTGTAGTTTTGAACTGTAGTATCAACATGCCTCTGGCAAGACAATGATGAACTGAGTGATTGTGAAAGTGTTTGTTCTTTTTTTGGGTCACCCTGTCTCAGTGAGAGATGGCCAGTGTGTTTAAAAAAAATAAAAAGAAGAAAGGGATGCTGTCTAGATCTAGTGAGATCATTTTTACAGTAGCCAATTTTTTCTATTTCTGCTTTTTTCCTTCCTGGATATCTTAACCTTTAAACTGTCCAAACGTAGATCTACGTTCATGTGCGTAGCACTCTGAATGTAGATCTATGTTTTGTTTCGAATTTGAAAGCATGTAAAATAAAATGTAGCTCTATGTTTGGACAGTTCAAGGGTTAAAAATGGGTAAAAGGAATTACAGTTACTTTAAATTTTGTGTATGAACTCATTGATATCTTCCAATGCTCAAAATCCTATAGGTGGAATTATTATCTATCGTGCTAAACTGTTTAAACAGATGATCTTCATTTATATGTTATTTATACATTAAATTTCTAATGGCACTAACCTTTCGGAGGGCTTTGATCCTGTATGGGTCAACACGAGTAATAGCCAAAGATACGGGTTCAGGGGTGAAGCGAAGTCGCTGGATTCTAATCACAGCTCGCACGCACATTATGCCAAACTGGAACATCTTCTTTGCATTGAAAGGACGGCCTTTGTATTGCTGATGAAGCATTAGAAAGAAATTGTTTGAATTGTATTAAATTTTGATAAAGTATTATTTTAAGAACATTCTAGCCATAAACTTATCAAGAATGCAAAATGTTTGGCAGCAAGGAAATAACAAAAATATAATAATTTTTATAAAAAAAAAAATACAGTATTTCATATGAGTCACATATAATTATTTCATTATATGAGTGACTGTTAGTACAGTAATTCATAATTTATTAGTGTATATTACATTACAAAGTTATGTGCAATTCTAAAAGTTAAAGCATTAAGATATAAAAATACAGGTGGTCAACTCACCTCCTCTCTTAAAGTGGTGACAATTATTTGACTCCGGCTAGGCTAGAAGATGCACATAAAATGAAAAGCTACAAAACGGATTCATGCACAAACAGTAAGCAGTAAAACAAAATAGTGTACACCTTTACAAACCAGAACACAGGTTATGGTTACTGTAAGGGTAAATGCCTGCAATAAATAAGGATAATTCCAATCTACAATCAAAGGATGTGTGATGTAAATACAAAAATAACTGAAACTACTGTAATATCAAAGTAAAATACCATGAGCTACTGTCTTCGTTTCCCAAACTACAGTGAACCATTAATGAGAGTGATCATTATGGATATTTACTCATCTTTAATAACAGTGATAACACAAGATGTTGCTGAGAGTAAAGGCAAACCTAATATTGAAACTCTGGTAAAAAATGCCATAAAACAATACAGTATTGTGTTCAAATGAAAAACTGAAAATGGAATATATTTAAAATATTGTTTGTGTTATTATTACTTGCATGTAAAGTAATTTATAAGCATTGCTTACCAAAGTTCAGATGCTGAACAAGTTACTCCTATTAGCAATGCCTTAATTATCAAGTTTAAACTGTTTAAAATTGAAATATCTGAGATGCAAGATGACATGTAAGTTACTCTAGTTTCTTCCATGCTATTATAATCACAGACCAACTGAATACACTACAGTAAGTTCCCAACTTACAATGTTAGCTTTTACACTGCCACTTTGTAACCAGTTAATGACTTACAAACACAGATTTGCTCTTTCAATATGCAAAATCTATATGTTTGCTATTTTAACACCATTTCTTGAAATATCACACTAAAATGGTTTATATTGATATTTATAAGAAAGATTGAGCAAATAAATAACAGTATAGACATGGGAAATCCAATGAATTTATAGTAAATAAAATCCTAAAGTTGGTTTTTAATTTAAAATTATTTTTACAAGTCAAAAAAAAAAAAGATACCCATGAAATGAGCTGTGCTGACACAGCTGAGACTGTGGGTTTAGGGAGGAAGTAGTAGTACAGGTCTCCCTCAACATTCACGTTTTCAACTTTCACGGGCTTCACACATTCGCGAATTCCCAACTGCCAAATTCCCAGCCGCCAAATCATATTTAAGTTTCCCGCCACCTGCGAGTCCCTACTACCCTCCCTCCGACCCCCGCAACTGGCAGCCAGTCCTCCCACCACTCAGTGTGGTGAGTGTTTTGTTTGTTCATTATTTGCTATTAAACTACAGTATAAATAATGTAAACCCATTCATGACTGCATATTGTTTTAAACCAAAAACATGGTCAAAGTTTTTTTTTCTCATTACGCACTGTGTGCTGCAGGATTTTTTTTTATACTGCGCACACTGACCATATAGACCCATTCTTTCATATGTAGGCCTACCAGCTTTCTCTCACTAGATTTGAGGGTGCTAGAATTTAGGCGTACTAGTACGTCAAAAACCCTGGTGCATAAGTCGTACTAGTATGTCCGAAACCCTGAAAGGGTTAAAGGAGGGGTTTGGGATATTGGCAGTTTGGAGCATGTATTCTTCTTTTTCTGTGTAGGAAAATGTATATTTCATGTGAAAAAAATAAAATTTTCATACTTTTGGAGGTGTGGAACGGATTAATTGCATTTCTATTATTTCTTATGGGGAAAATTAATTCGAATAACGATAAATTCAACTGACGACAAGCTCTCTGGAACGAATTAATATTGTTGGTCGAGAGTCCACTGTATTATGTTGTTTTTACTGCTTAAGTTTAAAAGTGCAACAGAAATAATAGTATTTTTTACCATAAATGTTGTTGCTGGTGTTTGTGGAGTGTGGAGAGTTATGCTGTAGCCCTACTGGGCTGAGGTGGATGGTAGAGGTACTGGTACTTAAGTTGATGGTTGTGATGGAGTGTGCATAAATTTTGTAATGGATTTCTGTTCTATTTTACCCCGCGGTACATTATACAACTGACGGTAAGGCATCACCTGCTTTAGACACCATTTTGGTGTCCTCTTCATTGAAAAAGTCTAACTTTAAGTCAAGTCAGTAAATCAGTCAAGTTAGTAAATCAATCAAGTCAGAAAGTCAGTAAATCAGTCAGTCAGTCAGTCATCACACAAACACATATTTACCTCATTCTTTATATGTGCACAAAGAGGCGCTTCATTACGGCCACTGGCTATCTCTTGTCTAATATCACTATTTCCTTTGTTAATTATAAGACTTAATTGCTTAAACCTTTTCTTGCTACTTTCAGCAACACTTGTATGCCTATTGGGTGCCATGATTGTTTGGCAGATTTAAGATATGGCAAGAAAAAAATATAAACTCCTAGCAGAGGATGTTACATATCCCGTTGGCGATGTGCTCAAAATTTCCCACCTCCAGTGAATCATGTTAAGTTAATTTTACGAAGTGTTATAAAAAAATATGCCGCAATTATTCAATCGTGCTATAACCAAAACATGCCAGACAAAACCCTGTTAAACGACGGTCTACCGTATTTTTTTTTTTCAATAAGTAGGCCGTCTCCCACCGAGACAGGGTGACCCAAAAAAGAAAGAAAATCCCCAAAAAGAAAATACTTCCATCATCATTCAACACTTTCACCTCACTCACACATAATTACTGTTTTTGCAGAGGTGCTCAGAATACAACAGTTTAGAAGTACGTACGTATATAGATACACAACATATCTCTCCAAACTGCCAATATCCCAAACCCCTCCTTTAACCCTTTCAGGGTTTCGGATGTATTAGTACAGCTTACGCACCAGGGTTTTTGACATACTAGTACGCCTAAATTCTAGCGCCCTCAAATCTAGTGAGAGAAAGTTGTTAGGCCTACATATGAAAGAATGGGTCTATGTGGTCAGTGTGCGTAGTATAAAAAAAATCCTGCAGCACACAGTGCGTAATGAGAAAAAAAAACTTTGACAGTGTTTTTGGTTTAAAACAGCGACTTTGCACTGTATTTTCATATGGTATTTATGATGGTATTCTGGTTTTCCTGGTCTCATTTTATAGAATGAAAGACATATTACAGAAATTGAGACGATTTTGATTGGTTTTACAATGAAAAGTACCTTGAAATTGAGCTCAAAGTAGCAGAAATCTTCGATTTTTGCCGAAGTTCAAAAGTAAACAAATCATGCTACGCGTCCAATACACGTCAACTGGTGAGTCTAATATTCTTTCACAAGTGCACTGATATTATTTATACCATTTCTACACTAATGTAGTAGTCTGCATAACAGTAAATCTTCTATTTTTTGTGAGAATAAAAATTCAAAGTGGAAAGCAAAAGAATGTAAGAGGGCGTGGGGATGTGACTAATGAACAGAGGAAATGCTATTTTAGTGCCAGGAATGTCTTTCTTGTTTATTCTGGATCATATTTGGAAATTGGCATCTTTTGAAATTTGTGTGAAATTGGCAAAATTGCTAAATTTTGACCACTTTATTGGATAGTTGAAATTGGTAAATGGGTGGTTTCTTGTACTCATTCGATAGAAAAAATGGAGTTCTAGCGAAATAGTTATGATTTTTGTTGACTAGTACACTGGAATTGGCCGAAAATAGGGCTCTAAGTGGGCAAAATCGCCGATGCATAAACATCGTCGAGACCACTAACTTCGCGAGAGCATAATTCCCTAAGTTTTCCATCAAATTTCATACTTTTGGTGTGATTATGATCGGGAAAAGATTCTCTATCTTTTCGTAAGAAAAAATAATTTTTTTTTTTTTGAAAATTTGTCGACCCTGAGAACAAGTCTGGGAGAGGGCCTGTCGACCCTGAAAGGGTTAAGTGATCTTTCCAAAAGTCTCTTAGGGTCAATTAAACACATATTGGGGGTTTGAATCCTTCAGCCTCTATGTACTCCTTGAATTCCTGCAGGTATTTCTCAGCCGCTTTTTGGTCCGAACTGGCAGCCTCACCATACCTTACCACACTGTGTATGCCACTACGATTCTTAAATCTCTCAAACCAACCTTTGCTGGCCTTAAATTCACTCACATCACCACTAGTTGCAGGCCTTTTTTTAATTAAATTGTCATGCAACTCCCTTGCCTTTTCACATATGATTGAGAGATGCTATCTCCTGATATCTGTTTTTCGTTTATCCACACCTATAGTGGTCTCTCAATATCTTCGAGTACGTACTTGTGATCTGTGTTTCGAAAACATACTTGCACCTTTCACAACAACAGCTTCCTTGATTGCCTTTCTGTTGGCCAAGATAGTAGCGATGGTTGATTGGGGTTTGTTATACAACCTAGCCAGCTTGGAGACACGCACTCCAGTTTCATACTTTGTAATTCTCACCCTTTTTACCACAGGGTTGGCACTAAAAGTTTTCTTTGGACCCATGGTGGCTTATTTAGCAGTTACAAGCACTAGAAACACTGGAATAATACAAAATGTACCGAATGTATGCGTGGAAGCGACTGCACTGGCTTGTAAACATTGGCACACTAACTGAAGGCAGGGCAGCTAAGGCACACTCAGGCAACAAGGCCGCGTGGACGCATATGGGACAAATGATGTTACTCGAGTTTTTCAACGTTGGTCGGGCCAAAATTTTTACGCTAAAATGCTTTGTTAGTCGATTTTATCGTTAGATGCCTTCATTGGTCGGGGGTCCACTGTACATCACAACAATGAACTACAATTATATACTCACTTTTATTTTTGTAAGATCTGGAGGTCTAAAAAAAAGTTGTTTGGCTTTTTTGGGGCTCCCAGGAACATAACCCTATTTTTCGAATAAGTTCTTCAATTTGTCTAACACGATTTTAACTAAAACGGCATTTTCAGGAATGTAACTACAGTGTCAAACAGTCTACTGTAACTTATTACTTTATACCTTGCAACCTGCCTTCCAAGCTCTTAAGTGCACTCCACCACTTTCCAGTGTTACATTTATTTCTTTTTTTAATTTTTCTAAATAAATCTTTTTTTTTTTTCTTAAATTTGTTTAAATACCATTTTACTATCTATCCATTTTAAACTTCTGTATTACCTTTTGTTTGTTCTCTGTGTAATCATTCATCTTTTCTTTTTAGAATTGTTCTTTGCATACTTATACTTTGTACTGCCTTTTATGAGCTTTTCATATTAGCTCCAGTGCAGTAAGTCCTGTGTGCAATATTGATTTACTGTTTACTTAAATCCTTCATTAGTCATATGAATACAAACATTGATCCTATTCCTTTGTACAACCATGTATCACGTCAAAATAAACTTCTTATTATTATATTAACCTCTTATTAAATGGCATAAGCAATCCTAATAACTGCCTTTATTACACTACTAGCCACGCTAAGACACTACTCAGTGCCAACAATAACATACAGTGTTCAATTATAATGTCAGATCATTGAGTAAACACTATGATGACCTCCAAGCACTACTCAATTCTCTAAATGTCAGTATGTATACCATTACTCTTGCTGAAACCTGGCTAAAACATGACACTGCAAACATCTGTGCCATACCTGGTTACACAGTCATATACAATTGCAGGCCAGATAAATTAGGTGGTGTCACAGCTATCTACTACTCTGATGAACTTGAATGTATTACATCTACTTGCACCAGGGATGAATATGGTAAATATACATTTGCTAAATATAAATCCAAAAATCTTAAAAAAATCTTTAAGAGTTGGATCAATCTATAGAGTACCTCACTCCAATGTTTACTCATTTAGTGAAAACCAAAGAAACATGTTAACTGAAACAGATGAATAAACACCACCTAATACTAACAGGTGACTTCAACATAAACCTCATCCATGACCATGACCCACAAGTAACTGAATTCACAAACACTATGAACAACTGCTTACTTCTACCATCTATAACTAAACCAACAAGAATCTCCGAGACAAGTGCCTCATTACTTGACCATATCTGGACAAACACTATATCTTCATTAAAAGCAGGCATAATCACAGATAACACCACAGACCACTATCTCACCTTTCTCATAACCAACTTATGTAAATTGCCCCAGGACACAAGTAGGATCACATTCCGACTACATGATGAGTCATCAGTATACATGTATACGGGTCTCCCTCAACATTCGTATTTTCCACTTACACGGGCTTCGAACATTCATGAATTCCCAGCCACCCAGTCATATTTAAAATATTTTCATGGGCTTCGAACATTCACGAATTCTCAGCAGCCCAATCATATTTAAAATATGTCATTACATATCTTAGGAATTGTGGCAGTGGCAGAGTTTGTTTGGAGATAGGACAAGATAGTCCCTCAATATGACACTAATATCAACTCTACAGCTTATTTATCTATCAAAATTCATCTAATATGACATAATAAACAATATTAATAACATAGAAATATGACATATACTCTAGAATGAATAAAATACATCATTAGGTATGTCACGAGTGTTGCTGTGTTGTTGTTGTTGGGTGTATAAGGGCCACTGAGAGCATAAGCCATACATAATGGTGGTGGAGGCGGCATCAGAAGCGGCAGAGACTAGAGACAGCGGTGTTGTCAGTCGTTCTATATAACTCCTACAACATAAGAAAGAAGGAACACTGCAGCAGGCCTACTGGCCCATGTGGGGCAGGTCCATGTCAACCCTTGGCTTAGACCAATGGCCCACCCAGTCAGGTCACCTCCATTTAAGGAAGGAGCATGGCATCTGACCCAGTAGCACCAGCTAGTCAGGTCCAACTCACACCCACTCATGTATTTATCCAACCTATTTTTAAAACTACACATCGTCTTAGCTTCTATAAAGGTACTTGGGAGTTTGTTCCACTCATCCACAACACTATTACCATACCAGTGCTTTCTTATATCCTTCATGAATCTGAATTTTTCCAACTTAAAATCATTGCTGTGAGTCCTGTCTATGTTAGATATTTTTAGCACGCTATTTACATCCCCTTTATTAATTCCTGTTTTCCATTTAAACACCTCAATCCTATCCCCCCTAATTCTACGCCTTTCTAGAGAGTGCAGATTCAGGGCCCTCAGTCTCTCCTCATAGGGAAGATTTCTGATACATGGGATCAACTTTGTCATCCTCCTCTGTATGTTTTCCAGTGTAGTCAGGGCCGGATTACCGCATAGGCAAACTAGGCATCTGCCTAGGGCCCCGTGCATTTGGGGGCCCCGCAGTCCAAGGGGTTCAGGGGCTCATCCAAGACTGCGCACATGGTGCAAGTGCAAAGGGGTCCCTACCTAAAAAGTTCAAGTGTTTGGAGAGTAAAATTGATTTTTAAAAATTAATCAAAACAAAAATAAATAATGAAATAAAATAAAAATAAATAAACCTAACCATAGATGGCAACACTCAACATGCCTTTGTTTACATCAGAACAGCTGTGTTTTCTCACTAATGGGTGAGTATGGGAGATTCCTCTCCAATTTTCTGTAGTAATTACACGTTATCTAGACTTGTACTGTGACAAATTAACTGAAGTGTTGTTGATAGACATTGATGTGTATGGATAAATGTTTGTTTTTGCCTCTAAATGTTAAGGGAGGTACCTGATAGGGTTACTTGACCAGTAAAGACGCATTTTTGGTAAAAACACTATAAAGAAAAACCTAAAAACGCAAACTGACTTCCGTTTGTAGGTTTTAAAAGCACTTTGTCCTGTCTTTAAGTCTTTATCATTTCAATAACAGATCTCAATTGACTGATGTTCTACATCACTTCCGTCGCAAATGCTTAGTTTTCAAGTTGTGACGGAAGTGATGTAGAACATCAATTAATTTACTACATATTTCCCCAGAAACACATAAGCCACATCAGAAAATCGTTGGTTGGGTGACACTGACAATTGTCCCTGCATTCTTTAATTCTCATGTCCTTATCTATGGTGGTAGGCCATATATCATGCAAAACATAATGATTAGTTTAGTTATGAAAATGGTAATATAAATACCATTGTGCATTGTTCTTGGACTCAGTATGATTTCTGTTTAAGTAAATTGGAGATCAAGGAGGATGAATTAGTAAAATATTCGTAGCCCAAATCACTAACCTAATCTATGGTAAAAGTTCTGTATATGACTCCTTTCTGGTAACGTTTTGAATTTTTAGATGCGCAGCCAGAGGAAAGGGGGCTACAAGGGCCATATTCCCCCAATTGACAGAAAAAAAAAATTAATAATAATTAAAAAATTAATAATAATTGATAATGAAAAATTTGTATTTGCATGATTACAGACAGTGATACATCCTCATTATGGCATCTCGTGAACGTGATGTTGGACATTCTTATGCGAGTGGGTCACAGAAAAGAAAGAAGAAAATTCAAGAAGAAGAACAGAAAAAGAAAGATGTAGGAAGCTGCAGAAAGATCACAGACATGCTCACGAAAACAGTTTCTGATGTTACCAGTACAGTTGAATCTGCAGATACGTCATCATACAGGAAGCCCTCCCTCCATTATTTCTCAGCCAGCATCTACTTCTTTTGTGTCTCCTCTCAATGTCTCAATGGACATTTCATCCACAGGATTTGTCTTAAAAGATCCTGCCTCATGGCCAAATGTAATCCCAGATTCTCTACGTAATGCTTTCATTGCAGAAAACTTCAGTCAAACTCTGAACATTGACTTTAGGAAATCAGCAAGGATTTATGATGATGGAAGTCGTCGTTGTTTAAAGTCATCTATGTTTTATAGGAAGCTTGCAAATTCAGAAACTGTGAAAAGATCATGGATGGTATACTCTGAAAGCTCAGGAAAAGTGTACTGTTCAGCATGCAAACTATTTTACAGGGGTTCAATGACTGGAAAAATTCCAAGCGTTTCGAGGAACATGAAAACAGCACCACTCACAGGAGCTGCATTTTAGCCAGTGTATTTCGTGCACAGAAAAAAGGCTTATTAGATTCTCATTTGGAAAATCAAACTGAAAAAGAGTGCACTTATTGGAGAAAAGTTCTAGAAAGAGTTGTTGCTTTTGTAAAATTCTTAGCTCTAAGAGGACTTGCTTTCCGTGGAGAAAATGAGGTTTTTGGTTCGGAAAACAATGGCAATTTCCTAGGGATCATAGAACTGTTAGCACAATTCGATCCATTCTTAGAAAATCATGTGTCACGCCTTGGGAATGCAGGAAGAGGCACTGTATCTTACATGTCATCTACTATATGCAATGAATTTATTGAACTGATGACTAAGAAGGTCCTCAATAACATCATAGCAGCTGTGAAAACTGCAAAATACTTTGCATAAGTGTAGATTCAACACCAGATATTTCACATACAGATCAATTGACATTCAATGTTTGCTTTGTCGATTCCAGTGGTAAGCCTGTAGAGCGCTTTATAAAATTCATTCCTCTTTCAGGCCATGATGGAGAAACAATGATGAATGTAGTACTGGATACTCTGCTTGAACATGATCTCTCTATTATGGATTGCCGTGGCCAGAGCTACGACAATGCAAGTAACATGTCGGGTAAATATAATGGATTGCATGCCCGTATCAAGCAAATCAACCCACTTGCTGAATATGTGCCCTGCTCAGCACATTCTCTTAATCTTGTTGGGTCATGTGCTGCGGAGTGTTGTGTCGCTGCAGTTTCATTTTTTGGACTTTTACAAGCACTCTTTAATTTTTTCTCTGCTTCAACGCATCGGTGGAGTATACTCAAGTCAATCATTCATGGAGATGTCATCAAATCATTATCAACAACAAGGTGGTCAGCGCAGCATGATGCAACACATGCTTTGAAAGACAGCTTTGCTGAAATATGTTCTGCTTTGATCCAAATAGCAGAGGATGAAGACCAGATAGCAACTACAAGAAGCGAAGCAGCCAGCTTAGCATCAAAATTGGAAGATTTTGAATTGGCCTTACTCTGTGTGCTTTGGGACTGTATACTGGAATGGTTAAATGCCACGAACAAGACACTTCAGAAAATTGAAATTGAAATGGCTACTTGTGCTAACCTCTATGCAGGCTTAGTGGAATTTGTAAGTTCACTTCACAATGATGAAGCTTTTGAAATGTTTGAAGAGAAAGCTAAACTGCTGGTGAAAGACTACAGTTACCAGGCTGATCATCAGCGGTCAAGGAAGAGGAAATGCAATTTTGAAGAGCCAGACAATGAAATTGTGTTGCTACCAAGGCAGAAATGTAAGACAGCTACATACTTCGTCATTCTGGATTCACTGATTACAGAATTGGTGAAAAGAAAAGAAATCTACCAGAATCTCAATGACAAGTTTGGATTTCTGTTCAAAATTACTACTATGCCAGATGCAGAATTGAGAGAAGCTGCATTAAAGTTGCAATAACATCTTTCAGCAGATGTTCAGGACACATTTGTTGAAGAAATAGTTCATTTTTCTGGGTATATGAATCAGATTAAAGCTCCACCTGAAAAATGTGCGCCCTCAGCTGCTTTGAAACATTTAAGAAATGCAGGTATCTCAGAAACCTTCCCTAATGTTGACATAGTGTATTGCCTTTACCTAACACTTCCAGCTACTAACTGTGAAGGAGAACGTTCATTTTCTGTTTTGAAAAGAGTGAAAAACCAGCTCCGTTCAACAATGAGCCGACAAATTGTGTAACCTAGCCTTGTTGACCATTGAGTCTGATCTAACAAGAAATATTGATTTTCAGAATATAATTGATGATTTTGCCAATATGAAATCCAGAAAAAAGTTTATTTAAGAAGTGCCTGTGAATATAAACAATTCTTTACTTTCTTGAGTTTATATGATTTGATAGTCTTATGCATGATGCAATGATAACAATAATGGTCAGTGATTTATAAAGGGAATAATAGTGCTGTAGTGGTTATGCTGAATATAATAGGTACATGATGTCACTACTTTAATAGCCTAATCTAGTAATACTATGCTGTCTTGAGTTTATTCTCTTTAAAATGCATGATTTAACAAGATAGTTATAATGGCTGTTGGTAAATGGTTTTGGTTGTCTTGATGTACTTTCCCTATTAAATTTAATCTAAATAGCCAGAATGTATTTAATTAGACCTTAAACAGGCTCACACCGACCGCCCCCCACCCCCAAGCTGGAAGGGGTCGCTTCGCTTACCCGTAACTCAAAGGGGCCCCGCAAATCTGAATAGCCTAGGGCACGGAGACTTCTTAATCCAGCCCTGAGTGTAGTTATAACCATTCTGAAATACGGTGACCAGAACTGTGCAGCATAATCTAAATGAGGCCTAACCAAGGATATAGAGAGTTGAAAAACAACCTGAGGATTTCTATTATTTATGCTTCTTGATATGAAGCCAAGGATTCTTTTCACTTTATTGCAAACACTTATGTACTGTTGTCTTGGTTCAGGTTACTGCTAACCAGAACTCCTAAATCCTTTTCGCAGTCAGTAATATTAAGATCTACATTATTTAGTTTATATGTGGCTTGGTTATTATCCTTTCCAACATTTAGAACTTTGCATTTGTCTACATTAAACTGCATCTGCCACTTCTTTGACCATTGCATCAGTCTATTCAAATCATCCTGGAGTGCTTTAATGTCCTCATTAGAATGAATAAGACAGCCTATTTTGGTGTCATCAGCAAATTTGCTTATGTTGCTATTTATTCCCTCATCTATGTCGTTTATGTAAATTGTGAACAACAAGGGGCCCAACACTGATCCCTGTGGAACACCACTTGTGATGTGCCCCCATTCTGATTTCTCCCCATTTATGCTAACTCTCTGCTACTTATTTGTCAGCCATGCCTCTACCCAGGAAAAAATTTCTCCTATTCCGTGTGCCTTAAGTTTCCTCAATAGCCTCTGATGTGGAACTCTATCGAAAGCCTTACTGAAGTCCATATACATAATATATTCAATACCATGATCTACCTCCTCAAATACCTTAGTGAAAAATGTTAGTAAATTTCCAAGACAGGAACGCCCCTTTGTAAAACCGTGTTGAGATTCATTAACCCTTTCAAGGTCGACAGGCCCTCTCAAAGACTTGTTCTCAGGGTCGGCCAAATTTAAAAAAAATAAAAAAAAAAAAAAAAAAAAAAAAAATAAAAAAAAAAAAAAAAAAAATTCTTATGAAAAGATAGAGAATCTTTTCCCAATCATAATGACATGAAAAGTATGAAATTTGATGGAAAACTTATGGAATTATGCCCTCGCAAAGTTAGCGGTCTCGACGATGTTTACGCATTGGCGATTTTTCCCACTTTGAGCCCTAATTTCGGCCAATTCCTGTGTACTTGTTGACAAAAATCATAACTATTTTGCTAGAACTCCATTTTTTCTATTGAATGAGTACAAGAAACCACCCATTCACCGATTTCAACTATCCAATACAGTGGTCAGAATTTAGCAATTTTGCCAATTTCACACAAATTTCAAAAGATGCCAATTTCCGAATAGAGCCCAGAATAAACAAGAAAGAAATTCCTGGCACTAAAATAACATTTCCTCTGTTCATTAGTCACGTCCCCATGCCCCTCTTACATTCTTTTGCTTTCCATTTTGAATTTTTATTCTCACAAAATATAGAAGATTTACTGTTATGCAGACTACTGCATTGGTGTAGAAATGGTATAAATATTATCAGCGCACTTCTGAAAGAATATTAGACTCACCAGTTGACGTGTATTGGACGCATAGCATGATTTGTTTACTTTTGAACTTTGGTAAAAATCGAACGTTTCTGCTACTTTGAGCGCAATTTCAAGGTAGTTTTCTTTGTAAAACCAGTCAAAATCATCATAATTTCTGTAATATGTCTTCCATTCTATAAAATGAGACCAGGAAAACTAGAATACAACAATAAATACCATACGAATATACAGTGCAAACTCTCTGTTTTAATCCAAAAACACGGTCAGTTTTTTTTTCTCATTACACACTGTGTGCTGCAGGAGTTTTTTGATACCAAGCACACTGACCACATAGACCCATTCTTTCATATGTAGGCCTACCAGCTTTCTCTCACTAGATTTGAGGGCGCTAGAATTTAGGCATACTAGTACGTCAAAAACCCTGGTGCGTAAGCCGTACTAGTACAGCTGAAACCCTGAAAGGGTTAATCAAGTTATGCCTTTCAAGATGGCTACAAACTGCTTCAGCAATTATTGATTCCATAAATTTTCCCACTATGTAGGTAAGGCTTATTTGTCTATAGTTCAAAGCTTAAGGACCTGTCACCTACCTTGTAAACAGATATTACATTTGCCATTTTCCACTTATCTGGCACTATGCCAGTTTGTAGTGATATGTTGAAAAGATTAGCCAAAGGTTTGCTAAGTTCCTCTTTACATTCGTTTAACCCTTTCAGGGTTTCCAACATACTAGTACGGCTTACGCACCAGGGTTATTGACGTACTTGTATGCGTAAATTGTAGCGCCTTCAAATCTAGCAAGAGAAAGCTCGTAGGCCTACATATGAAAGAATGGGTCTATGTGGTCAGTGTGCATAGTATTACGCACTGCAGCGCACAATGCGTAATAAGGAAAAAAAAAACTTTGACCGTGTTTTTGGTTTAAAACAGTGACTGCGCTATTTTTTAGTATGGTATTTATGGAAATTGGCAAAATTGCTAATTTCTGACCACTTTATTGGATAGCTGAAATTGGTAAATGGATGGTTTCTTGTACTCATTCGATAGAAAAACTGGAGTTCTAGTGAAACAGTTATGATTTTTTTTGACTAGTACACTGGAATTGGCTGAAAATAGGGATCAAATTGGGCAAAATCGCCAATGCGTAAACAACATCAAGACCGCTAACTTCGCAAGAGCATAATTCCGTAAGTTTTCCATAAAATTTCATACTTTTGGTGTCATTATGACCGGGAAAAGATTCTCTATCTTTTCTTAAGAAATTTTTTTTTTCTGAAAAATTTTTGACCCTGAGAACAAATTTAGGAGAGGGCCTCTCGACCCTGAAAGGGTTAAAACTCTTGCAAACAATTCATCAAGGCTTAGGGATTTGCTAGGTTTTATTTTCTCTATTTGTCTGAGGACCATGTCACTAGTTACCCCAATCATGCATAGTTTATTATTGTCCTGTTCTACATAATTTATTATTTCTGGAATTTCGCTAGTATCTTCCTGGGTAAAAACTGAGAGGAAGTAAGTATTGAAAATTTCACACATATCCTTATCACTCTCAGTGATCTGACCTAAGTTACTCTTAAGTGGGCCAATCTTGTCCCTAATCTTCCTTCTGTATACCTGAAAGAACCCTTTTGGGTTAGTCTTCGAGTCCCTTGTGACCTTAGCCTCATAATCCCTTTTAGCTTTTCTTATTCCTTTTTTTATTTCTGTCTTTAACTGAATATACTGATTTCTTAACTGCCCATCCCCTCTTTTGATACACTTATATGTGCCTCTTTTTTGACCAATGAGATGTTTTAATCTATTATTCATCCATTTGGGATTATTTTTGTTAGATCTAATTTCCCTACTTGGAACAAAAGTTGTCTGGGCAGCTAGAACTATGCTCTGAAAAATGTCACATTGGCAGCCAACACCACCAACCTGACCCCTAGTCAGGTCATCGCAATTTAGACCACCCAGGTAATTTCTCAGTGCCATGAAATCGGCCAAGCGGAAGTCTGGGACAGAGACTTGATTGCAGTTATCTGGGTAATTCCATGATATATTGAAACTAAATGATTTGTGATCGCTTTCCCCAAGCTCATCATTAACCTCAAGATTATTAATTAGTGATTCTTTGTTGGCAAGAACCAAGTCAAGCAGGTTGCTTCCTTTAGTTGGTTCTGTCACAAACTGTTTTAAAAAGCAATCCTGAACCGTATCAAGAAAGTCGCTAGACTCAAAATTTCCTGTCGCATTGTTCCAATCAATCTGTCTAAAGTTAAAATCTCCCATTAACACAACATTTTCATATCTAGATGCCTTATGAATTTCGTCCCTCGAGAAACTGTAGCCAAACAGATTCTGTGTCCAATGCTTCCAATCTCATATCTTGTCTAACACAACAATTTAAATTATCTCTGACATACATTGCCACTCCACCACCCTTCCTGTTGACCCTATCAGTGTGGAATAGTTTATAACCCTGTATGTTGCATTCAGAAGGTATTTCTCTATCTTTCAAGCTGAACCAGGTCTCTGTTATAGCAATAATATCTATATTACCTGCGCTTGCAAGTAATTTTAGCTCATCTATCTTATTTCTTAGACTCTTACTATTTGTATAGTAAACCTTAATTAAGGGAGCTAGTCACTCATTGCCCTCTACTATCTCTCTTTGTTTGTTGATAAATTGCTTTGCCTTTACTAGCAACTTTATTTTGAATATTGTCTTTTAAACATATCCCTGAGGTATCCTGGTTATATCTGCTGTTTTCAACCCTAGTACTGCTGCCTGACTGTTTCCCACAGACACCCATATCTCTACAATCTATCAGTTTAAAGTCGAAGACATATCACCAATAACCCCCTCAAACGAATTGGCTAATGCAACCACTCCAGCCCAAGAGAGATGAAACCCATCCCTTGCATACATATCACATTTGCCACAGAATATGTCCCAGTTATCAATGAATGGGATTGCAAGTTCCTTGTAGTACCTGTCTAGCCAGCAATTTATACCAATTGCCCTAGACATCCATTCATTACCCACTCCCCTTCTAGGCAAGATGCTACATATGACTGGGATCTCTCCCTCAAATCTGACTACATCTATGGCTGACTTATACTTATCCAGCAGCTCCTGTCTCCTGCCCTTCCCAATGTCATTTCCACCAGCATCAGTTAGGTTTGTGCTGTCCTTTTTCTATTGATTAATCACTTAACTTACTTGATACACTGTTAATGCTACACTTTATCACTGGCTGGCACTATAGCCTTTATCGACTTGTGCTGCTTTAGTATCGTACATATCATAGAATCATTGAAGGTGGCACATTCTTCCCTCTCTCTTCCTCCTCCACTCTGGTACTCTGATATGAGTTCTTTCTTCAATTCTATAGGTTTTCTCATCTTCTTTACCAAAGGGCTGGCACTAGTACAATATTTTACTATGTTTTCCTGTGTTTTATGATTGTTCATGGATCAGTAGGTTATGGAAGCAGTATTGTATTATATTTCCCTACAATATACTGGGGCACCAAACATTTGCAATTTTTCAACATTTGTGAGGTTGTTGATCCCCTAACCCTCATGAATATTGAGAGAGACCTGTAACTTTATTTCAGCATTAAGGAACATCAACTGGCAGAGTGAGCTAGCAGTCAACCTCGATATTGATGTGTCAAAATTTTTTACAAAAAAACAGAAAAAAATCTCTATAACAGGCACTGCCCAATAAAAACAAAGCAGATTACAGCAAAGAGACTAAACAGCCCCTGGCTTACAAACACCAAATTCAAGTCTATTGATAAAAAATATACATATGAAAAACAGTACAGAATGGGTCTAATAACAAAATAACCGACAAATTGTTACTCGTCAATACTTACTAATTTAATAAGGTCTAAAAAACTGTATTACGAAAAGAGAGTTTATGACATAAGAGGTGATATGAAAAAGACCTGGAAAACCCTATCCAAAATTCTACGATCTAGAAAACTGTCTCAAAACAGTCATTAACTTAACGAAACCAGAAGAACCTTAATGTCTTTTTCTTGACTGTAGGAACAAAGCTAGCAAACAAAATCCCAACTTAAACAGTCATCCAAAAGACTACCTCAATGATAACTACCCGAATACTCTATTTCTAGCCCCAACAAACCCTGCTGAAATCTTGCTCATCATCAAAACACTAAAGAACAAGACAGACCTAAATAACTTACCACTACTCATATATAAAAAAGCTTCTCATGTGTTGTCTCCAATTATTGCAACTCTAATGAATCTATTGAATCTTCCACCTTCCCACCCTTACTCAAGACAGCAAGGATTACCCCAATCCTCAAAGAAGGCGATACAATTGAACTGAATAATTATAGACCTATATCAAACTTGCCACTACTATCGAAAATCTTCGAAAAAATAATTCACAAGCAGGTTTACTCCTACTTAGTATCAAACAACATACATAAATTTTTTTTTTTAAATATTTGGAGCACTAGCAGTGAAAATATCAATCAACCACTCCTAAACTGTATCCCCATCTGCTTTTAACATTTCTGTCTATCCCATCAATTCCAACTGCTTTACTCCTTTCATTTTATCACCACCTCACCCACCTTCCCCACACTCATATCTGGCTCTTCTTCACTCCTAAGTGTTATACCTCCCTGGCCAATGCATGAAATCACAGTTTCCATATTTTCATTAACATTTAACATATTCCCTCTATCTTCTCAATACTTCCAGCTCATCATTATTAAACTCTCCTCTTCTGTTTTTGTCAAATCTATTAGTTCTTTAGGCTTTTTCAACTTATTAATCACACTCCAAAACTTTTTCTTATTCTCATCTCAGCATTATTTAATGTATACATTAACCCCTTGACTGTCGCAACCCCAAATCTTGAGGTGTCTCCTGGTGTCGCAAAATTTCCAAAAGAAAAATGATTTTTTCTTATGAAATGTTAGAGAATCTTTTCCCAATTGTAATGACACCAAAAGAATGAAATTTTATGGAAAACTGATGGAATTACGCTCTCGCGAATTTAGCGACCTCAACGATATTTACGAATCGACGATTTCACCCACTTTGAGCCCTATTTTCGACTAATTCCATTGTTCCAGTCAACCAAACTCATAGCTATTTCCTTAGTACTCCATCTCATCTATCAACTGAGTACAAGAAACTGCCTATTTACCGATTTCAACTACCCAATAACGTGGTCAGAAATTTGCAATTTAGCCAATTTCACAAAATTTAAAAAATATGACAATTTCAAAATAGGGTCCACAATGAACAATGAAGACATTCCTGGCTCTAAAATAACATTTTCTTTGTTCATCAGTCACGTTTTCAATCCCTTCTGATATTATTCTTGCTTTCTATTTTGAATTTCTATTCAAACAAAAAATAGAGATTTACTGTAATGCAGACTACTGCAATATTGTAATAATTGTACAAATAATGTCAACCCATTCATGACTGCATATTAGAATGGCTGCTTGGACATTTACTGGAAAATTACATCATTGTTTACTTTTGAACATCGGCAAATATCAAACATTTCCCCTATTTTGAGCTCCATTTCAAGGTTCTTTTCATAGTAAAACCAATCAAAATCACCTCTATTTCTATAATATGTTTTCCATTCTATCAAATGAGACCAAGAAAATGAGAATACAACCATAAATACTATACGATAATGGACCACAAAGTCGGCATTTTAATTAAAAAAAAAAAAACGGTCAGTTTTTTTTCTCATTATGCACTGCGTGCTGCAGGATTTTTTTATATGGTGCACACTGAGCACACAGACCCATTCTCTCACATGTGGGCCTACCAACTTTCTCCTGCTTGATTTGAAGCCGCTGGAATTTATGTGTACAGTGGACCCCAGAGTTTCGTGATTAATCCGTTCCAGAGAGCCCGCGAAGGTCGAAATACACGAAACTCGAAACCATTTTCCCCATAAGAAATACATAATGGAAATAAAATTAATCCGTTCCAGACACCTAAAAATATTAAAATAAAATATTTTTTTTCAAATCAAATAAAGATTTACATAATGAAAACAATCAGAAATCAAGTACATGCATTTAAAATAAATAATAATAACATTACACTTACCTTTACTGAAGACTTCTTGGTGGATGGTAGACGGGAGGAGGTGATAGGAGGAAGGTGTACACTATTGTTTGGAAGGAGAATCTCCTTCCCTTAGGACTTTAGGTAGCAAGTCCTTCTCTGGGGTTACTTCCCTTCTTCTTTTAATGCCACTGGGAACAACTTGAGAGTCACTGGACCCCTGGCGCACAAAATATCTATCCAGAGAGGTCTTTTTCTGGCGTTTCTTTAAGATTTCCCTGAAGTGGGACACAACACTGTCACTGTACATGTTGCAGATACGGTTTGTTTCAGCTTGGTCAGGATGATACTTTTCAACAAAACTTTGCAACTCATTCCACATTCCACACATGTCCTTAATCACTGAAGAAGGCCCCTCATCCACTCCCTCTTCCTCCTCCTCTGAAGCAAGTTCCTCAGCTGTGGTCTGATGCTGTTCCAGTTGAAGCTCTTGCAGTTTGTCAGTGGTTAGCTCTTCCCTGTGGTCCTCCACCAACTCTTCCACATCCCCGTCACTCACTTTATTTACCAAAGGGCTTGCACTAGCTTTCCTTGGGTCCATGATGACTTATTTAGCAGTTGCAAGCACAAAAAACAATGGATTATTATGAAATGTATTGTATGAACCCGCGGGGTGATGGTCATGTGTTGGTAAACAATGGCACACTGAGCGTGAATGGAGTGGGAGACTGACTTTGTGTGCGCGGTGACGGGCGGATGGGTACTGGACGGTCGCCGAAACACGAGTTTTTTCATGAAACTTGAGGCCAAGTTTTTCCAAAAAACTCACCGAAGGTCGAATTTCGCGAAAGTCGAAGCTGCTGAAACTCGGGGGTCCACTGTACATATACGTCAAAAACAGTGGCTTGTAAGACGTATATATACGACCAAAACAGTCAAAGGGTTAATTAAATAATGTTCAATGCTATTAGTAAGTGAAAAGGAACAGAATTAAATGTAAAATACTGGGTAAATATTCTTAGTTAAAAAACTAATGAAATTAGACATGGAATATTATGGCTTGAGAACACATCTTTGATTATAGCATGGATGTCTGTGCTTCAATATGCTCTGATTACTGAGTAAATGACTTGCAAATCACTGTATGTGGGGAACTTACTGTTTATTATAATCAATCACAATCAAGAATTAAAAGCTGATACAATCATATAGTTTCATGGATATAATGCAATGCAAAAAAAAAAAAAAACAGAAGTTCTGAAAGTTAAAAACTATGGCTCTCATGCCTTGTTTGTATATGTGCCCATGATCTATCTTACAACTGAGAGAATATACCAAACATGTAATTATTGTGCAATGATCTTTTCTCCAAACTCTAAGATAAAATTAGACAAAAAAATATCAGGAAATAAATGTATGTACTATAATACGAAGGTATATATATGTACTTGGAATGTCCAGAGATGATCCTACAGTTCTTGCAAATGTGAAAGGGACATTTCCACAGGTAACAAGGTGTCAACATTTGACAGGTATAAGACACAGAAGGAGAATGAAAACTTTAATATTAGATGATGTTTAGCTTGCACATCAAGTGTTATCAGATGTTATGATGTGATAACACTTAGTGTCCAAGCTAAACATCATGTTAACAATGTCTCCAAACTGTTTTTGTTTTTGTCTTATATTATCTTGCTATTCTTTGTCACCTGTGCCCTAAATATTAACAAGATACAAAGACACAAATATGAATTTGTGTTCTAAACTGCTTGAAACTTTCTCAATCTTCAAGAAACAATATTCTTATGTTGGTTAAAAAGGCAACATAATACCCAAAATAAAACAGATTACTACACTATATTGTAAAGTGATAAACATATGTGCTACTTTCAATTAACTTTAGATACATTACAATGTTTTATTCAAAATACTCAAGACAAAAGGCATTTTGAACAAAGGAATTATATGAATAATGGATGTCACTCTGGTTGTTACATTAAACCCCAATGTTGTATATGTTTCTTTTGGCTCTCATCACTGCCTTAGGAAAATCACCAGCACACTGGTATAAAGTAATGCTTTCGATCAGATGCTACTGCGTAACTTATGAAAGGAGAGGAAAGATGCATTATCTGTGTAACTAGATCCAGGTCAAGTGGGTGAAGAGGCACAAAATATTAAACGATAACTTTTTGAAAATTAGACTACGTAACATGATGGATGACAATTGTGCCGTAACACATTAATTTTAGATCAAACTTTAAATATAAATTACACAGTGATGTAGTTCTCACTTGTGCACCAAAATGGCTTTCTTATATTAATTTTAAATTAGTACTTTCCTTAAAGTTTTCATAAAAATATTTGTCTTAAAGTGGCTAGTCTGGTACTTCTGCAATGATCCACTGTTGTATTGTGAACAAACTGATGCATGAGGGTTGCACAAATTAAACTACCATATACTGTTGAATCTATTTGTGTATTTAGGAGGGATAGTTACCGAGTGTGGCTTTTTTTTCCTCTTTAAAATCTAGTGTGCAGTAGACCTAAAATATGTATGAAATTTAACGTTTCAAAAAAGCATTACTGTGAACAGGTGACCGTCAATTTTTTGCTTAAAATTTTTGTCAAGAAACCTTGACCTATATTTGAGTACATATACAGTGGTACCTTGCCTAACGAATGCATCGCATAATGTTAAATCCGCAATACATTTTAACGCAAAAATATTGCCTCGGTTAGCGCTAAAAAACTCACTCAACGCGGTTCGTTCGAGATGTGTCCACGTGCGGCCTGAGCCCACCTCACTTGTTCCGTGGGTGCCAGTGTTTACAAGCCAGCCACCGCGGTCGCTTCCAAGCATACAATCGGAACATTTCATATTATCACAGCCTTTTTAGTGGTTGCACCTGCAAAATAAGTCACAATGGGCCCCAAGAAAGCTTCTAGTGCCAACCCTACAGCAAAAAGAGTGAGAATTACTATGGATATGAAGAAAGAGATCATTGCTAAGTATGAAACTGGAGTGCGTGTCTCCGAGCTGGCCAGGTTGTACACAAAACCCCAATCAACCATCGCTACTATTGTGGCCAAGAAAATGGCAATCAAGGAAGCTGTTCTTGCCAAAGGTGCAACTTTGTTTTCGAAACAGAGATCGCAAGTGGTAGAAGATGTTGAGAGACTGTTATTGGTGTGGATAAACGAAAAACAGATAGCAGGAGACAGCATCTCTCAAGCGATCATATGTGAAAGGGCTAGGAAGTTGCATGACGATTTAATCAGAAAAATGCCTGCAACTAGTGGTGATGTGAGTGAATTTAAGGCCAGCAAAGGTTGGTTTGAGAGATTTAAGAATTGTAGTGGCATACATAGTGTGATAAGGCATGGTGAGGCTGCCAGTTCGGACCACAAAGCGGCTGAAAAATATGTGCAGGAATTCAAGGAGTACATAGACAGTGAAGGACTGAAACCTGAATAAGTGTTTAATTGCGACGAAACAGGCCTGTTTTGGAAGAAAATGCTAAACAGGACCTACATTACTCAGAAGGAAAAGGCACTCCCAGGACATAAGCCTATGAAAGACAGGCTTACTCTGTTGATGTGTGCCAATGCTAGTGGTGATTGCAAAGTGAAGCCTTTATTGGTGTATCACTCTGAAACTCCCAGAGTGTTCAGGAAGAACAATGTCCTCAAGGCAAATTTGTGTGTGCTGTGGAGGGCAAACAGTAAGGCATGGGTCACTAGGGACTTTTTCTATGACTGGTTACACCAAACATTTGCCCCCACTGTGAAAAATTACCTAACTGAAAAGAAATTAGACCTTAAGTGCCTCCTGGTATTAGACAATGCTCCTGGTCATCCTTCAGATGTGGCAGAGTGACTTTCTGCAGAAATGATCTTCATCAAGGTCAAGTTTTTGCCTCCTAATACCACTCCTCTCCTGCAGCCCATGGACCAGCAGGTCATTGCAAACTTCAAAAAACTCTACACAAAAGCTATGTTTGAAAGGTGCTTTGTAGTGACCATAGAAACTCAATTGACTCTAAGAGAGTTTTGGAGAGATCACTTTAGCATCCTCAATTGTGTAAACATTATAGGTAAGGCTTGGGAGGAAGTGACTAAGAGAACCTTGAACTCTGCTTGGAAGAAACTGTGGCCAGAATGTGTAGAGAAAAGGGATTTTGAAGGGTTTGAGGCTAACCCTGGGAATCCTATGCCAGTTGAGGAATCCATTGTGGCATTGGGGAAGTCCTTGGGGTTGGAGGTTAGTGGGGAGGATGTGGAAGAGTTGGTGGAGGAGGACAATGAAGAACTAACCACTGATGAGCTGCTAGATCATCTTCAACAGCAAGAGGCCACACCTGAGGAAACTGCTTCAGAGGAGGGGATAGAGAAATTGAGGAAGTTGTCTACTTCAAAGATTAAGGAAATGTGTGCAATGTGGCTTAAAGTGCAAACCTTTTTTGATGAAAATCACCCTCACACAGCTATTGCAAGCCGTGCTGGCAACCTGTACACTGACAATGTTGTGAAACACTTTAGGAATGTCATAAAGGAACGGGAGGTACAGGCCTCTATGGACAGATATGTTGTGCGACAGAGGTCCAGTGACTCAAGCTGGTCCTAGTGGCATTAAAAGAAGAAGGGAAGTAACCTCAGAAAAGGACTTGCCACCTCAAGTCCTAATGGAAGGGGATTCCCCTTCTAAACACTAACACCATCCATAGTCTCCCCTCCTCCCATCCCATCAATCATCACCAGATCTTCAATAAAGGTAAGTGTCATGTAATTGTACATGTCTTCTTCAGTTTGTGTGTATTAAAATTAATATTTCATGTGGTAAAAATTTTTTTTTGGTCATACTTTGGGGTGTCAGGAACGGACTAATTTGATTTCCATTATTTCTTATGGGGAAAATTAATTCGCCTAACGATAATTTCGCCTAACGTTGAGCTCTGAGGAACAGATTAATAGCGTTAGGTGAGGGTCCACTGTATATGGTATATGCAAGTTATAGATAGCTTCAAATTACTAATTTGTTTAATCTTCGAAAACAAACTTATAATTCTCCATTGAGTATAATTATCCAGTGGAATAAAGTGGCCGAAGCCATAAGGTTTGCATTTAGCCCACTTTTATAACACATACAGTATGCATGTGGTGCTCGTTTCATGTTACTAGTTCTTCCCTAGAACAGAACATTACATACAGAAATGATAAGAATTCACTAAAATGAACATTTCATATGGACAACTTTTCCAAACAGAAAGACTTGATATAACCAAGAAGGATCACACACAGAATTCTCCTGTGTAGTGCAGGGAAAATTAATATAAACTTACCATATGGAACAGACCTTCATGTACTATCAGCAGTCTTTCAATATAATATTATTACATGAAAGGAGAAACCCTTTAGACAGAAACATTAATTACAATAAGAGAGATGCCATATATATCAACATCAGAAATCCTCTTCAGCAGGATCTCTGAGATTCTATATATATAAATCAGCCTCAGAGATTCTCTTCAGCAGGATCTCTTGAGAGATTATATTTCAGCTTCAAAGATCCTCTTCAGGAGGATCTCTTGAGACATTATATTCCAGCTTCAGAGATCCTCTTCAGCAGGATCTCAAGACATTATACTCAGTGCCGTCTTAGCCAACTTGTACATGGAGCACCTGGAAGCTGAACACTTCACCAACATCATCCCCACCAGCGTCACTTGGTTATGTTATGTGGACAATGTCCTCATAATAACTCCCAAACGTTTTGATGTGTGGAATCTTCAGGCAAAACTCAACGCAGTTGAACCGGCTATCAAGTTTACTCTAGAAGAATCCAATGACAGGCTACCTTTCCTAGACATTGTCATTCAAGATACTAAGACTAAAAGACGCATCATCATCGGATTTTTTCTGAGAGCATACCAAATTTGTAGTCCTGAGTTTCTTGATGAGGAATGTACTTACATACACCAAACCTTCACTCATCTACATATTCCTTCCTTTTTCATCATAGACTGCAAGAAAAGAGCTTTTCATATCATAAATTCTCCACACACCAACACCACTCCTAACAAAGTTTTAATCCTTCCCAACAGCCAGGTTGCACTGAATGTTTCCAAGGTACTCGCATAAACTAACACTAGAGTCGCCATTGCATCCAGCACTTCCATAAGGGATCTAACCAGGACAAAATCAAACCACCATGAACCAGTCAATGCAGGAGTACCTTGTGGAAGCTGTGACAGGATATAAGTAGGTGAAACAGCTAGGAATCTTGAAACATGCCTCAATGAACACATTAACTCATGTAGGAATGATAACTTGAACAACGCCTGTGTACAACACCGGAAGTCCACCAATCACCTCATGAAATTCAACAACACCCGACTAGTAATCAGAAAGACAAATTTCCACAGACATAAATGCCTTGAATCATCATTAATCGCTGTTTCTAACACAATCAAGCAAAATAAAGGCAGCTTCGTCATCTCTGAAGTATGTATTAGCAAAAATCCCCTTCAAAACAGTAAACCCTGTTACACAAGAACACAACAGAGGAGGAACACTGACATTGACTTTCTCAGATCTAACCACCAAAAGAAATATTTGTGTAACCTATTTTTATGCTACCCAAGTAATAGCTTTTATAACCTTTCACTCATGTGCAAGTTGATTGTATTACTGCCACTACAACTTATATTACTACTACTACTACGACTACTACTACTACTACTACGACTACTACCACTAATATTACACCTCACTCTAAGCCTATATATACCCTCTGTGTCCATGTATTGTTTGTATGGCTTGATAAAGCTCCTGGAGAGCGAAATGTTGCCACAATAAAATATTACATTAGTTGCACTTGTGTCCTTTTACTTTACATAGTCGGTAATTCTACCAACAATATATTCTAGCTTCAGAGATGCTCTTCAGCAGGATCTCTTGAGACATTATATTTCAGCTTCAGAGATCCTCTTCAAGAAGGTCTCTGAATGTGGTCAAAACACAGATCTCCCTCACATGTTTTATGTTTCTGTCCAAGTGGTTTCTTACTTTCCATCGATCATTATTCATGACACTGTAATCCAAGCACTCTTACAGGATTCTGTTTAGCTATGCAATGGAAAATGTGGGAAAATGCAAACATGGATGGCATGAATTCCCTTCAGTCAGCAGGAGGGTGAGAGTGTAACTAGTGCAATATGAGAAATTTACAGGGAAGCAAGATAAAAAAATAAGGCTTTGGTTCCATTTTTGGTCCAGGTCTAATAAAAGCAAAGCTTTAAGGCTACAGTATGAACAGGAGGTCATCTTAGCATGTAGTAATAATGTTCAAGAGCAAGTCAAGCCAACACTGAAGAGAAGTAATATGCTGATTTAGAATTCTACTCACATCCTCTAAGGATAATTGACAAACTCTTTTACTCTCTTTCATGTCATAAGTAGTTTATTTGGAAAACATTAACATAAACCATTTACTAAAGTACCAAACAAATTGTATATCCTAAACTATCTTCTCAATAAATGTATAAAAGTATTAAAGTGTAAAATGAGACTAAATATAAGTATGTCATAAGACAATTCACTTTAAAAGTTAATAATGTTGAGGGAAAAAAATATTTGCTTATATAAACAAAACAAATGAGTATTATTAATATTATGGCAACCAAAACACTCCATTTTTAAGTAATAAAGAGTAAGCTTTTACTAGAAAAAAATCACAAAGGCTTGTCATACATTTAAAAAATCCACATTCCAGATAAAATTCTGCCATAGTAGGAACAGTACTGCAGTTTTTATTTTTATTTTTATCTGAGCAATCAGCAAGCAGATTCTGAAGAACAAAGGATGAAGTGGAAGGCAAAGTGGGAAAATGCAAGTATGTAGGTCATCACCCAACTTATAAACAAGTTATAGTCTTGCTGATGCAACTTACAAGTTGCAGTCCTGCTGTTTCAACTTACAAACAAGTTACAGTCCTGCTGGTTCAACTTATAAAAGAGGTTATTTGCACAGACAACAGTACATAAGATTGTGTTCACACATTTGTACAGTAAATCCAAGATATAGTGGACTAACAGGGAGGTGGGGGGGGGAGGTAAAGGGACAATGCAGGTGGCTGGTAATAAGAAATTTGGGTTGATAGAGAAGAGATAGTGTTGCCGGGATAGTAACAATAAAGAACAATTCTCTACCCAATGAACTTTGTTGTTTTGAATTGATTGACCAAACAGGTTTAGTTCTGTATTACCAAGGTCCATTATATCAAAGGTTTACTTACTTCATGTCAGTAGGTTTATAACTGGCCCAGTTTAATGTGTGGATATTTATAACTTGAAGTGTTTGTAAGTTGGGGGACCTGTTGTATGAATGTTGGTTGCGGCAAGTGAGCCAACATTTCACCTACCAGTATCTGGAAGAAGTCATGCGTAAGAGCCTCTTGTACAGTGATGCGCCTGGCAGGATCCAGGACAAGAAGTTTTGAGATGAGGTCTTTAGGAGCATCTGAAGTAATTATGTAATGCTATATATTTTATAAATGTCATATAGGAATAAATTATTTTAGTGCAAAGAAACTACTGTGAAAAAATATAATGTTGTCTACGAGGAAGAGTGACAAGAAAAAAACAAGTATGCAGTTGATGACATTGCATTTTACTAGTTTAAGATTGTAAATGTGAAAGAGAAAAAAGCATAAATATCCCCATTGCAGTGATTATAACAACCACAAAATATATTTCTATCACTGCCCAGCCATATTCAGTTAGCCCAGTCCCATCTATCTCAATGCATGCACGAGTACAGTGGAACCTCGACATTTGAACTTAATAGGTACCAAAAGGCTGTTCGAGTGCTGATCTGAGTACACAATGAATTTTTTGCAACCAATTTTCTTTATAGTTGGCTGTTATTACTAACCCTCTTAGGCCCCATGGTGATTTATTTATACAAATAATATAAAAAACACCAAAAAATGAGAAGAAACATGAAATAGTTTACAGCGAAGTTCTGGCAGGTTGTGTTTGTTTGGTTGAGTGCCGAGCTAACAGTCGACTACCAAGCAATTTGTTTACCTAACAAAGTGTTCAAATACTGAATTGTTCAAGTACAGAGCTGTTTGAGTACTGAGGTTCCACTGTAATACAGAGTGAAGTTAAATATCTAAATAACAAAGTACAGGAGGGCCCTGACTGTATGTCTCATAGGCTCCAGACCCTATGCTAGTGGGGTCTGAATGTGTCTAATATGCCTGATAACATATTTACACTATCATATATTAAATGCTCAGTACAGCTAAGAATAAAAAACATAAAAAAAGTAAAATAAATACACAGTACATAAAATACAGCGGTACCTCGAGTTATGAACTTAATTTGTTCCAGAAGGCTGTTCGAGTGCCGATACCAAATAAATTTGTTCCCATAAGGAATAATGTAAATTAGATTAGTTCATTTCAGACCCCCAAAAATACACTTACAAAAATACACTTACATAACTGTTCGAGTTGGGACCTGTTCGAAACTCGAGGTACCACTGTACTGTACTCCCTCACGCAAGTGTTGTGCGAAGAATGCATAAAAGCAGTAAGAACATCAAACATAATGACCAATGGCTCAACTGAAAACCAATGAAAACATGGACCACTGAAAAGAGGATGCCGAATAAATGGGGCCCACCTGTATAATATACTACTGACATTTAGGTTTAAAGCCTACTAGAAGAGATATTTTACAGTTATTGCATAGAAACAAACTTGTCTATTAATGTCAGCATAGTTCCTGATCCCCTACATGTGTTGTATAGCTTATCTGTGTATCATAGTACCATCCATATGTTTTACATACACGACCCCTTTGGTGGGGCCTAGTGACTGTTTGTATGACGTCACGGGATACGGCATGAGTGAGTGGGATGCGCTACCTCGCTCTCAGTCCACGCATAGGTCTACCAGGCAACACACGGCAGGTTGGGCTCCCATTTTCTCACATTCTGCAATATATTGTTACCATCCAACAAGTGTGTATATCTTCAACCCTCGTTATCTCCTTTCGAACCCCACGACAAATGGTGACAGCGGTGTGGGTGTAAAATTGATAATTACGCTGATGCACGGAGATAAATTCTCTCAGCCGACGACGGACATTTTGTGTGGCCAGTAGGTCGACCTAGCCAAGCAGCTACCCCAAGCAAGCATTGACCAGCCTATTGCTTCCTACTTCTGGTCAGTCTCTGTGTATTAGCATTTTATTTGCTTATTTGCATTACTTCCGAGGGGTTGACCTGGGTTTGCAAAGTAAGCCAAGCCACCAAGCCAAGGGAGGGGAGTCCAGCCTAACCTTACACCATCCAGCTTTGCCTGCCAAGTCAGCTTTCCACCCTTGCTGTGCTCATCGTTACAAGTTATCAAGCCAGTCTGTGTGAAGGGTTAAGCCAAGCCAGCCAGCAACTAACCCAAGTGACTAACCCAGTACTTAAGCAAGCCACATGGGTATAGTCTTCTTCATTGCTTTGTGCTTCAAATTCTAGCCATTCTGAGTGTTTTATCACCCCTGTGGTGTTGTGATATTTTGTGGTTTTTTTAAGCCAGCTCGGCTTAGAATATCTTCGTGCCTAGTGGGGGTGTCCCCAGAGTGGTTTACGCCATTCATCCCATAGGCCCAGTCACCATGCGGTGGCTCACTTCGCTGCCTCACCCACTACCACTGTTTTTGTACCCTTATTACGGGTTCTAGCACCATATTTTACGGACCACATAGGAGGTCAAGAGCCAGGTGTGTTCCTTCGTCAGTTTGCACTACCGTAAAAGCCTCCTGTGAGAGTTCTTCGTTAATTTCAGCGCAAATTCTTCGAACACGTGTGGAAAGTAGCCAAGAACGCTGCCAACCACAACACTCCACCACCATCCTCCACCATCCACCTCATTCTACAACGTCGCTATAGTGTTAATGAATAATAATTTTTTTATAGAGACATTTGCGAGTGTTGAGACAATTTTCTTGACTGATTTCTTAGTGCCATTCAGTGACTTATCAGTGTTCATTATATACTATTTGCAATAATATTTTTTTTCTCTCTTTCTTCAGTGTTAATTTTCGTGCTTTATTTTGTCTGTTGTGTTGTGTTCATTTTTTTTTATATACTTGAAGTAAGTACTTTAATGTTTTTCCCTGTTGTGTGCAATATATAAGCAGTATAACCTTGTGTTTATACTTCACAATTATCTTGTGTTCACAGTATTGTGTTCCTTGTCTAGTAATTTATACAGTGAAGTAATTCAGTAACTTGTTACCTTATATTCTGCATCACAACTCAAGTGTTGTCTGTTATAATTTTTCTCCCAGCATTTGTGTATTCTTGCTGCTTTTGTTTTCATTCATTTACCATTTTATATTTTTTCTCAGTGTGCTGAACATTCTTGTGTTAATTCTTTTCATTTAGCCAGCGTCTAACTTGTCTTATCTCCACAGACAATAGTGCCATTATTGTGTTGAAGCAAGACAAAAATTTTCCAATTTTTCACACCCCAAGCTTCATTACAAGAAAATTCTCATAGTATTGTGCATATATTGATGTGTTATTTTTCCTGCATCACTGTAAGTGTTAATTCTTTCCCTTGTTTTATGTTTTTTTTTCCCTCTATTATTTTCATATTTCATTGAACAAATTCACTCTTAGTGCAATTTTTAAGATCTTCTTTTAACCCTTTGAGGGTCGACAGGCCCTCTCAGAAACTTGTTCTCAGGGTCGGCCAAATTTAAAAAAAAAAAAAAAATTATTTTTTCTTATGAAAAAATAGTTTTTTTTCTAAACATTATAGGATAAACAAAAAAAATTTACCATCAATACTTACGGAGATATGGAGGCTTAAAGTTTGCAGAAAATGAGCCATGTATGGCAACAGCGGCGACTGCCGCTCACCGGTATACTTTGATTTACTTGTATTTGAAGGTTTGTTGTTTTTTTCACTATTTTATTTTTTCACATAACTTATGTGGCCTATGAGACCAAAGTAAGGTGCAATGTACATATATACACTTGTTGTATACAACACAATAAGCACACAAACATAATTATCAATATATTGTTTACAAAACTTGTTTACAAAAACAAACAATACAAAACATTGTTTATTACTATTGTTCTCTAATATATATACCAATATACAGTCACTGAACATATTCCTATTAGTTCTGCAGCTTGTGGAACTCTGAAACATGGTGTCATACACAATGGTGTTTTATCTTTCTCCCTCATTCTATCTCTTTCAATCTGTCTCTCTCTTTCTATCTGTCTGTCTATCTCTGTCTCACAGGTACACATAAATACAAGTATACATAGTATAAATTACCTAGGACAACCCAAGAAATCCAGACAAAGTGCTATACTCTGCTTGAAGATGTGAGTAAAAGTGATGACCAGTCTTGTGGCTCTCTGAGACAGAGAGCTACACAGATAGACAGGGAGCTTGACAGACAAATAGACAGACAGAAATGTTAGTGTACCAGCAGAAACAAAGAGAGGGCGATGTTCATCTAATCTTTTATTATCAGTTCCACCCTCGTTTAGGCTCATCAAAAGTCATCTCTTATCAGATGTTATCTCCCCTTATCTTGTCACTGTCATGGGGTGGATTTTTTTTTTCTTGCTTAAAGGGAAAAATATTATTACATCATCTTCTTCCTCTTCCTCCTCCTCCTCTTCCTCATCCTTCTCCTCTTCTTCCTCTTCCCCCTACTCTTCCTCCTCCTCCTCCTCTTCCTCTTCCTCCTACTCTTCCTCTTCCTCTTCTTACTCCTCCTCTTCCTCCTCCTCCTCCTCTTGCTCCTCCTCCTCTTCTTCCTCTTCCTCCTCTTCCCCCTACTCTTCCTCCTACTCTTCCTCTTCCTCTTCCCCCTAATCTTCCTCCAACTATTCCTCTTCCTCTTCCTCCTCCTCTTCCTCCTACTCTTCCTCTTCCTCCTCCTCCTCTTCTTCCTCTTCCTCCTACTCTTCCTCCTCCTCCTCTTCTTCCTCTTCCTCCTTTTCCCCCTAATCTTCCTCCTACTATTCCTCTTCCTCTTCCTCCTCTTCTTCCTCCTCCTCCTCTTCTTCCTCTTTCCCCTACTCTTCCTCTTCCTCCTCCTCCTTCTCCTCCTCCTCCATAGTGTAAATTACCAGGAGTCGGCAGCTGACAAAGTGACTCCCCCTCCCGCCTGTCAAAACAATGGGGTCGGATGCTGCTTCCCCTCCATTCTATCTAATTATCTTTCTCCCTCATTCTATATCTTTTAATCTGTCTCTTTTTCTATCTGTCTGTCTATCTCTGTCTCACAGGTACACATAAATGCAAGTATACATAGTATAAATTACCTAGGATAACCCAAGAAATCCAGACAAAGTGCTGTACTCTGCTTGAAGATGTGAGTAAAAGTGATGACGCAGTCTTGTGGCTCTCTGAGACAGAGAGCTAGACGAATAGACAGATAGACAGGGAGCTTGACAGACAGACAAATAGACAGAAATGTTAGTATACCAGCAAAAACAAAGGGAAAGCGATGTTCATCTAATCTTTTGGTATCAGCTACACCCTCATTTACCCTCATCAAACGTCAGCACTTATCAGATGTTATCTCCCCTTATCTTGTTACTGTCATGGGTGAACATTTATTATTACATATTATTATTATTATTACGTATTATTATTATTATTATTATTATGTATTATTATTGTTATGTATTATTGTTATTATTACGTATTCTTCTTCTTCCTCCTCCTCTTCTTCCTCCTCCTCTTCTTCCTCCTCCTCCTCTTCTTCCTCTTCCTCCTCCTCCTCCTCCTCTTCTTCCTCCTCCTCCTCCTCCTCCTCCTCCTCTGCCTCCTCCTCCTCCTCCATTCTTGGAACAAGTTTGAAGAGCTTGTAGTTCATAATCACTATCACTATCATCACCAATGCTCACATCTGAGTCTGGGATTTGGGAAAATAGGAGTTTCCTCTTTGATTCTGGTACAACTGAACGTGAACAAGATGGCCCAGCACCAGAGGTGGAAGGCTGTGGGTTGTCTGGGTTTTCCTCACTATTACCCATATTATGGTCCATTAGTTTCAGTCAAAACCTCACCAGAACTTTGAAACTCATCTTCACTGTCACTTCCATCTGTATTAGAACTGTCACTGGGGAACAAAAGTGTCCCAATTCGCCGAGGAGTGAGGAACTTCTTACCGCCAGGCATGGTGGACATTGTGTACTATGATGGCATTCCCACAATGCACCACTGGGTCCCAGATTTTTTTCCTACTGCACACACCCACCACACAGACCCATTCTCTCACATCTAGGCCTATCAGCCTTTTCCTGCGAGATTTGACAGTGCTAGAATTTATGCGTACTAGTACGTCAAAAACCCCTACGAGTAAGACGTACTAGTACGGCGGAAACCCTCAAAGGGTTAAAGTAAATCATTATTTTGCTTGTTCAGTAAGTGTTGTTTAAGCTGCAAATAAGAGTTAAAGTGTTCAATCAGTTCATTCCTTGATAATATTTTTTTTTGTTGTTTTTGTAAACTGTATTTTCTTGTGTGTGTTATTTTTTTTTATTATTGCAACATTGATTCATTTTGCAATAATTCTTGTGTAAACATTGTGTTGCCATTAAAATTTTTCTTTCAGAAATTTTTATACAGTGTTGTGCAGTATTTTTGATTAGTAATTGTTATTTGCAATATTGCTCCAGTTTATTTCAGTGCAGTTTCATATGCTCTTTTCTGTGCATAATATTTTTTTCTTTGTGTGCCATTTTATTTTCATTTTAGTGAATTGTTTTCCCAGTTTGTTTCAATTTTGCACAAGATTTATTGATCCCATTTTATCATTTTATTGTTGAATTTCCTTATTGAATTGAGAGTAAAGACAACTCACTGTGCCATTCATTCAATTTACAGTAAATTTGAGTAAATTTGATTTGAGTAAAGTATAATTTCTCTTGATTTTCAAAGTGTTGCTTATCCAGTTGAGTAATTTTTTTTATTTTCATGTGAGTTCTCCTTGCTTACAGTGTGACTTATTTTTTTAAATAAGTAATTTCTACCTGTTTAAGCTTACTGTGTCATATATTCTCTTTATTTTCTTGCCTTATGTCTTTGAGTAAGTTCCCTGAGAAGATGTCCCAGTCACTTTTGAATGTTCACTTAGTGTATCATGCCAGTCAAAATCAATATGAATCAGTCCAAAGTACCAATATTCCTTTACTGACTGAAAGACAGTACCTAGCTAGACAATGTGTTTCTCACAGCTTGTATCTGATATTTGTTAAAGTGCTGAGAAATGTGAAGTTTAGATTAAACTCCTATAGATTCATTCATTACTTATTAATGTAGCCGAGCAGTCAGGCACTAGTAATACTGTCACTCCTGTCTGGATTCCAGCCACAATATCGTGCATGCAGGATAGTGTACAGTTACCTTGGGTTTCAGAGGAACCTCAGACAACCCTGGGTGCTGAGACTACTATCCTTGCGATGGTGACTTGTTCAAGTATTTGTTCCTTCCCAGGAGATGCTTTGAGAAGAACTTTACTTGCAATGAGTTATGCCATCTCTTGCTGATGCCACAAGCTGTTGCAGAAAGAGGTTTCTGTGGCTAGTGTACTCACTTGAGTGTTGTTGTTGTCCCTTGTGTTCCAGATGGTGATGCCATCCTCGTTGACAGTAATCCGTGCATTGTAAAAAGTTATTTCTCGAGTAACTTTCACATGTTGTTAACGTTTGTAAGTGTAGTTTCTTTATAGTTGATACCTCGTGTCACTGTGTGTGACTCAGATTGAATATCTATATTGTTGACAGTGTTCATTTCTTTTCCCCTGTGCTTGCAATGAGAGATAGTAGATCCATTCTCCCTTGCTCACATTGCGTGTTATAGCATTATTTTTTTTCAACTGGGGAGAGTCATCCACTCCACCGAGTTCGTTCATTCCTCCAGTAAGAAAGAAGAGATTCCATGTGGTCTGGTGTGATTCGATTCCTGCTCCAGGAAGATCTTATTCTGACTGTGAAGCCACCAGCACCCATTAGTAACTTTGTAATGAGCCAAGAATTACTGTATCGAACAGCCGAGTTGAGTACTCCAAGCAGAAGAGCATACCAGTTAGTAATTCCACAGTCACTAGTGAATGTAGCTGTATCTTTTGTAGATACTTGTTCAGATCGTCCTCAGTCAAGGCATGTGTTAGCCATTGCAGAAGAATTCGATCCACCCAAAGATGATAACCATTCTGCATATGTAAATCTTACCCTCGCAGAGTTGGGTTTAAATGTACATAGTCTGTATAATTAGATGTCCAAGATGAATGAAGTTCTCAACTGTGTGTTTTGTTATCAGCTGATCATTTTCAGATTTTTTTTTTTTCGTGTTCACGTTCCCTCCGAATTCTGAGAATTTAACAGTAATGATCTGTGTGCACCAGATTTGCCTTTGCTGTTAATTACTTTCACCTTGTATATATATTCATTCTTCCTCAGAATTCGTAGAGTGCATGAATACAGATCGATCGATCAATTCCATCCTATATTATACCATGATTTGTTCTTATAATTCGTAATGCATTATGTTAAAACTCATTACGTTAAAATCCATTATGTTAACATCCATTATGATACCATCCATTAGTTCTAAGTTACATATATCTCTGTTATTGTATAGAATCAGCCCAGAGCCACCTGCCTGTTCAGCCTATAGTGTAGTATTGTATGTCGAGACGACATACGTAACATGACCGAGCTGTCAGCATAGTTTCTGATCCCTTACATGTGTTGTATAGCTTATCTGTGTATCATAGTACCATCCATATGTTTTACATACACGACCCCTTTGCTGGGGCCTAGTGGCTGTTTGTATGACATCACGGGATGCGGCATGAGTGAGTGGGACATACTACCTTGCTCTCAGTCCACGCATAGGTCTACCAGGCAACGCACAGCAGGTTGGGCTCCCCTTTTCTCACATTCTGCAATATACTGTTACCATCCAACAAGTGTGTATATCTTCAACCCTCGTTATCTCCTTTCGAACCCCACGACATTAAAACTGGCAAATTAAAACTTGCACAAACCAAAATCAACGAGAAGCTTCCTTCTAGGAAAAACACAACAGGCTAAAAATTTGAAGCCAATCAGAAGATGCATTCTATTTTTGAGTTATCACACAAAATCCAACAATTTCAAAGTTTACTATGGTATGTTAACAAACTAGCAAATCTGAACCTACAAGGGTTATAAATAAAAGGTATTATTCTCTTAATAAGATGAAGTAGCCATAAAAGATTGACGCTACTCAAAACAGTTATATTTAAGTTCTTTCAAAACACTGCCCGTATCCCACCGAGGCGGGGTGGCCCAAAAGGAAAAACGAAAGTTTCTCCTTTTACATTGAGTAATATATACAGGAGAAGGGGTTATAGCCCCTTGCTCCTGGCATTTTAGTCGCCTCGTACAACACGCATGGCTTACGGAGGAAGAATTCTGTTCCACTTCCCCATGGAAGTAAGAGGAAATAAACAAGAACAAGAACTAGTAAGAAAATAGAAGAAAACCCAGAGGAATGTGTATATATATGCTTGTACATGTATGTGTAGTGTGGCCTAAGTGTAAGTAGAAGTAGCAAGACGTACCTGAAACCTTACATGTTTATGAGACAGAAAAATGGACACCAGGACTCCTACCATCATGTAAAACAATTACAGGCTTTCGTTTTACACTCACTTGGCAGGACGGTAGTACCTCCCTGGGCGGCTGCTGTCTACCAACCTACTACCTACATTATATTTAAGTTATTTATTTTATTTATTTATTATTAATTTGGACATGATACAGGTCTGCCATCACAAATCCGGCAATCAGTTATTCGGTTCCTCCAGTTATTTGGCACCAATTTTGGCTAGCATAATTTCAAATTTCCTGGGTTGCCACACCAACCTGCTGGTACTGTTTGGTGGCGCCACTTACTGCATAAGTCATTCTAATTTCTTTTTCTCCATTTATTGTTATAACCTGCTTACTTTTAGCCCTAGCCATGGTTCCAATGAATAAAAAATGCCTTTCGTTGTGTAAAGCTCTTTCACAGTACATTATCCATTAAACCTAATGTGGCTTTGAAGCCACTGTCAGTTGCCATGAGCTCAGTCTCGTGATGCAGGGGAATATACTTTATTATTATGCTGATATCAACACTACAGCTTATTGTCTATCACAATTGATCTAATATGACAAAATAAACAATATAAATAACATAAACATGTTAAATACTCCAGAATAAATAATACAGTGGACCCCCGCTTAACGATCACCTCCAAATGCGACCAATTATGTAAGTGTATTTATGTAAGTGCGTTTGTACGTGTATGTTTGGGGGTCTGAAATGGACTAATCTACTTCACAATATTCCTTATGGGAAAAAATTCGGTCAGTACTGGCACCTGAACATACTACTGGAATGAAAAAAGTTCGTTAACCGGGGGTCCACTGTATTTGGCATAATACCGAGCAGTTCAACGGAGGTATGAAGAGGGCATGGTATACAAATACCATTCTCCTATCCCTGTCTTGGTGACTTATATTAGAGAAAACGGAGTGTAGCACAGGGCTAACTGTGATATAGACTCGTACTGCACCATAAACCTGAAACAAAAAAGTTATTTTCTCTATATAGATTATCACACATAGCAGCATATGTGTAGAGAACCTTGGATAACCCAAAAAAGTCAAAGTGGCTTATTTCTAGTACCTGGCTTGGGTTAGCCATATATGATTTTTGGTAAATATTCGATTCCCTGCCAGGGTAGAAACATTGGGTGTGTTTCTTTACACCTGTTGTCTATGTTCACCCATCAGTAAATGGGTACCTGGGTGTTAGTTGACTAGTGTGGGTCGCATCCTGGGACACTGACCAAATTGGCTTGATATGCTCAGCATAACAAGCGGCTTTCTATATAGTAGTATGTCACTGATGTCAGCTAGGCCTGTATACCTTGTACATGTACTTGTAGTAAATGAAGATATTATTATTATAATTAATATTATTATTATTATTACTACTACTACTATTATTTTCTCAGTTGTTTGTTGGGTTATCTTACTGAAACTTGGGTAATGTATGATGGAAAGATACTTCTTAATGTACACCAAAAATGAAAGAAATCAGACCATAAACAGCGGAGCTCACTTCTCAGCCAATAGCGGCTGCTTAGCGGTATATTTCTGTATGTTTTTTATGGTTATGTTCTCGTTTTTTCGGTCTCATTTGATAGAATGGAAGATATATTACAGAAATAGATATGATTTTGAGTGCTTTCATGACGAAAAGTACCTTGAAATTGCGCTCACAGTACCGGAAATGTTCTATTTTTTAGCGATGCTTAACCCTTTGAGGGTCGACAGGCCCTCTCCGAAACTCGTTCTCAGGGTCGGCCAAATTTCAAAAAAAAAAAAAATTATTTTTTCTTATGAAAAAATAGAGTTTTTTTTCTAAACATTATAGGATAAACAAAAAAAATTTACCATCAATACTTACGGAGATATGGATGCATGAAGTTTGCAGAAAATGAGCCGCATATGGCAACAGCGGCGACTGCCGCTCACCCGGTAAACTTTAGTTTACTTGTATTTGAAGGTTTGTTGTTTTTTTCACTATTTTATTTTTTCACATAACTTATGTGGCCTGTGAGACCAAAGTAAGGTGCAATGTACATATATACACTCGTTGTATACAACACAATAAGCACACAAACATAATTATCAATATATTGTTTACAAAACTTGTTTACAAAAACAAACAATACAAAACATTGTTTATTATTGTTCTATAATATATATACCAATATACAGTCACTGAACATATTCCTATTAGTTCTGCAGCTTGTGGAACTCTGAAACATGGTGTCATACACAATGGTGTTTTATCTTTCTCCCTCATTCTATCTCTTTCAATCTGTCTCTCTCTTTCTATCTGTCTGTCTATCTCTGTCTCACAGGTACACATAAATACAAGAATACATGGTATAAATTACCTAGGATAACCCAAGAAACCCAGACAAAGTGCTATACTCTGCTTGAAGATGTGAGTAAAAGTGATGACGCAGTCTTGTGGCTCTCTGAGACAGAGAGCTAGATGGATAGACAGGGAGCTTGACAGACAGGCAAATAGACAGACAGAAATGTTAGTATACCAGCAAAAACAAAGGGAGGGCGATGTTCATCTCATCTTTTGGCATCAGCTCTACCCTCATTTACCCTCATCAAACGTCAGCACTTATCAGATGTTATCTCCCCTTATCTTGTTACTGTCATGGGTGAACATTTATTATTACATATTATTATTATTACCTATTATTATTATTATGTATTATTATTATTATTATTATTATTATTATTATTATTATTATTATTATTATGTATTATTATTATGTATTATTGTTATCATTACGTATTCTTCTTCCTCCTCCTCCTCCTCCTCCTCCTCCTCCTCCTCTTCTTCCTCCTCCTCCTCCTCCTCCTCTTCTTCTTCCTCCTCCTCCTCCTCCTCCTCCTCCTCTGCCTCCTCCTCCTCTTGCCTCCTCCTCCTCTTGCCTCCTCCTCCTCTTGCCTCCTCCTCCTCTGCCTCCTCCTCCTCCTCCATTCTTGGAACAAGTTTGAAGAGCTTGTAGTTCATAATCACTATCATTATCATCACCAATGCTCACATCTGAGTCTGGGATTTTGGGAAATAGGAGTTTCCTCTTTGATTCTGGTACAACTGAACGACGGCCCAGCACCAGAGGTGGAAGGCTGTGGGTTGTCTGGGTTTTCCTCACTATTACCCATATTATGGTCATTAGTTTCGGTCAAAACCTCACCAGAACCTTGAAACTCATCTTCACTGTCACTTCCATCTGTATTAGAACTGTCACTGGGGAACAAAAGTGTCCCAATTCGCCGAGGAGTGAGGAACTTCTTACCACAGGGCACGGTGGAAATTGTGTACTATGATGGCATTCCCACAATGCACCACTGGGTCCCAGATTTTTTTCCTACTGCGCACACCCACCACACAGACCCATTCTCTCACATCTAGGCTTATCAGCCTTTTCCTGTGAGATTTGAGGCCGCTAGAATTTATGCGTACTAGTACGACAAAAACCCCTACGCGTAAGACGTACTAGTACGACCAAAACCCTCAAAGGGTTAAGAGTAAACATATGACGTCACCGTCCAATACCTGTCCGCCTGCCAGTCCAAATTCCAATATGCAGTCAAGAATGGGTTGACATTATTTATGGGTTGACATTATTTATATGGGTTGACATTATTTATTTATTTACTGATGGGCGAACATAGACAACAGGTGTGAAGAAACACACACAATCTTTCTACCCTGGCTGGGAATCGAATATTTACCAAAAATCATATATGGCTAACCCAAGCCAGGTACTAGAAATAAGCCACTTTGTCTGACTTTTTTGGGTTATCCTAGGTTCTCTACACACATGCTGCTGTATGTGATAATCTATGAAGAGGAAATAGCTTTTTTGTTTCAGTTTTATGGTGCAGTATGAGTGTATATCACAGTTAGCCCTGTGCTACACTCCGTTTTCTCTAATATAAGCCCCAAGACAAGGATAGAAGAATGGTATTTGTATCCCATGTCCTCTTCATATAAATATGTACTTTTATGCAGTAGTCTGCATAAAAGTAAATCTTCTATTTTTTGTGTGTGTGACTAAAAATTCCAAATGGTAAGCAAGAGTAATATAAGAGAGGCCTGGAGCCGTGACTAATGAACAGAGAAAATGTTATTTTAGTGCCAGGAATGTCTGCATTTATTCTGGACCCTATTTTGAAATTAGCATCTGTTGAAATTTGTGTGAAATTGGCCAAATTGCCAATTTCTGACCACTTTATTGGGTAGTTGAAATCAGTGAATCGGCAGTTTCTTGTACTCAGTCGACAGACTAGAAGTAAGTTTATTCAGGTACTATACACAAATACAGTTACATAGATTATCTTAAATAGCAGTGTATGTATAGAGAACCTAGGATAACCCAAAAAAGTGAAAGTGACTTATTTCCAGTACCTGGCTTGCGCTTGCCATACATGATTTTTAGTAAATATTTTTTTTCTCAGTTGTTTGTTGGGCTGTCTCATTGAAACTTGGGCAATGTATATGATGGAAAGATGCTTCTTAACATACACCAAAAATAAAAAAGACGGACGATAAATAAGGGAGTTCACTTCTCAGCCATTAGCCGCCTCTTTGCGGTATATTTTCGTATGGTTTTATGGTTGTATACTCGTTTTTTTGGTCTCATTTCATAGAATGGATGCTATATTACAGAAATAAACATGATTTTGATTGCGTTCCTGATGAAAAATACCTTGAAATTGAGCTCAAAGCAGCGGAAATGTTCGATTTTTGCTGGTGTTCAATGAATTTTGTGTAAGTCAAGTTGGTTAATTTTATTAAGTGTATTCTAACCTAACCACTCTGTAATCTGGCAAACTCAGTAATCCGGCACACTACAGGTCCCAATGATGCCGGATTTGTGATGGAGGACCTGTATATAGATGTACAAAGAAATACTGTGGTGAAGTGTACATGCCAAAAGCCCCTTGTATGCAGAGCATTATGGGCAGCTTAAAATTAACTTAAGATTAACTAAGCAATGATATATTCAATGGTAAAAATGGCAGTAAACAAATAACAATTAAGCACAAATGAGTATTTCAAAAACAGATCATATGGTCATTTGATGAGTTGCTGTGCATTCAGGAGAATGGAGTATTCTATTAGGTAATGTAATTAAAAAAACAAAGTTTGATAGGGTCACAGGTTATAATTTATGAGATACAGTTATGCAGTATTTATTTAGTTGTGGGTGAGTAAGTGGTTTTTAAGAAGAGACTTGAATTTATAAACAGTGTTTCTTTTATATTCACAGGTAATGAATTCCAGATTTTTGGGCCTTTTATGTGCATTGAGTTTTTGCACAATGTGAGATGGACACGAGGAACATCAAAGAGTGATCTGTGCCTTGTGTTATGGTCATGTTTGAGACGTTTGAGGGGAGGGTTTATATCCGAGTTAAGTGTTCCATGTATGTAGTAGGTACAATAATAAGTATGGATGTTTTGTATGGTGAGTAGGTTTAGAGTTTTGAATATTGGTGGAGTGTGCTGCCGGTAGTGGGACTTTGTTATCATTCTGACTGCAGCCTTTTGTTGGGTAATTAATGGTCTGAGATGGTTTACTATTGTTGAGCCCCATGCACAAATTCCATTGGTGAGATAGGGGTAAATGAGTGAGTGATATAGGGCCAGGAGGGCTGACTGTGGAACATAGTACCGTATCTTCGACAGTATGCCTACGGTCTTGGAAATTTTCTTGGAAATTTGTTGTACATGTGTTTGAAATTTGAGTCTATTATCAAGGTGGATTCCTAAGAATTTTCCCTCTGTGAGCTTTGTGATAGGTGATCCGTTGATCATTATGTTAAGAGGGACATCTGTAGCTCTGTTTCCAAACTGAATGAAGTAGGTTTTGTCAATGTTGAGAGTAAGTTTGTTAGTCATCATCCAGGTGGATATTTTCTGTAATTTGGTATTTACAGTATTGGCTAGCATGACTGGGCTTGGGTGAAAGAAGACGTATGTAGTGTCATCTGCAAATAGTGTGGGTTTGAGTAGTTGTGATGCATTTGGTAGGTCGTTTATGTAAATTATAATACGGGAAATACTCCTGAATGACAAATTGACATCAACACACACTAATATTAACCCTTTCAGGGTCCAGAGGCCAAAATTCAAAGTGCGCACCAGTGTCCCAAAATTTTCCAAAATTTTTTTTATTTTTTCTTATGAAATGGTAGAGAATCTTTTTCTGAAGGTAATAGAACAAAAAGTATGAAATTTGATGGAAAACTTGACGAAATTATGCTCTTGCTAATTTTGACGTGTCAGCAATATTGATGCATCGGCGATTTTGCCGACTTTGACTCCCATTTTAGGCCAATTACCTTATTCCAGTCGATCAAATTCTTAGCTTTTTCACTAGTATTACTTCTATTCTATCGATTGAGAACAAGAAATCGCCAACTCAGCTGTTTCAACTACAAAAGAAAGTGATTGGAAATTAGAAATTTGGCCAATTTAGTGCAAAGTTCAAAATATTCCAATTTCAAAATAAGGTCCAGAATAAACAATGCAGGCATTCCTGGCACTAAACTAACATTTCCTCTGTTCATTAGTTATGTTTTCAGGCTTTACAAATGAATTTTTTTTCAAACCAAAAAATAGAAGATTTACTGTTATGCAATATTGTAATAATTGTAAAAATAATATCAGCACATTTGTGAACATATATTAGACCCACCAGCTGGCGTGTATTAGACGTGTGAGGTCATTTCTTTAATCTTGAACATCGGCAAAAATTTCACATTTCCGCTACTTTGAGCTCAGTTTCAAGCCATTTACAATATTAAAACCAATCAACATCATCTCTATTTCTGTAACATACATTCCATTCTATCAAATGAGACCAAGAAATCACAAATGCAACTAAAAAGAAACATACAAAAAAACACTGCAAAGTTGCTGTTTTAATCGAAAATTACGGTCACAGTTTTTTCTCTCATTATGCACTGTGTACTGCAGGATTTGTTTTATGTTTTGCACACATACCACATAGATGTATTCTCTCATATCTAGGCCCAAATTTACCTCTCACAGCTTACCAGAGTGAGCTGAGCTCATGGCATAGATCCACGGTTTGGACCCTCAACGTAAAGCCGTAGATCTACGGCACAGACCCTGAAAGGGTTAATACAAACCTTCTAATGAGGATACACTAGGTGCAGAAAACTTTGAAAAAATCAAGTGAAGCTTTCTCAGATTATCAAACACAAGCCATAATTGGGAATTGTCTACATAAAACTGAAGAGAATGCAGAAGCATATGCTAAAAGTTCCACAAATCTACCCTCAGTTGTCCTATCATGACATGAAGTGAAACCCTTCTTACCCTCATTATGTGGAAAGAATTAGGCAATACAGTGGTACACCCTCTAATGTCTCTACACACTTCTGGGGACTACTCAATATCACTTAGCTAGGTACCTGCCACTTAGTAATACACTCAGTCTTATTAATAATTAACCCTTTCATTATCTCTTACACAGAACATATTATTGATGCCTGAGTGGTAGATTACTACTCACAACATATATCTGGTAATTGTGTAACTGGTAATTACACAGCCCAAAATCAATCCAAAAATTTACCTAATAACAATATGCCACTGATTAGGAACTGAACTTATCATTATTATTGTAATCAAAAAGAAGCACTAAATCTACAAGGGTCATACAGTGTAGCAGGGGAAAGATAGTGCAGGATCGTAGAGTAGCAAGGGTGGAGAGGACAACAGAGGGAGAGTTAGAAAAAGCTGTGAGAGTGACTCACGAAATCGTATTGACACAACTGCATACAAATCATACCATGGACAGGGATTGAACTTGTGGCAAGTGAGCCAAGAGTTTTATGACTCACTTGCCATGAGTTTAATCCCCACCTGTAGTATGGATTGTCTGTGAGGAATGCTAAAGGAAGTATCATCATGTCAAAGTAAACATTATTAGTAATTTGAAATCATCATATTAGCGGGACGCCGTAAAGCGGGGCCCTAATGTATTTATAGATGGGGTTGTAAGAGAAGTGAATGCACGGGTGTTGGCAAGAGGTGTAGGATTAAAAGATAAAGAATCTAACACATAGTGAAGTTTTCACAGTTGCTCTTTGCTGATGACCTGTGCTTTTTGGGAGATTCTGAAGAGAAGTTGCAGAGGTTGGTGGATGAGTTTGGTAGGGTATGTAAAAGAAGGAAACTAAAAGTGAATATATGAAAGAGTTAGGTTTTTTTTTTTTTCAACAAACCGGCCGTATCTCACCAAGGCAGTGTCGCCCAAAAAGAAAAATGAAAGTTTCTCTTTTTAAATTTAGTAATTTATATGGGAGAAGGGGTTACCAGCCCCTTGCTCCCGGCATTTTAGTTGCCTCTTACAAAACGCATGGCTTACGGAGGAAGAATTCTGTTCCACTTCCCCATGGAGATAAGAGGAAATAACAAGAACAAGAACTAGAAAGAAAATAGAAGAAAACCCAGAGGAGTGTGCATATATATGCTTGTACATGTATGTTATATGTATATATACATGTATATATGTATATATGTGGGAAGTCTGAATGTGCGCGGATGTTGTGCAAATGATAAGAAAGAGATGATTGTGGATGTTATGAATGAGAAGAAACTGGATGTCCTGGCTTTAAGTGAAACAAAGCTGAAGGGGGTGGGAGAGTTTCAATGGAGAGGAATAAATGGGATTAGGTCAGGGGTTTAAAATAGAGTTAGAGCTAAAGAAGGAGTAGCAATAATGTTGAAGGATAAGCTATGGCAGGAAAAGAGGGACTACAAATGTATAAATTCAAGGATTATGTGGAGTAAAATAAAGATTGGATGTGAAAAGTGGGTTATAGTAAGCGTGCATGCACCTCGAGAAGAGAGAAGTGTAGAGGAGAGAGAGAGATTCTGGGAAATGTTGAGTGAATGCGTGGGGAGTTTTGAATCAAGTGTGAGAGTAATGGTGGTTGGGGATTTCAATGCTAAAGTGGGTAAAAATGTTATGGAGGGAGTAGTAGGTAAATTTGGGGTGCCAGGGGTAAATGTAAATGGGGAGCCTTTAACCCTTTGACTGTTTCAGGCCCCTCTCTGAAACTGTCATTCTATGTCGCCAAATATTCAAAAAAAAAAAAATTATTTTTTCTTATGAAAATGTTAAGATTATTTTTCTGAGTGTTTTAGTCCCCAAAAAAAATTTTTGCCATCGGTACTTACCGAGATATAGAGCCGTGAAGTTTGCAGAAAATGAGCCGCGTATGGCAACAGCGGCGACTGCCGCTCACCCGGTAAACTTTAGTTTACTTGTAATTGAAGGTTTTTTGTTTTTTTCACTATTTTATTTTTTCACATAACTTATGTGGCCTATGAGACCAAAGTAAGGTGCAATGTATATATATACACTCGTTGTATACAACACAATAAGCACACAAACATAATTATCAATATATTGTTTACAAAACTTGTTTACAGAAACAAACAAACAAACAAACATCATCATCATCATCATCATCATCATCCTCATCATCATCATCATCCTCCTCCTCCTCCTCCTCCTCCTCCTCCTCCTCCTAAACTCCTCCTCCTCCTAAACTCCTCCTCCTCCTAAACTCCTCCTCCTCCTAAACTCCTCCTCCTCCTAAACTCCTCCTCCTCCTAAACTCCTCCTCCTCCTAAACTCCTCCTCCTCCTAAACTCCTCCTCCTCCTCCTAAACTCCTCCTCCTCCTAAACTCCTCCTCCTCCTAAACTCCTCCTCCTCCTAAACTCCTCCTCCTCCTAAACTCCTCCTCCTCCTAAACTCCTCCTCCTCCTAAACTCCTCCTCCTCCTAAACTCCTCCTCCTCCTAAACTCCTCCTCCTCCTCCTAAACTCCTCCTCCTCCTAAACTCCTCCTCCTCCTCCTCCTAAACTCCTCCTCCTCCTCCTAAACTCCTCCTCCTCCTAAACTCCTCCTCCTCCTCCTAAACTCCTCCTCCTCCTAAACTCCTCCTCCTCCTCCTAAACTCCTCCTCCTCCTAAACTCCTCCTCCTCCTCCTAAACTCCTCCTCCTCCTAAACTCCTCCTCCTCCTCCTAAACTCCTCCTCCTCCTAAACTCCTCCTCCTCCTCCTAAACTCCTCCTCCTCCTAAACTCCTCCTCCTCCTAAACTCCTCCTCCTCCTCCTAAACTCCTCCTCCTCCTAAACTCCTCCTCCTCCTCCTAAACTCCTCCTCCTCCTAAACTCCTCCTCCTCCTAAACTCCTCCTCCTCCTAAACTCCTCCTCCTCCTAAACTCCTCCTCCTCCTCCTAAACTCCTCCTCCTCCTAAACTCCTCCTCCTCCTCCTAAACTCCTCCTCCTCCTAAACTCCTCCTCCTCCTAAACTCCTCCTCCTCCTAAACTCCTCCTCCTCCTAAACTCCTCCTCCTCCTAAACTCCTCCTCCTCCTAAACTCCTCCTCCTCCTAAACTCCTCCTCCTCCTAAACTCCTCCTCCTCCTAAACTCCTCCTCCTCCTAAACTCCTCCTCCTCCTAAACTCCTCCTCCTCCTAAACTCCTCCTAAACTCCTCCTCCTCCTCCTCCTCCTAAACTCCTCCTAAACTCCTCCTCCTCCTCCTCCTCCTAAACTCCTCCTCCTCCTAAACTCCTCCTAAACTCCTCCTCCTCCTAAACTCCTCCTCCTCCTAAACTCCTCCTCCTCCTCCTCCTCCTAAACTCCTCCTCCTCCTCCTCCTCCTCCTCCTAAACTCCTCCTCCTCCTCCTAAACTCCTCCTCCTCCTCCTCCTAAACTCCTCCTCCTCCTCCTAAACTCCTCCTCCTCCTCCTAAACTCCTCCTCCTCCTCCTCCTCCTCCTCCTAAACTCCTCCTCCTCCTCCTCCTCCTAAACTCCTCCTCCTCCTCCTCCTAAACTCCTCCTCCTCCTCCTCCTAAACTCCTCCTCCTCCTAAACTCCTCCTCCTAAACTCCTCCTCCTCCTCCTCCTCCTAAACTCCTCCTCCTCCTCCTCCTCCTAAACTCCTCCTCCTCCTCCTCCTCCTAAACTCCTCCTCCTCCTCCTCCTCCTAAACTCCTCCTCCTCCTCCTCCTCCTAAACTCCTCCTCCTCCTCCTCCTAAACTCCTCCTCCTCCTCCTCCTCCTCCTAAACTCCTCCTCCTCCTCCTCCTCCTAAACTCCTCCTCCTCCTAAACTCCTCCTCCTAAAATCCTCCTCCTCCTCCTCCTCCTAAACTCCTCCTCCTCCTCCTCCTCCTAAACTCCTCCTCCTCCTAAACTCCTCCTCCTCCTCCTCCTAAACTCCTCCTCCTCCTCCTCCTAAACTCCTCCTCCTCCTCCTAAACTCCTCCTCCTCCACCTAAACTCCTCCTCCTCCACCTAAACTCCTCCTCCTCCACCTAAACTCCTCCTCCTCCACCTAAACTCCTCCTCCTCCACCTAAACTCCTCCTCCTCCACCTAAACTCCTCCTCCTCCACCTAAACTCCTCCTCCTCCACCTAAACTCCTCCTCCTCCTCCTAAACTCCTCCTCCTCCTAAACTCCTCCTCCTCCTAAACTCCTCCTCCTCCTAAACTCCTCCTCCTCCTAAACTCCTCCTCCTCCTAAACTCCTCCTCCTCCTCCTAAACTCCTCCTCCTCCTAAACTCCTCCTCCTCCTAAACTCCTCCTCCTCCTAAACTCCTCCTCCTCCTAAACTCCTCCTCCTCCTAAACTCCTCCTCCTCCTAAACTCCTCCTCCTCCTAAACTCCTCCTCCTCCTAAACTCCTCCTCCTCCTAAACTCCTCCTCCTCCTAAACTCCTCCTCCTCCTCCTAAACTCCTCCTCCTCCTCCTAAACTCCTCCTCCTCCTCCTAAACTCCTCCTCCTCCTAAACTCCTCCTCCTCCTAAACTCCTCCTCCTCCTAAACTCCTCCTCCTCCTAAACTCCTCCTCCTCCTAAACTCCTCCTCCTCCTAAACTCCTCCTCCTCCTCCTAAACTCCTCCTCCTCCTCCTAAACTCCTCCTCCTCCTCCTAAACTCCTCCTCCTCCTCCTAAACTCCTCCTCCTCCTCCTAAACTCCTCCTCCTCCTAAACTCCTCCTCCTCCTAAACTCCTCCTCCTCCTAAACTCCTCCTCCTCCTAAACTCCTCCTCCTCCTAAACTCCTCCTCCTCCTCCTCCTCCTCCTCCTAAACTCCTCCTCCTCCTAAACTCCTCCTCCTCCTAAACTCCTCCTCCTCCTAAACTCCTCCTCCTCCTAAACTCCTCCTCCTCCTAAACTCCTCCTCCTCCTAAACTCCTCCTAAACTCCTCCTCCTCCTCCTCCTCCTAAACTCCTCCTCCTCCTAAACTCCTCCTCCTCCTAAACTCCTCCTAAACTCCTCCTCCTCCTAAACTCCTCCTAAACTCCTCCTCCTCCTAAACTCCTCCTCCTCCTCCTCCTCCTAAACTCCTCCTCCTCCTCCTCCTCCTCCTCCTAAACTCCACCTCCTCCTCCTCCTAAACTCCTCCTCCTCCTCCTCCTAAACTCCTCCTCCTCCTCCTAAACTCCTCCTCCTCCTCCTAAACTCCTCCTCCTCCTAAACTCCTCCTCCTCCTCCTCCTAAACTCCTCCTCCTCCTCCTCCTCCTAAACTCCTCCTCCTCCTCCTCCTCCTAAACTCCTCCTCCTAAACTCCTCCTCCTCCTCCTCCTCCTAAACTCCTCCTCCTCCTCCTCCTCCTAAACTCCTCCTCCTCCTCCTCCTCCTAAACTCCTCCTCCTCCTCCTCCTCCTAAACTCCTCCTCCTCCTCCTAAACTCCTCCTCCTCCTCCTCCTCCTAAACTCCTCCTCCTCCTCCTCCTCCTAAACTCCTCCTCCTCCTAAACTCCTCCTCCTAAACTCCTCCTCCTCCTCCTCCTCCTAAACTCCTCCTCCTCCTCCTCCTCCTAAACTCCTCCTCCTCCTCCTCCTAAACTCCTCCTCCTCCTCCTCCTAAACTCCTCCTCCTCCTCCTCCTAAACTCCTCCTCCTCCTCCTAAACTCCTCCTCCTCCACCTAAACTCCTCCTCCTCCACCTAAACTCCTCCTCCTCCACCTAAACTCCTCCTCCTCCACCTAAACTCCTCCTCCTCCACCTAAACTCCTCCTCCTCCACCTAAACTCCTCCTCCTCCACCTAAACTCCTCCTCCTCCACCTAAACTCCTCCTCCTCCACCTAAACTCCTCCTCCTCCACCTAAACTCCTCCTCCTCCACCTAAACTCCTCCTCCTCCACCTAAACTCCTCCTCCTCCACCTAAACTCCTCCTCCTCCACCTAAACTCCTCCTCCTTCACCTAAACTCCTCCTCCTCCACCTAAAGTCCTCCTCCTCCACCTAAACTCCTCCTCCTCCTCCACCTAAACTCCTCCTCCTCCACCTAAACTCCTCCTCCTCCACCTAAACTCCTCCTCCTCCACCTAAACTCCTCCTCCTCCACCTAAACTCCTCCTCCTCCACCTAAAGTCCTCCTCCTCCACCTAAACTCCTCCTCCTCCACCTAAACTCCTCCTCGTCCACCTAAACTCCTCCTCCTCCACCTAAACTCCTCCTCCTCCACCTAAACTCCTCCTCCTCCACCTAAACTCCTCCTCCTCCACCTAAACTCCTCCTCGTCCACCTAAACTCCTCCTCCTCCACCTAAACTCCTCCTCCTCCACCTAAACTCCTCCTCCTCCACCTAAACTCCTCCACCTAAACTCCTCCTCCTCCACCTAAACTCCTCCTCCTCCACCTAAACTCCTCCTCCTCCACCTAAACTCCTCCTCCTCCACCTAAACTCCTCCTCCTCCACCTAAACTCCTCCTCCTCCACCTAAACTCCTCCTCCTCCACCTAAAGTCCTCCTCTTCCACCTAAACTCCTCCTCCTCCTCCACCTAAACTCCTCCTCCTCTTCTCCTCCTCCTCTTCTCCTCCTCCTCTTCTCCTCCTCCTCTTCTCCTCCTCCTCCTCTCCTCCTCCTCCTCTTCTCCTCCTCCTCTTCTCCTCCTCCTCTCTTCTCCTTTTCTCCTCCCTTCTCCTATTCTCCTCCTCTTCTCCTCCTCCCCTTCTCCTCCTCTTCTCCTCCTCCTCTTCTCTTCTCCTCTTCTCCTCCTCCTCTTCTCCTCCTCCTCTTCTCCTCCTCCTCTTCTCCTCCTCCTCTTCTCCTCCTCCTCTTCTCCTCCTCCTCTTCTCCTCCTCCTCTTCTCCTCCTCCTCTTCTCCTCCTCCTCCTCCTCCTCCTCCTCCTCTTCCTTCCCTCCTCCTCCTCCTCCTCCTCCTCTTCCTCCCCTCCTCCCCCTCCTCCTCCTCCATTGCTTTTGGTCTCAAACTCCTCCAAATCATGAAATTGATCTTCACTGACACTTCCATCTGTGTTAGAGCATCACTTGGGAAGAGAAGAGTCCCAGATTTGCTGGGGAATCACATATTTCTTACCGCTAGACAAGCTGAAAAAGGACAACTGAAATGGCATTCCCACAATGCACCACTGGCTCCCCGATTTTTTTTATATGGTGCACACTGACCATGGAGACCCATTCTCTCACATGTGGGCCTTCCAGCTTTCTCCTGCTTGATTTGAAGCTGCTAGAATTTATGCGTATAAATACGTCAGAAACATTGGCTCGTAAGACGTATTTATACGTCGGAAACAGTCAAAGGGTTAATTGAGCTATGTGTAGAAAGAAATTTGGTAATAAGTAATACATATTTTATGAAAAAGAGGATAAATAAATATACAAGGTATGATGTAGCACGTAATGAAAGTAGTTTGTTAGATTATGTATTGGTGGATAAAAGGTTGATGGGTAGGCTCCAGGATGTACATGTTTATAGAGGGGCAACTGATATATCGGATCATTATTTAGTTGTAGCTACAGTTAGAGTAAGAGGTAGATGGGAAAAGAGGAAGGTGGCAACAACAAGTAAGAGGGAGGTGAAAGTGTATAAACTAAGGGAGGAGGAAGTTCGGGGGAGATATAAGCGACTATTGGCAGAAAGGTGGGCTAGTGCAAAGATGAGTAGTGGGGGGGTTGAAGAGGGTTGGAATAGTTTTAAAAATGCAGTATTAGAATGTGGGGCAGAAGTTTGTGGTCATAGGAGGGTGGGGGCAGGAGGAAAGAGGAGTGATTGGTGGAATGATGAAGTAAAGGGTGTGATAAGAGAGAAAAAGGTAGCTTACGAGAGGTTTTTACAAAGCAGAAGTGTTATAAGAAGAGCAGAGTAAATGGGGAGTAAAAGAAAGGTGAAGAGAGTGGTGAGAGAGTGCAAAAGGAGAGCAGATGAAAGAGTGGGAGAGGCACTGTCAAGAAATTTTAATGAAAATAAGAAAAAAATTTGGAGTGAGTTAAACAAGTTAAGAAAGCCTAGGGAAAGTATGAATTTGTCAGTTAAAAACAGAGTAGGGGAGTTAGTAGATGGGGAGAGGGAGGTATTAGGTAGATGGCGAGAATATTTTGAGGAACTTTTAAATGTTGAGGAAGAAAGGGAGGCGGTAATTTCATGCACTGGCCAGGGAGGTATACCATCTTTTAGGAGTGAAGAAGAGCAGAATGTAAGTGTGGGGGAGGTACGTGAGGCATTACGTAGAATGAAAGGGGGTAAAGCAGCTGGAACTGATGGGATCATGACAGAAATGTTAAAAGCAGGGGGGGGATATAGTGTTGGAGTGGTTGGTGCTTTTGTTTAATAAATGTATGAAAGAGGGGAAGGTACCTAGGGATTGGCGGAGAGCATGTATAGTCCCTTTATATAAAGGGAAAGGGGACAAAAGAGATTGTAAAAATTATAGAGGAATAAGTTTACTGAGTATACCAGGAAAAGTGTACAGTAGGGTTATAATTGAAAGAATTAGAGGTAAGACAGAATGTAGAATTGCGGATGAGCAAGGAGGCTTCAGAGTGGGTAGGGGATATGTAGATCAAGTGTTTACATTGAAGCATATATGTGAACAGTATTTAGATAAAGGTAGGGAAGTTTTTATTGCATTTATGGATTTAGAAAAGGCATATGATAGAGTGGATAGAGGAGCAATGTGGCAGATGTTGCAAGTATATGGAATAGGTGGTAAGTTACTAAATGCTGTAAAGAGCTTTTATGAGGATAGTGAGGCTCAGGTTAGGGTATGTAGAAGAGAGGGAGAATACTTCCCGGTAAAAGTAGGTCTTAGACAGGGATGTGTAATGTCACCATGGTTGTTTAATATATTTATAGATGCGGTTGTAAAAGAAGTAAATGCTAGGGTGTTCGGGAGAGGGGTGGGATTAAATTATGGGGAATCAAATTCAAAATGGGAATTGACACAGTTACTTTTTGCTGATGATACTGTGCTTATGGGAGATTCTAAAGAAAAATTGCAAAGGTTAGTGGATGAGTTTGAGAATGTGTGTAAAGGCAGAAAGTTGAAAGTGAACATAGAAAAGAGTAAGGTGATGAGGGTATCAAATGATTTAGATAAAGAAAAATTGGATATCAAATTGGGGAGGAGGAGTATGGAAGAAGTGAATGTTTTCAGATATTTGGGAGTTGAAGTGTTGGCGGATGGATTTATGAAGGATGAGGTTAATCATAGAATTGATGAGGGAAAAAAGGTGAGTGGTGCGTTGAGGTATATGTGGAGTCAAAAAACGTTATCTATGTAGGCAAAGAAGGGAATGTATGAAAGTATAGTAGTACCAACACTCTTATATAGATGTGAAGCTTGGGTGGTAAATGCAGCAGCGAGGAGACGGTTGGAGGCAGTGGAGATGTCCTGTCTAAGGGCAATGTGTGGTGTAAATATTATGCAGAAAATTCAGAGTGTGGAAATTAGGAGAAGGTGTGGAGTTAATAAAAGCATTAGTCAGAGGGCAGAAGAGGGGTTGTTGAGGTGGTTTGGTCATTTAGAAAGAATGGATCAAAGTAGAATGACATGGAAAGCATATAAATCTATAGGGGAAGGAAGGCGGGGTAGGGGTCGTCCTCGAAAGGGTTGGAAAGAGGGGGTAAAGGAGGTTTTGTGGGAGAGGGGCTTGGACTTCCAGCAAGCGTGCATGAGCGTGTTAGATAGGAGTGAATGGAGACGAATGATACTTGGGACCTGACGATCTGTTGGAGTGTGAGCAGGGTAATATTTAGTGAAGGGATTCAGAGAAACCGGTTATTTTCTTATAGTCGGACTTGAGTCCTGGAAATGGGAAGTACAATGCCTGCACTTTAAAGGAGGGGTTTGGGATATTGGCAGTTTGGAGGGATATGTTGTGTATCTTTATACGTATATGCTTCTAAGCTGTTGTATTCTGAGCACCTCTGCAAAAGCAGTGATAATGTGTGAGTGTGGTGAAAGTGTTGAATGATGATGAAAGTATTTTCTTTTTGGGGATTTTCTTTCTTTTTTTGGGTCACCCTGCCTCGGTGGGAGACGACCGATTTGTTGAAAAAAAAAAAATGTATATATATATGTATATATGTATATGTATATATGTTATATGTATGCATAGAGTTAGAGCTAAAGAAGGAGTAGCAATAATGTTGAAGGATAAGCTATGGCAGGAAAAGAGGGACTATAAATGTATTAATTCAAGGATTATGTAGAGTAAAATAAAGATTGGATGTGAAAAGTGGGTTATAATAAGTGTGTATGCACCTGGAGAAGAGAGAAGTGTAGAGGAGAGAGAGAGATTTTGGGAAATGTTGAGTGAATGCGCGGGGAGTTTTGAATCAAGTGTGAGAGTAATGGTGGTTGGGGATTTCAATGCTAAAATGGGTAAAAATGTTATGGAGGGAGTAGTAGGTAAATTTGGGGTGCCAGGGGTAAATGTAAATGGGGAGCCTTTAATTGAGATATGTGTAGAAAGAGATTTGGTAATAAGTAATACATATTTTATGAAAAAGAGGATAAATAAATATACAAAGTATAATGTAGCACGTAATGAAAGTAGTTTATTAGATTATGTATTGGTGGATAAAAGGTTGATGGGTAGGCTCCAGGATGTACATGTTTATAGAGGGGCAACTGATATCTCGGATCATTATTTAGTTGTAGCTACAGTTAGAGTAAGAGGTAGATGGGAAAAGAGGAAGGTGGCAACAACAAGTAAGAGGGAAGTGAAAGTGTATAAACTAAGGGAGGAGGAAGTTCGGGTGAGATATAAGTGACTATTGGCAGAAAGGTGGGCTAGTGCAAAGATGAGTAGTGGGGGGGGGGGTTGAAGAGGGTTGGAATAGTTTAAAAAATGCAGTATTAGAATGAGGGGCAGAAGTTTGTGGTTATAGGAGGGTGGGGGCAGGAGGAAAGATTGGTGGAATGATGAAGGAAAGGGTGTGAAAAAAGAGAAAAAGGTAGCTTATGAGAGGTTTTTACAAAGCAGAAGTGTTATAAGAAGAGCAGAGTACAGTGGACCCCCAGTTAACGATATTTTTTCACTCCAGAAGTATGTTCAGGTGCCAGTACTGACCGAATTTGTTCCCATAAGGAATATTGTGAAGTAGATTAGTCCATTTCAGACCCCCAAACATACACGTACAAACGCACTTACATAAATACACTTACATAATTGGTCGCATTCGGAGGTAATCGTTATGCGGGGGTCCACAGTATATGGAGAGTAAAAGTAAGGTGAAGAGAGTGGTGAGAGAGTGCAAAAGGAGAGCAGATGATAGAGTGGGAGAGGCACTGTCAAGAAATTTTAATGAAAATAAGAAAAAATTTTGGAGTGAGTTAAACAAGTTAAGAAAGCCTAGGGAAAGTATGGATTTGTCAGTTAAAAACAGAGTAGGGGAGTTAGTAGATGGGGAGATGGAGGTATTAGGTAGATGGCGAGAATATTTTGAGGAACTTTTAAATGTTAAGGAAGAAAGAGAGGTAGTAATTTCATGCACTGGTCAGGGAGGTATACCATCTTTTAGGAGTGAAGAAGAGCAGAATGTTAGTGTGGGGGAGGTACGTGAGGCATTACGTAGAATGAAAGGGGGTAAAGCAGCTGGAACTGATGGGATCATGACAGAAATGTTAAAAGCAGGGGGGGATATAGTGTTGGAGTGGTTGGTGCTTTTGTTTAATAAATGTATGAAAGAGGGGAAGGTACCTAGGGATTGGCAGAGAGCATGTATAGTCCCTTTATATAAAGGGAAAGGGGACAAAAGAGGCTGTAAAAATTATAGAGGAATAAGTTTACTGAGTATACCAGGAAAAGTGTACGGTAGGGTTAAAATTGAAAGAATTAGAGGTAAGACAGAATGTAGGCTTGCGGATGAGCAAGGAGGTTTCAGAGTGGGTAGGGGATGTGTAGATCAAGTGTTTACATTGAAGCATATATGTGAACAGTGTTTAGATAAAGGTAGGGAAGTTTTTATTGCATTTATGGATTTAGAAAAGGAATATGATAGAGTGGATAGAGGAGCAATGAGGCAGATGTTGCAAGTATATGGAATAGGTGGTAAGTTATCAAATGCTGTAAAGAGTTTTTATGAGGATAGTGAGGCTCAGGTTAGGACGTGTAGAAGAGAGGGAGACTACTTCCTGGTAAAAGTAGGTCTTAGATAGGGATGTGTAATGTCACCATGGTTGTTTAATATATTTATAGATGGGGTTGTAAAGGAAGTAAATGCTAGGGTGTTTGGGAGAGGGGTGGGATTAAATTTTTGGGAATCAAATTCAAAATGGGAATTGACACAGTTACTTTTTCCTGATGATACTGTGCTTATGGGAGATTCTAAATAAAAACAGCAAAGGTTAGTGGATGAGTTTGGAAATGTGTGTAAAGGTAGAAAATTGAAAGTGAACATAGAAAAGAGTAAGGTGATGAGGGTATCAAATGATTTAGATAAAGAAAAATTGGATATCAAATTGGGGAGGAGGAGTATCGAAGAAGTGAATGTTTTCAGATACTTGGGAGTTGACGTGTCGGCAGATGGATTTATGAAGGACGAGGTTAATCATAGAATTGATGAGAGAAAAAAGGTGAGTGGTGCTTTGAGGTATATGTGGAGTCAAAAAACGTTATCTATGGAGGCAAAGAAGGGAATGTATGAAAGTATAGTAGTACCAACACTCTTACATGGGTGTGAAGCTTGGGTGGTAAATGCAGCAGCGAAGAGATGGTTGGAGGCAGTGGAGATGTCCTGTTTAAGGCCAATGTGTGGTGTAAATATTATGCAGAAAATTCGGAGTGTGGAAATTAGGAAAAGGTGTGGAGTTAATAAAAGTATTAGTCAGAGGGCAGAAGAGGGGTTGTTGAGGTGGTTTGGTCATTTAGAGAGAATGGATCAAAGTAGAATGACATGAAAAGCATATAAATCTATAGGGGAAGGAAGGCAGGGTAGGGGTCGTCCTCGAAAGGGTTGGAGAGAGGGGGTAAAGGAGGTTTAGTGGGCAAGGGGCTTGGACTTCCAGCAAGTGTGCGTGAGCGTGTTAGATAGGAGTGAATGGAGACGAATGGTACTTGGGACCTGACGATCTGTTGGAGTGTGAGCAGGGTAATATTTAGTGAATGGATTCAGAGAAACCGGTTATTTTCATATAGTCGGACTTGAGTCCTGGAAATGGGAAGTACAGTGGACCCCCGCATAACGATGGCATCACATAGCGATTATTTCGCATACCGCTTACTTTAATTGCAAAAATTTTGCGTCACATACCGCTTAAAAACCCGCTTACCGATTTTCTTCCGAGACGCACTCACATGTTCCGCCGGTGGCATTGTTTACCAGCCAGCCTCCGCGGTAACATCCAAGCATACAATCGGAATATTTCGTATTATTACAGTGTTTTCGGTGCTTTTTCTGGAAAATAAGTGACCATGGGCCCCAAGAAAGCTTCTAGTGCCAACCCTACAGCAATAAGGGTGAGAATTACAATAGAGATGAAGAAAAAGATCATTGATAAGTATGAAAGTGGAGTGCATGTCTCCGAGCTGGCCAGGTTGTATAATAAACCCCAATCAACCATCGCTACTATTGGTGGTACAGCTGCTGCTGCTGCTGCACTGTCAGCTGCTGCTGCTGCTGCTGCACTGTCAGCTGCTGCTGCTGCTGTAGCACCGTTGTTGGTGTGGCTTATTGAGAATACCAAGAAACAATTAACCCCAGAGGATTTGCCACCCAGGATAACCCAAAAAAGTCAGTGTCATCGAAGACTGTCTAACTTATTTCCATTGGGGTCCTTAATCTTATCTCCCAGGATGCAACCCACACAAGTCGACTAACACCCAGGTGAACAGGGAAAAATGCCTGGAACTAGTGCTCATATTGGTGAATTTAAAGCCAGCAAAGGTTGGTTTGAGAGATTTAAGAATCGTAGTGGCATACACAGTGTGATAAGGCCTGTTCTGGAAGAAAATGCCAAACAGGACCTACAGTACTCAGGAGGAAAAGGCACTCCAGGACACAGTGTCTCATCAGTCATTGCTGCATCTTCAATAAAGGTAAGTGTCATTTATTCTTCATTTAGTAGACTAGTACATGCACAATATATACTGTGCATGTACTACTCTACTATTGTGCATGTATCCTTCTCTTTGTGTGTGGGAAAATGTATATTTCATGTGGTAAAATTTTTTTTTTCATACTTTTGGGTGTCTTGCACGGATTAATTTTATTTCCATTATTTCTTATGGGGAAAATTCATTCACATAACGATTATTTCGCATAACAATTACCCCTCTTGCACGGATTAAAATCGTTAACCGGGGGTCCACTGTACAATGCCTGCACTTTAAAGGAAGGGTTTGGGATATTGGCAGTTTGGAGGGATATGTTGTGTATCTTTATATGTGTATGCTTCTAAACTGTTGTATTCTGAGCACCTCTGCAAAAACAGTGATAATGTGTGAGTGTGGTGAAAGTGTTGAATGATGATGAAAGTATTTTCTTTTTGGGGATTTTCTTTCTTTTTTGGGTCACTCTGCCTCGGTGGGAGATGGCCGACTTTTTGAAAAAAAAAAAAAAACAAAAACAAAAAAAAAAACATGTATGTGTAGTGTGACCTAAGTGTAAGTAGAAGTAGCAAGACGTACCTGAAATCTTGCATGTTTATGAGACAGAAAAAAGGACACCGGCAATCCTACCATCATGTAAAACAATTACAGGCTTTCATTTTACACTCACTTGGCAGGACGGTAGTACCTCCCTGGGAGGTTGCTGTCTACAAACCTACTGCCTAGAAATGAGTAAGGTGATGAGCATAAAAAAATTAGGCAACAAAAGACTGGATATAAGATTGGAGGGAGAGAGTATGGAGGAGGTGAATGTTTTCAGATATCTGGGAGTGGACGTGTCAGCAGATGGGTTTATGAAAGATGAGGTGAATCATAAAATTGACGAGGAGAAAAAGATGAGTGGTGCACTGAGGAGTCTTTGGAGACAAAGAACTTTATCCATGGAAGCAAAGAGGGTAATTTATGAGAGTATAGTTATACCAATGCTCTTATATGGGTGTGAAGCATGGGTGGTGCATTGGAGATAGCTGGAGGCAGTGGAAATGTCAAGTCTGAGGGCAATGTGTGGTGTGAATATAATGCAGAGAATCCATAGTTTGGAGATTAGGAGTAGGTGCGGGATAACCAAAACTGTTATCCAGAGGAGGGGTTACTGAAGTGGTTCAGACATGTAGAGAGGATGGAAAAAATTGAATGACTTCGAGAGTGTATAGATCTGCAGTCGAGGGAAGACGGGGTAGGGATCGGCCTAGGAAAAGTTGGAGGGAGGGGTTAAAGTAGATTGTGTGTGCGAGGGACTTGAACTTCCAGCAAGCATGCATGAGTATGTTCGATAGGAGCGAATGGGGATAAATGATTTTTAGGACTTGACATGCTGTTGGAGTAGAAGCTAAGTAACATTTATGAAGGGATTCAGGGAAACTTGAAGGCTGGACTTGAGTCCTGAAGATGGGAAGTACAGTGCAAGAGGGGTGTTAATGTTGCAGTTTTATAACTGTAGTGTAAGCACGCCTCTGGCAAAACAGTGAGGGAGTGAATGATGAAAGTTTTTCTGCTTCGGACCACCCTCCCTTGGTGGGAAACAGCTGATGTGTTAATAAAAAATAATAACTTTACAATAATAATAATACGTAATTCGTTCCAGACACCCAGAAGTTTCAACAAATTTCTTTTTTTTTTTACCTTAAAGATAGATTTACATGCACAAAAGAATGAACATTCAACATGACAGTTACCTTTATTGAACTCTGTTGTTGATGGATGGAAGACAGGGAGGAGAGAGGGAAGAGAGGTTATTGTTTGGAAAGGAAATGACCCTCCATAAGGACTCTAGGTTCCTTATCAGGGGTCACTTCCCTAGCCACTTCCCTATCTTAAATATAGATTTACATGCAGAAAAGAATGACAAATAAATGTAAAGTACTAATAAAATGTATAAATGAACATTTAACATCACGCTTACTTTATTGAAGACTCTTGTTGGTTTAACCCTTTGAGGGTCGACAGGCCCTCTCTGAAACTTGTTCTCAGGGTCGGCCAAATTTAAAAAAAAAAAATTATTTTCTCTTATGAAAAGATAGAGAATCTTTTCCCGATCATAAAGACACCAAAAGTTTGAAATTTGATAGAAAACTTATGGAATTATGCTCTCGCAAAGTTAGCGGTCTCGGCGATGTTTACGCATCGGCGATTTTGCCCACTTTGACCCCCATTTTCGGCCAATTTCACTGTACTAGTCGACAAAAACCATGAATATTTCGCTAGAACTCCATTTTTTCTATCGAATGGGTGCAAGAAACCACCCATTTATGAAATTCAACTATCCAGTACAGTGGTCAGAATTTAGCAATTTTGCCAATTTCACACAAATTTCAAAAGATGCCAATTTCCGAATAGGGTCCAGAATAAACAAGAAAGACATTCCTGGCACTAAAATGACATTTCCTCTAGTCATTAGTCACGTCTCAAGGCCCCTCTTATATTCTTTTGCTTTCCACTTTGAATTTTTATTCTCACAAAAAATATAAGATTTACTGTTATGCAGACTACTGCATTAGTGTAAAAAATGGTATAAATATTATTGGTGCACTTGTGAAAGAATATTAGACTCACCAGTTGATGTGTATTGCACGCTTGGCACGATTTGTTTACTTTTGAAGTTTGGTAAAAATCGAACATTTCTGCTACTTTGAGCTCAATTTCAAGGCACCTTTCATTGTAAAACCAGTCAAAATGATCTCAATTTCTGTAATATGTCTTCCATTCTATAAAATGAGACCAAGAAAACTAGAATACAACAATAAATACCATACGAAAATACACTGCAAAGTCGCTGATTTATTTTAAAAAAATGGTCAAAGTTTTTTTTTTCTCATTATGCACTGTGTGCTGCAGGATTTTTTTTAGACTGTGCACACTGACCACACAGACCCATTCTTTCATATGAAGGCCTACCAGCTTTCTCCCACTAGATTTGAGGCCGCTAGAATTTATGTGTACTAGTACGTCAAAAACCCCTACGCGTAAGACGTACTAGTACAACCAAAACCCTCAAAGGGTTAAGGCAGAGGGAGGGGAGGGGAGTTTATTGTTGGAGAATATGACACTAATATCAACTCTACGGCTTATTTATCGATCACAATTCAACTAATATGACATAATAAACAATATTAATCACACAGAAACATAGAATATACTCTAGAATGAATAAAATAATTCATTATGTATGTCACAACTGGTGTTGTGTTGTTGCTGTTGGGTGTATAAGGGCCACTGAGAGCATAAGCTGTACATGATGTTGGTGAAGGCTGCAGCTGAGGTGGCGGTGTTTTCTGTAGCCCTATATAACTCCAACAATATTGGAAGAGCACCCTCTACCATCATCACTACCACTCTCTACCACCATCACTACCTCCCTCTACCACCATCACTACAACCCTCTACCACTATCACAATTGCTATCACCCTCTACCACCATAACAATCGCTACGACCCTTTCCCATCACCACTTTGGTATTTTTCTACAAACTTTTTCTTGAATTATATAATGTTTCTCACATTCTTTACTAAAGGGCTGGCAGTAGAAGCTTCCTTTGGAGATATGCTGGCTTATTTAGCAGTTGCAAGCACTAAAACAAAATGAATATTATGAAATTTATCATATGAACACATGGGATTGTCCTCACTCACTGATAAACAATGGCACACTGGCTGGAAAAGGAGTGTGGGGCCACTTGAGGCGTGCATACGCAACTGGGATGAATGACTATTTGCGAGACAAACAACGATTTGCGAGTCAATGTTTTGACGAAAAAAAAACATCATGATTTTCGAAAATTACGACTTCTGATGCTTACGAAAAACGAGGGACCACTGTATATACAAATGTACAACCACTGGACACCTTCCTAGAACTGTTGCAACTTGTGGAATTCTTTGAAACATGGGTGTATGCACAATGGTGTTTTACACTCCTCACACATAAAACGAGTGTTTCTGCATTTTTGTGGGAGTTTTTTTGTATGTGCACAGACAAAACACCTTGTCTGAGCAGTTTTCTTCAAAGTATTAGCAGGCAGTTGTGTTAGGCAGTTTTTTTTTTTTCAACAAGTCGATTGTCTCCCACCGAGGCAGGGTGACCCAAAAAGAAACAAAATCCCCAAAAAGAAAATACTTTCATCATCATCCCCCAAAAAAATACTTTCATCATCATTCAAAACTTTCACTTCACTCACACATAATCACTGTTTTTGCAGAGGTGCCCAGAATACAACAGTTTAGAAGTATATACGTATAAAAAAACACAATATATCCCTCCAAACTGCCAATATATCAATATACCAATATATCAATATACCAATATCATATTATAACCATATCATTGCCATTGTTATTTTTTACTTATTATTCTTTTGGTACTTTAATTTGTGAATTTTATTTTGTCAATTTAAATCTAGTTATACTCTTGATCTTGTCAACAACCTATACCAGACCCTAGTGCAATTGCAAGTACCATTTCAATTTGTATTTTTATATAATAAGTTTATATTATAAGTCCTACTCTAAGATTGTTTTCATATCTTAGTGACTATATTGTGTGTGCAATTAGTGTATATTTCAATTATATTATTGTTCAAGGCCCTTAACTATCTTTTGCTAACTAGTACCAACTACCTCATATATTTTTTTTTCTACTTTTTTTATTCTTTTGCTACCTTAACTTGTATATTTTATCTTGTCAATTTAAATCTAGTTATACTCTAATTCTTGTAAACAACTTATATAACACCTTAGTGCAATTACAATTGAGAGTCTTGTGCCTTTTCTATATCATTAGATTAAACTCAGTTGTACTATAGCTCATTCAAGCTCAATACATAGTCAATACCAAATTCATTATATTAGACCATAGTGTAATTACTAGTGAGAGTCAGGTGCTATTTTTAATTTGTATTTTTATATCATTAGATTAAACTCATTTGTACTATAGCTCATTCTATCTCACTACATAGTCAATACCAAATTCATTATATTAGACCATAGTGTAATTACTAGCGAGAGACTGGTGCTATTTTTAATTTGTATTTTTATATCATTAGATTAAACTCAGTTGTACTATAGCTCATTCTAGCTCAATACATAGTCAATACCAAATTCATTATATTAGACCATAGTGCAATTACAAGTGAGAGTCTTGTGCTATTTTTAATTTGTATTTTTATATTATTAGTTTATACCTAGTTACTTTAGCTCATTCCAGCACAACACATAGACAACACCAACTCCATTATGTGTATTAGTGACTATACTCTACATGACCAAAATGCTATAGCTATATACTTGTCCAAACTTCCCACCACTACAGATATCAGTACTAAAGCTCAACACACAACTCAGAATATAAATAGCCATAATTTAAACCTAGACGATGATTGATCTAAACCTCCATAATCTGACACACAATCAAAACATATTGGAAAGTAACTGCCTTTACTACACAGCATCACAAGCCAGCACTATCCTAAACAATGCTAAAAGTCTATCAGTACTTAACTACAACATTAGGTCCTTAAGCAAACACTATGATGACCTCCTGGCACTCCTTGAATCACTAAAGACACCCTTCTCCTGCATTATTCTTACTGAGACCTGGCTTAAGCAGGACACAATAGATATCTACCCTCTACCAGGATACACAGCAATCCACAACTGCAGACCATACGAAATTGGGGGTAGTATTGCAATCTATTACTCTAACCAATTATCTTGTATTAGCACCACTTGCTTTAGTGATGAATATGGAGAATACATTTTTGCTAATTTTACTGTAAAAAAACTTAAGACGCCTATAACAATTGGTGCCATTTACCGGATACCCCACACAAACATCCCAAATTTCAGTGAGAAATTAAAGGCACTAATAACAAACAGACAAATGAATAAGCACCACCTTCTCTTAACTGGAGACTTCAACATCAACCTTGGCCTACTAGATGATCAGCCTGTAACTGATTTCATCAACAATATGAACAACACACTTCTCATACCAACAATAACTAAACCAACCAGGCTCAATGAAACAAGTGCGACCATAATAGACCACATATGGACCAATATACTAGCCCCCCTTAAATCAGGGATAATCACAGATAGCACTACAGACCACTACCCTACCTTCCTCTTCACAAACATTAGTAAACCACCACTTGAATACAACAAAGTTTCATTTAGACTGCATGATGACGCCTCAATAAGGAAGTTCACAGCTGACCTAGAGACTGTTGACTGGTCTACAGAATTCTCCAAGGCCAATGGTATTGATGACTGGACAGACATTTTTCTTAACAAATTACTTAGACTATACAACAAACATTGTCCTATAAAAATAAAACAGATCACAAACAAACGGCTTGGCTGCCCATGGCTAACCAGCACCATTCTGAAATCCATTGATAAGAAACACCAATATGAAAAGCAATATAGACAGGGCTTAATACACAAAGACATTCTTAAACACTATTCATCAGTCCTCACCAAAGTAATAAAGAAAGCCAAACAACAATACTACTCCAGTAGATTCACTGACACAAGAGGAGATATAAAAAAGACCTGGAAAACACTCTCAGATTCTAGGGACCCACAAACTGAAAAAAAACAAGAATATTGCCCTAACTAAACCTAATGAAACACCACTGCATCCCACTGACACAGCTAACAAGATAAACGACTTCTTCTCAACCATAGGTTCTAATCTCGCCAATAAAATCCCACGTACCAATGCCCATGCCGGGGACTACCTAGATGGGAATTTCCCAAATTCCTTCTATCTTGCTCCAACTGAGCCCATGGAAGTCACCGAGATTATATATATTATATATTATATTATATTATCACACTGGCCGATTCCCACCAAGGCAGGGTGGCCCAAAAAAGAAAAACTTTCACCATCATTCACTCCATCACTGTCTTGCCAGAAGGGTGCTTTACACTACAGTTTTTAAACTGCAACATTAACACCCCTCCTTCAGAGTGCAGGCACTGTACTTCCCATCTCCAGGACTCAGGTCCGGCCTGCCGGTTTCCCTGAACCCCTTCATAAATGTTACTCTGCTCACACTCCAACAGCAAGTCAAGTATTAAAAACCATTTGTCTCCATTCACTCCTATCAAACATGCTCACGCATGCCTGCTGGAAGTCCAAGCCCCTCACACACAAAACCTCCTTTACCCCCTTCCTCCAACCTTTCCTAGGCCGACCACTACCCCGCCTTCCTTCCACTACAGACTGATACACTCTTGAAGTTATTCTGTTTCGCTCCATTCTCTCCACATGACCGAACCACCTCAACAACCCTTCCTCAGCCCTCTGGACAACAGTTTTGGTAATCCCGCACCTCCTCCTAACTTCCAAACTACGAATTCTCTGCATTATATTCACACCACACATTGCTCTCAGACATGACATCTCCACTGCCTCCAGCCTTCTCCTCGCTGCAACATTCATCACCCATGCTTCACACCCATATAAGAGCAATACACAAATAACCCACACATAAAAGAGAGAAGCTTACGACGACATTTCGGTCTGACTTGGACCATTGACAAAGTCACACTAACAGAGGTGGAGCAGGACGGCTATATATAGGCAGGAAGAGGTGGTAGTAGTAGTAGTAGTAGTAGTACAAGAATTGTATATAATACCGGCAGGATGAAATTAAGACACATGCACAACACCCGGGCATCCCCATAGTAGACGTTTCGCCATCCAGCCAGCCACTGGATGGCGAAACGTCCACAACAAAGACAACCAGACGCCGCACATGTGTCTTAATTTCAACAGTAGTTGTAGTAGAAGAAGAAGAGGTAGTAGAGTGGTAGCGGAAGAAGTGGGAAATAAGGAAGACGAGCCAGTCAAATACAAAGGAAGGGGAGCACTGCAAGAGAGCTAGATACCCACAGAGGGAGAGCAAGCGCACAGAGGTGCGTGAAAGGGGAAGTGGTGAAATAAAATAAATGAAGAAGGAACAGAAACACGAGACAGGAGAGAGAAAGACAACCCAGAGGAGAAAAGGAGAGAGGAAAGGGGAAGAAGAAAAAGAAAAAGAAAAAGTGAGGATTCATCTCAGCTAGCCCTTGGTCTAAATTCTCCCTCACTGACTGTGTTACTAATCTGTCTTCTGTCTCACTCTCTCAATATGAGCTTGAACTTCTTGGTTTTGGTCTTTCCTTTGCCACTTCGCCTACTCCTCGCGCTGGTATTTCCCTGATTAGCTCTTTTGATTCCTTTCGTCAATCTCGCTTCCGTAATCTTCCTGACTTGTCCACTTTTCGTGGTGTTCTCCTTCCCGCTCTTGTTAGTCTGTTTTCCAAGAATCACCACCTTCCACGCCGTTACCAACTTGCCCTTTCTTCTCTTAAATCCAACACTAACATTGTCATACTATCTTCTGACAAAGGTAATTCGGTAGTTATCCTTGATCGCGAGGATTACCTCCGTAAAGCTGATGTCTTGCTCTCTGACTCACGCACCTACACTCCTCTCATTTCCAACCCTCTTGATCGCATCAAGAGAACTTTCAACAAAAAACTAAGGACTCTCTCCGACCTCTGTCCTCCTGACTTTGACCTTGTTCAACGGTTTCGTGTCATCTGTCCCTCTCTTCCCTATTTCTATGGCCTTCCCAAAACTCATAAACCTGATATTCCTCTTCGTCCTATCATATCCTCTAGAGGTTCTGTCTCTTATTCTCTTGCTTATTGGCTGGCCAAAACCTTCACTCCCTTTCTTGGTACTTTTTCTCCTGCCCACCTCCGTCACTCTCAAGACTTCATTGAACGGGTTCGTTCTCTCCCAACCTGTAAGATGCTTAGTCTTGACGTTGAGTCCCTCTTCACCAATGTCCCTCTTGATGATGTCCTTGATTTCCTTAGAGAGAAGGCCCATGAAGGGTTTCTTCATCTCCCTATCCCCACTGATGTCTTTCTTGATCTGATCCGCCTCTGTGTGGACTCTAACTCCTTTTCCTTCCAAGGGAAATATTATTCTCAAACCTTCGGTGTCGCTATGGGCTCTCCTCTCTCTCCTGTCCTTGCTAATCTTTACATGGAATACTTCGAGACTGTTCTTCTTCCTACCCTCGATGTGCAACCTTCACTCTGGCTCCGCTATGTGGATGACATCTTTGCTCTGTGGCCTCATGACTCCAGTCTCTTCCAACCTTTTCTTGAAGCTCTTAATAATCTTGCCCCTTCCATTAAGTTTAAAGCTGAATGGGAATCTAATTCCTTACTTCCTTTCCTTGATGTCCATGTCCACCGCTCTGATACAGGTTTTTCCTTTTCCGTTTACCGTAAACCTATGCACAGTACATTCACTACTTTTCCTATCATGCTTCCCCTGTCAAGAAAAGTGTTCTTATCTCCCTCTTTCTCCGTGCCCTCCGCATCTGTGATCCTCAGTTCCTTCCAGCAGAAATTTCCACTCTTCATAATTCGTTCTCCCGTCTTGGCTACCCTTCCCATTTCATAGACTCTGCCCTCTCACGTGCTAAACACAATTTCTTCTCTCCCAAACTCTCTACTCATGGGAACTCTTCTATCCTCTGCCTTCCCTACATTTCCGGTCTTTCTAATCTCAACAATTCTCTCCGTCCCTTAGACATCAAGCTTACCTTCCGCCAGACTAACACTCTTCGCACTAATCTCGTTCATACCTCTCCTCCCTCTACAGATGTTCCTGGTGTCTACTCTATTTCTTGCTCCTCCTGTCCTCTTCAATACTTCGGAGAAACTGGTCGATCTCTTTCTGACAGACTTAGGGAGCACAAAAATAGTGTTAGGCTTGCCGACACTAACAATGCTCTTTTCTGTCACGTCAGAGATCATAGCCATCCTATTGACTGGTCTTCTGCTAAAACTGTCTTCCCTACTTCCAACTCGAACAGTCGCCGTCTAGTTGAATCCTCTCTAATACACAACTTTCCTTGTATGAACCTTAGCCCTGGCTTCGTCTCTGTAGATGCCTTCCTCTCCCACTACATTGTAAAATGCTCCAAACTTCAGAACACCCGTGACTTAACCTGAATCCTCACTTTTTCTTTTTCTTTTTCTTCTTCCTCTTCCCCTTTCCTCTCTCCTTTTCTCCTCTGGGTTGTCTTTCTCTCTCCTGTCTCGTGTTTCTGTTCCTTCTTCATTTATTTTATTTCACCACTTCCCCTTTCACGCACCTCTGTGCGCTTGCTCTCCCTCTGTGGGTATCTAGCTCTCTTGCAGTGCTCCCCTTCCTTTGTATTTGACTGGCTCGTCTTCCTTATTTCCCACTTCTTCCGCTACCACTCTACTACCTCTTCTTCTTCTACTACAACTACTGTTGAAATTAAGACACATGTGCGGCGTCTGGTTGTCTTTGTTGTGGACGTTTCGCCATCCAGTGGCTGGCTGGATGGCGAAACGTCTACTATGGGGATGCCCGGGTGTTGTGCATGTGTCTTAATTTCATCCTGCCGGTATTATATACAATTCTTGTACTACTACTACTACTACCACCTCTTCCTGCCTATATATAGCCGTCCTGCTCCACCTCTGTTAGTGTGACTTTGTCAATGGTCCAAGTCGGACCGAAACGTCGTCGTAAGCTTCTCTCTTTTATGTGCGGGTTATTTGTGTATTGTTCCAGTCACGGTATTGTGCCTTTTTGTTATTTACCCATATAAGAGCGTTGGTAAAACTATACTCTCATACATTCCCCTCTTTGCCTCCAAGGACAAAGTTCTTTGTCTCCACAGACTCCTAAGTGCACCACTCACCCTTTTCCCCTCATCAATTCTATGATTCACCTCATCTTTCATAGACCCATCCGCTGACATGTCCACTCCCAAATATCTGAATACATTCACCTCCTCCATACTCTCTCCCTCCAATCTGATATCCAATCTTTCATCACCTAATCTTTTTGTTATCCTCATAACCTTACTCTTTCCTGTATTCACTTTCAATTTTCTTCTTTTGCACACCCTACCAAATTCATCCACCAATCTCTGCAACTTCTCTTCAGAATCTCCCAAGAGCACAGTGTCATCAGCAAAGAGCAACTGTGACAACTCCCACTTTATGTGTGATTCTTTATCTTTTAACTCCACGCCTCTTGCCAAGACCCTCGCATTTACTTCTCTTACAACCCCATCTATAAATATATTAAACAACCACAGTGACATCACACATCCTTGTCTAAGGCCTACTTTTACTGGGAAATAATTTCCCTCTTTCCTACATACTCTAACTTGAGCCTCACTATCCTCGTAAAAACTCTTCACTGCTTTCAGTAACCTACCTCCTACACCATACACCTGCAGCACCTGCCACATTGCCCCCCTATCCACCCTGTCATACGCCTTTTCCAAATCCATAAATGCCACAAAGACCTCTTTAGCCTTATCTAAATACTGTTCACTTACATGTTTCACTGTAAACACCTGGTCCTAAAACCTCCTTGTTCATCTGCTATCCTATACTCCGTCTTACTCTTAATTCTTTCAATAATAACTCTACCATACACTTTGCCAGGTATACTCAACAGACTTATCCCCCTATAATTTTTGCACTCTCCTTTATCCCCTTTGCCTTTATACAAAGGCATAACGGAGATAAAACACCTCAATTATTGGGAGCGCTTGAGGTTCCTAAACCTGTATTCCCTGGAACGCAGGAGGGAGAGATACATGATTATATACACCTGGAAAATCCTAGAGGGACTAGTACCGAACTTGCACACGAAAATCACCCACTACGAAAGCAAAAGACTTGGCAGACGATGCACCATCCCCCCAATGAAAAGCAGGGGTGTCACTAGCACGTTAAGAGACCATACAATAAGTGTCAGGGGCCCGAGACTGTTCAACTGCCTCCCAGCACACATAAGGGGGATTACCAACAGACCCCTGGCAGTCTTCAAGCTGGCACTGGACAAGCACCTAAAGTCAGTTCCGGATCAGCCGGGCTGTGGCTCGTATGTTGGTTTGCGTGCAGCCAGCAGCAACAGCCTGGTTGATCAGGCTCTGATCCACCAGGAGGCCTGGTCTCAGACCGGGCCGCGGGGGCGTTGACCCCCGGAACTCTCTCCAGGTAAACTCCAGGTATGCTCTCTGCCAATCCCTAGGTACCTTACCCTCTTCCATACATTTATTAAATAATTGCACCAACCACTCCAAAACTATATCCCCACCTGCTTTTAACATTTCTATCTTTATCCCATCAATCCCGGCTGCCTTACCCCCTTTCATTTTACCTACTGCCTCACGAGCTTCCCCCACACTCACAACTGGCTCTTCCTCACTCCTACAAGATGTTGTTCCTCCTTGCCCTATACACGAAATCACAGCTTCCCTATCTTCATCAGCATTTAACAATTCCTCAAGATATTCCCTCCATCTTCCCAATACCTCTAACTCTCCATTTAATAACTCTCCTCTCCTATTTTTAACTGACAAATCCATTTGTTCTCTAGGCTTTCTTAACTTGTTAATCTCACTCCAAAACTTTTTCTTATTTTCAACAAAATTTGTTGATAACATCTCGCCCACTCTCTCATTTGCTCTCTTTTTACATTGCTTCACCACTCTCTTAACCTCTCTCTTTTTCTCCATATACTCTTCCCTCCTTGCATCACTTCTACTTTGTAAAAACTTCTCATATGCTAACTTTTTCTCCCTTACTACTCTCTTCACATCATCATTCCACCAATCGCTCCTCTTCCCTCCCGCACCCACTTTCCTGTAACCACAAACTTCTGCTGAACACTCTAACACTACATTTTTAAACCTACCCCATACCTCTTCGACCCCATTGCCTATGCTTTCATTAGCCCATCTATCCTCCAATAGCTGTTTATATCTTACCCTAACTGCCTCCTCTTTTAGTTTATAAACCTTCACCTCTCTCTTCCCTGATGCTTCTATTCTCCTTGTATCCCATCTACCTTTTACTCTCAGTGTAGCTACAACTAGAAAGTGATCTGATATATCTGTGGCCCCTCTATAAACATGTACATCCTGAAGTCTACTCAACAGTCTTTTATCTACCAATACATAATCCAACAAACTACTGTCATTTCGCCCTACATCATATCTTGTATACTTATTTATCCTCTTTTTCTTAAAGTACGTATTACCTATAACTAAACCCCTTTCTATACAAAGTTCAATCAAAGGGCTCCCATTATCATTTACACCTGGCACCCCAAACTTACCTACCACACCCTCTCTAAAAGTTTCTCCTACTTTAGCATTCAGATCCCCTACCACAATCACTCTCTCACTTGGTTCAAAGGCTCCTATACATTCACTTAAAATCTCCCAAAATCTGTCTCTCTCCTCTGCATTCCTCTCTTCTCCAGGTGCATACACGCTTATTATGACCCACTTCTCGCATCCAACCTTTACTTTAATCCACATAATTCTTGAATTTACACATTCATATTCTCTTTTCTCCTTCCATAACTGATCATTCAACATTACTGCTACCCCTTCCTTTGCTCTAACTCTCTCAGATACTCCAGATTTAATCCCATTTATTTCCCCCCACCGAAACTCCCCTACCCCCTTCAGCTTTGTTTCGCTTAGGGCCAGGACATCCAACTTCTTTTCATTCATAACATCAGCAATCATCTGTTTCTTGTCATCTGCACTACATCCACGCACATTTAAGGATCCCAGTTTTATAAAGTTTTTCTTCTTCTCTTTTTTAGTAAATGTCTACAGGAGAAGGGGTTACTAGCCCATTGCTCCCGGCATTTTAGTCGCCTCATACGACACGCATGGCTTACGGAGGAAAGATTCTTTTCCACTTCCCCATGGACAATAGAAGAAATAAAGAAGGACAAGAGCTATTTAGAAAAAGGAGAAAAACCTAGATGTATGTATATATATATGCATGTGCGTGTCTGTGAAGTGTGACCAAAGTTTAAGTAGGAGTAGCAAGATATCCCTGTTATCTAGCGTGTTTATGAGACAGAAAAAGAAACCAGCAATCCTACCATCATGCAAAACAGTTACAGGTTTCTGTTTCACAGTCATCTGGCAGGACGGTAGTACTTCCCTGGGTGGTTGCTGTCTACCAACCTACTACCTTAGATTATAAAGTCACTTAAAAATAACTCAGGGAATCTGTCTCATGTCCCACCATTATTGTACAAGAGAGCGGCCCACGTCCTCTCGCATGCTATCTCATTACTTTTTAACAAGTCACTAGAAACTAGCACCTTCCTGAAACTACTCAAGATGGCAAGGTTTACACCAATACATAAAGGTTGTGACCCTACAGATTTAAACAACTATAGGCCAATATCAAACTTACCATTGCTATCCAAAATCTTTGAGAAACTCGTGCACAGGAGACTATATTCATTTATAACGGCACAAAACATACTCAACAGTAGACCACGGCATCCTACTCCACAAACTTGACCATTATGGTATAAGAGGCCATGCGCTTGCATATTTCAAATCCTACCTTACTAATAGGTATCAGTATGTCACCATTGAAGACACAGCATCAACAACACAGCCACTTGATACTGGAGTTCCGCAGGGAAGTGTCCTTGGTCCCCTGCTCTTCCTCATATACATCAATGATCTTCCAAACGTATCTCAACACCTGAACCCCATTCTCTTTGCTGACGACACGACTTATGTCATCTCTCACCCTAATCTTGCCACTCTCAACACCATTGTTAATGAGGAGCTGATCAAAATATCATCTTGGATGACAGCCAATAAACTTATGCTTAACACTGACAAAACCTACTACATTATGTTTGGTAGCAGAGCAGGAGATGCGCAATGCGCAAATTAACATTAAGATCAACAACACTCTAATTGCCAGGCATAATGAGGGCAAATTCCTAGGCCTATACCTCGACAACAACCTGAACTTCAGCACCCATATCCAACACATAACCAAAAAAAGTATCCAAAACGGTTGGGATCCTCTCCAAGATACGATACTTCGTGCCGCAAACTGCCCTTCTCACATTATACCATTCACTTATATATCCATACCTCACCTATGCTATCTGTGCTTGGGGTTCAACTGCAGCAACACACCTAAAGCCAATAATAACCCAACAAAAAGCCGCAGTAAGAATAATCACTAAATCCCATCCCTGGCAACACACCCCCCCCACTCATCATAGATCAAAACTTACTCCCTGTTCAGTACATCCACACTTACTACTGTGCAATCTACATCTACAGGACCTTAAATTCCAATATTAACCTTGACCTAAAATGCTTTCTTGATAGTTGTGACAGAACCCACAGGCACAACACCAGACACAAACATCTCTATGACATTCCCCGTGTCCGACTAAACCTTTACAAAAATTCAATGTATGTCAAAGGCCCTAAAATCTGGAACACCCTACCTGAAAATTCTAAAACTGCAGACACATTCATCACCTTCAAAACTACCATCAGAAAACATCTTATCTCCCTGATACAGCCTGTCAACTAATTACACGAATACCACCTGGTGGTTAACACTTACACTCACTCACCCATTTGACCATAAACAGAAATATCAATCTCAAGCTCAAAATAATGTATCTTAACTAGTCATAAGTTGGCCTGTGATACTCCAATACTGAAACTATGTATAGTGCCAAAACAAAAGCATTCACATTGCTAAACTCACAAACTAGTATTTAGTCACTTAGCCATAATACCAACTTACCTCATAATTTTGTAATATTTTAAACTTAAGATTTGATTTAAGTCTGCCCGAAATGCCTAGCCATGCTAGGTGTTCTAGTGGTACACTCTGTAATTATTATTTTACTACATGTAAACCACACAATAACCAAATTCTGTAAACTCAGCATTGTAATCCTTATAGAGAATAAACTTTGAATTTGAATTTGAATTTGAATATCCCAAACCCCTCCTTTAGAGTGCAGGCATTGTACTTCCCATTTCCAGGACACAAGTCCGGTTATATAAAATAACCGGTTTCCCTGAATCCCTTCACTAAATATTACCCTGCTCACACTCCAACAGCTCGTCAGGTCCTAAATACCATTCGTCTCCATTCGCTCTTATCTAACACGCTCACGCACGATTGCTGGAAGTCCAAGTCCCTCGCCCACAAAACCTCCCTTACCCCTTCCTTCCAACCTTTTCGAGGATGACCCCTACCCCGCCTTCCTTTCCCCACAGATTTATACGCTCTCCATGTCATTCTACTTTGATCCATTCTCTCTAAATGACCAAACCACCTAAACAAACCCTCTTCAGCCCTCTGACTAATACTTTTATTAACTCCACACCTTCTCCTAACTTCCAAACTCCGAATTTTCTGCATAATATTTACACCACACATTGCCCTTAGACAGGACATCTCCACTGCCTCCAACCGCCTCCTCGCTGCAGCATTTACAACCCAAGCTTCACAGCCATATAAGAGTGCTGGTACTACTATACTTTCATACATTCCCTTCTTTGCCTCCATAGATAACATTTTTTTGCCTCCACATATACCTCAATGCACCACTCACCTTTTTTCCTTCATCAATTCTATGAGTTAGTTTAATATGTTTATTATGCACCCCATACCCATCCTGTGGGCGGTAGTCAAAAGATTACAGAGGTACATAATTGGTCCAGGGACTGGACTCCAAAGTTTTGATAGCTGAGCAAGTTACAAAGGTAATGAACTAGATCTGGTCATAATCATGACCAAGTTACAAAGGTAATGAGCTCCAGGTAGAGCTGGTCACACTCATGAATAATTGCAAAGGTAATGAATCATAAACACATTAATCATGAGAATTTACAAAGGTAATGAGCTCCAGGTAGAGCTGGTCAAAATCATGACAAGTTTCAAAGGTAATGAATGATAAACACGTTATCACATGATTACAATCATAGACAAATTACAGAGTAATGAGCAGTTAACAAACATAGCAGGGAATTCATCCATTGCCCCAACAACAGATGTTGCTAGGTGCCTGTCTCTCCTCGGTAGACAGCCATTGCAAACAGCAGCAAGTTGCCCCGGGATCTGCTGCTTGCACGAGCACCATCGACCCTCCCCAGGAGGTCCAAGAAGCCAGTGACTCCGTTAGCAGCCCGATGGAGAGCTCCCCTAGGGACATGTCAACGTCCTGGTGGACGCCAAGTTGACTGAAGATCCCAGGCCCTCATGTGCACGGATGTTGAAGCTTGAGGAACTGAGTACACACTGCCTGTGGCACACCTGACAGCTGCCTCGCGGTCGAACTCCACGATGCTGTCCCTGTAGTGGAAGTTCCTGTGAGCCCGGCACTCCCTGCAGTGCCATCGCTGACATCGTGGGTTAGGGGAGAAGTACCCTCTACAGATGGGGTGGCGCTGGGAGTTGGGTGGGTGAGGCGGGGGAGACGCGCAGGGGTGAGGCGTTATGAGAGGGTCACTGTTTACTACACACGCCCTCCCCCTCCCCCCCCAGCGGAGAGGGGGGGGGGAGGCGCTGACTGGTCCTGACTCGACAACACCAAATCCTCTGAAACTGCACAACACTTCAACTATTTACGCTGAAACGATGCACTGGGATGTCCGTTCGCTGCTCTGGTATCTTCTCAAAGCATTCACACTGAGTTCTGTTAAGTAGGGACTTGGTCAGCCTCTTTGACCAGGAGCTATCCTTGAAAATCCCGCAGCTAGCCCGCTACACAACCTGCCGTGTCGGCCATGTTGAGCCCTCTTGCAATTCTATGATTAACCTCATCCTAACATCATCCGTCATAAATCCATCCGCTGACACGTCAACTCCCAAATACAGTGGACCCCCGCCTTATAATATTAATTCATTCCAGAAGTCTGTTCGGGTGCCGTTACTGAGTGAATTTGTTCCCATGAGGAATATTGTACATTAGATTAGTCCGTTTCAGACCCCCAAAAATACACGTACAAAAGCACTTACAAAAATACACTTACATAATTGTTCGAGTTGTGAGCTGATCGTAAGGTGGGAGTCCACTGTATCTGAAAACATTCACTTCTTCCATACTCCTCCTCCCCAATTTGATATCCAATTTTTCTTTATCTAAACCATTTGATACCCTCACCACCTTACTCTTTTCTATGTTCACTTTCAACTTTCTACCTTTACACACACTCCCAAATTCGTCCACTAACCTTTGCAATTTTTCTTTAGAATCTCCCATAAGCACAGTATCATCAGCAAAAAGAAACTGTGTCAGCTCCCATTTTGTATTTAATTCCCCATAATTTAATCCCACCCCTCTCCCGAACACCCTAGCATTTACTTCTTTTACAACCCCATCTATAAATATATTAAACAACCATGGTGACATTACACATCCCTTTCTAAGACCTACTTTTACCGGGAAGAAGTCTTCCTCTCTTCTACACACCCTAACCTGAGCCTCACTATCCTCATAAAAACTCTTTACAGCATTTAGTAACTTACCACCTATTCCGTATACTTGCAACATCTGCCACATTGCTCTCCTATCCACTCTATCATATGCCTTTTCTAAATCCATAAATGCAATAAAAACTTCCTTACCTTTATCTAAATACTGTTCAAATATATGCTTCAATGTAAACACTTAATCTACACATCCCCTACCCACTCTAAAACCTCCTTGCTCATCTGCAATTCTACATTCTGTCTTACCTTTAATTATTTCAATAATATCCTACCATACACTTTTTCTGGTACATTCAGTAAACTTATTCCTTTATAATTTTTTAAAATCTCTTTTGTCCCCTCTCCCTTTATATAAAGGGACTATACACACTCTCTGCCAATCCTTAAGTACCTTCCCCTCTTTCATACATTTATTAGACAAAAATACCAACCACTCCAACACTACGTCCCCCCCTGCTTTTAACATTTCTGTCATGATCCCGTCAGTTCCAGCTGCTTTACCCCCTTTCATTCTATGTAATGCCTCACGCACCTGTCCCACCTGTCACGCACCTGCTCTTCTTCACTCCTAAAAGATGGTATGCTTCCCTGGCCAGTGCATGAAATTACCGCCTTCCTCAAAATATCCTTGCCATCTACCCAATACCTCCATCTCCCCATCTATTAACTCCCCTACTCTGTTTTTAACTGACAAATCCATTCGTTCCCTAGGTTTTCTTAACTTGTTTAATTCACTCCAAAAATTTTTCTTATTTTCATTAAAATTTCTTGACAGTGCCTCTTCCACTCCATCATCTGCTCCCCTTTTTCACTCTCTCATCACTCTCTTCACCTTTCTTTTACTCTCCATAAACTCTTCTTATAACACTTCTGCTTTGTAAATACCTCTCATAAGCTACCTTTTTCTCTTTTATCACACCCTTTACTTCATCATTCCACCAATTTCTCCTCTTTCCTCCTGCACCTACCTTCCTATAACCACAAACTTCTGCCCCACATTCTAATACTGCATTTTTAAAACTATTCCAACTCTCTTCAACTCCTCCACTACTCATACCTGCACCAGCCCACCTTTATGCCAATAGTTGCTTATATTTCACCCGAACTTCCTCCTCACTTAGTTTATACACTTTCACCTCCCTCTTACTTGCTGTTGCCATTTTCCTCTTATCCCATCTACCTCTTACTCTAACTGTAGCTCCAACTAGATAATGATCCGATATATCAGTTGCCTCTCTATAAACGTGTACATCCTGAAGCCTACCCCTCAACCTTTCATCCACCAATACATAATGTAACAAACTACTTTCATTACGTGCTATATCATACCTTGTATATTTATTTATCCTCTTTTTCATAAAATATGTATTACTTTTTACCAAAACTCTTTCTACACATAGCTCAATTAAAGACTCCCCACTGTCATTTACCTCTGGCACCCCAAATTTACCTACTACTCCCACCACAACATATTTTACCCACTTTAGCATTAAAATCCCCAACCACAAGTACTCTCACACTTGGTTCAAAACTCCCACGCATTCACTCAACATTTCCCAAAATCTCTGTCTCCTCTATACTTCTCTCTTCCCCAGGTGCATATATGCTTACTATAACCCATTTCTCACATCCAACCTTTATTTTACTCCACATAATCCTTGAATTAATACATTTATAGTCCCTCTTTTCTTGCCATAGCTTATCCTTCAACATTATTGCTACTCCTTCTTTAGCTCTATTGAAACCTCTGACCTAATCCCATTTATTCCTCTCCACTGAAACTCACCCACCCCCTTCAGCTTTGTTTCACTTAAAGCCAGGACATCCAGCTTCTCATTCATAACATCCACAATCATCTCTTTCTTATCATTCATAACATCCACAATCATCTCTTTCTTATCATACATAACATCCACAATCATCTCTTTCTTATCATTTGCACAACATTCATGCACATTCAGACTTCCCACTTTGACAATTTTCTTATTATTATTCTTTTTAGTAATTATTACCGGAAAAGGGGTTACTAGCCCATTGTTCCCGGCATTTTAGTTGACTTTTACAACACGCATGGCTTACGGAGGAAAGATTCTTATTCCACTTCCCCATGGATATAAAATGAAAAGTAATAAGAACAAGAACTAAGATAAAATCAATGAAAACTTAGATGAGTGTGTATAAATAAACATGTACATGTATGTTAGGTATTTATCCTAGGTAAATGGTCATGTGTCGTCATTCGTTCCTACCAGGGCCGGATTACCGCATAGGCAAACTAGGCATTTGCCTAGGGCCCCGCGCATTTGGGGGCCCCGCGGTCCAAGGGGTTCATCACAAGCTCACTTCGCAATGATGAAGCTTTTGAAATGTTTGAAGAGAAAGCTAAACTGCTGGTGAAAGACTACAGTTACCGGTCTGATCATCAGTGGTCAAGGAAGAGGAAATGCAATTTTGAAGAGCCAGACAATGAAATTGTGTTGCTACCAAGGCAGAAATGTAAGACAGCTACATACTTCGTCATTCTGGATTCACTGATTACAGAATTGGTGAAAAGAAAAGAAATCTACCAGAATCTCAATGACAAGTTTGAATTTCTGTTCAAAATTACTACTATGCCAGATGCAGAATTGAGAGAAGCTGCATTAAAGTTGCAACAACACCTTTCAGCAGATGTTCAGGACACATTTGTTGAAGAAATAGTTCATTTTTCTGGGTATATGAATCAGATTAAAGCTCCACCTGAAAAATGTGCGCCCTCAGCTGCTTTGAAACATTTAAGAAATGCAGGTATCTCAGAAACCTTCCCTAATGTTGACATAGTGTATCGCCTTTACCTAACACTTCCAGCTACTAACTGTGAAGGAGAACGTTCATTTTCTGTTTTGAAAAGAGTGAAAAACCAGCTCCGTTCAACAATGAGCCGACAAATTGTGTAACCTAGCCTTGTTGACCATTGAGTCTGATCTAACAAGAAATATTGATTTTCAGAATATAATTGATGATTTTGCCAATATGAAATCCAGAAAAAAGTTTATTTAAGAAGTGCCTGTGAATATAAACAATTCTTTACTTTCTTGAGTTTATATGATTTGATAGTCTTATGCATGATGCAATGATAACAATAATGGTCAGTGATTTATAAAGGGAATAATAGTGCTGTAGTGGTTATGCTGAATATAATAGGTACGTGATGTCACTACTTTAATAGCCTAATCTAGTAATACTATGCTGCCTTGAGTTTATTCTCTTTAAAATGCATGATTTAACAAGATAGTTATAATGGCTGTTGGTAAATGGTTTTGGTTGTCTTGATGTACTTTCCCTATTAAATTTAATCTAAATAGCCAGAATGTATTTAATTAGACCTTAAACAGGCTCACACCGACCCCCCCCACCCCCTAGCTGGAGGGGTCGCTTCGCTTACCCGTAACTCAAAGGGGCCCCGCCAATCTGAATAGCCTAGGGCCCGGAGACTTCTTAATCTGGCCCAGGTTCCTACCTATCTTTCTTTCATTCTTTCTTCATTCTTCCTTCATTGTTTCCTCCCTTCCTTCCTTCTGGTTTCTATAATATATATACACATATATAGACCTACCATCCGACTTACGACCTGCTTGGCATATGACCATTCGGCTTACAACCGTGTTTTGTATGCGAAATTTCTGGGAAATAAAGAACTGTTTGTGTTGTACACAGTGTTTATCCTAAACCTTGCAGCATAAAATAGAGTACTAACAGCATAAAAAGTAAAGTAAAAAATTAAATACCAAAATAAATCAATAAAATAAAGTCATTACAAAAATGTGATGTTGATATTCAGTAGTAAGGTTCGACTTACGACCAGTTGGTCGGAACCAAACTCGATCGTAAGTCAGATGGTACCTGTAGTTTGTGGAGAAATTTTCTCCAGGTGGGGGGGGTATCTGCCCCTTCAGACCTGAGGGGCCCAGCCTTCTCAGAAAGGGCTGAAAAGGGCTGATACCCCTCTCCTGGAGAAAATTTCACCATGCATTATCTTCTGGAAGCTTGCTTTTGTGTGTGTGTGTGTGTGTGTGTGTGTGTGTGTGTGTGTGTGTGTGTGTGTGTGTGTGTGTGTGTGTGTGTGTGTGTGTGTGTGTGTGTGTGTGTGTGTGTGTGTGTGTGTGTGTGTGTGTGTGTGTGTGTGTGTGTGTGTGTGTGTGTGTGTGTGTGTGTGTGTGTGTGTGTGTGTGTGTGTGAGAGAGAGAGAGAGAGAGTCCTAAATGTGCTGAGTCAGGGTCCAGCAACTGCCAAAATGACATTACTGCCTGTCAACACCCATGGGGTCCCATGCCTTTTTGCCCACCTCCTTCGTAACTACCTACCATTCTTTCTTCATTCTTTCCTCCCTTCCTTCCTTCTGGTTTCTATAATATATACACAGCGGACCGATTTTATCACTATCCGATGCCATCGGATAGTGATAAAATCAGATACCGATACGTTTGTGTCACAATATTGTCTCGGCTAACGAAAAAAACTCAGTGTTAAGGACATTCATCCAGAACGTGTCCGTGCAGCCTGAGCCACCCGGGCCGCCCAGCCACTCCAGTGTGCTATTGTTTACAAAGCCAGTGGGAACGATTCCACCACATACATGTGATACATTTTGTATTATTCCATTGTTTTTAGTGCTTGTAACTGCTAAATAAGCCACCATGGGCCCAAAGAAAGCTTCTAGTGCCAACCCTGTGGTAAAGAGGGTAAGAAATACTATTAAATAGAAGAAAGAGATCATCACAAAATACGAAAGTGAAGTGTGTGTCTCCGAGTTGGCCAGGTTATATAACAAACCCCATTCAACCATCGCTACGATCTTGGCCAAGGAACAGCAGACAAGGAAGCTGCTGTTGTGAATGTTGCAAATATGCTTACAAAACAGAGATTGCAAATACTACTCAAAGATGTGGAGAGACTGTTGTTGGTGTGGCTTAACGAGAAACAATTATCCGAGAAACAATTAACCACCAGAGGTTTAGCCACCCAGGATAACCCAAGAAAGTCAGTGCATAATTGAGGACTGTCTAACTTATTTCCATTGGGGTCCTTAATCTTGTCCCCCAGGATGTGACCCACACCAGTAGACTAACCCAGGTGAACAGGAAAAAATGCCTGGAACTAGTGCTCATATTGGTGAATTTAAGGCCAGCAAAGGTTGGTTTGAGAGATTTAAGAATCATAGTGGCATACACAGTGTGATAAGGCATGGCGAAGCTGAAAAATTCCAACCCCAACAAGTGTTCAATTGTGACGAAACAGGCCTGTTCTGGAAGAAAATGCCAAACAGGACCTACATTACTCAGGATGAAATGGCATTCCCAGGACACAAGCCTGTGAAAGACAGGCTAAGTCTCATGTTTTGTTGTACTGCTAGTGGGGATTGCAAAGTGAAGCCTTTACTGGTGTATCACTCTGAAAATCCCAGTGTTCAAGAAAAACAGTGTCTCATCACCCATCAATAATCTTCAAAAAAGGTAAGTGTCATTTTAGTATTTATTTATGTATTTATTCTGCATGTCTCATTGTTTTCTTTGTAGGGAAATGTAAAAAAAATATTTTTTTTAATACTTTTGGGTGTCTGGAATGGATTAATTGGATTTCCATTATTTTTTATGGGGAAAATGAATCCGGATAACGATAAAATTGGATAAGGACAAGCTCTCTGGAACCGACTAATATCGTTAACTGAGGGTCCACTGTACACATATATGGTCACTGGACACTTTCAAAGAACTGCTATTATTATCTTCTAGAAGCTTTTTTTTTTTTTTTTGGGGTGTGTGTGTGTGTGTACTCACCTAGTTGAGGTTGCAGGGGTCGTGTCCTAGCTCCTGGCCCTGCCTCTTCGCTGGTCGCTACTAGGTCACTCTCCCTGAACCGTGAGCTTTATCATACCTCTGCTTAAAGCTATGTATGGATCCTGCCTCCACTACATCGCTTCCCAAACTATTCCACTTCCTGACTACTCTGTGGCTGAAGAAATACACCTACCATCCGACTTACGACCTGCTCGACATACGACGACTCGACTTACAACCGTGTTTTTATGCCAAATTTCTGGGAAATAAACAAGTGTTTGTGTTATACACAGTGTTTATCCTAAACCTTACAGTATAAAATACAGTATAAAGTACTAACAACATAAAAAGTAAAGTAAAACATGAAATACCAAAATAAAACAATAAAGTCATTACAAAAATGTTACGTTGATATTCTGTAGTAAATTCTGTAGTAAAGTTTGACTTATGTCCATTTTGACTTACGACCGGTTTCTCGGAACCGAACTCGGTCGTAAGTCGGATGGTAGGTGTACTTCCTAACATCCCTGTGATTCATCTGTGTCTTCAACTTCCAACTGTGTCCCCTTGTTGCTTTGTCCCATCTCTGGAACATCCTGTCTTTGTCCACCTTGTCAATTCCTCTCAGTATTTTGAATGTCATTATCATGTCCCCCCCTCTCTCCTGTCCTCCAGTGTCGTCAGGTCGATTTCTCTTAACCTCTCCTCATAGGACATACCCCTTAGCTCTGGGACTAGTCTTGTTGCAAACCTTTGCACTTTCTCTAGTTTCTTTACATGCTTGGCTAGGTGTGGGTTCCAAACTGGTGCCGCATACTCCAATATGGGCTTAACGTACACAGTGTACAGGGTCCTGAACGATTCCTTATTAAGATGTCGGAATGCTGTTCTGAGGTTTGCTAGGCACCCATATGCTGCAGCAGTTATTTGGTTGATGTGCGCTTCAGGAGATGTGCCTGGTGTTATACTCACCCCAAGATCTTTTTCCTTGAGTGAGGTTTGTAGTCTCTGGCCCCCTAGACTGTACTCCATCTGCGGTCTTCTTTGCCCTTCCCCAATCTTCATGACTTTGCACTTGGTGGGGTTGAACTCCAGGAGCCAATTGCTGGACCAGGTCTGCAGCCTGTCCAGATCCCTTTGTAGCTCTGCCTGGTCTTCGATCGAATGACTTCTTCTCATCAACTTCACGTCATCTGCAAACAGGGACACTTCGGAGTCTTTTCCTTCCGTCATGTCGTTCACAAATACCAGAAACACCCCTGGTCCTAGGACTGACCCCTGTGGGACCCCGCTGGTCACAGGCGCCCACTCTGACACCTCGCCACGTACCATGACTCGCTGCTGTCTTCCTGACAAGTATTCCCTGATCCATTGTAGTGCCTTCCCTGTTATCCCTGCTTGGTCCTCCAGTTTTTGCACTAATCTCTTGTGTGGAACTGTGTCAAATGCCTTCTTGCAGTCCAAGAAAATGCAATCCACCCACCCCCCTCCCTCTTGTCTTACTGTTGTCACCATGTCATAAAACTCCAGTAGGTTTGTGACACAGGATTTCCCATCCCTGAAACCATGTTGGCTGCTGTTGATGAGATCATTCCTTTCTAGGTGTTCTGCCACTGATAATCTTCTCCATGACTTTGCATACTATACATGTCAGTGACACTGGTCTGTAGTTTAGTGCTTCATGTCTGTCTCCTTTTTTAAGAGTGGGACTACATTTGCTGTCCTCCATGCCTCAGGCAATCTCCCTGTTTCGATAGATGTAATGAATATTGTTGTTAGGGGTACACAAAGCACCTCTGCTCCTTCTCTCAGGACCCATGGAGAGATGTTATCTGGCCCCATTGCCTTTGAGGTATCTAGCTCACTCAAAAGCCTCTTCACTTCTTCCTCGGTTGTGTGTACTGTGTCCAGCACTTGGTGGTGTACTCCACCTCTCTGTCTTTCTGGAGCTCCTTCTGTCTCCTCTGTGAACACTTCTTTGAATCTCTTGTTGAGTTCCTCACATACTTCACGGTCATTTCTTGTTGTTTCTCCTCCTTCCTTCCTTAGCCTGATTACCTGGTCCTTGACTGTTGTTTTCCTCCTGATGTGGCTGTATAACAGATACGGGTCAGATTTGGCTTTCACTGCTATGTCGTTTTCAAATTGTCATTGGGCCTCCCTTCTTATCCGTGCATATTCATTTCTGGCTCTACGATTGCTCTCCTTATTCTCCTGGGTCCTTTGCCTTCTATACTTCTTCCATTCCCTAGCACACTTGGTTTTTGCCATGAACCATGGGCTCATCCTGGCTTTTTCATTATTCCTGTTACCCTTGGGTACAAACCTCTCCTCAGCCTCCCTGCACATTGTTGTTACATATTCCATCATCTCATTAACTGGCTTCCCTGCCAGTTCTCTGTCCCACTGAACCCCGTTCAAGAAGTTCCTCATTCCCATGTAGCCCCCTTTCTTGTAGTTTGGCTTCATTCACCCTGGCCTTCCTGCTTCCCCCTCCACTTGTAGCTCTACCATGTATTCGAAGCTTAAAACCAATGATCACTGGCCCCAAGGGGTCTTTCATATGTGATGTCCTCAATATCTGCATAAATAGCGGAGTTCACTTCTCAGCCATTAGCGGCCGCTTAGCGGTATATTTTTGTATGGTTGTTATGGTTATATTCTCATTTTTTCGGTCTCATTTGATAGAATGAAAGATATATTACAGAAATAGATATAATTTTGATTGGTTTCATGACAAAAAGTACCTTGAAATTGCGCTCACAGTAGCGAAAATGTTCTATTCTTTAGTGAAGCTCAAGAGTAAACAAATGACGTCACCGTCTAATACCTGTCCGCCTGTCAGTCCAAATTCCAGTACGGAGCCAAGAATGGATTGACATTATTTATACAATTATTACAATAATGCAGTAGTCTGCATAACAGTAAATCTTCTATTTTTTTGTGAATAAAAATTCCAAGAGGAGCCTGTAGCCATGACTAATGAACAGAGAAAATGTTATTTTAGTGCCAGGAATGTCTGCATTGTTTATTATGGACCATATTTTGAAATTGGCATCTGTTGAAATTTGTGAAATTGGCCAAATTGTCAATTTCTGACCACTTTATTGGGTAGTTGAAATAAGTGAATGGGCGGTTTCTTGTACTCAGTTGACAGACTAGAAGTAAATAAGTTTATTCAGGTATACACAAATACAGTTACATAGATTATCATACATAGCAGTGTATGTACAGAGAACCTAGGATAACCCAGAAAAGTCAGACAAAGTGACTTATTTCCAGTACCTGGCTTGGGCTTACCATATATGATTTTTGGTAAATATTTTTTGTTCTCGGTTGTTTGTTGGGCTATCTCATTGAAACTTGGGCAATGTATGATGGAAAGATGCTTCTTAACATACAACAAAAACAAAAATGACGGACGATAAATAAGGGAGTTCACTTCTCAGCCATTCGCCGCCTCTTTGCAGTATATTTTTGTATGGTTTTTATTGTTGTATTCTCATTTTTTGGACTCATTTGATATAATGGAAGATATATTACAGAAATAGACATGATTTTGATTGCTTTCATGACGAAAATTACCTTGAAATTGAGCTCAAAGTAGCGGAAATGTTCGATTTTTGCCGATGTTCAATGAACTGTGTAAGTCAAGTTGGTTAATTTTATTAAGTGTATTCTAACTTAACCACTCTGTAATTCGGCAAACTCAGTAATCCGGCACAATACAGGTCCCAATGATGCCGGATTTGTGATGGAGGACTTGTACAATATGTTTTATTTTTCCTGCCTTCAAATTTGGCATGATTGGCCTGAGATGCCTTGTCAGCATAGAATGGGTCCTAACACTCATTGTGCGTGGTATTAAAAAAATCTGGGACCACTTAGTACCTTGTGGGAGTACCAGTTCAAATGAGCGCCAGCTAGAGCAAACAGTGCAGCAAACACCTGAGATTCACTGATATCATGTAGTATTAACACTCCCATTTTAAGAGGAAAGTGATTTTGACCCTGAGTTTAGTGGCTTTGAGGTGGATGTGGCCACAAGTGGTTGAGGAAATATCAAAAAAAAACTCGATAATAACCCATGTGCAATATTTGTGCAACGCCCTTTCAGAATGTCTTATAACCTATTCAGTAAGTAAAGAGAAACAATTCTGGCTGGCTGGCAGGCTAGCTGGCTGGCTGCCTGGCTAGCTGGCTGGCCAGCTGCGTGGCGGCCAGCTGTGTGGCTGGCCGGCTGCTGGCGGCCTGGCTATATCTCCGTTTGTCTGTCTGTATCTATGTCTATCTCTGTCTCTCTCAGCAGGCCTGGCTCAATCTCCATTTGTCTGTCTGTATCTATGTCTATCTCTGTCTATCTTTTTCTCCATCTGCTCTTGGGAGTTCACGTGGGGTGTTACCAAGCATCATGGCTTGTTGTAGTGTTGTAGAATCTCAGGTTCAAGTGTTGAAGAAGGAGATTCTACTTCTTCAGGAGGAAAATAGGAGGCTGAAGCTTTGCATAGATGAGTCTGGGAGCGAGTGTGAGAAGGATTTAGCTGGTAAGGAAGGAATGGTCACCAGCAGTGATAGTGGCAGCCGCTTTAAGTAGCAAGTGGTTCACAGTTCAGGAAGAAGGAAGATGAGGAGAGTTAATAAAGATGTGAAGGTAGGAAATCGATTCTCTGTTCTCCAAGATGAGTGTACTTCAGTGGTTAGTGAGGTTGAAGGTGCCACTGATTCCCCTGCTAATCAAGGTAAGAATATTTTAATAGTAGGCGATTCTCAGGTAAGATATATGGACCGTGCATTTTGTAACAGAGACAGAAAGGCCAGACAGAGAGTGTGTCTTCCTGGAGCTGATGTTGGTGACATAGTCAGTAGGTTGGATAATATTATGGCAGGTAATTTACCTGGAGTTTACCTGGAGAGAGTTCCGGGAGTCAATGCCCCCGCGGCCAGGTCTGTGACAAGGCCTCCTGCTGGATCAGAGCCCATTATCTGTCTTAGTGCTGGGGGTAATGACACTGGGAAAGGCAGGAGACAGGAGCTGCTGGATAAGTACAGGTCAGCCATAGAAGTAGTTAGGCCTAAGGGAGGGATCCCAGTCATATGTAGCATCTTGCCTAGAGAGGGAGTGAGCAATGAATGGATGTCTAGGGCAATTGGTATAAATTGCTGGCTAAACAGGTACTGCAAGGAATTTGCAATCCCATTCATTGATAACTGGGACCTATTCTTTGGCAAATGTGATATGTATGCAAGGGATGGGGTTCATCTCTCTGGGGATGGAGTGGTTGCATTAGCCAATTCAACTGAGAGGGTAATTGATGACTTGTCTAGGAATTTAAACTGATAGATTATAGAGGTATGGGTGTTTGTGGGAAACAATGGGCAGCATTAGGGTTAAAAACAGCAGTTATTACCGGGATACCTCAGGGATATGTTTAAAAGACAATATTCAAAATAAAGTTGCTAGTAATGGCAAATCAAATGATCAACAATCAAAGAGAGATAGTAGAGGGCAATGAGTGACTAGGTCCCTTAAGGTTTACTATACAAATAGTAGGAGTCTAAGAAATAAGACAGATGAGCTAAGATTACTTGCAAGTGAAGGTAATATAGATATTATTGGTATAACAGAGATCTGGTTCAACCTGAAAGATAGAGAAATGCCTTCTGAATGCAACATACAGGGTTATAAACTATTCCACACTGATAGGGTCAACAGGAAGGGTGGTGGTGTGGGGATGTATGTCAGAGAAAATTTAAATTGTTGTCTTAGACATGATATAAGATTAGAAACATCGAACACAGAATCTGTTTGGCTACAGTTTCTCGAGGGACGTGACAAATTAATTTTGGGTGTGATTTATAGGCCCCCAAACCTTGATAGGGAGGGCAGTAAGCTGTTATGGGACGAAATTCATAAGGCATCTAGATATGAAAATGTTGTGATAACGGGAGATTTTAACTTTATACAAACTGATTGGAACAATATGACAGGAAATCTTGAGTCTAGTGACTTTCTTGATACAGTTCAGGATTGCTTTTTAGAGCAGGTTGTGACAGAACCAACTAGAGGAAACAATCTGCTTGACTTGATTCTTGCCAACAAAGATTCACTAATTAATAATCATGAGGTTAATGATGAGCTTGGGGAAAGTAATCACAAATCACTTAGTTTCAATATATCATGGAATTACCCAGATAACTGCAATCAAATCTCTGTCCCAGATTTTCGCTTGGCCGACTTCATGGGACTGAAAAATTACCTGGGTGGGCTAAATTGGGATGTTATGACTATGGGTCAGGTAGGTGATCTTGGTTGCCAATATGACGTTTTTCAGAGCATAGTTCTAGCTCCCCAGACAACTTTTGTTCCGAGCAGGGAAATTAGATCTAACAAAAATGATCCTAAAAGGATGAACAATAGATTAAAACATCTCATTGGCCAAAAGAGAGGCATATATAGGCGTATCAAAAGAGGGGATGGGCAGTTAAGAAATCAATATATTCAATTAAAGAGAGAAATAAAGAAAGGAATAAGAAAAGCAAAAAGGTATGAGGCTAAGGCCTGGTCACAGACCGGGCCGCGGGGGCGTTGACCCCCGGAACTCTCTCCAGGTAAACTCCAGGTAAGGTCACAAGGGATTCAAAGATTAACCCAAAAGGGTTCTTTCAGGTATACAGAAGTAAGATTAGGGACAAGATTGGCCCACTTAAGAGTAATTCTGGTCAGATTACTGACAGTGATAAGGATGTGTGAAATTCTCAATACCTACTTCCTCTCAGTTTTCACCCAGGAAAATTCTAGCGATATTCCTGAAATAATAGATTATGTAGAACAGGATGATAATAAACTATGTACGATTGCGGTAACTAGTGACATGGTCCTTAGAGAAATAGAGAAACTAAAACCTAACAAATCCCCAGGCCCTGATGAACTGTTTGCAAGGGTGTTAAAGGAATGTAAAGAGGAACTTAGCATACCTTTGGCTAATCTTTTTAACATATCACTACAAACTGGCATAGTTCCTGATAAGTGGAAAATTGCAAATGTAATACCTATTTACAAGGCAGGTGACAGGTCCTTGGCTTTGAACTATAGACCAATAAGCGTTACCTCCATAGTGGGAAAATTTATGGAATCACTAATTGCCAAAGCAATTTGTAGCCATCTTGACAGGCACAGATTGATTAATGAATCTCAACATGGTTTTACAAAGGGGTGTTCCTGTCTTACAAATTTACTAACTTTTTTCACTAAGGTGTTTGAGGAGGTAGATCATGGTAATGAATATGATATTGTGTATATGGACTTCAGTAAGGCTTTCGATAGAGTTCCACACCAGAGGCTATTGAGGAAACTTAGGCATACGGAATAGGAGGAGAAATTTTTTCCTGGGTAGAGGCATGGCTGACAAATAGACAGCAGTGAGTTTGCATAAATGGGGAGAAATCAGAATGGGGGCACGTCACAGGCAATGTTCCTCAGGGGTCAGTGTTGGGCCCATTGTTGTTCACAATTTACATAAACGACATAGATGAGGGAATAAACAGCGACATAAGCAAATTTGCTGATGACACCAAAATAGGCCGTCCAATTCATTCTAATGAGGACACTAGAGCACTCCAGGATGATTTGAATAGACTGATGCAATGGTCGGAGAAGTGGCAGATGCAGTTTAATATTGACAAATGCTAAGTTCTAAATGTTGGACAGTTAAATAACCATGCCACATATAAACTAAATAATGTAGATCTTAGTACTACTGATTGCGATAAGGATTTAGGAGTTCTGGTTAGCAGTAATCTAAAACCAAGACAACAGTGCATAAGTGTTCGCAATAAAGCTAACAGAATTCTTGGCTTCATATCTAGAAGTATAAATAATAGAAGTCCTCAGGTTGTTCTTCAACTCTACATATCCTTGGTTAGGCCTCATCTAGAATATGCTGCTCAGTTCTGGTCACCGTATTACAGAATGGATATAAATACTCTGGAAAACGTACAGAGAAGGATGACAAAGATGATCCCATGTATCAGAAATCTTCCCTATGAGGATAGACTGAGGGCCCTGCCTGAATCTGCACTCTCTCGAAAGGCGTAGAATTAGGGGGATATGATCGAGGTGTATAAATGGAAAACAGGAATACATAAAGGGGATGTAAATAGAGTGCTGAAAATTTCCAGCCAAGACAGGACTTGCAGCAATGGTTTCAAGTTGGAAAAATTCAGATTCAGGAAGGATATAGGAAAGCACTGGTTTGGTAATAGAGTTGTGGATGAGTGGAACAAACTCCCGAGTACAGTTATTCAGGCTAAAATGTTGTGTAGTTTTAAAAATAGGTTAGATAAATACATGAGTGGGTGTGGGTGGGTGTGAGTTGGACCTAACTAACTTGTGCTGCTGGGTCTGGCGCAGTGCTCCATCCTTGAGTGGAGATGACCAGACTGGGTGGGTCATTGGGCTAATTCGGGGGGGGGGGGGGGTCATTGGTCTAATCCGGGGTGGGGGACATGGACCTGCTCTGCATGGGTCAGTAGGCCTATTGCAGTGTTCCTTCTTTCTTATGTTCTTATGTTCTATCTGTCTCTGTCTATCCTTGTCTCTATCTGTCTCTGTCTATCTCTTTCTATCTGTCTGCCTATCTCTGTCTCACATAAATGCAAGTATACATAGATACATAAATACAAGTATACATAGTGTAAATTACCTAGGATAACCCAAAATAAAAAAGACAAATTGCTATACTCAGCTTGAAGATGTGAGTAAACGTGATGACGCAGTCTTGTGGCTCTCTCTGAGACAGAGAGCTAGACGGATAGACAGATAGACAGGGAGCTTGACAGACAGACAAATAGACAGACATGTTTGTATACCAGCAAAAACAAAGCAGGCGCTAATCTTTTCTTATCAAGCCTTATCACTGCACCCTCTCGAATGCTCATCAAACGTCAGCTCTTATCAAATGTTATCTCATCTTATCATGTCACTGTCAGGGATGGACTTTGTTTTTCATGCTTCAAGGGAACTTATTATTTTAATATTATTATTATGTATTCTTCTTCACCTCTTTCTCTTTCTCCTTCTCCTTCTCCTCTCCTCCTCCGCATTATTATTATACACTTCCAAATATCCAAAACATTGCTGGGACCTATAAATACTTTGTATATACATGTATTCCAAGATAATAGTAAATGACCAAGACAGGCGCAAATGTCCACCTGTCAGTGTGTTTGTAACAATTTGAGTACAATTTCAGTACATAATACTAGTGTCAGAACAAAGATTGGTTATGAAATGACAAGAACTACTATAAATTGTAATTATCAGAACATAAAAATTATATAAAATAACATGAAAAATAGAAAAAAAGGTATATCGGCAACACTTCTGCAAGCGGCAGGACTCGCTGTTGCTGTCAAGTGAGCATCCAGTTCCAACTTCTGGGCCTCATATCTCGGTAAATACTGACCCTAAATTTTTTTTTTTATCCTATAACACTTAGGAAAATGTGCTCCTTTTTTCAATAAAAAAAAAACAGATTTTTTAATTTTTCAAAATATTCGGGGCACTGGGGTAGTGAACGTACATATACGTTTGGACCGTTTATGGGTTAAGGAGGTTCAACTGGTAATGTGAGGCTTCCAGGATAACCAATGGTCAAACAGAAGGCCAAGAAACCTGATTGTATCACGTTCAGGGATACATGAGCCATACAGGTACAATGGATTATCAGGGACGATAGAACGTCTGGTGAAAGTGATTTGGTGTGTTTTAGTACCAGAAAATTTAAACCCATGAGTAGTGGCCCAACTGGAAACATGGTTGACAGTATTCTGGAGAAAAACTACAACAAGGTGACAGTCAGCACCTGCACAAGCTACAGCGAAGTCATCAACATAGAGTGATGACCAAATATTAGATGGAAAAACATATGCCAGATCAGTGGTGACGTGTACTTAGCACTCAGTGGTGACGTGTACTTAGCTCTGTGAAGACCTGTTTGTGTGCTCTTGAGTGGTGACCTGTACTTAACTCTGTGAAGAAGTGTCTGTTTGCTCCCGTGGACTGAACCAAGATGCCCTCCATCGAACAACTTTACCAGCAACTTAAGGAAGAATTGAGGGCAGCGAAGATGGAGATACGGCGATTGACCGAGGAAAACAAGAGGATTCGTAGTAGTCCTCCTGTTTCGAGTCCTCAGGTCAAGAAGGGATCGTGGTCAGTGGCTGGACAGCAGGGGACGACGAAGTTGACGATCAAGAAGACGAATGGAAAGCCAGAAACGATGAAGAAGAAAGAGACTGCTGTGGAAACTCCCGTGGAAACCTCAAATGCATTCTCGGTGCTACCCGACGAATGTGAGTCTACTACTGGGATCGTCACGACGAACGACAACAAGGAAGGTAAGAATATTGTTGTTGTTGGGGATAGCCAGGTTAGATACATGGATAGGGCATTCTGCTTGAAGGACAGGAGTAGGAGACAAAGGGTATGCTTTCCTGGGGCTGGGATGGAGGACATTGTTAGCCGGCTTGACAACATCATGAACGGTAATGGGATCAATCCTATTATTTGCCTCAGTGCTGGAGGCAATGATGTAGGCAAGCGTAGAAGTGAGGATTTAGTTAGAAAGTTCAGGACAGCTATAGACATGATTAGGAAGAAGGGGGGCGCCCTGTTATATGTGGCATTTTGCCAAGAAGAGGTGTTGGTAATGAATGGTTGTCCAGAGCAATTGGTATTAATTGTTGGCTGGATAAACACTGTAAGGATAATGCAGTACCATTCATTGACAACTGGGACAACTTCTATGGCCGAAATGACATGTATGCCAGGGATGGGGTTCACTTATCCAGGGCAGGTGTGGGTTTTCTTGCTAACTCAGTTGAGGGGGTTGTTAGGACTTTAAACTAGGATTAGTTAGAGGTATGGGTTTAGAAATGATTAATAATGAGTATGGATATATTGACTTATGCTCTGATATTAAGAATCTTAATAGTAACTGTCATGGAGTAACTCTGGGTAATGATAATTTCAGAAATTGTATAAAAACAAAGATGAATAGGAAAAATGTGCAGAAGAAAAAACATATGATGGTATTTTATGCTAACAGTCGAAGTGCAAGAAATAAAATTAATGAACTACGTTTGGTAGCATGTTCTGGGAACTTTGATATCATTGCATTAACTGAAACGTGGTATGATTTAAAGAGTCGGGATATGACTGCTGAGTGTAATATTCAGGGATTTAAGTAATTCAATGTGGATAGATGTAATGGGAAGGGGGGAGGAGTTGCATTGTATGTTCGAGAAAATATTAATTGCTGCATAAAAACAGGTATAAAAATTGATGGAGCAGTAACAGAGTCTGTTTGGGTAGAGTTCGTGGAGGGTCAAGAAAAACTAATTCTAGGTGTAATATACCGACCTCCAGGCTTGGATCACGATAGAGGGAGACTTCTTTGGGACGAAATTGTTAGGGCTTCTGGACACAGTAACGTAGTCATAGTAGGGGACTTTAACTTTAGCCAAATTGACTGGAATTCTTTGACAGGTAATCTAGAGTCCAGTGACTTCATGGAAACAGTTCAGGACTGTTTTCTGAAACAGAGTGTAACTGAACCTACCAGGGGTAATAATTTGCTAGACCTAGTCTTGTCAAATAAGGAAACACTCGTGAATAATCTGGAGATCACTGAAGAGCTTGCCGCAAGTGATCACAAATCCATCACCTTTAGCATTAATTGGGAATGCAAGAATAATGATAATACAGTAAAAATTCCCGATTTTCGTTCTGCCAATTATAATGGACTTAGGGAACATCTGTCTAATCTTGATTGGGGTTATCTAGCTAATGATTTTATTAACGATAATCATACTTATGAATATGAAGGGATCTGCTTTTATGATTGTTTTCTTAATAATGTACACAGTGCCCAGAGTATATACATTCCCCAGAGAGAAATTAGGTCTAATAATAACGATCCCAAATGGGTTAACAGGAGGCTAAAGCATCTATTAGGGGAGAAAAGGGGAATTTATAGGCGCATCAGAAGAGGAGAGGTTAACCTTACTGACCAATATGTTCAGCTTAAAAGAGAAGTAAAAAAGGCGATTAGAAAGGCTAAACGTGACTATGAAATTAGAGTTGCTAATGAATCAAAGACTAATCCAAAGGGGTTCTTTCAAGTGTATAGGACGAAGGTGAAGGAAAAAGTAGGACCTCTGAAATCTGGGAATGGACAGCTGACGGATAATGAACTGGAAATGTGTTCCTTATTTAATGACTATTTTTTGTCAGTTTTTACACAGGAAGATGTAAATGAGATTCCAGTAATTAACAATTATTTAGTTCCTGATGAATTTAAGTTAACTAATATTACTGTCACGAGGGACATGGTTATTAAACAGATAGACAAACTGAAACAAAATAAGTCCCCGGGACCCGATGAGTTGTTTTCAAGGGTACTTAAGGAATGCAAGATGGAGCTTAGTCAGCCATTAACGAGTGTATTCAATGCGTCCATCCTTACCAGTGTTGTGCCAGAGATGTGGAAGATGGCTAATGTGGTTCCTATATTCAAATCAGGGGATAAGTCCACTCCTTCAAATTACCGTCCAATAAGCCTGACATCTATAGTGGGCAAGTTATTAGAATCAATTATAGCTGACATTATCAGAAGTCACCTTGAAGAGCATAACTTGATAAATGAATCTCAGCATGGATTCACGAGAGGTCGTTCCTGCCTGACAAACTTACTGACGTTCTTCAATAGAACATTTGAGGCAGTTGACAGTGATAAGGAATATGATATTGTTTATTTGGATTTTAGTAAAGCCTTCGACAGAGTACCTCACAAGAGACTCTTAAGAAAAGTGGCAGCTCATGGTATAGGAGGTAAAGTTCTAGCATGGATTGAGGCATGGCTTACCAATAGAAAGCAGAGAGTTACCATTAACCCTTTGACTGTCGCGGTCGTATATGTACGTCATAGGAGATACAGTGTTTGATGTATCTATACGCATAAATTCTAGCGGCTTCAAATCAAGCAGGAGAAAGCTGGTAGGCCCACATGTGAGAGAATGGGTCTCCATGGTCAGTGTGCACCATATAAAAAAAATCGGGGAGCCAGTGGTGCATTGTGGGAATACCATTTCAGTAGTCCTTTTTCAGCATGTCTAGCGGTAAGAAATATGTGACTTCCCTTCAAATCTGGGACTCTTCTCTTCCCAAGTGATGCTCTAACAGGATGGAAGTGTCAATGAAGATCAATTTCATGATTTCGAGGAGTTTGAGACCAAAAGCAATGGAGGAGGAGGAGGAGGAGGAAGAGGAGGAGGAGGAAGAGGAGGAAGAGGAGGAGGAAGAAGAGGAGGAGGAAGAAGAGGAGGAGGAAGAAGAGGAGGAGGAAGAAGAGGAGGAGGAAGGAAGGAGGAAGAGGAAGGAAGGAGGAAGAGGAAGGAAGGAGGGAGGAGGAGGAAGGAGGGAGGAGGAAGAAGGAGGGAGGAGGAAGAAGGAGGGAGGAGGTGGGAGGGAGGAGGAGGAAGGAGGGAGGGAGGAAGAAGGAGGGAGGGAGGAGGAGGGAGGGAGGAGGAGGAAGGTGGAAGGAGGAGGAGGAAGAAGAAGAAGAAGAAGAAGAAGAATAAGAAGAATAAGAATAATAATAATACCTAATACCTAATAATAATAATATGTAATAATATGTTCCCTTGAGGCATGAAAACAGTTCACCCCATGACAGTGACAAGATAAGGGGAGATAACATCTGATAAGAGCTGACCTTTGATGAGCGTAAACGAGGGTGGAGGGAGGGGGGCAGCTGTCCATCTGTCAAGAGCCAGGAGGAGGAGGAGGAGGAGGAGGAGGAGGAGGAGGAGGAGGAGGAGGAGGGGGAGGAGGAGGGAGAGGAGGAGGAGGAGGAGGCGGAGGAGGAGGAGGAGGAGGAGGCGTAGCAGGAGGAGGAGGAGACGGAGCAGGAGGAGTAGGAGGAGGAGGAGGAGAAGGAGGAGGAGGAGGAGGAGAAGGAGGAGGAGGAGGAGGAGGAGGAGGAGGAGGAGGAGGAGGAGGAGGAGGAGGAGGAGGAGGAGGAGGAGGAGGAGGAGGAGGAGGAGGAGGAGAAGGAGGAGGAGTAGGAGTAGGAGAAGGAGGAGGAGGAGAAGGAGGAGGAGAAGGAGGAGGAGAAGGAGAAGGAGGAGGAGAAGGAGGAGGAGAAGGAGGAGGAGAAGGAGGAGGAGAAGGAGGAGGAGAAGGAGGAGGAGAAGGAGGAGGAGAAGGAGGAGGAGGAGAAGGAGGAGAAGGAGGAGGAGAAGGAGGAGGAGAAGGAGGAGGAGAAGGAGGAGGAGAAGGAGGAGGAGAAGGAGGAGGAGAAGGAGGAGGAGAAGGAGGAGGAGGAGGAGAAGGAGAAGGAGAAGAAACATTTGTCTGTCTGTCTATTTGTCTGTCTGCCAAACTCCCTGTCTATCCATCTAGCTCTGTCTCAGAGAGAGCCACAAGACTGTGTCATCATCACCTTTACTCACATCTTCAAGCAGAGTATAGCACTTTGTCTGGATTTTTTGGGTTATCCTAGGTAATTTACACTATGTATAGTTGTATTTATGTGTACCTGTGAGACAGAGATAGACAGAGAGAGAGAAAGAGAGACAGATTGAAAGAGATAGAATGAGGGAGAAAGATAATTAGATAGAATGGAGGGGGAAGCAGCATCCGACCCCATTGTTTTGACAGCAGTAGGGGCAGTGACTAATGAGACAATATGTCATTTTGACAGCTGCCCACTCCTGACTCAAAACAATTATAAGCCACACACTCGCACACAAGACAAGCTTGCTGAAGGGTGATAATAGCAGTTTTATGAAAGTATCTAGTGACTATATATGTGTATATATATTATAGAAACCAGAAGCAAGAAGGGAAGGCAGGAATGAAGGAAGGACTAGATGAAAGGAAGGAAAAAAGTAATGAAGGACAGATGAAGGAATGTAGGAAGAGAGGTGGAATGCCCTCCAGGTAGCCTCCAGGAAGGAAAGGAATGAAGGAAATTAGGAAGGAAGGATGACACACGACCATTTACCTAGGATAGCTACATAACACAACTGCCTGCTAATACTTTGAAGAAAACTGCTCAGACGAGGTGTTTTGTCTTTGCACATAAAAAAAAAATTCAACAAAAATGCACACACACTGATTTTATGTGTGAGAGTGTAAAACACCATTGTGTATGACACCATGTTTTATGTGTGAGAGTGTAAAACACCACTGTGTATGACACCATGTTTTATGTGTGAGAGTGTAAAACACCACTGTGTATGACACCATGTTTTATGTGTAAGAGTGTAAAACACCACTGTGTATGACACCATGTTTCACAGAGTTCCACAAGCTGCAGAACTTCTAGGAGTATGTTCAGTGACTGTATATTGGTATATATATTATAGAACAATAGTAATAAAAAATTTTTTGTATTGTTTGTTTTTGTAAACAAGTTTTGTAAACAATATATTGATAATTATGTTTGTGTGCTTATTGTGTTGTATACAACGAGTGTATATATGTACATTGCACCTTACTTTGGTCTCACAGGCCACATAAGTTATGTAAAAAAATAAAATAGTGAAAAAAACAACAAACCTTCAAATACAAGTAAACCAAAGTTTACCGGGTGAGCGGCAGTCGCCGCTGTTGCCATACGCGGCTCATTTTCTGCAAACTTCATGCCTCTATATCTCGGTAAGTACTGATGGGAAAAATTTTTTTTGGGGACTAAAACAATCAGAAAAATAATCTTAACATTTTCATAAGAAAAAATAATTTTTTTTTTTTTCGAATATTTTGCGACACCAGGAGCAACTTCAGGATTGGGCCCTTCGACAGTCAAAGGGTTAATGGAGTGAAATCTGAATGGGGATTAGTCATTATTGGCGTTCCACAAGGATCAGTTTTAGGCCCTCTCTTGTTCATAATTTACATTAATGACCTTGATGAAGGGATTACTAGTGACATGAGTAAGTTTGCTGATGATACAAAGATAGGCCGTATAATTCACTCTGAGGAGGATATCAATGAACTCCAGGACGATTTGAACAAATTAATGTCTTGGTCTGAGAAATGGCAGATGAAGTTTAATGTGGATAAGTGTAAGGTACTTGCCCTTGGTAATGAAAATAACCCTCGAAGCTATAATCTAGGTGAAGTAGAGCTTGGTCATACAGAATGTGAAAAAGACTTGGGAGTCATGGTAAGCAGAAATCTAAAGCCAAGACAGCAGTGCCTCAGTGTGCGCAACAAGGCCAACAGATTACTTGGATTTATCTCAAGAAGTGTAAGTAACAGAAGTCTAAAAGTTATTTTACAGCTCTATACATCACTAGTGAGGCCTCATTTAGATTATGCTGCTCAGTTTTGGTCCCCTTACTACAGGATGGACATAGACTCATTAGAGAACATACAGAGAAGAATGACTAAAATGATTTACTGTGTAAGGAACCTCCCGTATGAAGATAGACTTAAAGCCTTAAATCTCCACTCTCTGGAGAGGCGTAGAATGAGGGGAGATATCATTGAAGTGTATAAGTGGATGACGGGCATAAACAAGGGAGACATTAATAAAGTACTGAGGGTGTCGAACCAGGTAAGAACCAGGAATAATGGATTTAAGTTGGATAAATTTAGATTTAGAAAGGACATAGGTAAGTACTGGTTTTCTAACAGAGTTGTAGATGCGTGGAACAGTCTTCCCAGTGGGGTGATAGAGGCTAGGACCTTGGGTAGCTTTAAGAAGAGACTGGACAAATATATGAGAGGGAGGGGCTGGGTTTGATTGGTGTTGGGGGGTGCGGGAGTTGTTTCTTGAGTAGCTTTAGGTAGATGTCGTTTTGATAAGGACCTGCCTCGTATGGGCCAGTAGGCCTTCTGCAGTGTTCCTACATTCTTATGTTCTTATTTATAGCAAGTGTGGTGCTCAGGACACATCCCTGGGTGGACACCTTCAACTTGGACACAGTCCGAGGAAAGCAGATCATTAACAGAAATGTCTCTCAGATAAGAAGTTCTTAAGGAAAAATGGCAGATTGCCTTGAAGGCCTAAGGAGTGAGCTTGGGCCAAGATGTCATACTTCCAAGTTGTGTCATATGCCTTCTCAAGATCAAATGAGATGGTGATAACTGAGTGGCTATTGGCAAGGCATTATGAGTACAGTGGACCCTTGGGTAACAATTTTAATCCATTCCAGAGAGCTTGTCCTTAACCGATTTTATTGTTAGCCAAATTAATTTTTCCCATAAGAAATAATGGAAATCCAATTAATCTGTTCCAGACACCCAAAAGTATTAAATTTTTTTTTTTCACATGAAATATACAATTTCCTACACAGAAAACAATGATACTTGAAGAATAAATACTACATGAAAATAAATGACACCTACTTTTATTGAAGATTTATTGATGAGTGATGATTTATTGAAGAATTATTGATGAGTGATGAAATGGGAGGGGAGATGATGGAGGTGTATTATTGTTTGGAAGGGGAATCCCCTTCCATAAGGACTTGAGGTAACAATTTTTTTTCTGGGGTTACTTCCCTTTTTTTTTTAATGCTACTGGGAACAACTTGACAGTCGCTGGACCTCTGTACCTCGCGTTCCTTAAAGATTTTCCTAAAATGGGCCACAACATTGTCACTGTAAAAGTCACCAGCATGGCTTGCAATAGTTGTGTCAGGGTGATGCTCATCCATAAAGGCTTGCACCTTTGTCCACATTGTACAAATGTCCTTAATCATTGAAGAAGGCAACTTCCTCCATCTCTCTCTCTCCTCCTCTGAAGCAATTTTCTCAGTTGTGGTCTCTTGTCAGTAGTGGAGTGACACACATCTTACATCATGCTTCAAGGGAACTTATTATTATTATATACTCCCACGTATCCAAAACATTGCTGGAACCTATAAACACTACAATGGAATCCCGAGTTTCGAACGCATCAACTATTGAACGCTTTGAGTTTTGACTGATTTTTTTTGCACCAATTTTGTCCCGAGTATCGAACTTGCCCAGTGTTTCGAACTGTGCACCAGACTTGTCCGCTTGCCCGCGTCCCCCCGCACAGGCATCATGAGCCAGTCTGGCTTTGTTTATGCTTGAGTGAACACTAACCTGTGCACTCATTAAAATTTCACTATTAATTGTGCTCGGTGCTCGTGTAACTGTGAAATAAGCTACCATGGGCCCAAAGAAACTTGCTAGTGGCACCCCTGTGGTAAAGAAAGTGAGAAACACCATAGATGTGAAGAAGGAAATGGTACAAAAATATGAGAGTGGTGTGTGACTTATGGAGCTTGCCAGGATATATGGCAAAAACAAATCAACAATCACTTCTATCCTGGCAAAGAGAAAAGAAATCAAGGAAGCTGATGTTGCAAAAAGTGTTGATATGCTAACCAAAAATAGCAGAAGAGGTTGAGAAGTTGTTGATTATGTGGATCAAGGATAAAGAGATAGCAGGTGATAGTGTTTCAGAGATGATCATTTGTGAAATGGCAAGACAACTGCATGACGATCTCATAAAGAAAAGGCCTGCAACGAGTGCTGCTATTAGTGACTTTAAGGCCAGCAGAGGCTGATTTGTCAGATTTAAGAAGTGTAGTGGCATACACAGTGTGGTAAGCCATGGGGAGGCTGCCAGTTCAGACAAACGTGGAGCTGAAACATTCGTAACTGAATTTTGGGAGTATGTAAAGACTGAAAAATTCAAACCCAAACACGAGTTCAGCTGTGACGAAACAGGCCTGTTTTGGAAGAAAATGCCAAAGAGGACCTACATAATACAGGAGGAAAAGGCACTGTTAGGACACAAGCCTATGAAAGACAGGTTAACTCTCTTGTTTTGTGCTAATGCTAGTGGGGATTTTAAAGTGAAGCCTTTACTGGTGTATCACTCAGAAAATCCCAGAGTGTTCCAGAAAAACAATGTTGTCAAGAATAGATTGTGTGTTGTGGAAAGCTAATAATGGAGCATGGGTCACAAGGCAAATTTTCAGAGTAGGTCCATTAAGAGTGTGAAAAAATATCTCCTGGAAAATAAATTGCCACACAAGTGCCTCCTGTTACTGGGCAATGCTCCGGCACATCCTCCAAACTTGGTAGACCTACTGTCTAGGGACTTCAGTTTCATCACAGTGAAGTTCTTGCCTCCTAACACCACTCCTCTCCTCCAGCCCATGGACCAGCAGGTCATTTTTAACTTAAAAAAACTCTACACAAAAGCAGTGTTTGAAAAGTGCTTTGAAGTGACCTCAGACACTCAGTTGACCCTAAGAGAGTTCTGGAGGAATCACTTCAATATCTACAACTGCATAAGCCTTATAGGTAAGGCTTAGGAGGGAGTGACTTCCAGGACTTTGAAGTCTGCTTGGAGACAATTGTGGCCAGATTGTGTCCAATAGAGGGATTTTGAAGTATTTGAGGCTGACCTTGACCCTGCCGACCCTCTGCCTGTTGTGGAAGGTATTGTGGCATTGGGGAACTCCCTGGGGTTAGAGGTGAGTAGTGAGGATGTGGAAGAGTTGGCACAGGACCATAGGGAAGAGCTAACCACTGAAGAGCTGCAAGAGCTTCATTTGAAACAGTATCAGACCACAGCTCAGGAACTTGCTTCAGAAGAGGAGGAAGAGGGAGTGGATGAGGTACCTTCTTTACAGATTAAGGAGATTTGTGCAAAGTGGAATGATGTGCAAAGGTTTATGGAGAAGTACCACCCTGAGCAAGCTGAAACAAGCCATCTCTGCAAAAAGTTCAGTGACAGAACCATGTCCCACTTCAGGGACATCTCAAAGAGGCACCAGAAACAGAGGACTGAGGACAGTTATTTTGTTAGACAGATCCAGTGACTCTCAAGCTGGTCCTAGCAGCATTAAAAGACAAAGAAGGGAAGTAACCCCAGAAAAGGACTTGTTACCTAAAGTCTTTATGGAAGGGGATTCCCACTCCAAACACCAAGCCTCCCTCACTCCTCCCTATCTTCCAGATGCCATCAACAGTCTTCAATAAAGATAAGTAAAAATGTTATTTTGTATGTTTATTTAAGTTTATTTATCTATTACTAATTGTACTATGCATGTTTGTTGTGTATATGCAAAACTATAATTAATCTCTATAAAATGTATTTTTTTGTGAATATTTTTGGGTTTCTGGAACAGATTAATTATATTTACAGTACAGTATTTCTTATGGGAAATATTGCTTTGAGTTTCGACTGTAGAACGAGCTCCTGGAACAGATTAAGCTCGAAACTCGGGGTACCACTGTATGTACACCTACCATCCGACTTACGACCTGCTCGACTTACGACCACTCGACTTACGACCGTGTTTTTTATGCCAAATTTCTGGGAAATAAACAACTATTTGTGTTGTACACAGTGTTTATCCTAAACCTTACAGTATAAAATACAGTACTAGTAACATAAAAAGTAAAGTAAAACATGAAATACCAAAATAAAACAATAAAATAAAGTCATTACAAAAATGTTTTGTTGATATTCAGTAGTGAAGTTCGACTTACGACCATTTCAACTTACGACCGGTTTCTCGGAACCGAACTCGGTCGTAAGTCGGATGGTAGGTGTACATATTTCTAGATAACAGTATGTGACTAAGGTAGGTGAAAATGCTCACCTGTCAGTGTGTCTGTGACTATATGAGTACTATTTGAGTACCTAATATTAGTATCAGGACAAAGACTAACTACAAAATCACAAGAACTACTACAAATTGTAATTATCAGAACATAAAAATTATACAAATTAAAAAAAAAAATGAGAAAAAATGAATGTCAGAAACACTTCTGGAAGTGGCAGTGCTTCCTGTTGCCGTCAAATGAGCGACAAGTGCCAACTTTGCGACCTTATATCTCCATAAGTATTGACTCTAGAATTTTTTATATTACTTTATGTAAAAAAAAGTCTTCTTCATATAAAAAAAAAAATTTCTTTTCAAAATATTCAGAGTGCTGGGTGAGTGAACGTAGATCTACGTTTGGACAGTTAAGGGGTTAATGTGTTTTAACGCACATTAATCCCTTAACTGTCATGACTAAACTCATTACTACTGCAGTTAATAATCAGTTCATTATTACTGCTACTATTACACTGATGCCCACTCTCTAAACCCATTAGATCCTCTGTAACTTTTTGGCTACCTCCCACATGATGTGTAAAGGTGATCACCTCCCACATGATAGTGTATGGGTGACTATCTCCCATATAATAGTGAATGGGGTTACTACTTCTCAAATAATAGTGTGGTGTGTTCAAATGTAGTGATTGTGTTTGAAATAAGGCACAACTGCTCTGCTTAGAGTTAAATGGTAGAAATGTTCAAGTTGTCTGCCAGCATACCTTTCAGCATGACTCCTACATGCTGCCTGAGGTAAGCCCTGAGGCAAGTGTTTGAAACTAGAGGTCAGCATCAGTGACCTTTCAGTGTGACTCAAGCTAACCATTCATGTCTAGTAACAGTCTCTGTTTGCATGTGTTCCATACTAGTGACAAGTGTATGGGTGACTAACTCCCACATGATAATGTATATGTGGCTACCTCTCACATAATAGTGTATGGGGTATATAACAGAGACAAACTCTTACCAGTAATATCCTCCCACTCTGGAGACTGGAAGGAGTACTTGCCCTCCATAATATTACGCAGCATCACCATCTGTTTTCTGTGCCAGAATGGTGGACACCCAACCAACCTGAAACACATTATTATTAAATTATTATTTTATATTATAAAACAAGTTAAGGAAGCCTAGAGAACAAATTGATTTGTCAGTTAAAAATAGAAGAGAGTAGTTATTAAATGGAGAATTAGAGGTATTGGGAAGATGGAGGGAATATTTTGAGGAATTGTTAAATGTTGATGAAGATAGGGAAGCTGTGATTTCGTGTATAGGGCAAGGAGGAATAACATCTTGTAGGAGTGAGGAAGAGCCAGTTGTGAGTGTGGGGGAAGTTCGTGAGGCAGTAGGTAAAATGAAAGGGGGTAAGGCAGCCGGGATTGATGGGATAAAGATAGAAATGTTAAAAGCAGGTGGGGATATAGTTTTGGAGTGGTTGGGGCAATTATTTAATAAATGTATGGAAGAGGGTAAGGTACCTAGGGATTGGCAGAGAGCATGCATAGTTCCTTTGTATAAAGGCAAAGGGGACAAAAGAGAGTGCAAAAATTATAGGGGGATAAGTCTGTTGAGTATACCTGGTAAAGTGCATGGTAGAGTTATTATTGAAAGAATTAAGAGTAAGACGGAGAATAGGATAGCAGATGAACAAGGAGGCTTTAGGAAAGGTAGGGGGTGTGTGGACCAGGTGTTTACAGTGAAACACCTGGCTAAAGAGGTCTTTGTGGCATTTATGGATTTGGAAAAGGCGTATGACAGGGTGGATAGGGGGGCAATGTGGCAGATGTTGCAGGTGTATGGTGTAGGAGGTAGGTTACTGAAAGCAGTGAAGAGTTTTTACGAGGATAGTGAGGCTCAAGTTGGAGTATGTAGGAAAGAGGGAAATTATTTCCCAGTAAAAGTAGGCCTTAGACAAGGATGTGTGATGTCACCGTGGTTGTTTAATACATTTATAGATGGGGTTGTTAGAGAAGTAAATGCGAGGGTCTTGGCAAGAGGCGTGGAGTTAAAAGATTAAGAATCACACAAAGTGGGAGTTGTCACAGTTGCTCTTTGCTGATGACACTATGCTCTTGGGAGATTCTGAAGAGAAGTTGCAGAGATTGGTGGATGAATTTGGTAGGGTGTGCAAAAGGAGAAAATTAAAAGTGAATACAGGAAAGAGTAAGGTTATGAGGATAACAAAAAGATTAGGTGATGAAAGATTGGATATCAGATTGGAGGGAGAGAGTATGGAGGAGGTGAATGTATTCAGATATTTGGGAGTGGACGTGTCAGCGGATGGGTCTATGAAAGATGAGGTGAATCATAGAATTGATGAGGGGAAAAGGGTGAGTGGTGCACTTAGGAGTCTGTGGAGACAAAGAACTTTGTCCTTGGAGGCAAAGAGGGGAATGTATGAGAGTATAGTTTTACCAACGCTCTTATATGGGTGTGAAGCATGGGTGATGAATGTTGCAGCGAGGAGAAGGCTGGAGGCAGTGGAGATGTCATGTCTGAGGGCAATGTGTGGTGTGAATATAATGCAGAGAATTCGTAGTTTGGAAGTTAGGAGGAGGTGCGGGATTACCAAAACTGTTGTCCAGAGGGCTGAGGAAGGGTTGTTGAGGTGGTTCGGACATGCATGCGTGAGCGTGTTTGATAGGAGTGAATGGAGACAAATGGTTTTTAATACTTGACGTACTGTTGGAGTGTGAGCAAAGTAACATTTATGAAGGGGTTCAGGGAAACCGGCAGGCCGGACTTGAGTCCTGGAGATGGGAAGTACAGTGCCTGCACTCTGAAGGAGGGGTGTTAATGTTGCAGTTTAAAAACTGTAGTGTAAAGCACCCTTCTGGCAAGACAGTGATGGAGTGAATGATGGTGAAAGTTTTTCTTTTTCGGGCCACCCTGCCTTGGTGGGAATCGGCCAGTGTGATAATAATAAAAAATAATAATAATTATAAAACAAAATAAAAATAAAATATAAAATAAAATATGATTATTATTATTATTGTTATCATTACTGTATTATATTATTTTATAATAATAATATTATTTTATTATTACAGGCAGGCCCCGGTTTATGGCGCTTTGCTTCTCAGTGATTTGCTAGCACGGCAGTTTTCAATTATACCCAATTATTCAAATATATGGCACCTACTTCACTATTATGGCAGCTGGGCATCCACGCACCATTTTCTCTGTTTATGCCCTCCATGAGCTCCGTGTCTCTTTGGATTCTGTCAGGAAACTTTTACAAAGTTTCAAGTGCTTTAAAGTTATTGCGTATACAGCCTCTCCTCACTTAGCAATGTACAGGTACCATCCGACTTACAACTGAGCTTGGTTCCAACCGACCGGTCATAAGTCAAAATGGAAGAAAGTCAAACCTTACTACTGAATATCAGTTAGTTTAATATCTTTATGATGCACCCCATATCCATCCTGTGGGTGGGAGTCAAAAGATTACAGAGGTACATACTGAATATCAACATTACATTTTTGTAATGGCTTTATTTTATTGTTTTATTTTGGTATTTCATTTTTTACTTTACTTTTTCTGCTGTTAGTACTGTATTTTATACTGTAAGGTTTAGGATAAACACTGTGTACGTGTACAACACAAACAGTTGTTTATTTCCCAGAAATTTGGCATACAAAATGTGGTTATAAATTGAGTGGTTGTATGCCAACCAGGTCGTAAGTCGGATGGTAGATGTATACTTGTTTACTGACAATTCGGACTTATGACAGGTTCTCTGACCAGTATGCATACCTAAATAATGCATGTTAGAGCTGATTTCCTCTATTCTGTTTATTACAATATAGTACAGTACACTACTGTATAAACATTTAAAAATATCATACCAGAAATGTTATAAAAGGTGTAAAGGTGATAATAAAACAATATCAAAGATAGATGACACAAACCCACTACCATTATAGTATGCTCCTCACTTAGCGACGAATTAATTTACCAACGTGGTCTTAAGAACCAAACTCCATCACTAAGTGAGGAGAGGCTGTATTATACACCAATTTTGTGTTAAAATGGCATCTAAGGGTAGTTGTGATAAAAAGCGGAGTTGTAAGGCTCTTCTTACTTTGAGTGCAAATTTACAAAATATTATGTACATTCATTTTACTGCCATATCATTTTTTTAAGGCCTGGCTCTATTGCTTAATTAATATATGATAGTGTAAACATGTTATCAAACTTTAATATGCATTATAAAGCAAAAAAAGGCAATTCAGTTTACAGCAACAGCCAGGAACCTAATCTCTGCCATATAATCAGGGGGCCCGACTGTATTATATTAGTATATTATTATTATTTTATTATTACATTATCATTTAATTATATTATTAACCCTTAAACTGTCCAAACGTAGGTCTATGTTCACGTGTGTAGCTCTACGGTCGTAGATCTACGTCTGATTTTACATGCTTTCTTATGTAAAAACAACATAGCTCTACATTTGGAGCACTACGCACACGAACGTAGATCTATGTTCACTCACGTAGCACTCCGAACGTAGATCTACTTTTTTTTTTTACACAAAGCACGTAAAATCGAACGTAGATCTACATTTAGGGTTAACCCTTAAACTGTCCAAACATAGATCTGAGTTCGCTCACGCAGCGCTCCAAATGTAGATGTACTTTTTTTTTTTTACATGCTTTCAAATGGAGAAAATCAAGGTCGGAGTGTGATGCATGTAAACATAGGTCTATGTTTGGACAGTTTAAGGGTTAAGAGTTAAAGGTGGTGTTATGTTGATGGGGAGCTCAAAATCAGTAGGGGTTGTACAGCACCTGGTACATTGGAGGAGGGAGGTAATAATAAATCAAGTCAAGGGAGAGAGTAGCTTCAACTCCTCGGATGAAGAGCTCTTCACTGGTATGAAAGCGTACTCATGGAAGTGACAAGAATTAATACAAATCAGAAATGGTGGATAGGAAATAAGATGAAGAGGCAGAACGAGAGGAAAGAACATGGAGGAAATAAGGAAGACAGGGAAAAAGAGGAATAGGAGGAATTGAGAAAGAAAAGGAAATGAAGAATAGTAGGAAATGAAGAGTCACGGCAGCGGCAGCGGCAGCAGCGACTTCCAAGCTCCGTACTTTTCTCCAACTACCAGAGCTACCAATGCTCCTATGATGACCTAGTTACAAGCAAAACTGCACTACCCAACATAGCACCCAGAATGACCAAAGATTACCAACAGTGAAACCTACAAATCGAAAATAAGAGAGATCAAAGGAAGACTGCACACAAACCGAAAGCAACACCCCGCTGCCAGCCGAACAACGTAACCCTAAGCTTTGTATACCACAACTTCTTCTTAACAGCAACAATTCCTGTAGTATTATGAGGCGCAATCTAAGAGGAAACAGCACCAAGGCCAGCAAGAAAACACCGAAAAATAAACTATTCAACAAGTGTAGTCAGGAGGACGCCGGCCCAGCAACCACCCCACTCACCACAACTCAAGGCGACACCACAACAATAACAACAAACATGGCTGCCGCCAGCCCATCCTCCCCTCTCTTCCCCGGATTCAACCTACCAAGTAGTCTCTCAGGTATGACCAACGATCCAGATACCCTAAAGACATGCATCTCCAACTTAGTTATTGAAAATATGAATCTTCGAGAGACGCTAACAAAACAAGACACCAGGATGACACAACTCGAAAACAAAATCCTCAGTCTTGAACAAAAGTTATCAACACCTGGAATGACTAACTGTGACAAGACCATCCAAGCAGTCATAGATAGCCATACCCAACAAATAATATCTCTTAATACAAAGGTTGAAGAAGCAGTAAAACAATGGAAGAACAACTTAGATAACCAGTTCAGTGACTACTTTGCTCTCCAAGAAGATAAAACTGAGCAAGATAAACTATCGGACGCAGTAATAGTTAACAGTCCACTTTTTCCCAGTGATATGAACCAAACAAACAGTAAAGAAATTACTCTGCAGATCATAAAGGACAAAACTAGTGTTACTGTACCAGAGTCTGAAATAAAAGAAGCCAGGTTACTAGGATCCCATGGTAGGAAAAGTGTTATGCTTAGATTCCACTCACATGATAGGAAAAAAGACTTAATTATTGCATCTATTAAAGTAAAGAAAGAGGTATACATAAACGAGTGTCTTACCAAAAAACGTCAGAACCTCCTGTATAGAGTCAGAAAACTTAAGCGAGAGAATAATGACACAATACACCAATGCTTCACACGGGATGGGAAAATTCTAGTTAGGAAAACAAATGTAGGTCAACTGTACACAATCACGAACGAGAATGATCTATCACGATTTCTCAGGGATACTAATCTTACAGAGAATAACTAAACAATGTCCAACTTAAAAGCCTACGTAGTGTAGTGTATGTTTTGCTCCATTATTGTTCAAATTTCATTGTACAATCTCTTAGTAATTAAATACTCAACTACCTCATTTTGTAATTTTACTAGTAAGCATAAATCACCTTATGTGATTTTCTTATTTACTATTGTTCTCTTGAACACTAGCTGAATTGATACTTTCTCTGTCCATATTACTACCTCTTATTTTTTTAAATACTATCAATTGATATTACTTACTAAAATTAATAAATATCATTTTTACTAAAATTTCTATTTACTCTTAACATTTTTGACATTTAATAACCATTACTTGTCTAATTACCTTTACCTGTTTTAATACCACATTTACTATCCTAGATTACTCTTAATTACCTTGTACTGCCATATAACCTCAAGTATAACTACCAGTGCAATATTGAATGAAATAAACATTACTTTTTCACTTTTTTGTAATCATTATTACTTATTAAAATTTTTATTAAACACCATATTTACTACCAGTCAATTTTACTTTTGTACATTAAACATTATTTTATAATTCCCATAACATTTTGTTGCCAAATTTTCAAGTTTTTATATTCAACCCCAACCTTTGTATTATCCTTTGTACCTGTGTACCTGGGTACCTGTCTACCATCTTACTATCATATTATAACCAAGACATTACCATTGTGATTTTTTACTATTATTCTTTTGGTACTTTAATTGTGAATTTTATTTTGTCAATTTAAATCTATAGTTATAATCTTGATCTTGTCAACAACCTATACTAGATTCTAGTGCAATTGCAAGTACCATTTCAAATTGTATTTTTATATTATAAGTTTATATTATAATTCCTACCATCTGTCCATTTAACTTTTCTTACCATTACTTAATTTTAGTCCCTTATATATTTTCTCCTTTATTTTAGCTTATATAACTATCCTAGTTTATATATCCACAACTGTTAAAATAATCAAGGTGCTATTCTCAGGTGCTAAAGTAGAATAAGCTCACAATTTTGCCATTATATTCCAAAGCTCATTTATTTGATTACCACTTTGTTGTTCACCACAACCTATATTAGTCCCTTTTTATTATAATTTTAAACTATAATTCTAACTTTAAAAAATTACCTTTATAGTACTACCTACTATCATATTCCCAAGCACTATTATATGATCATCACTTTATTTGTATTAGTCCCTTAGCTCATTATTTTACATTTGTTAAATAATCCAGGTGCTCTTTTTTAGCTTAAGACTATTTACTTTGTTTTATACTTAATTCTAACTATAGATTCACTACAAATCTTATGATTACAAGCATTGATCCTGATACCAACCTCTTATTTAATGACTTAAATGAATCAAACAGTTACTGTAATTACTACACTGCAGAACAATCAAAGGCACTTCTCAGTGCCAACAACAACATAACTATCTTTAACTACAATATCAGATCTTTAAGCAAGCATTACGATGACCTCATAGCATTACTAAATTCCTTACATGCCAATATGTCCATCATTACACTAACTGAAACCTGGCTAAAGCCTGATAGTACAGATGTCTATGCCATTCCTGGTTACACAGCCATACACAACTGTAGGCCAGACCAACAAGGGGGTGGCACAGCCATATACTACTCAGACCAACTAGAATGTATCACTAATACTTGCACAAGGGATGAACATGGGGAATATATAATAGCTAAATTCAAATCCAAATACCTACAAAAACCTCTTACATTGATAAACATCTACAGAGTTCCACAGTCAAACATTAGCCAATTTAGTCAAAATCTAGGAAGTATGATAACTGATGCACGCATGAACAAAGATCACTTACTACTCTCAGGTGACTTCAATATAAATCTCCTGCAAGACCAGGACCCACACGTTACTGAATTCACAAACACAATGAGTAATTGTATGTTACTACCAGCAGTAACAAAACCTACAAGAGTTACAGAGACTAGTGTTTCCCTACTTGACCACATCTGGACCAACACCATATCCCCTTTAAAATCAGGCATAATTACAGATAATACCACAGACCACTACCCTACTTTCCTCATAACAACTCTAGGTAAACTACCCCAAGACACTACTAAAGTCACCTTCAGACTTCACAATGAGGCAGCCATTAATAACTTCACAACAGCATTAGCAAACACTGATTGGCACACTGAGCTAGAAATCTATACAGATATTGACGAATGTATTAATAATTTTCTAAAAAAGACCCAATACCTCTATAACAAGCACTGCCCTAAAAAAACTAAACAGATGACAGCAAAGAGACTGAACAGTCCCTGGCTAACACCCAGCATTCTCAAATCCATAAATACAAAACACCAATATGAAAAACAGTACAGAATGGGTCACATAACCAGAGACCAAACAAAACGTTACTCGTCAATCCTAACCAGCCTGATAAGAAGGGCAAAAAAATTGTATTATGAGAACAGATTATCCAACTTACGAGGTGATATTAAAAAGACCTGGAAAACCCTATCAGAAATTCTGGGAACAAAAAAGATATCACGAAATAGCGAAATAAAATTAGCAAAATCAGATGAACCCCAACTCCCACCAACAGAAACAGCAAACAGACTCAATGATTTCTTCTCCACTATAGGACAAAACCTTGCCAATAAAATCCCAAGCTCAGATACCCCACCAAATGACTACCTCACCGGCAACTACCCGAACACACTGTTCCTAGCTCCGACTAACCCATACGAAGTCTCCCTTATTATCAATGCACTAAAAAACAAGGCAGGAGATTTAAGTACCTTACCACCCTTTATATACAAAAAAGTGTCACAAGTGCTATCTCCAATCATTGCAACACTCTTTAACAAATCCATTGAATCCTCCACCTTCCCTACAGTACTCAAAATAGCAAGGGTCACCCCGATCCACAAAGGAGGAGACCAAACAGAGTTGAATAACTATAGGCCAATATCCAACTTACACCCTCTCTCAAAAATCTTCGAAAAATTAATTCATAAACGAATCTACTCCTACCTTATCTCCCAAAACATACTCAACCCCTGCCAATTTGGATTCAGGCTTAATAAAAATACTAATGATGCTATTATACACATGCTAGAACATATATACACTGCAATAGAGAAAAAAGAAGTCCCACTGGGGATCTTCATTGACTTACGTAAAGCTTTTGATACAGTTGACCATGACTTGCTCCACGTAAAATTGTCACACTATGGTATAAGAGGGCACTCCCTCAACTACCTCAAGTCATACCTCAGCAACAGAAGCCAATATGTGTACGCAAATGGGGCAAACTCTTCTGCGCAACCAATTACAGTTGGTGTCCCACAGGGAAGTGTCCTTGGCCCTCTTCTCTTTCTCCTATACATAAATGACCTTCCAAATGCTTCGCAATTACTCAAACCCACACTATTTGCAGATGACACTACATACGTCTTCTCTCACCTGAGCCCAGTCACACTAGCCAATACTATAAATACCGAATTACAGAAAATATCTACCTGGATGAGGACTAACAAACTTACACTAAACATTGACAAAACCTACTTCATTCAGTTTGGTAACAGAGCTACAGATGTCCCTCTTAACATAATGATAAACGGATCACCTATCACAAAGCTAACAGAGGGAAAATTCTTAGGAATCCACCTTGATAATAGACTCAAATTTCATACACATATACAACAAATTTCTAAGAAAATTTCCAAGACTGTAGGCATACTATCGAAGATACGGTACTATGTTCCACAGTCAGCCCTCCTGGCCCTATATCACTCTCTTATTTACCCCTATCTCACCTATGGAATTTGTGCATGGGGCTCAACAACAATTAACCATCTCAGACCACTAATTACCCAACAAAAGGCTGCAGTTAGAATGATAACAAATTCTCACTACAGGCAGCACACTCCACCAATATTCAATACACTAAACCTACTCACCATACAAAACATCCATACTTATTACTGCACCTATTACATACATAGAACACTTAACACTGATATTAACCCTCCCCTCAAACATCTCCTTGCCAACCTCAACAGAACACATGACCATAACACAAGGCACAGATCACTCTTTGATGTTCCTCGTGTTCATCTCACACTATGCAAAAACTCAATGCACATAAAAGGCCCTAAAATCTGGAATTCATTACCTGTAAATATAAAAGAAACACTACCTGTTTATAAATTCAAGTCTCTACTCAAAGATCACTTACTCACCCAAAACCAAATAAATACTGAATAACTGAACCTTATAAATTGTATATCTTAAATGTTTCTCACAATTATATCACATAAATGTTAAACCTAAAACCGAATCTAACTTTATTATTTTTTAAATACACTACCTAACAGAATCCTTCATATGACCTGTCTTTGTAATACTCACTTGTGCTTTATAGTAATCTGTTTACATTAATGTTTTATCACTGACTTCATCATTGCTTAGTTAATCTTAAGTTAATTTTAAGCCAGCCCGTAATGCTATGCATAGTATAAGTGGCTTTGGCATACTGCTCTTATCTGTATTTTTTTTGTACCTCTGTATGTGTGCACAAATTTAAAATAAATAAATAAATAAATAAATAAAGTGAGTAAGAGAAGGAAATGAGGAAGAGGAGGAAAACAGGAAATGAGGAAGAGGAGGAGGTGAGTAAGAGGAGGAAGAGGAGGAAGAAGTAAGAGAAGGAAAGGAGGAAGAAGTAAGAGAAGGAAAGGAGGAAGAGGAGGAAGAAGTAAGAGAAGGAAATGAGGAGGAGGAGGAAGAAGTAAGAGAAGGAAATGAGGAAGAGGAAGAAGAGGAGGAAGAAGTGAGTAAGAGAAGCAAATGAGGAAGAAGGAGTAAGTAAAGAAGCAACTTTCAAACACGTATGTACGTACATACTCATATACACATACACACACGCTCTGGTCCACACAGGAGTCAGGAGCTGTTATTCAACCACTGCAATACACGAGTCACATACTGGTGTACAATAAAGAGCTGAACTATAATCTTGTTTTCACAGCATCAAAACTGAGTCAACCATCAACAATGTTCAGCATCACCAACACACACATCAACAATATTCAGCATTACCAACATAAACATCAATTGCATCTGCTAGAAAAATGACAGGATGGATAATGAGAACCTTCAAAACTAGGGATGCCAAGCCCATGATGACACACTTCAGGTCACTTGTTCTATCTAGGCAGGAATATTGCTGCACACTAACAGCACCTTTCAAGGCAGGTGAAACTGCTGACCTAGAAAATGTACAGAGAACCTTCACGGCACGCATAACTGAGATAAAACACCTCAATTACTGGGAGCGCTTGAAGTTCCTGAACTTGTACTCCCTGGAATGCAGGCGGGAGAGATACATGATTATATACACCTGGAAAATCCTAGAGGGACTAGTACCAAACTCGCACACGAAAATCACTCCCTACAAAAGCAGAAGACTTGGCAGACGATGCAACATCCCCCCAATGAAAAGCAGGGCTGTCACTAGCACGTTAAGAGATAACACAATAAGTGTCAGGGGCCCGAGACTGTTCCTGCCTCCCAGCGTACATAAGGGTTATTACCAATATCCGCTAGGAATTTTTATTGACCTAAGAAAAGCTCTTGACACAGCAGACCACAGCATCCTACTCCACAAACTTAACCATTATGGTATAAGAGGCTATGCGCTTGCATACCATTATACCGTTGAAGAATTTCAAGAGTATATCTACTCTCTGAGCCCGGCCATGGGCCAGGCTCATCTGGTGCTTGCCTGGTCAACCAGGCTGTTGCTGCTGGAGGCCTGCTGCCCCACATAACCATCACAGCCTGGTTTATCTGGCACCTGGTGAAGATACTTGTCTAGTTTCCTCTTGAAGGCTTCAACACTTGTTCCAGCAGTGTTTCTCATATCTTCTGGTAAGATGTTGAAAAGTCTGGGACCCCGGATGTTGATACAGGAGGGCCCCGCTTTACGGCGTTCCGCTTTACGGCGTTCCGCTAATACGGACATTTCAAATTATGACCAAAACTCACTATACGGCTCCCCCCACCTGACTTTCTAATACGGTCACCGTGCCCCACCCTGTTTGTTTACATTCTCCATGAGCTCAGTAAGCACTAAGTCTCTCCATTTTGTCTGGAAACTCCAAAATTTCAAATGTTTTTAAAAGTTATTTCATATTTTATATATACTCTGATAATTATACTTATGTATACCTGTACCTAAATAAACTTACATACATCGAGTCATTTAAATGTCGTATATTACGTTAATATACACATTTTCATTAATCCATCCATGATATTTTTTTCAAAATTATATAATAAACACGATGCATAACATATAAATAAGATAAATACACCCCACAGTAGAATAAATAAACAAATGTGAGATGTGAGCAGACGACTTGCACAAGTGGTGATAATAACAATACTGAGTCTCATTAAATTTATTTATTATTATAAATTTGTGCACACATACAGAGGTACAAAAAAAATACAGATAAGAGCAGTATGCCAAAGCCACTTATACTATGCAAAGCATTACGGGCTGGCTTAAAATTAACTTAAGATTAACTAAGCAATGATGAAGTCAGTGATAAAACATTAATGTAAACAGATTACTATAAAGCACAAGTGAGTATTACAAAGACAGGTCATATGAAGGATTCTGTTAGGTAGTGTATTTAAAAAATAATAAAGTTAGATTGGGTTTTAGGTTTAACATTTATGTGATATAATTGTGAGAAACATTTAAGATATACAATTTATAAGGTTCAGTTATTCAGTATTTATTTGGTTTTGGGTGAGTAAGTGATCTTTGAGTAGAGACTTGAATTTATAAACATGTAGTGTTTCTTTTATATTTACAGGTAATGAATTCCAGATTTTAGGGCCTTTTATGTGCATTGAGTTTTTGCATAGTGTGAGATGAACACGAGGAACATCAAAGAGTGATCTGTGCCTTGTGTTATGGTCATGTGTTCTGTTGAGGTTGGCAAGGAGATGTTTGAGTGGAGGGTTAATATCAGAGTTAAGTGTTCTATGTATGTAATAGGTGCAGTAATAAGTATGGATGTTTTGTATGGTGAGTAGGTTTAGTGTATTGAATATTGGTGGAGTGTGCTGCCTGTAGTGAGAATTTGTTATCATTCTAACTGCAGCCTTTTGTTGGGTAATTAGTGGTCTGAGATGGTTAACTGTTGTTGAGCCCCATGCACAAATTCCATAGGTGAGATAGGGGTAAATAAGAGAGTGATATAGGGCCAGGAGGGCTGACTGTGGAACATAGTACCGTATCTTCGATAGTATGCCTACAGTCTTGGAAATTTTCTTAGAAATTTGTTGTATATGTGTATGAAATTTGAGTCTATATTACGGTAATATACACATTTTCATTAATCCATCCATGATATTTTTTTCAAAATTATATAATAAACACTATACATAACATATAAATAAGATAAATACACCCCACAGTAGAATAAATAAACATAAATGTGATCTCTGGTAGCAGACGACTTCCACAAGTGACGCCATAATAACAATAGTCACGGAGTCTCATTAAATGTCGTATATTACGGTAATATACACATTTTCATTAATCCATCCATGATATTTTTTTCAAAATTATATAATAAACACGATACATAACATAAAAAGATGATAAATACACCCCACAATAGAATAAATAAACATAAATATAAGATGTGGGAGCCACATAACTTGTACAAGTGACGCCAAGAATAACATTTTCTCTAATCTAACATAAGAGTAAATGTGTTACTGGGGGTAACTGTAGAAAATTATTCCTTTCGTATGTATGTAAGTAAATTTATTCAGGTATACACAAATACAGTTACATAGATTATCATACATAACAACATACGTGTAGAGAACCTAGGATAACCCAAAAAAGTCAGTGTGACTTATTTCCATTGCCTTCACTCAGAGCTTCATTTCTTCTCAAAATGATGTTACATGAGAATGGGAGTGTTCTTCTTTATTAATTCTACCGTATCAATGTAGAGACAACCTGTACACAATGTAACTTGTACACAAACCAGACGTGTACACTTCGTTTGTTTACAAAACTTACCTTCCCCTGGTTTGTTTACATAACTGCGCCTGCCCCCTCTCATGTATTCATTCTTTCTCTCTCTCATTTATTCGTTTTATCTCATTTACTTACTCCTGACCCTACATTAAGACTACAAATATTTTAAGGTAAGTAATGAGTGAACTGTATATACATTTTATCGCTCTGGGATGCTTAAATATCATAGAATAGTATGTGTGGGTGGGGTGGCCTGGTGAGGCTATTACAATACATACCACACTTGATTTCTTACAATAAATACTACTTGTCTCACCCTAGATTAAGACTATAAATATTTTAAGGTAAGTAATGAGTGCACTATGTGTGTATTGTACCTTTTTATTGTTTTTTGATGCCTGGTTCTATTGCTAACTTAATATATGTTAGTGTAAACTTGTTATCTAGTGTTTGTATGCATTTATAAGTGGAAAAAAAGGGTGTTCCACTTTACGGCGATTTCCGCTTTACGGCGGTAGCCTGGAACCTAACCCGCCGTATAAGTGGGGCCCTACTGTACAGTGTTCCCTTATTGTCCCCACCGCACCCCTGCTCCTCACTGGGTTTATTTTACACTTCCTCCCATATCTCTCACTCCAGTATATTGTTATGGCAGTGTGCAGATTTGGGACCAAGCCCTTGAGTACCTTCCAGGTATATATTATCATGTACCTCTCTCTCCTCCACTCCAATGAGTACATGTTCAAGACTTGCAGGTGTTCCCAGTAGTTTAGGTGCTTTACTGGCTCAATGTGGCCCATAAATGATCTCTGTATTTGTTCCTGCTCCGATATTTCTCCTGCCCTGAATGGGGCCGTCAGCACTGAGCAATATTCTAAGTGAGGGAGCACTAGCGATTTGAAGAGTGTCACCATCGGCATTATTTCCCTTGTTTTGAAAGTTCTCAATACCCATCCAGTCATTTTCCTGGCTGTCATGATCTTTATCTTGTTATGGTCTTTAAAAGAAAGGTCCGCTGACATAATTATTCCTAGGTCTTTTACATGTTCCTTACGTTCCATTTGGTGACCCTCTTGAGTTTTGTATATAGTGCTCCTTTTGAGTACTTCATTCTTTCCATACCTAAGCAGCTGGAACTTATCACCATTGAACGTCATGTTGTTTTCCACTGCCCACTGAAATACCCTGTTTATGTCTTCCTGTACTTTTTCAGTGTCCTCTACTGTACTGACTTTCATGCTTATTTTAGTGTCATCTGCAAATGATGATACAAAAGTGTGCTGGGTGTTCTTGTCTATGTCTGCTATGAGGATGAAGAACAGCAGAGGTGCCAGGACAGTGCCTTGGGGCACTGAGCTTTTGACCTCGCTGATGCTGGATCTTGCCCTGTTCACTACTACTTTTTGTGTTGTGTGTGTTAGGAAACCAAAAATCCATCTGCCTACCTTCCCCGTAATGCCCATGGCCTTCATTTTGTGTGCTATCACTCCATGATCGCATTTGTCAAACGCCTTTGTAAAATCTGTGTAAATCACATCAGCGTTTTGGTCGTCTTCCAGTGCCTCTGTAATTCTGTCATAATGGTTCAGCAGCTGTGACAGACATGATCGTCCTGCTCTAAAACCATGCTAGTTCGGGTTATGTTGGTTGTGCTGCTCCATGAAATTTGTAACCTGCTGTCTCATCACTCTTTCGAAGATTTTTATGATGTGAGAAGTTAGGGCTACTGGTCTGTAATTTTTAGCAAAGGAGCTATGTCTGCACTCTTTACGGCCTCTGGTATTTCACCTAGATCTAAACTCTTTCTCCAGAGAATACTGAGGGCTCATGCTAGTGGTACTTTGCATTTCTTTATAAATAGAGCATACCATGAATCTGGTCCAGGTGCTGAGTGAGTGGGTATGTTTTCCATTTCTTTTTCGAAATCTATGTGATTTGTACTAATGTCAGTTAGTTGGTCTGTGTGGCCTTCTTCTGGAGTGAAAAATATTTCTGCATTTTCTACCTTGCTGTCATTTAGTGGGTTGCTGAACACCGACTCATACTGTTCTTTTAAGATTTCACACATTTCCTGTTCGTCGTCAGTATACGAGTCTCCTCTCAGTAGTGGTCCAATTCTACAGATAGTTCTTAGCTTGGATTTTGTGTAGGAATAGAAATATTTTGGGTTTCTTGCAATATCCTGTATGACCTTTTGTTCCCTTTGTACTTCTTCTGTGAGGTATGACATCCTAAGTTTTTGCTCTAATTCAGTGATCTCTCTGCTAAGTCTATCTTTCTTCTGTTGTAGCATATTTGTGTTTTTAAGCAGTTCAGTACCCTGTTTTCTTCTTCTGTGCCATCTCCTACACTCTCTCTCTATATCTGATCTGCATATTTTAAATCTACCTCTATATCTGATCTGCATATTTCAAATCCTACCTTACTAATAGGTATCAGTATGTCACCATTAAAGACACAGCATCATCAACACGGCCACTTGATACTGGAGTTCCGCAGGGAAGTGTCCTTGGTCCCCTGCTCTTCCTCATTTACATCAATGATCTTCCAAACGTATCCCAACACCTGAAACCCATTCTCTTTGCTGATGACACGACTTATGTCATCTCTCACCCTAATCTTGCCACCCTCAATACCATTGTTAACAAGGAGCTTCTCAAAATATCGACTTGGATGACAGCCAATAAACTTACACTTAACACTGACAAAACCTACTATATTATGTTTAGTAGCAGATTAGGTGTTGTGCAACTTCACATTAAGATCGACAACACTCTGCCAGACATAATGAGGGCAAATTCCTAGGCCTATACCTCAACAACAACCTGAATTTCAGCACCCATATCCAACACATAACTAAAAAAGTAGTGCCGCAAAATGCCCGTCTCACACTATACCATTCACTCATTTATTCATACCTCACCTATGCTATTTGTGCTTGGGGATCAACTGCAGCAACACTCCTAAAGCCAACAATAACCCAACAAAAAGCCGCAGTAAGAATAATCACTAAATCCCATCCCTGGCAACACCCCCCCAACTCTTCATAGATCTAAACTTACTCCCTGTTCAGTACATCCACACTTACTACTGTGCAATCTACATCTACAGAACCTTAAATTCCAATATTAACCATGACCTAAAATGCTTTCTTGATAGTTGTGACAGAACCCACAAGCATAACACCAGACACAAACATCTCTATGACATTCTCCGTGTCCGACTAAACCTTTACAAAAATTCAATGTATGTCAAAGGCCCTAAAATCTGGAACACCCTACCTGAAAACTCTAGAACTGCAGACACATTGATCACCTTCAAAACTACCGTTAGAAAACATCTTATCTCCCTGATACACCCCGTCAACTAACTACATGAAAACCACCTGGTGGTTCACACTTTCACTCACTCACCCATTTGACTATAAACACAGAAATACGAATCTTAAAATAATGAATCCTAACTAGACATAAGTTTGCCTGTGATACTCCAATATAGAAACTATGTATTGTGCCAAAACAAAAGCATTCACATTGCTAAACTCACAAACTATGATTTAGTCACTTAGCCATAATACCAACTTATTCCATAATTTGTAATAATTTAGAGTTAAGAATTAATCTAAGTCTGCCCAAAATGCCTAGCCATGCTAGGTGTCCTAGTGCCCCCCTCTGTAATTAGTATTTTATAACATGTAAACCACAGAATATCCAAAACCTGTAAACCCCACATTGTAATCCATATAGAGAATAAACTTGATAGACCCCTGGCTGTCTTCAAGCAGGCACTGGACAAGCACCTAAAGTCGGTATCTGACCAGCCGGGCCGTGGTTCATACGTTGGATTGCGTGCAGCCAGCAGTAACAGCCTGGTTGATCAGGCCCTGATCCACCATGAGGCCTGGTCACAAACCGGGCCGCGGGGGCGTAGACCCCAAGAACTATCTCCAGGTAAATTCCAGGTATGTTCAGCATCACCAACACAAACATCAACAATGTTCAGCATCACCAACACAAACATCAACAATGTTCAGCATCACCAACACAAACATCAACAATGTTCAGCATCACCAACACAAACATCAACAATGTTCAGCATCACCAACACAAGCACCAACAATGTTCAGCATCACCAACACAAACATCAACAATGTTCAGCATCACCAACACAAACACCAACAATGTTCAGCATCACCAACACAAACACCAACAATGTTCAGCATCACCAACACAAACATCAACAATGTGCAACATCACCAACACAAACACCAACAATGTTCAGCATCACCAACACAAACACCAACAATGTTCAGCATCACCAACACAAACACCAACAATGTTCAGCATCACCAACACAAACATCAACAATGTTCAGCATCACCAACACAAACATCAACAATGTTCAGCATCACCAACATAAACATTAACAATGTTCAGCATCACCAACATAAACATTAACAATATTCAGCATCACCAACATAAACATTAACAATGTTCAGCATCACCAACATAAACATTAACAATGTTCAGCATCACCAACATAAACATTAACAATGTTCAGCATTGCCAACACAAACATTAACAATGTGCAGCATCGCCAACACAAACATTAACAATGTTCAGCATTGCCAACACAAACATCAACAATGTTCAGCATTGCCAACACAAACATTAACAATGTTCAGCATTGCCAACACAAACATCAACAATGTTCAGCATTGCCAACACAAACATCAACAATGTTCAGCATTGCCAACACAAACATCAACAATGTTCAGCATTGCCAACACAAACATTAACAATGTTCAGCATTGCCAACACAAACATCAACAATGTTCAGCATTGCCAACACAAACATCAACAATGTTCAGCATTGCCAACACAAACATCAACAATGTTCAGCATTGCCAACACAAACATCAACAATGTTCAGCATTGCCAACACAAACATTAACAATGTTCAGCATTGCCAACACAAACATTAACAATGTTCAGCATTGCCAACACAAACATTAACAATGTTCAGCATCGCCAACACAAACATTAACAATGTTCAGCATTGCCAACACAAACATCAACAATGTTCAGCATTGCCAACACAAACATTAACAATGTTCAGCATTGCCAACACAAACATCAACAATGTTCAGCATTGCCAACACAAACATTAACAATGTTCAGCATTGCCAACACAAACATTAACAATGTTCAGCATTGCCAACACAAACATCAACAATGTTCAGCATTGCCAACACAAACATCAACAATGTTCAGCATCACCAACACAAACATTAACAATGTGCAGCATCGCCAACACAAACATTAACAATGTTCAGCATTGCCAACACAAACATCAACAATGTGCAGCATCGCCAACACAAATATTAACAATGTTCAGCATTGCCAACACAAACATCAACAATGTTCAGCATTGCCAACACAAACATTAACAATGTTCAGCATCGCAAACACAAACATTAACAATGTCCAGCATTGCCAACACAAACATCAACAATGTTCAGCATCGCCAACACAAACATTAACAATGTCCAGCATTGCCAACACAAACATCAACAATGTGCAGCATCGCCAACACAAACATTAACAATGTCCAGCATTGCCAACACAAACATCAACAATGTTCAGCATTGCCAACACAAACATTAACAATGTTCAGCATTGCCAACACAAACATTAACAATGTTCAGCATTGCCAACACAAACATTAACAATGTTCAGCAATGCCAACACACACATTAACAATGTTCAGCATCGCCAACACAAACATTAACAATGTTCAGCATCGCCAACACACACATTAACAATGTTCAGCATCGCCAACACACACATTAACAATGTTTAGCATCACCAACAAACATATCTGGGGGCCATAAGGTGGTAATTGCAGTAATGTACAACCCGCCACAGAACTGCAGGAGGTCATGAGAAGAATACGCAGAGAGCAACAGAGCAATGGTCGACACACTAGCTAAGGTGGCCAGAAGAGCTCACACGGGTAGAGCAAAGTTACTAGTTATGGGAAATTTCGATCACAAGGAGATTGACTGGGAAACCTGAGCCCTATGGGGGTCCCAAAACATGGAAAGCCAACATGATGGATGTGGTACAGGAAAACCTCATGCATCAACATGTTAGAGACACTACCAGAGAGAGAGTCAAGGAAGAACCAGCAAGGCTGGACCTAGTATTCACCTTGAATACTTCGGACATAGAGGAGATCACATACAAAAGGCCTCTTAGAGGTAGTGATCATATGGTTCTTTGCTTTGAATACATAGTTGAGCTACAAGTGGAGAGGGAAGCAGGAATTGGACAGGAGAAGTCAAACTACAAAAGGGTGGACTACACAGGCATGAGGAACTTCCATGCAAGACATTCAGTGGGAAAGAGAATTAGCAGGAAAACCAGTAAAAGAAATGATAAACTACGTGACAACAAAATGCAATGAGGCAGAGGAGAAAGGACAACAGAAGTAATGGGAAGATCAAAATGAATGAGTCCTTGTTTCACCCAAAAGAGTAAAGAGGCAAAAACTATGTGTGCTAGAGAATGGAAAAAGTACAGAAGGAAAAGGACCCAGGAAAATAAAGAAATTAGCCAAAGAGCCATAAACGAATATGCAGAGATAACAATGGAGGATAAGCAACAATACGAACATGATGCTGCACTGGAAGTCAAGTCTGACCCAAAGCTGTTGTATAGCTACATCAGGAGGAAAGCAAGTCAAGGACCAGGTAATCAGGCTGAGGAAGGAAGGTGGGGAGTTTACAAGAAATGACCAAGAAGTATGTGAGGAGCTCAACATGAGATTTAAAGAAGTATTTACAGTGGAGACAGGAAAGACTCCACGAAGCCAGAATAGGGAGGTACACCATCAAGGGATACACCAACAAGTGCTGGATAAAACACACAACCAAGGAGGAGGTGAAGAAGCTGCTATGTGAAACTGTTACCTCAACGGAGGTGGGACTGAACATTTCTCCGTGGGTCCTTAGAGAGGGAGCAGAGATGCTGTGTGTGCCACTAACATGGCGAACAGACAGGATGTTCCAGAGATGGGATACAGAAACAAGGGGTCACAAATGGAAGCTGAAGACTCTGATGAGTCAAAGGGATGTTAGATAGAGTTGTCAGGAAGTGGAATAGCCTAGAAAGTGACGTAGTGGAGGCAGGAACCATACACAGTTTTAAGACGAAGTATGATAAAGTTCATGGAGCAGGGAGAGGACCTAGTAGCGATCAGGAGCTATGACTCGACCGCTGAAACCACAAATAGGTGAGTACACACATACGCATACAAAGGGATCTGGACAGGCTGCAGGCCTGGTCCAGCAATTGGCTCATGGAGTTCAACCCCACCAAGTGCAAAGTCATGAAGATTGGGGAAGGGCACAGAAGACTGCAGACAGAGTATAGTCTAGGAGGCCAGAGACTACAAACCTCACTCAAGGAAAAAGATCTTAGGGTGAGTATAACACCAGGCACATCTCCTGAGGCGCACATCAACCAAATAACTGCTGCAGCATATGGGCGCCTAGCAAGCCTAAGAACAGCATTCCAACATCTTAATAAGGAATCGTTTAGGACCCTGTACACTGTGTATGTTAGGTCCATATTGGAGTATGCAGCACCAGTTTGGAGCCCACACCTAGCCAAGCAAATGAAGAAACTAGAGAAAATGTAAAGGTTTGCAACAAGACTAGTCCCAGAGCTAAGGGGCATGTCCTACGAGGAGAGGTTAAAGGAAATCAACCTGACAACAATGGAGGACAGGACAGACAGGGAGGACATGATAATGACATAAAATACTGAGAGGAATTGATAAGGTGGACAGAGACAGAATGTTCCAGAGATGGGACACAGTTGGAAGCTGAAGACTCAGATGAATCACAAAGATGTAAGGAAGTATTTCTTTAGTCACAGAGTAGTCAGGAAGTGAAATAGTTTGGAAAGTGATGTAGTGGAGGCAGGATCCATTCATAGCTTTAAGAAGAGGTACGATAAAGCTCATGGTGCACGGAGAGTGACTCAGTAGTGGCCAGTGAAGAGGTGGGGCCAAAAGCTATGACTAGACCCCTGCAACCACAACTAGGCGAGTACACACACACACACACACACACACACACACACACACACACACACACACACACACACACACACACACACACACACAATCACACACACACATTCACACACACACACACACACACACACACACACACACACACACACACACACACACACACACACACACACACACACACACACACACAGTTGGAAGCTGAAGACACAGATGAATCACAGGGATGTTAGGAAGTATTTCTTCAGCCACAGAGTAGTCAGTAAGTGGAATAGTTTGGGAAGCGATGTAGTGGAGGCAGGATCCATACATAGCTTTAAGCAGAGGTATGATAAAGCTCACGGCTCAGGGAGAGTGACCTAGTAGCGATCAGTGAAGAGGCGGGGCCAGGAGCTCGGACTCGACCCCCGCAACCTCAACTAGGTGAGTACAACTAGGTGAGTACACACACACGTCCTTATCTTCATCAGTTTCAAGTTTCTTACTAACACTTAGATTCACATATTTCCTCCTGGCACCACTGCTTGCTGCAGAAGCAATTGGTAATGACAATTTACCTATATGTTAATAAACACTGTAAATCCAGGAAAAATTGGAGAGTAAATTGCTGTGACACACATAAATGAATGTAGGCAATAACTAAACTGAGGAGCCATCTGTTGCTCACACCAGGAACAACAAAGAGACTAGTCCTAGACACGACTACTTCAGGCAGTACCAGAGTTTGAGTACAACACTTTGTCTACTGGTTCTGAACACCACCAGATAAGCAAACTATAATGGACATTTTCCAGAACCAATGGACTATGTTGTTCTTAAGTCATTATCCAACCCTGTATTTTTTTGGTATGCAAATTCTGTCAAATTGGAATCCATTAAAATGGAGGTTTTACTGTCCACATTTCTTTTTTATGTATACATATAATACAGACTTTCTGAACTCTAGGCACATGGAAGCATCAAAAGTAGGCTCTTCACAGAAAGCTCCTAGCTCAAATCAGCAGGATTACCACCACCAAGTTTAATAATTAAAATATTACTAAAGTATTAAGTAAAATACCGATTATAATTGTGTAGTACCTTGAGTTGGAATAAAATTAAAATGCAGAGTACAGATCCCAAAGCAAGAATTAAGGCTATAAGATGATCCTGATATCCTAAAACAGCAAATCTTACCATTCTGGTCTAAATTAAGTTCTTCAGTGAAATTTTGTATTTATTACAAGTGGAAGACCACAGACAAAACCCTCTGAGTTCTTACTAGTACAGAATGTAAGGTAAGTAAAGAGGGAAAGGGATGAAGTAGAGAGGGAAAAAGTAAGTGGAAAGAGAGAGAGTGAGAAAGAAAGTAAATGTTAGAAAGAGGATAGAGGAAGGATACTTTTGCATTAATTTTCCTTTAAGTTTCATTCATTTATCTGCCCTCATTTGATGCCAGAATTCTTGTAGATCATTATATTCTTCTTATATCTTGATTTTCTTTACTGACACTGCTGTTATAACAATTATCATTATGATCAATATGAACTTGGGAACAACTAGATGACAACTTACAGTGTGTACATAATAACACCACACGCCCATCTGAAATGGAAAGCAAAAGTCATGAGAACATATGAAATACTAAAACTAAACAACAACCTACTACAGCAAGACATTCCCATACTATAATAATGCATACATTCCCCAAGCCTTAGTTTGTAAACACACTTACCTCATCCCATCTATTACACAAAGCATTAAGAAAGCAGAAGCATTAGCATTTGCATTACTGGCATAAATGGTCAGACATTGAACACAGATCAAAGCTCAAAGTTACTGGTTTTCTACATGCTAGGGCCAAAAATATTCACAAAATTGAAAGAAAAATTCAGGCTAAACACAAATCCTCCTTACTGGGCCAGAGATCACTTGTGTGTTTGACTTATAAATCCAACAAAACAAATTCCTTCTTTTCCTCATTATCATCATTGATGTTTTGTTCCCTTCCTTTCGTTCTGTGAGGGAGGGGAAAATAAGGGAATCCTGTGCAGAGATCTTAAACGCCTTCATGTGTCAAGACTAGAATTATTGCTGGTTTAGTAGTCACATAACTGAGATAAGATAAGATAAGATTTCATTTGAATTTTTAACCCCGGAGGGTTAGCCACCCAGGATAACCCAAGAAAGTCACTGCGTCATCAAGGACTGTCTAACTTATTTCCATTGGGGTCCTCAATCTTGTCCCCCAGGATGCAACCCACATCAGTTGACTAACACCAAGGTACCTATTTGCTCTTAGGTGAACAGGACAACAGGTGTAAGGAAACGTGTCGAAATGTATCCACCCGCCGGGAATCAAAGCCGGGCCTTCCATGTGTGAAGTGGGAGCCTTAGCCACCAGGCCACCGGGCCTGGATAGTACTGTAAAAAACATTCTGCATGGGAAGAATGAGGATGATGGCCTCACCAAGAATGTGTGATAAAGTTAAAAAATAAAGACAAAAAACAAGAGGGAAAACTTAAATGAAGAATGAGAAGACAGAATTCACAATAAAGAGGGGAGATTTTTTAGACTGCTATTCCAAAATTTCTGTGCTTGTTTCTCCTTGCTATATAGTTTTTAATTCTTTTCTAAACAGAAAAATAATCTATGTATATTCAGCCTTGAGTAAAATCCTCTCTCTCTCTCTCTCTCTCTCTCTCTCTCTCTCCACTGTTCCCTACATTTTGTCAATCTGTCAACTATTTGGCTAAAACTTCTTAATATGCCTGTTCCATGTAATTTTTTAAGTTTCTGTGCTCAAACACACTTTGAAATATACTTCTTATTGGAATATTATTAAGATAAGATACACAAATAACTCGCACATAGGCGAAAGAAACTCATAATGGTGTTGCAGTCCAACTTGGACCATTAACCCTTTGACTGTTTTGGTCATATATACACGTCTTATGAGCCAATGTGTTTGACGTATATATACTCAAAATTTTTAGCGGCTTCAAATCAAGCAGGAGAAAGCTGGTAGGCCCACATGTGAGAGAGTGGGTCTGTGTGGTCAGTGTGCAGCATAAAAAAATCCTGCACCACGCAGTGCATGAGAAAAAAAACTCTGACTGTGTTTTTGCACTAAAACGCTGAGTTTGAGGTGTATTTTCATATAGTATTTATGGTTGTATTCTTGTTGTCTTGGTCTCATTTGATAGAATGTAAAACATATTATAGAAATAGAAGTGATTTTGATTGGTTTTACTATGAAAAGGATCTTGAAATTGAACTCAAAGTGGCAGAAATGTTCGATTTTTGCCAATGTTCAAGAGTAAACAAATGACGTCATTGTCCAATAAATGTCCAACTAGCCACTCTAATATGTAGTCACAAATGAGTTGACGTTTTTTATACATTACAATATTGCAGTAGTATGCATAACAGTAAATCTTCTATTTTTTGTGTGAAGAAAAATTAAAAGTAGAAAGCAAGAAGATTATAACAGGGGTCTGGAGATGTGACTGAGGAACAGAGAAAATGTTATTTTAGTGCCAGGAATATCTGCATTGCTCATTCTGGACTCAATTTTGAAATTGACATATTTTTTAACCCTTAACCCTTTCAGGGTCAAGAGGCCCTCTCCTAAACTTGTTCTCAGGGTCGAAAATTTTTTGGAAAAAAAAAAAAAATTATTTTTTTCTTATGAAATGATAGAGAATCTTTTCCCAATCATAATGACACCAAAAGTATGAAATTTGATGGAAAACTTACAGAATTACGCTCTCGCAAAGTTAGCGGTCTCGACGATGTTTACGCATCGGCGATTTCGCCCACTTTGAGCCTTATTTTTGACCAATTTCTCTGTACTAATCAATAAAAATCATATTTATTTCACTAGAACTCCATCTTTTCTATCGAATGAGTATAAGAAACCACCCATTTACCAATTTCAACTATCCAATAAAGTGGTTAGAAATTGGCAATTTTGCCAATTTCACACAAATTTCAGAAGATGCCAATTTCCAAATAGGGTTCATAATAAACAAGACAGACATTCCTGGCACTAAAATAGCAAGTTCTCTGTTCGTTAGTCACATCCCCAGGCCCCTCTTATATTTCTTTTGTTTTCCACTTTGAATTTTTATTCTTACAAAAAATAGAAGATTTACTGTTATGCAGACTACTGCATTAGTGTAGAAATGATATAAATAATATCAGCGCACTTGTGAAAGAATATTAGACTCACCAGTTGACATTTATTGGACGCTTGGCATGATTTGTTTACTTTTGAACTTTGGTAAAAATCGAACATTTCTACTACTTTGAGCTCAATTTCAAGGTACTTTTCATTGTGAAACCAATCAAAATCATCTCAATTTCTGTAATATGTCTTCCATTCTATAAAATGAGACCAGGAAAACTAGAATACAACCATAAATACCATACGAAAATACAGTGAAAACTCGCTGTTGTAATCCAAAAACATGGTCCAAGTTTTTTTTTTCTCATCATGCACTGTGTGCTGCAGGAGTTTTTTATACTGCGCACACTGACCACATAGACCCATTCTCTCATATGTAGGCCTACCAGCTTTCTCTCACTAGATCTGAAGGCGCTAGAATTTAGGCGCTTTAGTACGTCAATAACCCTGGTGCGTAAGCCGTACTAGTACGTCGAAAACCCTGAAAGGGTTAAACGGTCCAAACGTATATATACTTTCTATCACATAGCGCCCCAAATGTATACTATATACGTTTCATGTGTCATTCATTCAACATTGGCATGATATGCCTGAGTCATCTAGACATGAGAGAATGGGTGTGTGCACTCTAGTGTTTGGCATATGAAAAAAATTGGGGACGCCTGGGTACCATATGCTCTTTTTTCCTATAAAAAAAAAAATTCTCAAAATATTCGGGGCGCTGCGTGAGAGAACGTATATATACGTTTGGACTGTTTATGGGTTAATTTGCATGAAATTGGCCAAATTGCCAATTTCTGACCACTTTATTGGGTAGTTGAAATCGGTAAATGGGCAGTTTCTTGTGCTCAGTCAATAGAACAAATGGAGCTCTAAAGAAATAGCTATGAGTTTGGGCGAAATCGCCGATGCAGCTAACTTCGCGAGAACATAATTCTGTAAGTTTTCCATCACATTTCGTACTTTTGGTGTTATTACCATTGGGAAAAGATTCTCTATCATTTCATAAGAAAAAATAATTTTTTTTTTTCAAATATTTTGCGACATCAGGAGACACCTCAGGATTTGGGGTTGTGGCAGTCAAAGGGTTAACTAGCTAATGTTCCAAGTTAGAGTGACTAGTTAATGGTTAAAGTCAGACTAAAATGTCATCGTAAGTTTGTTTCTGGTATGTGCAGGTTATTTGTGTATTGTTCCAGTCGTGGTATTGTGCCTTTTACTTAATATGCAGTAAAAACAGAAAGATACACTTTTGTGTTTTTAATTTTTACTTCAGTACTAAAAGTAAATAATAGAAGAACAAGTTTACTACACATTCCAAACATTTGATCCTAATGAAGTCTTGTGCATTATTAACTCTTTCAGGGTTTTTGATGTAGTATGTCTTACGAGCCAGGGTTATTGACGTACTAATACGCTTTTATAAATTCTAGCGTCTTCAAATCAAGCAGGAAAAGGCTGGTAGGCCTAGATGTGAGAGAATGGGTCTGTGTGGTCAGTGTGCGCAGTACAAAAAAAATCGGGGACCCAGTGGTGCATTGTGGAAAAGCCATTTTATTGCACCTTTTTCACCATGTCTAGTGCTAAGAAACTCCTCATTCCTCGACTAACTGGGGCTCTTTTGTTCCCAAGTGACAGTTCAAACACAGATGGAAGTGTCAGTGAAGATGAATTTCATGGTTTTGAAGAGTTTGTGACTAAAAGCATTGCCCAAGAAACCAGAAGGAAGAGATAAGAGGAAGGAAGGTAGGAAGAAAGGAAGGAAGGAAGGTAAGAAGAAAGGAAGAAGTAAGGAAGGAGGGAAAGAAGGAAGGATGGAAGGAAGGATGGAAGGAAGGATGGAAGGAAGGATGGAAGGAAGGATGGAAAGAAGGAAGGAAGGAAGGAAGGAAGGAAGGAAGGAAGGAAGGGAGACCATCAACCTAGGATAACCCAAAAAATTCAGACAGTGACTTATTTCCATGTGGGTTGGTGGGGTGGGGAGGAAGTTGACAGGCAGTGAGGGTGGTGAGTGATGGTGTTATTTGTCACTGTGACATTAATTACACTGGTGACTCAGCATATTTACAAGTCCACCCCCACACAACAATTACAAGCTTACAGAAGCTGTAGCAGTTCTAGGAAGTGTCCAGTGACTTTATATGTGTATATAGTATGATAGAAAAATAGTAATAAACATTTTTTATTGTTGGTTTGTGTAAACATGTTTTGTAAACAATATAATGACAATGTTTGTGTGGTTATTGTGTAACATATGAGTGAATATACATACAATATACCTTATATTGGTCTCACAGGCCATAAAAGTTACTTGAAGGAAGGAAGAAAGAAAGGAAGGAAGGAAGAAGTACAGAAGGAAGGAGATAAGGTAAGTAGGAAGGAAGAGATGAGAGGAAGGAAGGAGGGAAGGTAGGTAGGTAGGAAGAGATGAGAGAAAGGAAGGAGGAAAGGTAGGTAGGAAGAAGGGAAGGTAGGTAGGAAGAGATGAAAGGAAGGAAGGAAGGAAGGAAGGAAGGAAGAGATGAGAGGAAGGAAGGAAGGAAGGAAGTAAAGAAGGAAGGTAGGGTTGTGGGGAGGAAGGGATGTGTTGTGGAAGGCAGTGAAGGTTAGTGAGTGGTGGTATGATGCATCTTTGTGACACAAGACACACTGATGACTCAGGATATTTACAAGTCCACCCCCACAGAACTACAAGCTTTCAGAACCTCTTGCAGTTCTAGGAACCTGTCCAGTGGCTCTATGTGTATATATATATGATAGAAAAATAGTAATAAACATTTTTTATTGTTGGTTTTCGAAAAAAACATGTTTTGTGAACAATATAACGACAGCAAAGTTTGTGCGGTTATTGTGTAGCATACAGTGAGTGAATATATACCAAATAGTCTTTATATTGGCCTCACAGGCCATAAAAATTACTTGAAAAAATAAAATATTAAAAAATAAAAAAAAAGTAGAAAAAACAAAACAAAATAAACCATTACCGGGTGACCGGCAGTCGGCGATGTTGCTGTAAATGGTTCAATTTCTGTCAACTTCACGTCTCCATATCTCAGTAAGTATTGATGAACAAAAAAATTTTTTTGGCCGATAATACTCACACACACACATAAAAACTAGCATTTCATAAGAAATTTTTTTTTCAAATATTTTTCGACCCTAAATGGGAGTTAATGATCGAGGGTCTCAACCCTGACAAGGTTAAACTGTCAAAATGTAGATCTATGTTTGCTGGTGTAGCACTCCAAACATGGATCTACGTTCGATTTTACATGCTCCAAACATAGATCTACGTTCGCGCGCTATGCGAGCAAACATAGATTTATGTTTGGATAGTTTAACCCTTTGGCTGTTTCGGTCATATATATACATCTTATGAGGTACAGTGTTTGATGTATATATACATACTCATGAATTCTAGCGGCTTCGAATCAAGCAGGAGAAAGCTGGTAGGCCCACATGTGAGAGAATGGGTCTGTGTGGTCAGTGTGCACCATATAAAAAAAATCCTGGAGCACGAAGTGCATAATGAGAAAAAAAAAACTCCGACCGTTTTTTTTTAATTAAAATGCCAACTTTGTGGTTTATTTTCGTATAGTACTTATGGCTGTATTCTCGTTTTCTTGGTCTCATTTGATAGAATTGAAAACATATTAAAGAAATAGAGGTGATTTTGATTGGTTTTACTATAAAAAGAACCTGGAAATGGAGCTCAAAGTAGGGGAAATGTTTGATTTTTGCCGATGTTCAAAAATAAACAAATGATGTCATTGTCCAATAAATGTCCAACTAGCCATTCTAATATGCAGTCATGAATGGGTTGACATTATTCATACAATTATTACAGTATTGCAGTGGTCTGCATAACAATAAATCTTTTATTTTTTATTTGAATAAAAATTCAAAATAGAAAGCAAGAGTTATATCAGAGGGGCCTGGAGACATCACTGATCAACAAAGAAAATGTTATTTTAGAGCCAGGAATTGTAGACAGCCTGTACTGTCAGAACACACAGCCTAGCCGTCTGCTCTGACTAGTTCATATTTCGCGGCATTTAGGTGCTGCCCTCTGTAGGCTCACCCAGGTCAGTGGGAGGCTGAGCCCATCTGCCCTCACTCCTAGGCCGACCGACTTGATAGACACAAGTGCTCCCCCTCCACGGACTGGCTTGCGGTCACTCCCTCACACTGCCCGTTGTGTACTCACTCCTATCCAATTAAAGCCAAACTAGTCCACGGCCGTATCATTGCTACCTACGCTACCTTCATCGGCACTAAACCGCTGTTCAGCAGTAAGAACAGCAATAACAGTGGTGACAGCGGAGTCAACGGCATTGTGAGCCTCTTCAGGGTGGAGGGGTCAACACCATCGGTCGACGCCAGTCAACATCATCCGTCGTCATCCAACGCACCTGCTGGCCTAAAGAGTTATCTGTTACTCCCAGCGTCTTGACGGGACCTGAGATAGATCTTCGTCCTAGATTTTTCCCACAAAATCTGGACATAGGCGCCACGGCGTCATCTCCAGCCTTAGCAGTAACGTGTTCACCTCATCACCCTCTCTACAGCCCTTCAACACTCTCCAGCACCATTCTCCTGCCTCCTACAGCGTCCCTACGCCCTTCTCAGCTACAAGAAGTAGAAGTGAGGTCGTTTAGTGTGTTGGCTTCGTGTGGCTCCACGCGTGACCACGAGGCAGCTCTGGGGTTGGTTGATACCCTAGGCAGCGTGTAAATGCACCAGCCTCCTCTACAGCCTCCTCTGCTACGCAACGACGTCCATCTCGCCATCCATGTGTGTTGTGTTCTTCCCAGTTTCCTCCAAGAAGCTCTACCTGGCTTAACCATGTGGGAACCCAGTTGGCTTAGCCCCTAAGCCAGCTTAGTTCAGCCCCCACGCCGTCTACAGCAGCTCATGACTCATCATTGTGTCTACAACTACTCAGCGTCTATGTATCTCCAGCCAGTGCAGTTTTTTTTTGTGTTGCCCAGTTAATTTTTTTTTTCTTTCCCTTGCTGTTACATTCCCAGTTCATCACCAGTTTTGTTTTCCCCAGTGACTTGTTACAGTAAAACTTCCTCGTCCCAGTTCAAAGTTTCACTTAAGCTTGTTTTTAGCACGCTCGAGTAGTGCAGTAAATGTTTTGTTCTCCGTGTGCTGAAGCCGCAGTCAGTCAGCGCGCCCAGACACGCTTGCCAGTGTAAACAAACCACGCACAGCTGTGGCTCACGCTGAGTTAGCCACGTTTCTCTCATATCTTATACCTCCACAGAGTAACCCCGGTCTTTCCTGTTCTTCCCAAGTCCATTCTGATAATTTTTCCTACGACACTGAAGACCCATAGCAGTATACAAATGCTACGAGCCGTGTAGTGTTACTAGAGCATCACTGAAAGTTTCAGGACCTGCAGCACCCAGTACCTTCGTTCATCTCCTGCACTCAAAGTTAAGTAAACAGTGACTTACCTAGCATTTCCTAATATTTTGTGACATTATTTAACTGTCCTGCACCAATACAGTTACAGTTACTGAAGCCATACTTCAGTAAATTGTTCAGTTTGTCATCAGTGCACATTTTGCCACTTACCTACAGCTTCTTAAATTTTGTACATTTATTTTGCACTCCTACATTTTAAATTCCAGTATTTTATTCTGCATCTTGCATCTCAGTTATTGATTTAATTTGTTCAGTGTTAACCATTTATACAATTTACCTCTCACACACAGTTTGCAAGTAATTCCTGTGTGCTGTTAATTTTGTTAGTTGCACCTGCAAGTTAGTCACAGATTGTTGACAACCCTGCATTGTTTTGTCTGTTGGTGTGTTTTTTTTTCTTTAATAAGTGTAATCTTCAAGTACTTAAGTATTAGTTTATTCTACCTGCAGTGATACAATCTGTGCCTAGCCCATTACACTTTTCTTCTGTTTCCCCATTTATTTGCTTTACATATATTCTATGTTTTATCTGTGAATATTCACCAATGTGCATTACTTTTTGCTATTTTGTATACCCAAGTCATTGAGTGCATTTTTGGGAACCTGCTTATTTACCATTAATTACCAAAATTACTTGTGAAGCTCATTAATTTTGATCTTGAGATTGTGAAATTTTTGTTTTTGCCAGTGTACACCCTGCTAACACCAGTTAACCTTTGCTCTATTCTTGAATTTAATAATTTGCATTTTTAATAATTTTATTTTGTGTGCAATATAGCATTTCTTGATAGTGTATTTTTTTTTCTGAGATTTTTGGCACTATCCCATACTCTGATATCTTTGCTGTGCCAACTTCCCTTTGTGCAAGTGAATTACCTTTTTTTTTGCATTCCAATTTGCAACTGCCAGCACCTGCAATCTTTTTAACACTATGCTTGCAGCACAGTTTAGTGTTGTGTAGTACCTGATTTATTTTAAATTTTGTGCAATTTTTGCTACCAGTATTTACAGTTCAACTCCTTTTCATAAATTTTGTTGCCAGTCTCCTGGTGAAATTATTGACCACCCTTAGCTTCATTTTGTGCACTTCCCTGTAGTTCATTCTCTTGCATACATCTCTTATTTTGTGTTTCAGAGTGTACCACTTTTTTTTTGTTTTGCTCAAATTATTTCCGTCACTAAGCAGTTTACCTAGTACAGTGCTGCTGTGTTCTCTCTGACTCTGTGTTGAATTGTAGCCAGTGCATACCATTTCTTGCTCTGACCTGTTTACCCTCTTCGTGACCTACTTGCGTTTGAACAATAGACGTCATGACTAAGACACGCAGTGGCCGTACCGTTAGTCCAGATTCTGCTGATGCTAGCAATGGTGCCTCAGCCAGCGTGAACACGCGGCAGGGCATCGAAGCCCCCGTGACATTTGGTCAACTTGTGGCTCAAGTCTCGACCACCAGTGGGCCGGCTACTCGTCCATACCCGACCCTTCTTTTTGACGGTCGTTCAAATAGGTTAGAGCCATGGCTGCAGTCAGTCGAAACGACTGTTAAGGCCCTATTTGATAGTCCCACGGATGCACAGTACATTCGTGCTGCTGTTGCAGCAGTGGATCTCACCCGGGATGATATAGGTGCCTTTGTGCAGCTCAATCGCGTTTGTAAGATTCAGTCTTGGGACGAGCTTAAGGAGGAATTTAGGCATTATTTTCGGTGTAGTCGCCAACGCCATTACATTGACATCATTACCAGCGTCTTGGCCAAATGTCAATACCAGCACGAAAGCCCCCTGGCTTGCATTTGCCGGTTTGAGCAAGCCGCCAAAGACTTTACTGATGCCATCAGCTCCACTAAGTGGGTGAATGGTGACAACTGTATTAAAGCTGAAGACATCATCCCCATGCTGGCTGTAGGCATCATGCGGAGGGATGCCCCCCCTAACCTCTGAGGTGCCATTGATGCTCTAGGACTCGGCCCTCAGCACGACATCCTGGGTGCATATGATGCCATTGACACGATCAAGCCGCCTGCCGAGCAAGGCAAGGTTTGTCGCTTTGCAGATGATCCTATACCCATCCTTCCGGCGCCGTCCATGGTGACCCTGCGGTTGCAGCCGGAAGTCACTTTTGCCGCTGTTGTCAGACAGCCAGCCCACAAAGTTTCTAACCCCAGTCCCACTCACACTCGCCCAAGTAAAAATATTGACCACAGTAACAACAGTCAGTCTCATACAAAAAAGCAGTCATCGACTTCCTGGGCCAAGGCACAACGTCGCCAGCAAACACCACCTCCAACCTCACCTACTAAGCGCGTGGTGACTTGTTTCAACTGTGGGAAACGCGGGCACTACCGATTGGAGTGTTACAAACCTAAGTCCCCGCAAAGTAACCATCACCATCCCCATGCTCAGTATCAAAGTAACCATAACCGTCCCCACGCTCAGTATCAAAGTAACCGTCACCGTCCCCATGCTCAGTCTCGCGAGGGAGTCTGTATGTACCACAATACTTTCAGTCATACCTCCCATGAGTGACACAAGCTGCGAAGTATGCTGTCAGCTGAGTGGAGCAAGCAGTCGTCGCGCAATGCACGTGCTCGTAGAAGCCCTAACACTAGTTCGGGGGAAGAGGCGCGTCTGCAAAACCAGCGAAAGACATAGTAACCCTGTCAGAGTCGCTGTATTCTGTCCCTGTCTGCAATGCATTCGCCGCACTGGGCAGTGATACGCTTGCCAACAGTGAGGAAACAGAGTGTCTTGACGTTGTTGCCGAGACTCGTACCTTACCTTCCAGGTCGAGCCTCGTCAACAAGCGTCGAGCCTCAAGCAGCTGTGACTCTGGGGATTTCGTCGGCCTGTCATGCCTTCATGTTCGGTATGACAACCCGTGTGGACCGCTCATCGAGTCCACTGTCCACCATAAGCCTGTCCAGCTTTTCCTAGATACAGGTTCGGTGGTTAACATTGTCCGCTCCACTCTTTTCCGAGACATTGGCCTTCACGCGGCCATGTTGACAGAGCCATCTGTCATTCAGACCTTGAGAGGAGTCTCAGGTAATCCGCTGACGGTTCGTGGTCGTACAACGTTAGAATTTGCAGTCCAGGGTCACAAGCTGTCCGCAAAATTCTTGGTCGTAGATAGTATTGTTTTCCATGGTGACCTGCTCATAGGGTTCAAAACCATGGCAGACCTTAGGATCCGCTTAGATCCAGCTGAGTGGAAAGCAGAATTCAAAGGAGTGGATGTGCCCTTCTGGGGCGTGCGCTTAGGATCCACTACGTGCTACTCCGTCTCAGAGTATGCACAGTGCCTGGAATCGTTGGAAACCGGTGGTTTCCATAGTACATTCTCCCTGGGGTCGGTCTCTTGTCCTGATCGACCTCGTAGTAGAGCTCGTTGCCCGTCACCTCCTGGCCATCAGCGCTTAGTTACCAGTGAAACCCAGTCTGGAGACGCCCAGTCTAACCTTCACTCTAACTCTGATGCTGTTGTAGAGAACAGCAGTTGTCAAGCCGCAGTATCCCTGTCGGCAGGCGACTGTCTGACTCGTGTCATGGCATCAGCGAGCAGAGTTACTGCTTGTACAAAGTATGACGTCACTTTGTCAGCTAACTCGCTCACTCCTGTTACGGTGTACGTGAGCAGAGCTTTTGAAGGAGACCATGTGCTGGTTGACAACGACACGTGCCGAGTCAAGGGCCTCTCCCTTGAACCATCCTTGCACACAGTGCAACGTGGTAAGTTGCAAGTCCTTGTTGTCAACATGCATAGTCGAGAATTTTCCCTGCGGAAGAATACCTCACTTGTCGACCTTGTCAGATTCCCTCTCCCGGTGAGAGTGGAGGGTGAAGCCCCAGCTGACTTCCTCGTGAGTGCAGTTCTCCCAGGCGAGTCTGCTGCTGACTCTTCCAACACCTGGCCAGTGCAGGAAGATGATCTAGCTTTGACAGACTATCCTGAAGAGGTCCCAAAACTTCTCCAGGTTCTCAATCGTGCACGTTCTGCAGTCGTACTAGATGGTGAGTCAATGGGTTTGACCCCACTGATCTCTCACCGTATTCCACTTGACAAAGGTACTAAACCCATTTACGTACCTGCGTATTGCCTGTCACATGCGCAAAGAGTCTTCGCCGAAGAACTCATTACATGGATGCTCCGTGATGGAGTTATTGAGGAGTCCACTTCCCCGTGGAATGCTCCCCTTATTCTGGTCCCCAAGAAGGACGGAACCTGGCGCCCTGTTATCGATTACAGGAAACTGAATGCATGTACCATCCCAGACCGCTTTCCGTTGCCAGTTCTGAACGACCTGTTGCAGAACATCGGCGATAATAAGGTCTTTTCAACTCTTGATCTTCTTCAAGGGTTCTGGCAGATCCCCCTCGATGATGAAAGCAAAGAGTTGACAGCTTTCTCTACTCCAACTGGTCATTACCAGTTCAGGAGGATGCCCTTCGGCTTGCGCGGAAGCCCAATCACGTTTAGTCGTTTGATGATGACAATTTTCCATACCCTCCTAGGTGGCACGCTCATGGTCCACCTGGATGATCTCATAGTCATGTCGCAAGATGTCCTGTCACATCTTGAGAAACTTGACAGGGTATTGGACAGGCTAGCTCAGGCAAACCTTAAGGTAAAGCTCTCCAAATGTCATTTCCTCCGGAAGGAAATAAAATTTCTGGGTCACGTAGTGACTCAGAATGGCATAAAGACGGACGAGTCTAAAATCTCGGCCGTGCAGAAATTCCCCAGACCCATGACGGCGGATGCAGTCCGGTCCTTCATAGGCCTGGAGGGTTTCTACCGCACCTTTATCGCAGGTTTCTCCACCATTGCTGCACCCCTGACACGCTTACTCAAGAAGGATGCCCCTTTTGAGTGGACGTGTGATCAGGAACGAGCTTTTGTCATTCTTAAGAACAAGTTAACATCAGCCCCAACCCTTAGATTCCCTGATTTCACCAAGGCATTTACCTTGACGACTGATGCCAGCAAAGTTGGCATCGGTGCAGTCTTGTCACAGGAATCTAATGGTAAGCAACAGCCTATTGCCTATGCTAGCCGTGTCCTTACTAAAGCGGAAGTCAATTATTCAGTGACAGAGCTAGAAGCTTTAGCCATTGTATGGGCCCTGAGTCATTTTCGGGATATCATCTATCATTATCCTATCAAGATTTACACAGATCATTTACCCTTATTGGCCCTTTTTGCGAATAAGAACCTCTCGGGAAAGCATGCTTGGTGGTCGCTCACGTTCAATGACTACAGCCCTGAAATTTGCTATGTCCCAGGTAAGCAAAATGTTGTAGCTGATGCCCTGTTGAGGCATATAGCATTCTTGAGTGTCGGCAACTCGTTCTCTGTTGAGGATCTCGAGAGAGCCCAACGACAGGACCCTGTGTGGTCTCCAGTCCTTCGTTTCCTGACCAAGGAGGACGTTGACTTACAGGTCAAGTCTCCCGTTCCACTGAAGGATTTAGTGGTCAACCAAGGAGTACTGTGCCGTTTTGCACAGCTGGTGGACCCCGGCAGAACCATATACCAACTGGTGATACCAGAGTCCATGATACCAGCTACTCTTAGGTTGATCCACAATGTCCCAGGTGTAGCGCACCCCAGGAAGGACCGCAGTATCAAACAGGCATGAATGAAATATTTCTGGCCTAAGATGGCAGCGGACATTGCCAAGCATGTACACCAGTGTGTTGTTTGCCTACAGCACAAGGGTACCATTACAGGTCCTAACCCCATTCTAAAGTATCCCATTACAAAGGAGCCCTGGAAGAGAACTTCTGTCGACCTGTTGACGAACTTCTCGACCTCAGAGAAGGGAAATAAGCACCTACTTGTAATGGTAGATAACTTGACGCGGTACAGTGAATTAGTACCCATTCCTGATAAAACCGCCGAAACGGTCGCTAGTGCTTTCCGTGAGCATGTTGTTCTTCGTCATACTTGCCCACGTGTCCTTCTGTCAGACAATGGGTCTGAGTTTATAAATGGCATAATGCAGGATCTTTGCTCCAGATTCAACATTCACCAAGCGCCAGTAGCTCCACGCCACCCTGCGAATAATGGTCTTGCTGAGCGTACAAATTGCAAAGTCCTGGAGGTGCTCAGAGTAACCGTTAACCAAAGTTGTACTACATGGGATGAGGCTATCCCAGATGCTCAGTGTACATTAAATTCCTCCCTCAACAGCTCGATCGGTGAGACACCTCATTTTGCTTTGTATGGCTATGACAAGCGCTTACCATATGAAATTCTGTTTGCTCCACCTAGACCTACTTACGATACTGATAACCCCAGTGTAGTAAAGATGAGGACAAAGCAGCTTGTCTTCCAGCGGGTACGAGAGAACCTTATGAAAGCTACTGATAGGTTCACGTCTGAGCGCAATGCCCGTGCCAAGGAAAGCAAAGTGGAACCAGGTTGCAAAGTTATGTTGCTCAACCCAGCACAGACCCCAGGTATGCACAAACTTGTCCCAAAATTCGTGGGTCCTTACCGTGTCCTACGACAGCTCCGTGGCAATAAGTTCGAGGTGAGGGAGATTGCTACGGGAACTATCAAGGAAGCCCACCTTGATCACATGAAGTATGTGGACCATGTGCAGGCCGAAGCAGAGCTGGAGTCGCGTGCGTTGCAATGCCACAATCAGACTAATGCTAGGGACAACCCGTCTATCCCTTCTCCCACTACTACTGGTACGGAAGACGGCCCAGTAAGGCTCCATACTTATGGCCTGCGACCCAGGACAACAGTACATTTCTGTGACATTGACGTACCTACTGACTTGTCTGACTCCTACGCTAGTTATGCTAATTGTTTGCTTGCAGAAATGGGTATAAATGCACACACATTGTATAGCTAGTCGATAATGGAGTCAGGGTGGACAACATCATGTAATTATGTAAATACTTTTAGAAGGGTACCCAGAGTGTAATGAATTCCATGGATATAGTATTATTGTAGGTATGTGCACCCAGTGTTTTTATATAAAAAAAAAGAGCCTGTATTACGGTCAGGGCAGTGCTGCCCTCTGAGTCACATGTCACACCTTAGGAAATGCTACTGTCAGTCATTGTTTGCAGATGTGAGGGTGCAACAACGTTCGTAGACGAGTGGTCAACTGATGTTCAGCCCTGCGGACAACCTGTATATAGAAGATTTTAGTTCCAGTGCTGACGTCTCCGGACTCTCTCGACGAAACAGCGCGGGCAAACCAGTTTTCTCTTCCCCTGGTTGGGAAGAGTTTTTTTTTGCCTGTTGCATTTTTATATCCATTTTTGATTTACTAGTGAGCGAAAGCCAGTCCCTCTCTGGGGTAGCTAGTGTAAGTAATTCCTTTATACCTGCGGGCCCACCAGTATTGTCCCGTCGGGACAACGAGAGGTGCGTGGCCGAGCAAATGTAGACAGCCTGTACTGTCAGAACACACAGCCTAGCCGTCTGCTCTGACTAGTTCATATTTCGCGGCATTTAGGTGCTGCCCTCTGTAGGCTCACTCAGGTCAGTGGGAGGCTGAGCCCATCTGCCCTCACTCCTAGGCCGACCAACTTGATAGACACAAGTGCTCCCCCTCCACGGACTGGCTTGCGGTCACTCCCTCACACTGCCCGTTTTGTACTCACTCCTATCCAATTAAAGCCAAACTAGTCCACGGCTGTATCATTGCTACCTACGCTATCTTCATCGGCACTAAACCACTGTTCAGCAGTAAGAACAGCAATAACAGAATGTCTGCATTGTTCATTCTGGACCTTATTTTGAAATTGTCATATTTTTTAATTTTCGTGAAATTGGCCAAATTGCAAATTTCTGACCACATTATTGGGTAGTTGAAATCGGTAAATGGGCAGTTTCTTGTACTCAATCGATAGAGAAAATGAAGTTCTAAAGAAATAGCTATGAGTTTGGTCAACTGGAACAATGGAATTAGCCGAAAATAGGGCTCAAAGTGGGTGAAATCGCTGATTTGTAAATATCGCCGAGGTCACTAACTTCGCGAGAGCGTAATACCGTCAGTTTTCCATCAAATTTCATTTTTTTGGTGTTATTACAACTGCGAAAAGAATCTCTATCATTTCATAAGAAAAAATAATTTTTTTTTTTTAAATTTTGCGACACCAGGAGACACCTCAGGATTGGAGGTTGCGACAGTCAAGGGGTTAAGGGTTAATAACCAACAACCTGATTGATGTGAAACCAACCCACAATTAGCAGACAAAGGACTGAGCCTTCACCGGTGTATGTGCTGAGTGACCAAGCAGGTTACCAGCAAGTGCTTCATAAAATACAATATAATGAAATATTAACCCTTTCACAGTCCAGATTCCTGAAACAAAAAGTGCTTGGAAATGGTAGAGAATTTTTCCCTGAAGGTAATGACACCAAAAATAAAAGATTTAATAGAAAACTTACAGAATTATGCAGGCACAAAGTCTGGGCACAATTTATGCATCAGCAATTTTGCCAGATTTGCATTCTATTTTAAACCAATTCCATTGCCCAATTTGACCAAATTCTTACCTATTTTGCTAGGATGCCTTTTATTTTACTGACTGAGTACAAGAAACTGCCCGGTCAACTATCAACACTCCCTATAAAGTACACAGAATTGGATAATTTGGCCAATTAAATGCAAAATTCAAAAAATTCTAATTTAAAAGCAGAGTCCAAAATTAACACTGTAGACATTCCAAGCATTAAAACATTTCCTTTGTGCAATAATCACATCCCCAGTCCTCTCCTATATTACATTTGCTAATATTTTGAATTTGTGAAACAAAAAATCGAAGGTTTACACATTTACTGAATAAAATATAACCAAGAATGATATGTCACGGTGTACAGCATCCCAATAACTGAATCAGACCTAGTAAAAACCCATAATAAAAAAAATGGGTTTAGGGATGCCTTTACCTATCCTCAAGAATATAAGCAAAAACAAAACATTTCTGCTATTTTGAGGCTGATTTCAAGCCATTTCCAGCCGTGGAACTAACTAAAATCATCTTTATTTCAGTACAGTGGACCCCCGCATAACGATATTATTTCAATCCAGAAGTCTGTTTGGGTGCCGTTATAGACCGAATTTGTTAGCATAAGAAATATTGTGAATTAGATTAGTCCATTTCAGACCCCTAAAAATACACCTACAAAAGCACTTACAAAAATAAACTTACATAATTGGTCAAGTTGGGAGCTGATCGTTATCCGGGGGTCCACTGTACTATGTCTTCCATTCTATCAAATGATACCAAGAAATAACCAATAAAACCATCCTAGAAAACACTTCTAAGTCACCAATTGAACGATACACACGATCAGAGTTTTGCTTTTCCCATCATGCACCACATGAGGCAAAAATTTTTTATACTGGGCATTCTCACTGTACAGATCCATTCTCGCAAATCTAGACCAAAATTTACTGCTCACAGCTTATCTGAGTGAACTGAGCTGATGACTTATATCTACGTGACGGACCCTGGCATCAATGATGAGTTCTACATGATGGACAGTCAAAGGGTTAATCAGATGACTTGAAAGCTAGTAATGTCCAAAATGTCTATATCCAATAGAGGTAATAAAATCCTAGGAAGGGGAGTAAATCTGGTTTGGTCAAAGCAATGGGAGGGTAGCTCTAATTCCATGGATTAAGAACCCTTTACTAGCATCAAGAAATCCCCCTTAAAGAGGTTTAATGAACCCAGGATATGGGCTACTCTCCCTAGAAAAGTCAGGCTTCAACTGAACCAAAAACAATTTGCTGTACTACGAAAGCTGAATGTTAAGTGAGTGCAATGTTTGAGAAGAGACATCTACACAATAATTCTTCTCTGAACACTTAAGCCTTGGTAAGTGAGGTATTTTATTATCACCAAGCTGTTTTAACCAAAGCCTAAAGTTCTATATAACTCTAAGGCAGCATAATGCAAATCATCTTTCCCTTTCACTTTTGTTACTCATTATCGTCAAGTGTACCATTAAATATAAAGAAAGTGATTGATCAAAATGCAAATGCAATTATCGTAATTTATTCTTGAGGAATTACTTACCTGAAGCTGACAGATTAACTGAATAAGGTAAAGGTATAAACATAACAGAAGAAATGAAATAAAAAACAATTAAAAAAACTGAAAATTACAGTATGGATAAGGTGGAATGAATATTACTGAATTATTAAACTTGAAAGAGAATCTGGAATATCAAGTATCAATACTCAACTTAAACTAACTGTATATTATGAATTAACTTAATTAATTAAATAAACAAATAAGTTTAATTATTATTAATCCTTCATAATGGTTCTGGTCAGTGATAGTTGTAAATAAAAATTGTGAAAGTAAGTGGAGTTGTGAGCGTGTTCATGCCCGAATGACAAGTTTCAGTGAAAGCAAATGCAGAAGAATCCTTTTTAAGTGTCCTGTGTAAATAATGTGACAAGAAATGAGTTTGACTCACAAGTCAACAGCATGAGTATATCCTTGGGAGCCTTCATACATGGCAAACTGCAGAACTTCAGGTGCAAGGTATCCAGGTGTACCACAAACATCTGGACCAACATAAAATATGAAATTTCAAGAGAATGTGAAAACATAAAAGCCTACGTGTAAATAAACACAGTAATTAATTTAACCCAATACTAGTTTCCACCACCCCAATAGAAAGAACCAAAAAAACTCTGAATTATTTACATAAACCATTTGCTTAAGATTATGTAAAAAATAACCATGGACAAAATTATCATTATCCTAATGTAGAGTTTAAAAATCATTTTCATATTGTATTTAATTAATGGAGAGGAAGTGGGTTTGTTAGCTGCCTAATTTAATGATAAAAGTGATAGCCATTTGCTAGTGTTTATAGTACAGTTTCAATCTCTACAGTGGCTTATAAACAACTACCATTTGTAATACTCTTTCTAAATAGCCAACATAAGCATTTTTTCAGTTTCTTTCCTTTTAATATCTTAAGTGTATTTGCTTTTGAGACAAATCCCATTCTTTCCTCACATATAGTGGCTAACACTACCACCTCAAGCTTATTAAGGAGCTACTGTAATAGTCAGATGGATGTAAGCAACAACTATTTAAGATTTCTGGACTAGTCAGAGTATAATATTGGTTTGTATCCTGGACCAGGGAGAGAATAATGCACAGTATATGATGTGTACTCCTGTTCTTCGAGTCTTTGCACACACCTAAAACCTCATGCTGCCATGAAATGGAAGCATGAGGAATTACTGTCTTCAAATTTAAAGCAAACATGCATTGGGTAATGCTATTGCCTCAATTTTATTAAGGATATCACTGTCTAGCAATGAGAGGAGCCACACCACATGATTTCTGGCACTGTCAGTGAGATAATGACGAGTTTAGCTCCTAGACCTGGTAAAGAATATATTTCATGTCTGTACATACACTATATGCCTACACTACATCATTATTCTTAGATTCATGAAGGAGTGCCAAACTCATGGGGATAGCACAGCACCTCAAGGATTGGGAGGTAATTAAATCCAAGGGAAGTGCGAGTCCAATTCCGTGGATCAAGAGCTCTTCACTTGTATTCATTCGTACATGAATTAGGCACCACAACACCCCGAACCATCACAGTAAACAACCTCACCACATGGTGCACTATTACAGTGCATAAGGAACCTTAGAGGAGTAACTATAGTACAGCATACCTAGTGTAAATCATGCTTTTTTTAGTCAGAGCTTGCATTCTTGGCATAAAAAAGCAATGGTCGCTTTGCCAAAAAAAGCCAGGTATAAACTGTTTGCTACAATAACTCCACAAAAATTAGCCTGAACATCACAAAATTAATATATTTCACTAACGGTCAATAATACTGCATTATTAAATTTAGGCTGATTTAAGATTGGTCAGGAAGAATTAAGTTAAATAATATTACAATCATTTTTGCAAGATTAGGTTAGGTTGCTAAGCAAGTTTTGGTGTAAAATAAAAAAAAAAAATTCTATATACTACTGTAATATACACCGAATTACAGAAAATATCTACCTGGATGAGGACTAACAAACTTACACTAAACATTGACAAAACCTACTTCATTCAGTTTGGTAACAGAGCTACAGATGTACCTCTTAACATAACGATAAACGGATCACCTATCACAAAGCTAACAGAGGGAAAATTCTTAGGAATCCACCTCGATAATAGACTCAAATTTCATACACATGTACAACAAATTTCTAAGAAAATTTCCAAGATTGTAGGCATACTATCGAAGATACGGTACTATGTTCCACAGTCAGCCCTCCTGGCCCTTTATCACTCTCTTATTTACCCCTATCTCACCTATGGAATTTGTGCATGGGGCTCAACAACAATTAACCATCTCAGACCACTAATTACCCAACAAAAGGCTGCAGTTAGAATGATAACGAATTCTCACTACAGGCAACACACTCCACCAATATTCAAAACACTCAACCTACTCACCATACAAAACATCCATACTTATTATTGCACCTATTACATACATAGAACACTTAACTCTGATATTAACCCTCCCCTCAAACATCTCCTTGCCAACCTCAACAGAACACATGACCATAACACAAGGCACAGATCACTCTTTGATGTTCCTCGTGTCCATCTCACGCTATGCAAAAACTCAATGCACATAAAAGGCCCTTTAATCTGGAATTCATTACCTGTAAATATAAAAGAAACACTACCTGTTTACAAATTCAAGTCTCTTCTCAAACTTCACTTACTCACTCAAAACCAAATAAATACTGAATAACTGAACCTTATAAATTGTATATCCAAAATGTTACTCACAATTATATCACATAAATGCTAAACCTAGGACCCAATCTAACTTTGTTATTTTTTTAAATACACTACCTAACAGAATACTCCATTCTACTGAATGAACAGCAATGCATGCAACCATATGACCTGTCTTTGTAATACTCATTTGTGCTTTATAGTTATCTGTTTACAATAATGTCTTATCACTGATTTCATCATTGCTTAGTTAATCTTAAGTTAATTTTAAGCCAGCCCGTAATGCTATGCATATAAGTGGCTTTGGCATGCTGCTCTTACCTGTATTTTTTGTACCTCTGTATGTATGCTTAAATTTCTAAATAAATAAATAAATAAATAGATTGCCCATTAGCAAAAATAAGTACAGGTCTCCCTCAACATTCGCGAGGGTTAGGGGATCAAGAACCTTGCGAAGATATGGTACTATGTTCCACAATCAGCTCTCTTGCCCTATATCACTCACTCATTTACCCCTATCTCACCTATGGAATCTGTGCATGGGGCTCAACAACAATACATCATCTCAGACCATTAATTACCCAACAAGAGGCTGCAGTAAGAATGATTACAAACTCTCACTCCAGGCAGCACACTCCACCAATAATCAAAACTCTAAACTTACTCACCATACAAAACATCCATACTTATTATTGTGCCTACTACATACATAGAACACTAAACTCAGATATAAACCCTCCCCTCAAACGTCTCCTTACCAACCTCAACAGGACACACGACTATAACACAAGGCACAGATCACTCTTTGACGTTCCCCGTGTCCGTCTCACACTATGTAAAAACTCAATGCACATAAAAGGCCCAAAAATTTGGAATTCATTACCGGTGAATACAAAAGAAAAACTGTATATCAATTCAAGACTCTTCTTAAAAACTACTTACTTACTCAAAACTAAATAAATATTGAATAACTGTATATCATAAATGTATAACCCGTGTCCCTATCAAACTATTTTTTTAATTACATTATCTAATAGAACAATCCATTCTCTTGAATGCACAGTAACTCATCTAATGACATTATGACCTGCTTCTGCACTACAAATCATTGATTTTATTCGACATGATCAGATTAATAAATTGTATGACTACATATAGCATATAGATCATTTTGTTATATTATACATTGTAATGCTAAACTTTGTACAACTATAATGCTTCATAACTGAAATGTTCAAATTTCATTGTTTAAAATACTCATTTGTACTTCATGTTGTAACTGCTTACTGTAATTTTTACCACTGAATCTATCATTGCTTAGTTAATCTTAAGTTAATTTTAACCCTTTCAGGGTTTCAGACATACTAGTATGGCTTACGCGGCAGGGCTTTTGACATACTAGTACACATAAATTCTAGCGCCTTCAAATCTCGCAGGAAAAGGCTGGTAGGCCTAGATGTGAGAGAATGGGTGTGTGTGGTCGGTGTGCGCAGTAGAAAAAAAATCTGGGACCCAGTGGCGCATTGTGGGAACACCATTTTAGTAGACCTTGTTCACCATGCCTCGCAGTAAAAAGTTCCTCACTCCTCAGCGAATTAGGACACTTTTGTTCACCAGTGACAGTTCTAATACAGATGGAAGTGCCAGTTTCAAGGTTTTGGTGAGGTTTTGACCGAAACTAATGACCATAATATCGGTAATAGTGAGGAAAACCTAGAAGACCCTCAGCCTTCCACCTCTGCTACCGGGCCATCTTGTTCACGTTCAGTTGTACCAGAATCAAAAGGGAAACTCCTATTTTCCTAAATCCCGGACTCAGATGTGAGCATTGGTGATGATAGTGATAGTGAATATGAACTACAAGCTCTTGAAAACAGTTCCAGTAGTCATAGTGAAGTGAAATATTCTCCAGTGAAGCGTCAGTGTATACGACGATATATGCGTTCTGGTAGTGTGCCATATGCTATTCAAAGGGGAAGGAGTACATCTCAGAGTACATCCCATGGCTGTACAACAGGAACAGACAGTGAAAATGAAGATGATAGTGTTGCAATTGGGATGGAAAATGTGCATGGTGGTGGTAGTGGTGGTGCCGGCCGTGAGGCACCAGCAGTGGGCAATGCTGCCACCAACGCTGCTGCCTCAGCTGATCTACAACAAAGGCCACCATCCCCTACCCACCCACCACACCAGCGTCCACAACCACAACCTCCACAACCACAACCACCTGTCAATGTCCAGTACCCACCAGCAGACTGCACCTGGGATTGGCAGGAAGCTTCAATTTTGTTCCAAATCCTCACCAAATCCAAAGTGGAATACAGCCATGATGTACACTGGGGAACAATGCCAGTGAACTGGAATGTTTTGAGTTATTCTTTGATGAACCCCTGATGGAAATTATTGTCAGGGAAAGCAACAGATACTACGAGTACACCATGGCAAACACAATACTTTCACCAAAATCACGTCTACACAAGTGGAAGGAGATAACTGTGGCTGAGATGTATCTTTTCTTTGCCACAATAATGCGTATGCCACAAGTGTATAAGCACACTGTGAAATCATACTGGTCAACAAACCGCCTGATTGCAACCCCAGGTTTCAATGATATAATGGGAGTTAATCGATTTGTGCTACTATTACGTATGCTTCACTTCTCAGACAAAACCAGGCCTGACAGAAACGACAGGTTATAAAAGATTAGGAATGTGTTTGTGTATCTGAAAGAGAAATTCAATATGTATTTTTATCCCTTCAGGAAGCTTGTAATTGACGAGTCTTTGATTCTGTTCAAAGGAAGACTCTCTTTCAAGCAGTACATACCAAGCAAGAGGAAACGCTTTGGTATAAAGTTGTCTGTGCTTTGTGATTGCTTCAGTGGTCTTGTATTGGATATTATTGTGTACACTGGAACTTATACATTGCAAAATACCAGGAAGTTATTGGGCATCTCTGGTGATGTGGACAGAACAATGATAGAACAATACCTCGGTAAGGAGCACATATTATATACTGATAAGTGGTACACAAGCCCCACACTTAGTGACTTTTTGCGAGTGAACATGACAGGTGTGTGTGGCACAGTGCGTGCAAATCGTAAACATATGCCCAGGTTTGACGCTGGCACTCGTAAAGGTGAGGTGCAGGCATTTGCTGCCAATGACATCATGGCATTTCGGTGGCATGACAAACGAGATGTCACACTGTTGTCATCAGTTCACCCAAACGAAATGACAAACACTGGCAGGCGGCATAGAGACAGCAATGAACCCATTCTAAAACCTGCAGCTGTGATTGATTACACCCTCAATATGTGCTCAGTGGACAAATGTGACATGCAGATTGGGTTTGCTGATTGTGTTTGCAAGAGTTATAAGTGGTATATAAAACTCTTTTTCCATCTTCTGGACATTTCCATGCTCAATGCTTATAATAAGTATAAGATGAGGACCAGAAACAAACCACCATATGGCGAATTCTGTTTGTCTGTCATCAGAGAAATAGTTTTCAAGTACCAAGGAACAACACCTGCAACAGACCACCCACTAAATTATCAACAACTACCTTCTTGTCTGAAGCATGGTGATCACTTCCTTATACAACTGCCTGCTACTGCTTTCAAGAAAATGGCTCAGAAGAGGTGTTATGTCTGTGCACATACAAAAAAATGCCCACAACAATGCAAAGACACTCATTTTATGTGTGAGGAGTGTAAAACACCACTGTGCATGACACCATGTTTCAAAGACTTCCACAGGCTGCAGAACTTCTAGAAACATTCCCTGTGACTGTATATGTGTATATGAAATATAGAAAAATAATAATAAACAACATTTCATATGGTTTGTTCGTGTAAATATTTTTTGTAAACAAAACAGTGACAACAGTGTTTTTGCAGTTATTGTGTAGTATAGAAAAAGAAATACAGTGGACCCCCGCATAACGATATTAATCCGTTCATGAGAGCTCAGTGTTATGTGAAATTATCGTTATGAGAATGAATTTTCCCCATAAGAAATAATGGAAATCAAATTAATCCGTGCAAGACACCCAAAAGTATGAAAAAAAAATTTTACCACATGAAATATACATTTTCCTACACACAAAGAGAAGGATACATGCACAATAGTAGAGTAGTACATGCACAATAGTAGAGTAGTACATGCACAATATATATTGTGCATGTACTACTCTACTAAATGAAGAATAAATGACACTTACCTTTATTGAAGATGCAGCAATGACTGATGAGACAGTGTGTCCTGGGAGTGCCTTTTCCTCCTGAGTACTGTAGGTCCTGTTTGGCATTTTCTTCCAGAACAGGCCTTATCACACTGTATGTCACTACGATTCTTAAATCTCTCAAACCAACCTTTGCTGGCTTTAAATTCACCAATATGAGCACTAGTTCCAGGCATTTTTCCCTGTTCATCTGGGTGTTAGTCGACTGGTGTGGGTTGCATCCTGGGAGACAAGATTAAGGACCCCAATGGAAATAAGTTAGAGTCCTCGATGATGCACTGACTTTCTTGGGTTATCCTGGGTGGCTAACCCTCCGGGGTTAATTGTTTCTCGGCAATTGTTTCACGTTAAGCCACACCAACAACACTCTCCACATCTTCGAGTAATACAGCTGATGGTGGTGCAGCAGCAACAACAGCTGTGGTGCAGCAGACCATGGTGCAGCAGCAGCTGGGTGCAGCAACAGCTGACCATGGTGCAGCTGCAGCTGTGGTGCAGCTGCAGCTGTGGTGCAGCAGCAGCTGTGGTGCAGCAGCAGCTGTGGTGCAGCAGCAGCTGACTGTGGTACGATAGTATTTATCACCCTTTTTACCACAGGGTTGGCACTAGAAGCTTTCTTTGGGCCCATGGTGGCTTATTTAGCAGTTACAAGCACTATAAATAATGGAATAATACAAAATGTATCGAATGTATGCATGCAACCGGCCACCCTGGCTTGTAAACAATGACGGCAAGGCAGGCGCTCAGGCTGGACGGACAGGTTCGGGACAAGTCATGTTCAGAGACAGCTGATGGTGCAACAGCAGCTGACCATGGTGAGCAGCAGCTGACTGGTCCAGCAACAGCTGACTGGTCCAGCAACAGCTGACTGATCCAGCAACAGCTGACTGATCCAGCAACAGCTGACTGATCCAGCAACAGCTGACTGATCCAGCAACAGCTGACTGATCCAGCAACAGCTGACTGATCCAGCAACAGCTGACTGATCTAGCAACAGCTGACTGATCCAGCAACAGCAATTCTTAAATCTCTCAAACCAACCTTTGCTGGCTTTAAATTCACCAATATGAGCACTAGTTCCAGGCGTTTTTCTCTGTTCACCTGGGTGTTAGTCGACTGGTGTGGGTTGCATCCTGGGAGACAAGATTAAGGACCCCAATGGAAATAGGTTAGTCTTCGATGACACACTTTTTTGGGTTATCCTGGGTGGCTAACCCTCTGGGGTTAATTGTTTCTTGGTATTCTCAATAAGCCACACCAACAACAGTGCTACAGCAGCAGCAGCAGCTGACAGTGCTACAGCAGCAGCAGCAGCAGCTGACAGTGCTACAGCAGCAGCAGCAGCAGCAGTAGCTGACAGTGCTACAGCAGCAGCAGCAGCAGCAGCAGCAGCAGCTGACAGTGCTACAGCAGCAGCAGACGATGCTACAGCAGCAGCAGACGGTACTACAGCAGCAGCAGCAGCAGACGGTGGTGGCCTGGTGGTTAACGCTCTCGCTTCACACGGTGAGGGCCTGGGTTCGATTCCCAGCCAGAGTAGAAACATTGGACGTGTTTCTTTCCACCTGTTGTCTATGTTCCCCATCAGTAAAATGGGTACCTGGGTGTTAGTCGACTGGTGTGGGTCGCATCCTGGGACACTGACCTAAGGAGGCCTGGTCACAGACCGGGCCGCGGGGGCGTTGACCCCCGGAACTCTCTCCAGATAAACTCCAGATAAACAGCAGCAGCAGCAGCAGACGGTACTACAGCAGCAGCAGCAGTGGCTGACAGTGGTACAGCAGCAGCAGGAGCTGACAGTGCTACAGCAGCACCAGCAGCTGACAGTGCTACAGCAGCAGCAGCAGCTGACAGTGCTACAGCAGCAGCAGACAATGCTACAGCAGCAGCAGACAATGCTACAGCAGCAGCAGCAGCTGACGGTGGTACAGCAGCAGCAGCAGCTGACGGTGGTACAGCAGCAGCAGCAGCTGATGGTGGTACAGCAGCAGCAGCAGCTGATGGTGCTACAGCAGCAGCAGCAGCTGACAGTGCTACAGCAGCAGCAGCAGCATCAGCAGTTGACCATGGTACCACAGTATTTCGATAATATTTCTCACCCTTTTTACCACAGGGTTGGCACTAGAAGCTTTCTTGGGGCCCATGGTCACTTATTTTGCAGATAAAATCACCAAAAACACTGTAATAATACGAAATGTTACGATTGTATGCTTGGATGTTACCGCGGAGGCTGGCTTGTAAACAACGCCACCAGCGGAACATGTGAGGCTGGCTCAGGCCTCACATAGACGTGTCTCGGACGAACAGCGTTGAGCGGGTTTTTTAGCGGTATGCGAGGCAAAAAAAATCTTAGCGATAAAATGTATCGGTATGCGGATTTAACGTTATGTAAGGCCAACGGTATGCGGGGGTCCACTGTACAGTGGTCCCTCAATTATCGCCCATAATCCGTTCCTGGAAGTGGGAGAATTATCGAAATAGACGATTTCTTAATCAATTTTCCCCATAAGAAATAATGTAAAGACAATTAATCCGTTCCTGACACCCAGAAGTATCAAAACAAAAAAAATTTTTTACATGAAATATAGATGTAGTACATAAACAATACAATGGGAAATGATGAATGAAACATTAACAACATAACACTTACCTTTATTGGTGATTTTTCTTAGTGTATGGGAGACTGGAGGAGGAGAGAGTTTGGATTGTTTACAGTTTGGAAGGGGAATCCCCTTCCATCAACACCTCAGGTACCGATTACTTTTCTGGGGTTACTTCTCTTCTCTGTTTCTTAATGCCACTAGGACCACCTTGAGAGTCAGTGGAGTCCTGTCTGGCAAAAAATCTGTCCAGAGAGCTCTGTTTCTGGCATCTCTTTAAAACTTCCCTAAAATGGGCCAAGACTCTGTTACTGTACAAGTTGCCGATATGGCTTGCAATATCCTTCTCAGGGCGATGTTTCTCCATAAATCTTTCCATCCTACCCCACATTTCAAAAATCTCCTTAATTTCTGAAGGCACCTTCTTCCATCTCTCTTCCTCCTCCTCTGGAGCAAGATTCTGAGCTGCGATCTATTGCTCTTCCTGCTGAAACTCTTGCTCCTTTCATATTATTCAATGATGTTTTTCTTAAATTCAATCGTATTTCTCACCTTCTTTACCAAAGGTTTGGCACTAGGAGCTTTCTTTGGAGCCATGGTAGCTTATTTAGCACTTGCAAGCACTAAAATGAATGGAATATTATGAAATATTTCGTATGAACACGTGAGGGGACCGTTGCTCACTGGTAAACAATGGCACACTGGCTGGGAACGGCTCAGAGCCGTGAGTACACGTCCAGGATGAAAGACGATTAGCGAGTTAACAGACCATTTGCGAGCCAATGTTTATACGAAATAACGGGACTATTTCCGAAATGGGCGACTTTCAGTCTGGACGATTATTGAGGGACCACTGTAACTTACAAAATAGTGCTCATTTTGGTCTCACAGGCCATAAAAGTTACTTGGAAAGAAAAAAAATAAAAAATAATAGAAAATAGTACCTAAAAAAATAAATAAAGTAATACCGGGTGACCAGCAGTCAGCGATGTTACTGTACGCCGGTCATTTTCTGTCAACTTCACGCCTCCATATCTCGGTAAGCATTGATGGCAAAAAATTTTTGTTTAGCCTATAAGATAAAAAAAAAAACTATCTTTTCATGGGAAATTTTTTTTTTTTTTTTTTTTTTGAAATTTGGGCGACCCTGAGAACAAGTCTCTGAGAGGGCCTGGCGACCCTGAAAGGGTTAAGCCTGCCGATAATGCTCTGCATACAAGGGGCTTTTGGCATGTACACCCAACTACTATAATTCCTTGTACAACTATGTATCATGTCCAAATAAAAAATTATTATTATTATTATTATTATTATAATGTTGAAAAATTGCGAATGTTTGGTGCCCCAATATAATGTAAGGAAATATAATACAATACTGCTTCCTTAACTTATTGAACCGTGAACAATCATAAAGTACGGTACATAAAAACAACATAAAATATTGTACGTACTACTATATACATACATGTTATGGTTTAACCCTTTCAGGGTTTCCAACGTACTAGTGCGGCTTACCCACCAGGGTTATTGACATACTAGTATGCCTAAATTCTAGTGCCTTCGAATCTAGTGAGAGAAAGTTGGTAGGCCTACAGAGAATAACTAAACCATGTCCAACCTAAAAGCCTATGTAGTGTAGTGTATGTTTTGCTCCATTATTGTTCAAATTTCATAGTACAATCTCTTAGTAATTAAATAATCAACTACCTCATTACGTGATTTTACTAGTAAGCATAAGTCACCTTATGTAATTTTCTTATTTACTATTCTTTGCTTAAATATTAGCTGAACTGATACTTTCTGTCCATATTACTGCCTCATATTTTTTAAATACTATTAACTGATATTACTTACTAAAATTAATAATTAATTACCATTTTTACTATCAGTACAATTTACTCTTAACATTTTTGACATCATTTAATTACCATTACTTGTCTAATTACCATAACCTGTTTTAATACCACATTTACTATCTTAGAGTACTCTTAATTACCTTGTACTGCCAAATAACCTCTAGTATAACTACCAGTGCAATACTGAATCCAAATAACTGTTCTTAAAATTTAATACTTGAAATAAACATTACTTTTTCACTTTTTTTTTTTTTGCTAATTAATCTTTTTTTGTAATCATTATTACTTACTAAAATTTTATTAAACACCATATTTACTACCAGTCAATTTTACTTTTGTAAATTAATCATTATTTTATACTTTTCATAACATTTTGTTGCCAAATTTTCAAGTTTGTATATTCAACTTCAACCTTTATATTATCCTTTGTACCTGTGTACCTGTCTACCATCTTACTATCATATTATAACCATATCATTGCCATTGTTATTTTTTACTTATTATTCTTTTGGTACTTGAATTTGTGAATTTTATTTTGTCAATTTAAATCTAGTTATACTCTTGATCTTGTCAACAACTTATATCAGACCCTAGTGCAATTGCAAATACCATTTTAATTTGCATTTTTATATTATAAGTTTATACCTAGTTGTACTTTAGCTCATTCTAGCTCAATACATAGACAACACCTAAACTAACTATACCTAGTTGTACTTTAGCTCATTCTAGCTCAATACATAGACAACACTAAATTCATTATATTAGACCTTAGTGCAATTACAAGAGTGAGTCTGGTGCCACTTGTAATTTGTTTTTTTTTATAGTATTAGTTTATACCTAGTTGTACTTTAGCTCATTCTAGTACAACACATAGACAATATCAATTTCATTATGTTTATTAGTGACTATATGACCAAAGTGCTTTAGCGGTATACTTATCCAAACCTCCCACCACTACAGAAATCAGTATTAGAACTCACCACATAATACAGGATATAAACAACCACTATTTAAACCTAAAAGATGAATGATCACGTTGACCCTGATCTAAACCTCCATAATCTAACATACAATCAAAACTTATTGGAAAGTAACTGCCTTTATTACACAGCATCACAAGCCAGCACTATCCTGAACACTGCTCAAAGTCTATCAGTTCTTAACTACAACATCAGGTCCTTAAGCAAACACTATGATGACCTCCTGGCACTCCTTGAGTCACTAAAGACACCCTTCTCCTGCATTATTCTTACTGAGACCTGGCTTAAGCAGGACACAATTGATATCTACCCTCTACCAGGATACACAGCAATCCACAACTGCAGATCATACCAAGTTGGGGGTGGTACTGCAATCTATTACTCTAACCAACTATCTTGTATTAGCACTAATTGCTTTAGTGATGAATATGGGGAATACATTTTTGCTGATTTTACTATAAAAAACCTCAAGACACACAAACATCCCAAACTTCAGTGAGAATCTAAAGTCACTAATAACAAACAGACAAATGAACAAGCACCACCTTCTCTTAGCTGGAGACTTCAATATCAACCTTGGCCTACTAGATGATCAGACTGTAACTGATTTCATCAACAATATGAACAACACACTCTTCATACCAACAATAACTAAATCAACCAGGCTGACTGAGACAAGTGCAACCATAATAGACCACATATGGACCAATATACTAGCCCCCCTTAAATCAGGGATAATCACAGACAGCACTACTGACCACTACCCAACCTTCCTCTTAACAAACATTAGTAAGCCACCACTCGAATACAACAAAGTTTCATTTAGACTCCATGACGAGGCCTCAATAAGGAATTTCACAGCAGACCTAGAGACTGTTGACTGGCCTACAGAATTCTCCAATGCCAATGGTATTGACGATTGGACAGACATTTTTCTTAACAAAATACAGTGGTCCCTCGCTTTTCGTAGTTCTCGGCAATCGTAAATTTCGCCAATCATAGGGGTATTTTCATATAAACATGGATTCGCTTTTCATAGGTTGACTCGCGAATAGTAGTTCGTCCGGGACACATACACACGGTGTGAGCCAGGGTGGCCTCCCTACCCAGCCAGACTGGCATTGTTTACCAGTGAGTGAAGGTCCCCTCAAGTGCTCATACGAAATATTTCATAATATTACACTCATTTTAGTGCTTGCAATTACTAAATAAGCTACCATGGCTCCAAAGAAAGCTCCTAGTGCCAAGCCTGTGGTAAAGAAGGTGAGAAATATGTACAGTGACAAAGACTTGGGCCATTTTCGGGAAGTGTTAAAGAGATGCCAGAAACAGAGTTCTCTCCACAGTTACTTTGTGAGACAGGACTAGAGTGACTCTCAAGGTGGTCCTAGTGGCATTAAGAAACAGAGATGAGAAGCAACCCCAGAGAAGCAATTGGTACCTGAGGTGTTGCTGGAAGGGGATTCCCCTTCCAAATTGTAAACAATCCAATCTCTCTCCTCTTCCAGTCTCCCATACACTACGAAGAATCTCCAATAAAGGTAAGTGTTATGCTGTTAATGTTTCATTCATCATTTCCCATTGTATTGTTTATGTATTACATGTATATTTCATGTAAAAATTTTTTTTGTTTTAATACTTCTGGGTGTCAGGAATGGATTAATTGTATTTACATTATTTCTTATGGGGAAAGTTGATTCGCAAATCGTAAATTTTGTTTATAGTAACGGCTCCAGGAACGGATTAATTACGAAAAACGAGGGACCACTGTACTTAGACTATACAACAAACATTGTCCTATAAAAACGAAACAGATCACGAATAAACGGCTTGGTTGCCCATGGCTAACCAGCAGCATTCTGAAATCCATTGATAAGAAACACCAATATGAAAAGCAATATAGACAGGGCTTAATACACAAAGATATTCTTAAACAATATTCAACAGTTCTCACCAAATTAATAAAGAAAGCCAAACAACTGTACTACTCCATCAGATTCACTGACACAAGAGGAGATATAAAAAAGACCTGGAAAACACTTTCCCAGATTCTGGGGACCCACAAACTGAAAAAAAACAAGAATATTGTTCTAACTAAACCTCATGAAACACCACTGCATCCCACTGATACGGCTAACAAGATAAACGACTTCTTCTCAAACATAGGATCTAATGTCGCCTGTAAAATCCCACGTACCAATGCCCGTGCCGGGGACTACCTAGATGGGAATTTCCCAAATTCCTTCTATCTTGTATCAACTGAGCCCACAGAAGTCACCGCGATCATAAAGTCACTTAAAAATAACTCGGGGAATCTGTCTCACTTCCCACCATTATTGTACAAGCGAGCGGCCCATGTCCTTTCGCATGCTATTACATTACTTTTTAACAAGTCACTAGAAACTAGCACTTTCCCAATACTAAAGACAGCAAGGGTTACACCAATACATAAAGGTGGTGACCCTAGAGACGTAAACAACTATAGGCCAATATCAAACTTAGCATTGCTATCCAAAATCTTCGAGAAACTCATGCACAGGAGACTATACAGTGGACCCCCGGTATTCGATGGCATCAGTATTCGACAAATCCGGTATTCGATGCATTTTATCGCAAAAATTTTGCCTCGGTATCCGATTGAAAACCCGGTAATCGATACGATTCGTACGAGACGTGTCCACGTGTGGCCTGAACTGCCCCGTGTGTGCCAGTGTTTACAAGCCAGCCAGTGTGTGTGCATCTAAGGATACATTCGGTACATTCCATATTATCACTGTTTTTGGTGCTTGTTTCTGCAAAATAAGTCACCATGGGCCCCAAGAAAGCTTCTAGTGCCAACCCTTCGAGAAAAAAGGTGCTAATGACCATTCAAATGAAGAAAGAGATAATTACAAAGTATGAAAGTGGAGTGCGTGTGTCGGAGTTGGTCAGGTTGTATAGTAAAACCCAATCAACCATCTCTACTATAGTGACCAGGAAAACGGCAATCAAGGAAGCTGTTCTTGCAAAAGGTGCAACTGTGATTACGAAACAGTGACCGCAAGTGTTAGAAAATGTTGAGAGACTAATATTGGTGTGAATAAATGAAAAACAGATAGCAGGAGATAGCATCTCTCAAGCGATCATTTGTGAAAAGGCTAGGCAGTTGCATGACGATTTGGTAAAGAAATTGCCTGCAACTAGTGGTGATGTGAGTGAATTTAAGGCCGGCAAAGGTTGGTTTGAAAGATTTAGTGGCATACAAAGTGTGATTAGGCATGGCGAGGCTGCCAGTTTGAACCAAAAAGCAGCTGAAAAATATGTGAAGGAATTCAAGGATTACATAGACAGTGAAGAATTTAAACCTGAACAAGCGTTTAATTGCGACGAAACAGGCCTGTTTTGGAAGAAAATGCCAAGCAGGACCTACATTACTCTGGAGGAAAAGGCACTCCCAGGACATAAGCCATTAGGACTTGACACCTCAAGTCCTAATGGAAGGGGATTCCCTTTCTAAACACTAACACCATCCATACTCCCCTCCTCCCATTCCATCAATCATCACCAGATCTTCATTAAAGGCAAGTGTCAATTATTCTATTGTTATTGTTGTTATTGTAATTATTCTATTGCATTAAACTTAATATTTCATGTGGTAAATTTTTTTTTCATACTTTTGGGTGTCTTGCACGGATTAATTTGATTTCCATTATTTCTTATGAAGAAAATTGATTAGCTTTTCGATATTTTCGGTATTCGATGAGCTCTCAAGAATGGATTAATATCGAATACCGGGGGTCCACTGTATTCATTTATAACGTCACAAAACATACTCAACCCCTGCCAATTTGGATTCAGGAAAAATAAAAGCACTAATGAGGCAATTATAAAAATGCTAGACCTGCTTTACACAGCATTGGAAAATAAGGAATATCTGCTAGGAATTTTTATTGACCAAAGAAAAGCTTTTGACACAGTAGACCACGGCATCCTACTCCACAAACTTGACCACTATGGTATAAGAGGCCATGCGCTTGAACTTTGTCCTTGGAGGCAAAGAGGGGAATGTATGAGAGTATAGTTTTACCAACGCTCTTATATGGGTGTGAAGCGTGGGTGATGAATGTTGCAGCGAGGAGAAGGCTGGAGGCAGTGGAGATGTCATGTCTGAGGGCAATGTGTGGTGTGAATATAATGCAGAGAATTCGTAGTTTGGAAGTTAGGAGGAGGTGCGGGATTACCAAAACTGTTGTCCAGAGGGCTGAGGAAGGGTTGTTGAGGTGGTTCGGACATGTAGAGAGAATGGAGCGAAACAGAATGACTTCAAGAGTGTATCAGTCTGTAGTGGAAGGAAGGCGGGGTAGGGGTCGGCCTAGGAAGGGTTGGAGGGAGGGGGTAAAGGAGGTTTTGTGTGCGAGGGGCTTGGACTTCCAGCAGGCATGCGTGAGCGTGTTTGATAGGAGTGAATGGAGACAAATGGTTTTTAATACTTGACGTGCTGTTGGAGTGTGAGCAAAGTAACATTTATGAAGGGATTCAGGGAAACCGGCAGGCCGGACTTGAGTCCTGGAGATGGGAAGTACAGTGCCTGCACTCTGAAGGAGGGGTGTTAATGTTGCAGTTTAAAAACTGTAGTGTAAAGCACCCTTCTGGCAAGACAGTGATGGAGTGAATGATGGTGAAAGTTTTTCTTTTTCGGGCCACCCTGCCTTGGTGGGAATCGGCCAGTGTGATAATAAAAAAAAAATAAAAAAATTTCTAATAGGTATCAGTATGTCACCATTAAAGACACAGCCTCATCAACTACTGGAGTTCCGCAGGGAAGTGTCCTTGGGCCCCTGCTCTTCCTCATTTACATCAATGATCTTCCAAACATATCCCAACACCTGAAACCCATTCTCTTTGCTGACGACACGACTTATGTCATCTCCCGCCCTAATCTTGCCACCCTCAACACCATTGTTAACGAGGAGCTGCTCAAAATATCGACTTGGATGACAGCCAATAAACTTACACTTAACACTGGCAAAACCTACTATATTATGTTTGGTAGAAGAGCAGGTGTTGCGCAACTTAACATTAAGATCGACAACACTCTAATTGCCAGACATAATGAGGGCAAATTCCTTGGCCTATACCTCGACAACAACCTAAATTTCAGCATCCATATCCAACACATAACAAAAAAAGTATCCAAAACGGTGGGGATCCTCTCCAAGATACGATACTACATGCCGCAAACTGCACTTCTCACACTATACCATTCACTTATATATCCATACCTCACCTATGCTATCTGTGCTTGGGGTTCAACTGCAGCAACACACCTAAAGCCAATAATAACCCAACAAAAAGCCGCAGTAAGAATAATCACTAAATCCCATCCCTGGCAATACACCCCCCACTCTTCATAGATCTAAACTTACTCCCTGTTCAGAACATCCACACTTACTACTGTGCAATCTATATCTACAGGACCTTAAATTCCAATATTAACCTTGACCTAAAATGCTTTCTTGATAGTTGTGACAGGATCCACAGGCATAACACCAGACACAAACATCTCTATGACATTCCCTGTGTTCGACTAAACCTTTACAAAAATTCAATGTATTTCAAAGGACCTAAAATCTGGAACACCCTACCTGAAAACTCTAGAACTGTGGACACATTCATCACTTTCAAAACTACAGTTAGAAAACATCTTATCTCCCTGATACACCTTGTGAACTAACTACATGATAACCACCTGGTGGTTCACAATTACACTCACTCACCCACTGACTATAAACCCAGAAATACTAATCTTAAGCTTAAAATAATAAATCCTAACTAGTCATAAGTTTGCCTATGATACTCCAATATAGACACTTTGTATTGTGTCAAAACAAAAGCATTCACATTGCTAAACTCACAAATTATGATGTAGTCACTTAGCCTTAATACTATAATCTGTAAGGATTTAATGTTAAGAATTAATCTAAGTCTGCTCGAAATGCCTAGCCATGCTAGGTGTCCTAGTGGCCCCCTCTGTAATTAGTATTTAATAACATGTAAACCACACAATACCCAAAACCTGTAAACCCCACATTGTAACCCTTATAGAGAATAAACTTGAATTGAATTGAAAGGAATTGAATATGAAAGAATGGGTCTATGTGGTCAGTGTGCACAGTAGGAAAAAAATCCTGCAGCACACAGTGCATAATGAGAAAAAAAAAAAACTTCAACCGTGTTTTTGGTTTAACTCCATACACTATTTAATACTACAGTGGCCCAATATATGTAATCATTACACTACATGCTGAAATACACAGGTACATAAACATAAATGAAAGTAATAGCTTAAAAAATGTTACCCATATGTACACTTACAAGTTTACAAAAATACAGACATTTACGTACATTAAGATAAATACCAGGAACTGGAAAGAACATACCAACAATACACTTTCAACAATCTTCATTTGCATATTAACACTTCAGCAATATTTAATAAAATCCTGTAACTCCATTTTCAAGCAAAAAACAAAGATATCATGCAAAGTTTGAAATGCTTGAAATGTTTAATACAGAGAGATAATACAATCCAGATTACACATAGAGTTAGCATGCTTCAGTCATGCGCTCATCAACAAACCATCACATGCTACATTAATTATAGATAAATATAAAATCAGGTGAAATGTGTACTGCAGCAGCCATAAGTGTAACTTATCATAAGCACTACTCAGCACATCTTACTATACCTTACTAACATAGGTGTATCTTATCATAAGCACTACTCAGCACATCTTACTATACCTTACTAACATAGGTGTATCTTATAAGCACTACTCAGCACATCTTACTATACCTTACTAACATAGGTGTATCTTATCATAAGCACTACTCAGCACATCTTACTATACCTTACTAACATAGGTGTATCTTATAAGTACTACTCAGCACATCTTACTATACCTTACTAACATAGGTGTATCTTATCATAAGTACTACTAAGCACATCTTACTATATCTTACTAACATAGATGTAACTTATAAGCACCATTCAGCACTTCAATATCTTACTAAGACAAAGAGCCAAGCTGCCAGAATCTACATCTCTTAGCTAATATCAATCTTCCAACAATCACTTCTGATAAGTGACTCTTAAAGTGCAATCAACTCTGTAGCCACTATTCTCACTTAATATTTTAGCTTACTGATTGGTAACATTCTCTTAAAAATATGAATTACTATCAAATTCATGGAAAGTGATAAACTCATTAAGGTTATAAAGTGCTGGATGGCAGAGGTCAAAGAGATGGTGGGAAAAGCAATAAAAAAAATACAATGGCCAGTGATAACACTTAACCCTTTGACAGTCTGTCTTGTAGTTCTATGGCTTTGAAACTAGGGTCCAAGCTGTAGTACTACATCATGAGCTCAGCTCACTCTGATTAGCTGTGAGTGGTAAATTTGGGCCTAGATATGAGAGAATGCATCTATGTGGTAAATATGCACCATATAAAACAAAGCCTGCAGCATGTAGTGCATAATGAAAAAAAAACTGCAACTGTGTTTTTGGATTAAAACATCGACTTTGCAGCGTATTTTCTTATGGTTTTTACAGTTGTATTGGCAGTTTCTTGGTCTCATTTGATAGAATGGAAGATATATTACAGAGGTGGAGATGATTTTGACTGGTTTCAGTACTCAAAACAGCTTGAAATTGTGCTCAAAGTAGTGGAAATGTTCGATTTTTACCGATGTTCACGAGTAAACAAATCACATCACATGTTCAATACACGTCAGCTGGTGAATCTAATGTGCCTTCATGAATACGATGATATTATTTATACAATTATTACAATATTGCATAACAGTAAATCTCCTATTTTTTGGTGAATAAAAATTCTTTATGAATAAAAAATAAAAATGAAATTCATCTGCAAAGCCTGGAAATGTAACTAATAAACAGAGGAAATATTATTTTAGTGGCAGGAATGCCTGCATTGTTTATCCTGGACCCTATTTTGAAATTGGAATATTTTAAACTTTGTGTGGAATTGGCCAAATTACCAATTTACTTGGTAGTTGAAATAGCTGATTGGGCAATTTTTTGTGCTCAGTAGATAAAATGGAACACAAACTAGCAAAATAGCTAAGAATTTGGTCTAATGGAACAATGTAATTGGCCAAAAATAGGACTTAAAGTGGGCAAAAATAGTTGATGAATAAATATCGCTGACACAGCAAAATTCCTGAGTGTAATTTTGTCATATTTTGATAACATTTTGTACTTTTTTGTTTTATTACCTTAAAAAGAAGAAGAAAAAAACTACTCTGTGGGGAATTTACAGATTAGGGGTCTGGACCCTCAAAGGGTTAAGAACTAATACGGAAAGAATCGTTTAGTGATATACATAATACTTAATTTTATACAGAGCTAAAGCTCATAATCTGACATGATACAGACAAAAGCTTACTTAGGATTATTTAACCCCTTGACTGTCGCAACCCCAAATCTTGAGGTGTCTCCTGGTGTCGCAAAATTCCCCCCCCCCAACTATTTTTTCTTATGAAATGATAGAGAATCTTTTCCCGATTGTAATGACACCAAAAGAATGAAATTTGATGGAAAACTGACAGAATTACGCTCTCGTGGAGTTAGTTACTTCGGCGAATTTGCCTACTTTGAGCCCTATTTTCGGTTAATTCCATTGTTCCAGTCGACCAAACTCATAGTTATTTCTCTAGAACTGCATTTTTTATATAGACTGAGTACAAGAAATTGCCCATTTACCGATATTAACTACTCAATAACGTGGTCAGAAATTTGCAATTTGGCCAATTTCACGAAAATTAAAAAAAATGACAATTTCAAAATAGGGTCCAGAATGAACAATGCAGACATTCCTGGCTCTAAAATAACATTTTCTTTGTTCATCAATCATGTCTCCAGGCCCCTCTGATATTACCTTTGCTTTCTATTTTGAATTTTTATTCAAACAAAAAAATAGAAGATTTACTGTTATGCAGACTGCTGCAATATTGTAATAATTGTATAAATAATGTCAACCCATCCATGACTGCATATCAGAATGGCTACTTGGACATTTATTGGAAAATGACATCATTTGTTTACTTCTGAACAACGGCAAAAACCAAACATTTCCCCTACTTTGAGCTCCATTTCAAGGTTCTTTTCATAGTAAAACCAATCAAAATCTCAATTTCTATAATATGTTTTCCATTCTATCAAATGAGACCAAGAAAATGAGAATACAACCATAAATACTATATGAAAATAGACCACAAAGTCGGCATTTTAACCCTTTGACTGTCGAAAGGCCCAATCCTGAAGTGTCTCCTGGTGTTGCAAAATATTTGAAAAAGAAAAAAAAAATATATTTTTTCTTATGAAAATGTTAAGATTATTTTTCTGATTGTTTTAGTCCCTCCCTCCCCCCCGAAATTTTTCCCATCAGTACTTACCCAGATATAGAGGCGTGAAATTTGCTGAAAATGAGCCACATATGGCAACAGCGGCGACTGCCGCTCACCCAGTAAACTTTGGTTTACTTGTATTTGAAGGTTTGTTGTTTTTTTCACTATTTTATTTTTTTACATAACTTATGTGGCCTATGAGACCAAAGTAAGGTGCAATGTACATATATACACTCGTTGTATACAACACAATAAGCACACAAACATAATTATCAATATATTGTTTATAAAACTTGTTTACAAAAACAAACAATACAAAAAATTTTTTATTACTATTGCTCTATAATATATATACCAACATATAGTCACTGGACATATTCCTAGAAGTTCTGCAGCTTGTGGAACTCTTTGAAACATGTTTTCATACACAATGGTGGTTTACACTCCTCACACATAAAACCAGTGTGTGTGCATTTTTGTGGACTTTTTTTTTATGTGCAAAGACAAAACACCTCATATGAGCAGTTTTCTTCAAAGTATTAGCGGGCAGTTGTGCTATGTAGTTATCCTAGGTAAATGGTTGTGTGTCATCATTCCTTCCTTCCTGTATTCCTTTCCTGAATTCCTTTCCTACCTTCCTTCCTACCTTCCTGCATTCCTTTCCTACCTTCATGCAATCCTTTCCTACCTACCTTCCTGCATTCCTTTCCTACCTTCCTTCCTACATTCCTTACTTTTTTCCTTCCTTTCATCTCGTCCTTCCTTCATGCCTGCCTTCAATTCTTCCTTCCTTCTGGTTTCTATAATATATATACACATATATAGTCACTAGATACTTTCATATAACTGCTATTATTTTCATTCAGCAAGCTTGTCTTGTGTGCGAGTGTGTGGCTTATAATTGTTTAGAGTCAGGAGTCGGCAGCTGTCAAAATGACATATTATCTCATTACTCACTTCCCCTACCGCCTGTCAAAACAATGGGGTCGGATGCTGCTTCACCTCCATTCTAATTATCTTTCTCCCTCATTCTCTTTCAATCTCTCTCTCTCTCTGTATGTCTATCTCTGTCTCACAGGTACACATAAATACAAGTACATGTATACATAGTGTAAATTACCTAGGATAACCCAAAAAATCCAGACAAAGTGCTATACTCTGCTTGAAGATGTGAGTAAACATGATGATGACAGTCTTGTGGCTCTCTCTGAGACAGAGAGCTAGACGGATAGATAGGGAGCTTGGCAGACAGACAAATAGACAGACAGAAATGTTAGTGTTCCAGCAAAAACAAAGGGAGGGGGATGGTCATCTAATCTTTTCGTATCAGCTGCACCCTCCCTCCACCCTTGTTTACGCTCATCAAACATCAGCTCTTATCAGATGTTATCTCCCCTTATGTTGTTACTGTCATGGGTGAAATGTTTTTCATGCTTCAAGGCAACTTATTATTACATATTATTATTATTACGTATTCTTCTTCTTCTTCTTCTTCTTCTTCTTCTTCTTCTTCCTCTTCTTATTCCTCTTCTTTCTCTTCTTCTGCCTCCTCTTCTTCCTCCTCCTCCTCTTCTTTCTCCTCCTCTTCTTCCTCCTCCTCCTCTTCTTCTTCTTCCTCCTCCCCCTCCTCCATTCTTCTGGTATCCTGGGCATTGCTTTTGGTCACAAACTCCTCCAAATCATGAAACTGATCTTCACTGACACTTCCATCTGTGTTAGAGCATCACTTGGGAAGAGAAGAGTCCCAGATTTGCTGGGGAGTCACATATTTCTTACCACTAAGCATGCTGAAAAAGGATGACTGAAATGGCATTCCCACAATGCACCACTGGAGACCCAATCTCTCAAATGTGGGCCTACCAGCTTTCTACTGCTTGATTTGAAGCCGCTAGAATTTATGCGTATAGATACGTCAAACATGGTATCTCCTATGATGTATTTATACGACCGCGACAGTGAAAGGGTTACTTAACCCTTTGACTGTCACAAGCCCCTTTCTGAAACTGTCATTCTATTTCGCAAATTTTTTTGAAAAAAAAAAAAAAAAAAAAAAAAAAAAAAAAAAAAAAAAAAAAAAAAAAAAAAAAAAAAAATCTTACGAAATAATAGAGAATCTTTTCCCAATGGTATTGATATGAAAAGTATGAAATTTGGTCGAAAAATCGCAGAATTACACTCCCGTAAAGTTAGCGGTCTTGGCGACATATACGCATCGGCAATTTCGCCAACTTTGAGCACTGTTTTTGGCCAATTCCAAACTCATAGCTATTTCTTTAAAACTCCATTTTTTCTATCAGTTCAGTACAAGAAACTGCCCATTTACCGATTTGAACTACCCAATAAAGTGGTCAGAAATTGGCAATTTGGGCAATTTCACACAAATTAAAAAAGATGCCAATTTCAAAATAGGGTCCAGAATAAACAATGTGGATATTCTTGGCACTAAAATAACATATCCTCTGTTCATTAGTCATGTCTCTAGGCCCCTCTTATATTACTATTGCTTTCTATTTCGATTTTTTATTCATACAAAAAATACAAAATTTACTATTATGCAGACTACTGCATTATTGTAAAAATGATATAAATAATATCAGTGCACTAGTGAAAGAATATCAGACTCCCCAGTTGACGTGTATTGGACGTGTGGTGTGATTTACTTACTCCTGAACATTGGTAAAAATCGAACATTTCCGCCACTTTGAGCTCAATTTCAAGGTCGTTTTCATCGTGAAACTAATCAAAATCATCTCTATTTCTGTAATATGTTTTCCATTTTATCACGCAAGACCATGAAAATGAGAATACAAAGATAAATACTATAAGAAAATACACCTCAAAGTCGGCATTTTAATCCAAAAAAATGATCAGAGTTTTTTTCTCATTATGCACTGCATGCTGCAAGATTTTTTTTATGTGGTGCACACTGACCACACAGACCCATTCTCTCACATGTGGGCCTACTAGCTTTCTCCTACTTGATTTGAAGCCGCTAGAATTTATGTGTATTAATACGTCTGAAACACTGGCTCATAAGATGCATAAATACGACTAAAACAGTCAAAGGATTAAAGAAAACGGTTGGAGTTTTTTTTTCTCATTATGCACTGCCTGCTGCAGGATTTTTTTTTATATGGTGCAAACTGACCACACAGACCCATTCTCTCACATGTGGGCCTACCAGCTTTCTCCTGCTTGATTTGAATCTGCTAGAATTTACGAGTATATATACGTCAAACACGGTGGCTTGTAAGACATATATATACGACCGAAACAGTCAAAGGGTTAACCTAGAGAATTATTATTTGACAATAATTCAAGAAAGCTAATCAGTGTGACTAGTTATTAAGGTCATTTTAAAGCCATGAAAAACTAACTCCTAATGCTAGAAGAGTATCACAATGAAAAATATAAAAATCAAGAAATCTTTTATCTTTTTCTACCTAAATTAAAATCAAAATGAAATACAAGTTTTAGTAGAGTTTACAAATATCAGTACATGTACTTGTAATTTTTCTGCAGGTTTCAGTTTATAAAAATTGCTTGTCAGTAGAATATAATTGTGGGTTATCGTGAACATTGGCAAAAGTAATGCAGAAAATACTAAACTTAGATCTAAAGCTCAGTAGACTACGTACTGATAATATTTGCAACTCAAAAAAGCATGCTTTCATAAATATACAGAACTAAATACAAGGTATACTTTAATGCCTAATAAGACTGACATAGTAAATGACTTTTATATCAATTATATTAGAATTACCTCCTTTCAGATTAGTGGTGACAATTTAATTAATCTCAAATAATGACAAAAAAAAAAAAATATGTACACACACACACACACACACACACTTACCCAAACACCCACACACACACATATACATACACATACACACACACTGTGAGTATAGGTGAGTACACATACAGTCTATTGTTGATTAACCCTTACAGGGTCGAGAGGCCCTCTCCTAAACGTGTTCTCAGGGTCGAAAATTTTTCGGAAAAAAAAAAAATGGATTTTTCTTATGAAATGATAGAGAATCTTCTCCCGATCATAATGACACCAAAAGTACGAAATTTGATGGAAAACTTACGGAATTATACTCTCACGAAGGTAGCGGTCTCGACGATGCTTACACATCGGCGAAATTGCCAACTTTGAGCCCTATTATCGACCAATTCCTGCGTACTAGTCGATAAAAATCATATTTATTTAGCTAGAACTCCATTTTTTCTATCGAATGAGTACAAGAAACCATCCATTTACCAATTCCAACTATCCAATAAAGTGGTTAGAAAATGGCAATTTTGCCAGTTTCACGCAAATTTCAGAAGATGCCAATTTCCAAATAGGGTCCAGAATAAGCAAGATGGACATTCCTGGCACTAAAATAATAAGTTCTCTATTCGTTAGTCACGTCCCCAGGCCCCTCTAATATTTCTTTTGCTTTCCACTTTGAATTTCTATTCTTACAAAAAATAGAAGATTCACTGTTATGCAGACTACTGCATTAGTGTAGAAATGGTATAAATAATATCAGCGTACTTGTGAAAGAATACTAGACTCACCAGTTGATGTGTATTGGATGCTCGGCATGATTTGTTCACTTTTGAACTTTGGTAAAAATTGAACATTGCTGCTACTTTGAGCTCAATTTCAAGGTACTTTTCATTGTGAAACCAATCAAAATCATCTCAATTTCTGTAATATGTCTTCCATTCTATAAAATGAGACCCAGAAAACTGAAATACAACCATAAATACCATACGAAAATACAGTGCAAAGTCGCTGTTTTAATCCAAAAACACGGTCAAAGTTTTTTTTTCTCATTATGCACTGTGTGCTGCAGGATTTTTTTTTATACTGTGCACACTGACCACATAGACCCATTCTCTCATATGTAGGCCTACCAGCTTTCTCTCGGTAGATTTGAAGGTGTTAGAATTTAGGTGTTCCAGTACGTCAATAACCCTGGTGCGTAAGGCGTACTGGTGCATAAGGCGTACTAGTACGTCAAAAACCCTGAAAGGGTTAACATGGTAGTTACAGTCTTGAAAACGGTGTGCAAATAAAAAAAACTCGTGTAAAATAAACCGAAGAATTTATGGAAAAAAATTGGGTTGTGTTGCTCAGAGCCAAACAAAATATTTATTAGTTCTCTTAATTCTTTCGAAGTTGGTCCTGTTGTACTATGGCTTTGAAGCCAGTGTCTGCCATAGTACCACATCATGAGCTCAGCTAACTCATATAAGCTGTGAGTGGTAAATTTGGGCCTAGATATGAAAGAATGGGTGTATGTGGTAAGTGTGCACCATATAAAAAAAACCTCCAGCAAGCAGTGCATAATGGGAAAAATAAACTGTGACTGTGTTTTTGGTTTAACCCTTTCAGGGTCGAGAGGTCCTCTCCTAAACTTGTTGTCAGGGTAGGAAAAAAAAAAAAAATCTCATGAAATGACAGAGAATCTTTTTTCCGATCATAATGACACCAAAAGTATGAAATTTGATGAAAAACTTACGGAACTATGCTCTCGCGAAGTTAGCGGTCTTGACGATGTTTACACAGTGGCAATTTCGCCCACTTTGAGCCCTATTATTGGCCAATTCCAATATAACAGTCGACAAAAATCATAACTATTTCACTAGAACTCCACTTTTTCTATCAAATGAGTACAAGAAACCACCCATTTACCGATTGCAACTACCCAATAAAGTGGTCAGAAATTAGCAATTTTGCCAATTTCACATAAATTTCAAAAGATGCCAATTTCCAAACATGGTACAGAATAAACAAGACAGACATTCTTGGCACTAAAATAACATTTTCTCTGTTCATCAGTCACGTTCCCAGGCCCTTCTTACATTTCTTTTGCTTTCCACTTTGAATTTTTATTCTTACAAAAAACAGAAGATTTACTTTTATGCAGACTACTGAATTAGTGTAGAAATGGTATAAATAGCATCAGCGCACTTGTGAAAGAATATTAGACTCACCAGTTGACATATATTGGACAAGTGGCATGATTTGTTTACTTTTGAACTTTGGCAAAAATTGAACATTTCTATTTTGAGCTCAATTTCTAGGTACTTTTCATTATGAAACCAATCAAAATCATCTCAATTTCTGTAATATTTCTTACATCTATAAAATGAGACCAGAAAAACTAGAATACAACCATAAACACTATATGAAAATACAGTGTAAATTCGCTGTTTTAAACCAAAAACACTGTCAAAGCTTTTTTCTCATTACGCACTGTGTCCCGCAGGATTTTTTTTATACTGTGCACACTGACCACATAGACCTATTCTTTCATATGTAGGCCTACCAGCTTTCTCTTACTAGATTTGAAGGCGCTAGAATTTATGCGTACTAGTATATCAATAACCCTGGAGCGTAAGCCATACTAGTACGTCGGAAACCCTGAAAGGGTTAAAAACAATGATATTATTGTAGGTGGGTACAGTGATACGTTCATTTAATAAAACACTTACAGTTACAAAAATTTCATAAATAATATTTTTCTTTTTTATTTACACATCAGCTGTTTCCCACAGAAGCAGGATAACCCAGAAAAGAAGAAACGTTTTCATCATCACTTACTCCATCACTGTATTGCCAGAGGTGTGCCTACATTACAGTTAAAAAACTGCAACATATCTTCACTCCTCCTCCTGAACGTAGGCACTGTACTTCCTACCTCCAGGACTGAAGTCCAGCTTGCCGGTTTCACTGAATTCCTTTGTAAATGTTGCTCTGCTAATGCTCCAACAGCATGTCATGTCATACAAACCATTTGCCTCCACTCACTCCTATCTAACATGCTCACACATGCTTGTTATAAGTCCAAGCCCCTCGTATGCTAAACCTCCCTTATCCCCTCCCTCCAACCTTTCCTAAAACGACCCCTACCCTGCCTTCCTTCTACTACAGATTTATACACCTTCCAAGCCATTCTATTTTGTTCCATCCTTTCTAAATGTCCAAACCATCTCAACAACTCCTCCTCAGCCCTCCAGCTTGAGAAGCTCTGCATCTCCATGTAATCTCCAAGCTACGGATTTTCTGCATAATGTTCACATCACACATTGCCCTTAATAAGTATTTCTTATATGTATTAATCCTTTGACTGTTTCGGTTGTATATATACATACTACGAGCCAATGTGGTTGACGTATTAATACATCAAAACTCTAGCGGCTTCAAATCAAGCAGGAGAAAGCTGGTAGGCCCACATGTGAGAGAATGGGTCTCCACGGTCAGCGTGTGCCATATAAAAAAAAATCGGGGAGCCAGTGGTGCATTGTGGGAATGCCATTTCAGTAGCCCTTGTTCAGCATGCCTAGCGGTAAGAAATATGCGACTTCCCGGCAAATCTGGGGCTCTTCTCTTCCCAAGTAATCATTCTAACACAGATGGAAGTGTCAGTGAAGATCAATTTCATGGTTCTGAGGAGTGTGTGACTGAAAGCAATGCCCAGGATACCACAAGAAAGAAAGAAAAAAGGAGAAAGAAGGATAAAGAAGGAGAATGAAGGAGAATGGAGGATAAAGGAGAATGTAGAAGAAAGAAGGAGAATGAAAGAGAAACAGAAAGGAGAAAGAGAAATAGAAAGAAGGAGAAAGGAAAAAGAAAGATAATTAAGTAGGAGGAAGGAGGGGAAGCGAGCATCGGACCAAACTGACAGGCGGTAGGGAGGGGAGGAAGTGAGTAATGATACAATATGTCATTTTGACAGCTGCCAGACCCTGACTCAGCACATTTAGAAGTCCACACTCACACAACACAAGCTTGCTGAATATAACAGCAGTTATATGAAAGTGTCCAGTGACTATATGTGTATATATATATTATAGAAACCAGAAGGAAGGAAGGATAGAATGAAGAAAGAAAGAATAAAGAAAGAACAATGAAAGAATGAAGAAAGAAAGAAAGCATGAAGAAAGAAAAGTAGGTGGGTTGGTAGGAAGGAAGGAATGATGCCACATTTACCAAGGATAACTACAGTGGTCCCTCGTTTTTCGTAGTTAATCCGTTCCTGGAGTTGCTACTATTATCGAAATCTACAATTTTCGAATCAATTTTCCCCATAAGAAATAATGTAAATACAATTAATCCGTTCCTGACACCCAGAAGTATTAAAACAAAAATTTTTTTACATGAAATATAGATGTAATACATAAACAATACAATGGGAAATGATGAATGAAACATTAACAGCATAACACTTACCTTTATTGGAGATTCTTCTTAGTGTATGGGAGATTGGAGGGGGAGAGAGATTGGACTGTTTACAGTTTGGAAGGGGAATCCCTTTCCAACAACACCTCAGGTACCAATTGCTTTTCTGTGGTTGCTTCTCTTCTCTGTTTCTTAATGCCACTAGGACCACCTTGAGAGTCACTGGAGTCCTGTCTCGCAAAATAACTGTGGAGAGAGCTCTGTTTCTGGCGTCTCTTTAACACTTCCCTAAAATGGCCCAAGACTTTGTCACTGTACATGTTGCCAACATGGCTTGCAACAGCCTTGTCAGGATGATGTTTCTCCATAAATCTTTCCATCTTACCCCACATAGCAAAAATCTCTTTAATTTCTGAAGAAGGCACCTTCTTCCATCTCTCTTCCTCCTCCTCTGCAGCAAGATTCTGAGCTGCGATCTGTTGCTGTTCCTGCTGAAGCTCTTGCAGCTCCTCAGTGGTGAGCTCTTCGTTGTCGTCTTCCACCAGCTCTTCCACATCCTCCAAACTCACATCCAACCCCATGGAACTCCCTAGTGCCACAACTGATTTAACAACAGACATAGGTTCATCAGGGTCAGTCCCAAACCCTTCAAAATCCCTCTTGTTGACACAATCTGGCCACAATTTTCTCCAAGCAGAGTTCCAAGTCCTGGTAGTCACTCCCTCTCAGGCCATACCTATGAGGGTTATGCAATGGAGGATGCTGAAGTGTTCTCTCCAAAATTCTCTTAGGGTCAAGTGAGTGTCTGTGGTCACAGTCAAGCACCTTTGAAACATTGCTTTGGTGTAGAGTTTTTTAAAGTTTGCAATGACCTGCTGGTCCACGGGCTGGAGGAGAGGAGTGGTATTCGGGGGCAGGAACTTTATTGTGATGAACCCAAACTCCTTGAAAATTAGGTCATCCAAGTTTGGAGGATGAGCAGGTGCATTGTCCATTACTAGCAGGCACTTGAGATCCAATTTCTTTTCCAGGAGGTAATTCTTCACACTAGGGCCAAATACTTCATTGAACCACTCTACAAAAATTTCCCTCGTGACCCATGCCTTACTATTAGATTTCCAAAACACACACAATTTACTCTTCATAACATTGTTTTTTCCTGAACACTCTGGGATTTTCAGAATGGTACACTAGTAATGGCTTCACTTTGAAATCCCCACTAGCATTAGCACAGAACATGAGCGTCAGCCTGTCTTTCATAGGGTTGTGTCCTGGCATTGCCTTTTCCTCCTGAGTAATGAAGGTCCTCTTTGGCATTTTCTTCCAAAAGAGGCCTGTTTTGTCTCAATTGAACACTTGTTCTGGTCTCAGTCCTTCAGCCTCTATGTACTCCTGGAATTCATGCACATATTTTTCAGCCGCCTTGTGGTCTGAACTGGCAGCCTCACCATGCCTTACCACACTGTGTATGCCACTACGGTTCTTAAATCTCTCAAACTAACCTTTTTCAGGCTTTAAGTTAACAAATATCAGTACTCGTTGCAGGCAATTTCTTTACCAGATCGTTGTGCAACTGCCTAGCCTTTTCACAAATAATCGAAATCATAAGAGTATCTCCTGCTAATTGTTTCTCGTTTATCCACACCAATAATAATTTTTCAACATCTTCGAGTACTGGTGATCTCATTTTTTGTCAGCATATTTACCCCCTTTGCAACAACAGCGTCCTTGATTTCCTCTTTCTTGGCCACGATGGAACATATGGTTGTGTAGGGTTTCTTATACATCCTGGCCAGTTCGGCCGCACTTGTGCCACTTTCATATTGTTCAATGATGTTTTTCTTAAATTCAATCGTATTTCTAACCTTCTTTACCACAGACTTGGCACTAGGAGCTTTCTTTGGAGCCATGGTAGCTTATTTAGTACAGTGGACCCCCGCATAACGATTTTAATCCGTGCAAGAGGGGTAATTGTTATGCGAAATAATCGGTATGTGAATGAATTTTCCCCATAAGAAATAATGGAAATAAAATTAATCCGTGCAAGACACCCAAAAGTATGAAAAAAAAAAATTTTTACAACATGAAATATACATTTTCCCACACACAAAGAGAAGGATACATGCACAATAGTAGAGTAGTACATGCACAGTATATATTGTGCATGTACTAGTCTACTAAATGAAGAATAAATGACACTTACCTTTATTGAAGATGCAGCAATGACTGATGAGACACTGTGTCCTGTGAGTGCCTTTTCCTCCTGAGTACTGTAGGTCCTGTTTGGCATTTTCTTCCAGAACAGGCCTTATCACACTGTGTATGCCACTACGATTCTTAACCCTTTGACTGTTTCAGGCCCCTCTCTGAAACTGTCATTCTATGTCGCCAAATATTCGAAAAAAAAAAAAATTATTTTTTCTTATGAAAATGTTAGGAATATTTTTACTAGTGTTTTAAGCCTTAAAAAAAATTTTTGCCATCAGTACTTACCGAGATATAGAGCCGCAAAGTTTGCAGAAATTGACGTGCGTACGGCAACAGCGGCGACTGCCGCCCACCCGGTATTCTTTTATTTACTCTAATTCAAAGGTTTCTTGCATTTTTCAATATTTTTCTTTTCCAGGTAACTTATGTGGCCTGTGAGACCAATGTAAGGTGCATTGTTCAAATATACACTCATTGTTTACAACACAATAACAGAACAAACTTTATCACTACTAGTTTGTGTATACACTTTGTTTACACAAACAAACAATACAAAACAATGTTTATTACTATTGTTCCATAATATATATACATATGTACAGTCACTAAACATGTTCCTAGAACTGCTGCAGCTTGTGGAACTCTTTGAAACATGGGTATATGCAGAGGGGCACTTCACACTCCTCACACATAAAACGAGTGTCTCTGCGTGTTTGTGGGCGTTTTGTGGTATGCATACATACATAACACCTCTTCTGAGCATTTTTCTTGGCAGTAGTAGGAGGCAGTTGTATGGGGTAGTGATCACCAGGCCTCATACGAGATGACGTCTGTGGGCGCTGGTCTATTGCAGGAGTTGCTCCTTTGTACTTTGCAATTATTTGTCTGATTACTGACAGGCAAAATTCACCATATTTTGGTGTTTTGTTGGTCTTCAACTTGTATATGTTATAAGCATTTAGCATAGAGATATCAACAAGATGGAAAAAAAGTTTGATATACCACTTATAACTCTTGCGTACACAGTCTGCAAACCCAATCTGCATGTCACATTTGTCCACTAAGCGCATATTGAGGTTGTAGTCCATGACAGCTGCAAGCTTTAGAATGGGTTCATTGGTCTCTCTGTTGTCCCTGCCACTGGGTACCATTTCGTTTGTGTGAACTGACGTCAACAATGTGACATCACGTTTGTCATGCCACCGAAATGCCATGATGTCATTGGCAGCAAAGGCTTGCACCTCACCTCTGCGAGTGCCAGCGTCGAACCTTGGCATATGTTTGCGATTACCACGCACTGTGCCACACACGTCTGTCAAGTTCACTCGCAAGAAATCACTGAGTAAGGGGCTTGTGTACCAGTTATCAGTAAATAACATATGCCCCTTACCAAGATATGGTTCCATCATTGTTCGAACCACATCACCAGAGATACCCAATAACTTCATGGTATCTCTCAAAGTATTACTGCCAGTGTACACAATAATATCTAAAACAAGACCACTTCTGCAATCACACAGTACAAATAGCTTTATACCAAAGCGTTTCCTCTTGCTTGGTATATATTGCTTGAATGAGAGTCTTCCTTTGAATAAAATCAAGGACTCATCAATAACAAGCTTCCTGAAGGGATAAAAATACATGCAGCACTTTTGTTTCAGGTACATAAACACATTTCTTATCTTATATAACCTGTCGCTTCTGTCAGGCCTGGTTTTGTCTGAAAAGTGTAACATACGCAACAGTATCAGGAAACGATTGACACCTATAATGTCACTAAAACCTGGAGTTGAAATCAGGCGATCTGTTGTCCAGTATGTGGTGACAGTGTGCTTATACACATGTGGCATAAGCATTATTGTGGCAAAAAACAGGTACATCTCTGCCACAGTTGTCTCCTTCCACTTGTGTAGCCGTGATTTTGGTGAGAGAATTGTATTTGCCATGGTGTATTCACAGTATGTGTTGGTTTCCCTGACAATGATGTCCATCAGGGGTTCATCGAAGAATAACTCAAAGCAGTCCAGTTCACTGGCATTGTTCCCAAGTGGACAAGATGGCTTTATTCCACTTTGTGTTTCATCAAAGTCATGGGGACTGGGAACAAACTCGTCACCGTCCTGCCAATCCCAGATGCGGTCTGCTGGTGGGGTCTGGATATTGTACCGTGGTTGTGGCTGTGGTTGTGGCTGTGCAGGTTGTGGTGGTGCAGGTTGTGGCAGTGTGGGGTAGGGTGAGGCTGGTTGTTCTGCTGAGTCAGCCGCGTGGCTAGTAGCGTGGCCCGGTGATGGTGCCACATGGGCCGTGCCACCCTCACTATCACCACCACTGCCTCCTCCCTCACTGTCACCATTCATACCCATCGTTACAATATCGTCATCTTCACTATCAGGTCGTGGTGTTGGGCCACGGGATGTGCTCCCAGAGTTTCTCCTTCCCCTTGGAACAACATATGAAACACTACCAGACCGCATGCTACGTCGTACATACTGGCGCTTCACTGGGGAATATTCACTCTCACTGTCACTAGAACTGCTTTCAATGACCTTGAAATCACTATCACTATCACTATCACTATCACTGCTATCATCAGGGTGTTGTACACGACCAAATAGTTTCCTCTTTCGTCCTGGTACAGGCGAACGTGAACGTGAACAAGCCGGCACAGCACCAGAGGTCGAAGGTTGTGGGTCATCTGGGTTTTCGTCACTATTTACGTTATCCTGGGAACTTTTTTCGGTAACACTCACTTGAAAACCCTTGAATTCACTGTCGCTGACACTTTCATCGCTGTTAGAGCTATCACTTGGGAACAAAAGACCTCCAATCCGCCGAGGAGTGAGGAACTTCTTACCGAGAGGCATGGTGAAAATGGACTGACAACATGGCGTTCCCACAATGCACCGCTAGGTCCCAGATTTTTTTCACAGGGTGCACACCGACCACTGAGACCCATTCTCTCCCGTGTAGGCCTATCAGGCCTTTGGCGCTCGATTTGAAGCCGCTAGAATTTGTGCGTATAAATACGTCAGAAACATTGGCTCGTAAGACGTATTTATACGTCGGAAACAGTCAAAGGGTTAAATCTCTCAAACCAACCTTTGCTGGCTTTAAATTCACCAATATGAGCACTAGTTCCAGGCATTTTTCCCTGTTCACCTGGGTGTTAGTCGACTTGTGTGGGTTGCATCCTGGCAGACAAGATTAAGGACCCCAATGGAAATAAGTTAGACAGTCTTCGATGACACTGACTTTTTTGGGTTATCCTGGGTGGCAAATCCTCTGGGGTTAATTGTTTCTTGGTATTCTCAATAAGCCACACCAACAACGGTGCTACAGCAGCAGCAGCAGCTGACGGTGGTACAGCAGCAACAGACGATGCTACAGCAGCAGCAGACGATGCTACAGCAGCAACAGACGATGTTACAGCAGCAGCAGACGATGCTACAGCAGCAGCAGCAGCTGACGGTGGTACAGCAGCAACAGACGATGCTACAGCAGCAACAGACGATGTTACAGCAGCAGCAGACGATGCTACAGCAGCAGCAGCAGCTGACGGTGGTACAGCAGCAACAGACGACGCTACAGCAGCAACAGACGATGTTACAGCAGCAGCAGACGATGCTACAGCAGCAGCAGCAGCTGACAGTGCAGCAGCAGCAGCAGCTGACAGTGCAACAGCAGCAGCAGCTGTACCACCAATAGTAGCGATGGTTGATTGGGGTTTATTATACAACCTGGCCAGCTCGGAGACACGCACTCCACTTTCATACTTATCAATGATCTTTTTCTTCATCTCTATTGTAATTCTCACCCTTATTGCTGTAGGGTTGGCACTAGAAGCTTTCTTGGGGCCCATGGTCACTTATTTTCCAGAAAAAGCACCGAAAACACTAATAATACGAAATATTCCGATTGTATGCTTGGATGTTACTGCGGAGGCTGGCTGGTAAACAATGCCACCGGCGGAACATGTGAGCGTGGCTCAGGCCGCACATTGGACGCGTCTCAGACGAAAATCGGTGAGCGGGTTTTTAAGCGGTATGTGAGGCAAAATTTTGGCGATTAAAGCAAGCGGTATGCGGATTAATCGCTATTTGATGCCATCGGTATGCGGGGGTCCACTGTACTTGCAAGCACTAAAATGAGTGGAATATTATGAAATATTTCGTAGGAGCACGTGAGGGCACCTTCGCTCACTGGTAAACAATGCCACACTGGCTGGGTAGGGAGGCCGCCCCGGCTCACACCGTGCGTATGCATCCCAGACGACCTACTATTCGCGAGTCAACCTACGATTAGCGAGCCCATGTTAATACAATTTTTTCTTTTTTTCAACAAGTCGGCCATCTCCCAGAGGCAGGGTGACCCAAAAAAGAAAGAAAATCCCCAAAAAGAAAATACTTTCATCATCATTCAACACTTTCACCACACTCACACATTATCACTGTTTTTTGCAGAGGTGCTCAGAATACAACAGTTTAGAAGCATATACAGTGGACCCCCGCATAACGATATTAATCCGTTCATGAGAGCTCATTGTTATGCGAAATTATCGTTATGCGAATGAATTTTCCCCATAAGAAATAATGGAAATCAAATTAATCCGTGCAAGACACCCAAAAGTACGAAAAAAAAATTTTTACCACATGAAATATACATTTTCCTACACACAAAGAGAAGGATACATGCACAATAGTAGAGTAGTACATGCACAGTATATATTGTGCATGTACTACTCTACTAAATGAAGAATAAATGACACTTACCTTTATTGAAGATGCAGCAATGACTGATGAGACACTGTGTCCTGGGAGTGCCTTTTCCTCCTGAGTACTGTAGGACCTGTTTGGCATTTTCTTCAAGAACAGGCCTTATCACACTGTGTATGCCACTACAATTCTTAAATCTCTCAAACCAAACTTTGCTGGCTTTAACCCTTTCAGGGTCTGTCCCGTAGATCTACGGCTTTTCGGTGAGTGTCCAAACCGTAGATCTATGCCAAAATTCTCGCGCCGTCAAATTTAGTGCGAAAGCGCTCATAGGCCTACATGTGAGAGAATGGGTCTGCGCCGTGGGTGTGCGCCATAAACAAAAAAATCTAGGCGCCTGCATAGCATTGTGGGAACGCCGGCTCATTCACCCTTGTTCACCATGCCTCGTCGCAAGTCAGCTCTCACTCCCTGGAAAATTGGGACTCTCCTCTTCCTGTCTGATAGTTCTGACACTGATGGAAGTGGAAATGAAGACGAATTCTACGGCTTTGATAAGTTAGTGACCGAAAATAATGACCAGGATATCGATAATAGTGCAGAAAACCCCGACGATCCTCGACCTTCTACCTCTGGTGTGGGCACTCGTGACTCACGGTCGGGTGTTCCTAAACGTAAGAGAAAACTAATATTTTCCCGTGGCCAGGCCTCTGATTTCAGTAATGACGATGATTCTGACGTGGATTGTGATTTTATTGCGCTCGACGATCATTCGAGTAGTGATAGTGAGGAAACATATTCACCAGTGAAGCATCGGTATGTTCGCCGCCGCATGCGCTCGGGTAGTGTACCCTATGCTGTGCCCAGGGGACGGAGTACATTCCGGAGTACATCCCGTGGCCCTACACCCGTTTTAGGTAGTGATAGTGAGGATGATGTGGCTACACTTGGCATGGATGGGCCACAGGCATCAGTGGATGGTGTTAGTGGTGCTGGTGGTGGTAGTGGCACCGCCATGCGTGACTCACTGTGCCACGCGGGGACCCACGCTGCTGACTCGTCAGTTCAAGGACAAAGCGGAGCGTCAGCCACCAGCCCGCCACAACCACAACCACCCGTACAACCAGCCTATGATGTCCAGTATCCACCAGCAAACCGTATCTGGGATTGGCAGCAAAATCCCAATTTTGTTCCCAGCCCTCACCACTTTGATGACTCTCAAAGTGGAATTCTACCTACCTGTCCCCTTGGAACCACGGCCAATGAACTGGAATTCTTTGAATTATTCTTTGACCAGCCATTGATGGAAATTATTGCCAGGGAAAGTAATAAGTATTTTCAGTACACCATGGCAAATACGATCTTATCACCACAGTCAAGACTACACAGGTGGAAAGAGACGACTGTTGCAGAAATGTATTTGCTTTTTGCAACAATAATGCTTATGCCTCACGTCTATAAGCATAATATAAAAGCATACTGGTCCACAGATCGGCTAATTTGTACCCCATCCTTCAGTGAAATAATACCAGTGAACAGGTTTATCTTACTGTTACGTATGTTGCACTTCTCTGACAAAACCAGGCCTGACAGAAGTGACAGGTTATACAAGATTAGAAATGTTTTCATGTATCTCAAACAAAAGTTCAGGATATACTTTTATCCATCCAAGAATCTTGTAATTGACGAGTCTTTGATTTTGTTCAAAGGTAGACTGTCATTCAAGCAGTACATACCGAGCAAGAGGAACTGCTTTGGTAAAAAATTGTTTGTACTCTGTGATTGTGACAGTGGCCTGGTGTTGGATATTGTTGTATACACGGGTAGTAAAACACTGAAAGATACCAAAATGTTATTGGGTATCTCAGGTGACGTAGTGAGAAACATGATGGCACCTTATCTTGGTAAGGGCCATACATTATTTACCGATAACTGGTACACAAGCCCATTACTCAGTGATTTCATGCGAGTGAACAAGACAGATGTGTGTGGCACAGTGCATTCTAATCGTAAACATATGCCCAGGCTCAACGCAGGTGTTCGTGGTGATGATGTGCAAGTGTTTACTGCCAATGACATCATGGCATTACGGTGGCATGACAAACGAGATGTCACACTGTTGACAACCATTCACCGTAATGAAATGCAAGACAGTGGCAAAGTTGATCGAGTGACTAATGAACGTATTCGAAAACCAGTGTCAGTGATTGATTATACACAAAACATGCGCTTGGTTGACAAGTGTGACATGCAGATTGGTTTTGTTGACTGTGTTCGTAAGAGTTACAAGTGGTACATGAAACTTTTCTTCCATCTCATGGACATTTCAATGCTGAATGCATATAATATGTACCAAATAAAGACTGGTAACAGACCACCGTATGGTGAATTTTGTTTGTCTGTTGTCAGACAACTCATAATGAAGTACCAGGTAACAACACCTGCAATACAACATGGTCCTCGAATTCATCACAATATACCCAAGCGTTTGAGGAGAGAAGGTGATCATTTCATAATACAGCTTCCTTCAACTCAAAAGAAATTTGCTCAGAAGAGATGCATTGTCTGTGCACAAACAAAACGACGGCAACAAAGACGCAAAGACACTCGGTTTATGTGTGAGGAATGTAAGGTGCCTCTGTGCATGGTGCCTTGTTTCAAGGAGTTCCACAAGCTCCAGCAGTTCTAAAACCATGTCCAGTGATTGTAAATATGTAAATATATCATAGAACATTAGTATTATACAATATTTGTGCATGTTTATTGTAATAAACAACAGTGGTAAACAATAATATGATAATAACTTTAGTGTGGTTATTGTGTTCAATACAGTGAGTATATATATATCAATTATATACAGTATTGGTCTCTCAGGCCCCAAATGTTAGTAGGAATAGAAAAAAATTGGAAAAGAAAAGAAAAAACAACTAAAACAACAAAATAATATAATACGCGTATGTGGAATTCATCGATGTTGCCGCCACCACATCATTTTCTATAAACTTCTTGGCACTGTATCTCGGTAAGTACTGATCAGATTCTAATTTTTTTTGTTTTATTACCTTCACAAAAATATGCTCTTTAATTCTGTAAGAAAAAATAATTTTTTTTTTTCAAAATTTCTTGGACACTGGTGCGTGACTTCAGATTTTGGCCTTGGACCCTGAAATGGTTAAATTCACCAATATGAGCACTAGTTCCAGGCGTTTTTCCCTGTTCACCTGGGTGTTAGTCGACTGGTGTGGGTTGCATCCTGGGAGACAAGATTAAGGACCCCAATGGAAATAAGATAGACAGTCTTCGATGACACACTTTTTTGGGTTATCCTGGGTGGCTAACCCTCTGGGGTTAATTGTTTCTTGGTATTCTCAATAAGCCACACCAACAACGGTGCTACAGCAGCAGCAGCAGCAGCAGCTGACAGTGCTACAGCAGCAGCAGACGATGCTACAGCAGCAGCAGACGGTACTACAGCAGCAGCAGCAGCAGACGGTACTACAGCAGCAGCAGCAGCAGCTGACGGTAGTACGCAGCAGCTGACAGTGCTACAGCAGCAGCAGCAGCTGCCAGTGCTACAGCAGCAGCAGACAATGCTACAGCAGCAGCAGACGGTACTACAACAGCAGCAGCAGCAGCAGCTGATGGTGGTACAGCAGCAGCTGACGGTGGTACAGCAGCAGCAGCAGCTGACAGTGCTACAGCAGCAGCGGCAGCTGACAGTGCAGCAGCAGCAGCAGCTGACAGTGCTACAGCAGCAGCAGACGATGCTACAGCAGCAGCAGACGATGCTACAGCAGCAGCAGACGGTACTAGAGCAGCAGCAGCAGCAGACGGTACTACAGCAGCAGCAGCAGCTGACGGTGGTACAGCAGCAGCAGCAGCAGCAGCTGACGGTGCTACAGAAGCAGCAGCAGCTGACAGTGCTACAGCAGCAGCAGCATCAGCAGTTGACCATGGTACCACAGTATTTCGATAATATTTCTCACCCTTTTTACCACAGGGTTGGCACTAGAAGCTTTCTTGGGGCCCATGGTCACTTATTTTGCAGATAAAATCACCAAAAACACTGTAATAATACGAAATGTTACGATTGTATGCTTGGATGTTACCGTGGAGGCTGGCTTGTAAACAATGCCACCGGCGGAACATGTGAGGCTGGCTCAGGCCGCACATTAGACGCGTCTCGGACGAACAGCGTTGAGCGGGTTTTTTAGCGGTTTGCGAGGCAAAATCTTAGCAATAAAATGTATCGGTATGTGGATTTAACGTTATGTAAGGCCAACAGTATGCGGGGGTCCACTGTACGTATAAAAGTACACAACATATCCCTCCAAACTGCCAATATCCCAAACCCCTCCTTTAAAGTGCAGGCATTGTACTTCCCATTTCCAGGACTCAAGTCCGACTATATGAAAATAACCAGTTTCCCTGAAACCCTTCACTAAATATTACCCTGCTCACACTCCAACAGATCGTCAGGTCCCAAGTACCATTCGTCTCCATTCACTCCTATCTAACATGCTCACGCACACTTGCTGGAAGTCCAAGCCCCTCGCCCACAAAATCTCCTTTACCCGTGCTCTCCCCCTCTCTCCAACCCATTCGAGGACGACCCCCTACCCCGCCTTCCTTCCCCTATAGATTTATATGCTTTCCATGTCATTCTACTTTGATCCATTCTCTCTAAATGACCAAACCACCTCAACAACCCTTCTTCTGCCCTCTGACTAATGCTTTTATTAACTCCACACCTTCTCCTAATTTCCACACTCCGAATTTTCTGCATAATATTTACACCACACATTGCCCTTAGACAGGACATCTCCACTGCCTCCAACCGTCTCCTCGCTGCTGTATTTACCACCCAAGCTTCACACCCATATAAGAGTGTTGGTACTACTATACTTTCATACATTCCCTTCTTTGCCTCCATAGATAACGTTTTTTGACTCCACATATACCTCAACGCACCACTCACCTTTTTTCCCTCATCAATTCTATGATTAACCTCATCCTTCATAAATCCATCCGCCGACACGTCAACTCCCAAGTATCTGAAAACATTCACTTCTTCCATACTCCTCCTTCCCAATTTGATATCCAATTTTTCTTTATTTAAATCATTTGATACCCTCATCACCTTACTCTTTTCTATGTTCACTTTCAACTTTCTACCTTTACACACATTCTCAAACTCATCCACTAACCTTTGCAATTTTTCTTTAGAATCTCCCATAAGCACAGTATCATCAGCAAAAAGTAACTGTGTCAATTCCCATTTTGAATTTGATTCCCCATAATTTAATCCTACCCCTCTCCTGAACACCCTAGCATTTACTTCTTTTACAACCCCATCTATAAATATATTAAACAACCATGGTGACATTACACATCCCTGTCTAAGACCTACTTTTACCGGGAAGTATTCTCCCTCTCTTTTACACACCCTAACCTGAGCCTCACTATCCTCATAAAATCTATGTAACTGTATTTGTATATACCTGAATAAACTTACATACATACGAAAGGAATAATTTTCTACAGTTACCCCCAGTAACACATTTTCTCTTATGTTAGATTAGAGAAAATGTTATTCTTGGCATCACTTGTACAAGTTGTCTGGCTACCACATCTCATATTTTTTTTTTTTTTTTTTTTTTCCAACAAGTCGGCCGTCTCCCACCGAGGCAGGGTGACCAAAAAAAAAAAGAAAGAAAATCCCCAAAAAGAAAATACTTTCATCATCATTCAACACTTTCACCACACTCACACATTATCACTGCTTTTGCAGAGGTGCTCAGAATACAACAGTTTAGAAGCATATACGTATAGAGATACACAACATATCCCTCCAAACTGCCAATATCCCAAACCCCTCCTTTAAAGTGCAGGCATTGTACTTCCCATTTCCAGGACTCAAGTCCGACTATATGAAAATAACCGGTTTCCCTGAATCCCTTCACTAAATATTACCCTGCTCACACTCCAACAGATCGTCAGGTCCCAAGTATCATTCGTCTCCATTCACTCCTATCTAACACGCTCATGCACGCTTGCTGGAAGTCCAAGCCCCTCACCCACAAAACCTCCTTTACCCCCTCTTTCCAACCCTTTCGAGGACGACCCCTACCCCTCTTTCCTTCCCCTATAGATTTATATGCTTTCCATGTTATTCTACTTTGATCCATTCTCTCTAAATGACCAAACCACCTCAACAACCCCTCTTCTGCCCTCTGACTAATGCTTTTATTAACTCCACACCTTCTCCTAATTTCCACACTCCGAATTTTCTGCATAATATTTATCATATTTATGTTTATTTATTCTATTGTAGGGTGTATTTATCATCTTTTTATGTTATGTATTGTGTTTATTATATAATTTTGAAAAAAATATCATGGATGGATTAATGAAAATGTGTATATTAACGTAATATACGACATTTAATGAGACTCGGTGATTATTATTATTATTATTATTTCTAATATGGCGCCATTTGTGCAAGTCGTCTGCTACCACATCTCACATTTATGTTTATTTATTCTACTGTGGGGTGTATTTATCTTATTTATATGTTATGTATCGTGTTTATTATATAATTTTGAAAAAATATCATAGATTGATTAATGAAAATGTGTATATTAACGTAATATACGACATTTAAATGAGACTCGATGATTATTATTATCATTACTAATATGACGTCTGGAGACATAAGACACTCTTACTGATTTTAATGTGTACCTGCATGCCAGCACAGTATGTAAGTTTATTTAAGTACAGGTATACATAAGTATAATTATCAGAGTATATATAAAATATGAAATAACTTTTAAAAACATTTGAAATTTTGGAGTTTCCAGACAAAATGGAGAGACTTAGTGCTTACTGAGCTCACGGAGAATGTAAACAAACAGGGTGGGGCACGGTGACCGTATTAGAAAGTCAGGTGGGGGGAGCCGTATAGCGAGTTTTGGTCATAATTTGAAATGACCGTATTAGCGGAATGCCGTAAAGTGAAACGCCGTAAAGCGGGGCCCTGCTGTATTGTAAATTTTACATTGCATACAGTATCATATGTTACTGTTATCTTTATGTATTGTCGACACAGTGAATGGGAGAATACCACTGGTAGTGTCATCCTGCCAGAATGTAGTATAACCTATACCCTAAGCAAAGAGAAACAACTCTGGAACGTGTGTAATACCTAGCTGGGTGGGTGGGTGGGTGGCCTGGTGAGTGGGTGGCCAGGTCTTCTGCTAAAACTGTCTTCCCTACTTCCAACTCGAACAGTTGCCGTCTAGTTGAATCCTCTCTAATACACAACTTTCCTTGTATGAATCTTAGCCCTGGCTTCGTCTCTGTAGATGCCTTCCTCTCCCACTACATTGTAAAATACTCCAAACTTCAGAACACCCGTGACTTAACCTGACTCCTCATTTTTTTTTTTCTTTTTCTTCTCCCTCTTCCCCTTTCCTCTTTCCTTTTTCTCCTCTGGGTTGTCTTTCTCTCTTCTGTCTCGTGTTTCTGTTCCTTCTTCATTTATTTCACCACTTCCCCTTTCACGCACCTCTGTGCGCTTGCTCTCCCTCTGTGGGCACCTAGCTCTCTTGCAGTGCTCCCCTTCCTTTGTATTTGACTGGCTCGTCCTCCTTATTTCCCACTTCTACCACTACCACTACTACTACCTCTTCTACTACTACTACAACTACTGATGAAGTTAAGACACATGTGCGGCGTCTGGTTGTCTTTGTTGTGGACGTTTCACCATCCAGTGGCTGGCTGGATGGCGAAACATCTACGATAGGGATGCCCGGGTGTTGCGCATGTGTCTTAAATTCATCTTGTCGGTATTATATACCATTCTTGTACTACTACTACTACTACCACCACCTATTCCTGCCTATACATGTATATAGCCGTCCTGCTTCACTTCTGGTTAGTGTGACTTTGTAAATGGTCCAAGTCGGACCAAAACGTTGTCGTAAGCTTCTCTCTTTTATGTGCGGGTTATTTGTGTATAATGCCCCTCTTGCTTACCATTTGGAATTTTATTCACAAAAAATAGATATACTGTTATGCAGACTACTGCATTATTGTAATAATTGTATAAATAATGTCAATCCATTCTTGACTCCGTATTGGAATTTAGACTGGCAGGCGGACAGGTACTGGACGGTGACGTTATTTGTTTACTCTTGAGCTTCGCTAAATAATACAACATTTTCCCTACTGTGAGCACAATTTCAAGGTACGTTTCATCATGAAAGCAATCAAAACCATATCTATTTCTGTAATACATCTTTCATTCTATCAAATGAGACCGAAAAAATGAGAATATAACCATAACAACCATACAAAAATATACCGCTAAGCGGCCGCTAATAACTGAGAAGTGAATTCCGCTATTTATGGTCTGATTCCTTTCATTTTTGGTGTACGTGAAGAAGTATCTTTCCATCATACATTGCCCAAGCTTGAATAAGAAAACCCAACAAACAACTGAGAAAATAATAATAATAATAATAATAACTTTATTTACTACACGTACATGTACAAGGTATACAGGCCTAACTGACATCAGTAACATACTACTGTATAGAAAGGCACTTGTTATGCTGAGTATTTCAAGAAAATTAGGTCAGTGTCCCGGGATAACACCCACACTAGTCGACTAACACCCAGGTACCCATTTACTGATGGGTAAACATAGACAACAGGTGTAAAGAAACACGCCTAATGTTTCTACCCTGGCTGGGAATCGAATATTTACCAAAAATCATATATGGCTAACCCAAGCCAGGTACTAAAAATAAGCCACCTTGATTTTTCTTGGGTTATCCTAGGTTCTCTACACATATGCTGCTGTGTGTGATAATCTATAGAGAGAAAATAACTTTTTTGTTTCATGTTTATGGTGGAGTACGAGTGTATATCATAGTTAGCCCTGTGCTATACTCCGTTTTCTCTAATATAAGCCACCAAGACAGGGATAGGAGAATGGTATTTGTTTACCATATCCTCTTCATAACTCTGTCGAACTGCTCGGTGTTATGCCAAATATTATTCATTCTGGAGTATTTAACATGTTTTATGTTATTTATATTGTTTATTATGTCATATTAGATCAATAGTGATAGGCAAATAAGCTGTAGTGTTCATATTAGCGTAATAATAAAGCATATTCTCCTGCTTCATGAGACTGAGCTCATGGCAACCGACAGTAGCTTCAAAGCCACCTTATCTTTAATGGATAATGTACTGTGTAGGTGCTTTACATAATGAGAAGCATTTCTTTTATTCATTGGAACCATGGCTAGGGCTAAAAGTAAGCAGGTTAAAACAATAAATGGAGAAAAAGAAATTGGAATGACTTATGCAGCAAGTAGCACCACCAAACAGTACCAGCAGGTTGGTGTGGCGACCCTGGTAATTTGAAATTATGCTAGCCAAAATTAGTGCCAAATAACTGAAGGAACCGAATAACTGATTGCTGGATTTGTGATGGCGGACCTGTAGTATATAAAAACATGCAATGTATTTCTAAATATAATCACTCTTGGGCACATTGTCTTATTTTAGATTAATATAGGCATTTTCATTAATCCATCTATGATATTTCTTCAAAATTATATAAGAAACACGTTACATAGCATATAGCACATAAACATAGCATATAAACATGCAATGTTGATATGTTATCGAGTGGAGAGTAAACATTGTTTTCTCTGATTCAACGTTAGAGAACACTGTGAATCTGGCGTTTCGCCCAGTAACCGCCCTTCATATGTGTTTGTTTACAATTCTCAGCGTGAATTATTCATTACTTCTCCTTTTGTTTATGATGGCATCTAAAGGTAGTTGTTAAAAACGATTAAACTCAGTGAACATGGTAATAATATGGCTGTGTAGTGTAGCCCAGGGGGGCTACACTACACAGAGGGGAGAGGGAGTTGGGGATTCCCAACTCCTCTCCCCTCCTGCCTTCAATACACCAACAAGAGTCTTCAATAAAGGTATGTAATGTTCATTTATCACTAAAATTTGTGCTTTATATTTATTTCTCACTGTTTTTTGAATGTAAAACTAAAGTTAATCTTTAACTCTTAAACTGTCCACATGTAGATCTACGTTCACGTTCGTAGTGCTGACCTTGATTTTCCCCATTTGTAAGCATGTAAAAAAAAAGTAGATCTACGTTTGGAGCCTGCCGCACGTCAACATATATCTATGTTTGGACAGTTTAAGGGTTAAAAAATGTATTTTTTCTTAATATTTTTGGTTATCTGAAACGGATTACAGTGGACCCTCGATAATCATAAGGCTCGATAGTCGTAATTTTCGGAAACCGTAACGTTATTTTCATCAAAACATTGGCTTGCGAATCGTCGTTTGACTCGCAAATAGTCGTTCGTCCCGGACGCTACACATGGCTCCAAGCCGCCTCGCCCTCCCTTCCCGGCTAGTGTGCCGTTGTTTACCAGTGAGTGACGGTCCCCTCACTTGTTCATACGAAATATTTCATAGTATTCCATTCATTTTAGTGCTTGCAACTGCTAAATAAGCTACCATGGCTCCAAAGAAAGCTCCCAGTGCCAGGACTTTGGTAAATAAGGTAAGAAATACGATTGAATTCAAGAAAAATCTCATGGAACAATATGAAAGTGGCATATGTGTGGCCGAACTGGACAGGATGTAAAAGAAACCCCCATACATCCATGCTTCCATTGTGGCCAAGAAAAAGGAAATCAAGGAAGCTGTTGTTACAAAAGGGGGCAAATATGCTGACAAAAATAAGATTGCCAGTACTCGAAGATGTTGAGAAGTTATTATTGGTGTGGATAAACGAGAAACAATTAGCAGGAGATAGTCTTATGCAGTCGCTTATTTGTGAAAAGGCTAGGCAGTTGCATGACGATCTCGTAAAGAAAGTGCCTGCAACGAGTACTGATATTTGTGAATTTAAGGCCAGCAAAGGCTGGTTTGAGAGATTTAAGAACCATAGTGGCATACACAGTGTGATAAAGCATGGCGAGGCTGCCAGTTCGGACAAAATTGCAGCAACAAAATTCGAAAGTGAATTCAATGATTACATAGAGGCTGAAGGATTGAAACCTGAACAAGTGTTCAATTGTGACGAAACAGGCCTCTTTTGAAAGAAAATGCCAAAGAGAACCTACATTACTCTGGAGGAAAAGGGACTGCCAGGACACAAGCCTATGAAAGACAGGCTGATGCTCATGTTCTGTGCTAATGCTAGTAGGGATTTCAAAGTGAAGCTGTTACTAGTGTACCATTCTGAAAATCCCAGAGTATTCAGGAAAAACAATGTTATGAAGAGTAAATTGTGTTTTGGAAAGCTAATAATAAGGCATGGGTCACGAGGGAAATTTTTGTCGAGTGGTTCAATGAAGTATTTGGCCCTAGTGTGAAGAATTACCTCCTGGAAAAAAAATTGGATCTCAAGTGCCTCCTGCTATTGGACAATGCACCTGCTCATTCTCCAAACTTGGATGACCTAATTCTGGAGGAGTTTGGGTTCATCACAATGAAGTTCTTGCCCCCGAATACCACTCCTCTCCTCCAGCCCATGGACCAGCAGATCATTTCAAACTTTAAAAAACTCTACACCAGAGCAATGTTTCAAAGGTGATTTAACCCTTTGAGGGTCGACAGGCCCTCTCCGAAACTCGTTCTCAGGGTCGGCCAAATTTAAAAAAAAAAAAAAATTATTTTCTCTTATGAAAAGATAGAGAATCTTTTCCCGATCATAAAGACACCAAAAGTTTGAAATTTGATAGAAAAGTTACGGAATTATGCTCTCGCAAAGTTAGCGGTCTCGGCGATGTTTACGCATCGGCGATTTTGCCCACTTTGAGCCCCATTTTCGGCCAATTTCACTGTACTAGTCGACAAAAAACATGAATATTTCGCTAGAACTCCATTCTTTCTATCGAATGGATGCAAGAAACCACTCATTTATGAAATTCAACTATCCAGTACAGTGGTCAGAATTTAGCAATTTTGCCAATTTCACACAAATTTCAAAAGATGCCAATTTCGGAATAGGGTCCAGAATAAACAAGAAAGACATTCCTGGCACTAAAATGACATTTCCTCTAGTCATTAGTCATGTCTCAAGTCCCCTCTTATATTCTTTTGCTTTTCACTTTGAATTTTTATTTTCACAAAAAATATAAGATTTACTGTTATGCAGACTACTGCATTAGTGTAAAAAATGGTATAAATATTATTGGTGCACTTGTGAAAGAATATTAGACTCACCAGTTGACGTGTATTGCACGCTTGGCACGATTTGTTTACTTTTGAAGTTTGGTAAAAATCGAACATTTCTGCTACTTTGAGCTCAATTTCAAGGCACCTTTCTTTGTAAAACCAGTCAAAATCATCTCAATTTCTGTAATATATCTTCCATTCTATAAAATGAGACCAAGAAAACTAGAATACAACAATAAATACCATACGAAAATACACTGCAAAGTCGTTGATTTATTAAAAAAAAATGGTCAAAGTTTTTTTTTTTCTCATTATGCACTGTGTGCTGCAGGATTTTTTTTAGACTGTGCACACTGACCACATAGACCCATTCTTTCATATGAAGGCCTACCAGCTTTCTCCCACTAGATTTGAGGCCGCTAGAATTTATGAGTACTAGTACGTCAAAAACCCCTACGCGTAAAACGTACTAGTACGACGAAAACCCTCAAAGGGTTAATGTGACCTCAGACACTCACTAGACCCTAAGAGAGTTTTGGAAAGATCACTTCAGTATCCTCCATTGCATAAGCCTTATAGGTAAGGCTTGGGAGGGAATGACTACTAGGACTTTGAACTCTGCTTGGAGAAAATTGTGGCCAGATTGTGTCCACAATAGGGGTTTTGAATAGTTTGGGGCTGACCCTGATGAGTCCATGACAGTTGTGAAAGCTGTTGTGGCATTTGGGAGTTCCATGGGGTTGGATGTGAGTTTGGAGGATGTGGAAGAGTTGGTGGAGGACCACAAAGAAGAGCTAACCACTGAGGAGCTGCAAGAGCTTCAGCAGGAAAAGCAACAGACTGCAGCTCAGAATATTGCTGCAGAGGAGGAGGAGGAGAGATGGAAGAAGGTGCCTTCTTCAGAAATTATGGAGATTTTTGAAATGTTGGGTAGGATGGAAAGATTTATGGAGAAACATCACCCTGACAAGGCTGTTGCAAGCCATATCGGCAACTTGTACAGTGACAGTCTTGGGCCATTTTAGGGAAGTTTTAAAGATATGTCAGAAACAGAGCTCCCTGGACAAGTATTTAGTGCCACAGGTGTACAGTGACTCTCAAGCTGGTCCTAGTGGCATTAAGAAAAAGAGAAGAGAAGTATGTAACCCCAGAAAAGGACTTGGTACCCGAGGTGCTGATGGAAGGGGATTCCCTTCCAAACAGTAACTAATCCAATCTGTCTCCTCCTCCAGTCTTCCATACACTAAGAAGAATCACCAATAAAGGTAAGTGTTATGCTGTTAATGTTTCATTCATAATGTCCCACTGTATTGTTTATATACTACATCTATATTTCATATAAAAAATTTTTTTGTTTTAATACTTCTGGGTGTCAGGAACGGATTAATTTTTTTTTTTTATTATTAACACACTGGCCGATTCCCACCAAGGCAGGGTGGCCCGAAAAAGAAAAACTTTCACCATCATTCACTCCATCACTGTCTTGCCAGAAGGTGCTTTACACTACAGTTTTTAAACTGCAACATTAACACCCCTCCTTCAGAGTGCAGGCACTGTACTTCCCATCTCCAGGCTCAAGTCCGGCCTGCCGGTTTCCCTGAATCCCTTCATAAATGTTACTTTGCTCACACTCCAACAGCACGTCAAGTATTAAAAACCATGTGTCTCCATTCACTCCTATCAAACACGCTCACGCATGCCCGCTGGAAGTCCAAGCCCCTCGCACACAAAACCTCCTTTACCCCCTCCCTCCAACCTTTCCTAGGCCGACCCCTACCCCGCATTCCTTCCATTACAGACTGATACACTCTTGAAGTCATTCTGTTTCGCTCCATTCTCTCAACATGTCCGAACCACCTCAACAGCCCTTCCTCAGCCCTCTGGACAACAGTTTTGGTAATCCCGCACTTCCTTATAACTTCCAAACTATGAATTCTCTGCATTATATTCACACCATATATTGCCCTCAGACATGACATCTCCACTGCCTCCAGCCTTCTCCTCGCTGCAACATTCATCACCCATGCTTCACACCCATATAAGAGCGTCGGTAAAACTATACTCTCATACATTCCCCTCTTTGCCTCCAAGGACAAAGTTCTTTGTCTCCACAGACTCCTAAGTGCACTGCTCACCCTTTTCCCCTCATCAATTCTATGATTCACCTCATCTTTCATAGACCCATCTGCTGAATATCTGAATACATTCATCTCCTCCATACTCTCTCCCTCCAATCTGATATCCAAACTTTCATCACCTAATCTTTTTGTTATCCTCATAACCTTACTCTTTCCTGTATTCACTTTTAATTTTCTTCTTTTGCATACCCTACTAAATTCATCCACCAACCTCTGCAACTTCTCTTCAGAATCTCCCAAGAGCACAGTGTCATCAGCAAAGAGCAACTGTGACAACTCCCACTTTATGTGTGATTCTTTATCTTTTAACTCCACGCCTCTTGCCAAGACCCTCGCATTTACTTCTCTTACAACCACATCTATAAATATATTAAACAACCACAGTGACATCACACATCCTTGTCTAAGGCCTACTTTTACTGGGAAATAATCTCCCTCTTTCCTACATACTCTAACTTGAGCCTCACTATCCTCGTAAAAGCTCTTCACTGCTTTCAGTAACCTACCTCCTACACCATACACCTGCAACATCTGCCACATTGCCCCCCCTATCCACCCTGTCATACGCCTTCTCCAAATCTATAAATGCCACAAAAACCTCTTTAGCCTTATCTAAATACTGTTCACTTGTATGTTTCACTGTAAACACCTGGTCCACACACCCCCTACCTTTCCTAAAGCCTCCTTGTTCATTTGCTATCCTATTCTCCGTCTTACTCTTAATTCTTTCAATAATAACTCTACCATACACTTTACCAGGTATACTCAACAGACTTATCCCCCTATAATTTTTGCACTCTCTTTTGTCCCCTTTGCCTTTATACAAAGGAACTATGCATGCTCTCTGCCAATCCCTAGGTACCTTACCCTCTTCCATACATTTATTAAATAATTGCACCAACCACTCCAAAACTATATCCCCACCTGCTTTTAACATTTCTATCTTTATCCCATCAATCCTGGCTGCCTTACCCCCTTTCATTTTACCTACTGCCTCACGAACTTCCCCCACACTCACAACTGGCTCTTTCTCACTCCTACAAGATGTTATTCCTCCTTGCCCTATACACAAAATCACAGCTTTCCTATCTTCATCAACATTTAACAATTCCTCAAAATATTCCCTCCATCTTCCCAATACCTCTAACTCTCCATTTAAAAACTCTCCTCTCCTATTTTTAACTGACAAATCCATTTGTTCTCTAGGCTTCCTTAACTTGTTAATCTCACTCCAAAACTTTTTCTTATTTTCAACAAAATTTGTTGATAACATCTCGCCCACTCTCTCATTTGCTCTCTTTTTACATTGCTTCACCACTCTCTTAACCTCTCTCTTTTTCTCCATATACTCTTCCCTCCTTGCATCACTTCTACTTTGTAAAAACTTCTCATATGCTAACTTTTTCTCCCTTACTACTCTCTTTACATCATCATTCCACCAATCGCTCCTCTTCCCTCCCGCACCCACTTTCCTGTAACCACAAACTTCTGCTGAACGCTCTAACACTACATTTTTAAACCTACCCCATACCTCTTCGACCCCATTGCCTATGCTCTCATTAGCCCATCTATCCTCCAATAGCTGTTTATATCTTACCCTAACTGCCTCCTCTTTTAGTTTATAAACCTTCACCTCTCTCTTCCCTGATGCTTCTATTCTCCTTGTATCCCATCTACCTTTTACTCTCAGTGTAGCTACAACTAAAAAGTGATCTGATATATCTATGGCCCCTCTATAAACATGTACATCCTAAAGTCTACTCAACAGTCTTTTATCTACCAATACATAATCCAACAAACTACTGTCATTTTGCCCTACATCATATCTTGTATACTTATTTATCCTCTTTTTCTTAAAATATGTATTACCTATAACTAAACCCCTTTCTATACAAAGTTCAATCAAAGGGCTCCCATTATCATTTACGCCTGGCATCCCAAACTTACCTACCACACCCTCTCTAAAAGTTTCTCCTACTTTAGCATTCAGGTCCCCTACCACATTTACTCTCTCACTTGGTTCAAAGGTTCCTATACATTCACTTAACATCTCCCAAAATCTCTCTACATTCCTCTCTTCTCCAGGTGCATACACGCATATTATGACCCACTTTTCGCATCCAACCTTTACTTTAATCCACATAATCCTTGAATTTCACATTCATATTCTCTTTTCTCCTTCCATAACTGATCCTTCAACATTACTGCTACACTCATTAATTGCATATACACTATTTCTTATGGGGAAAATGGATTAAGAAATCGTCAATTTTGATAATAGTCACACTTCCAGGAATGGATTAATTACGAAAAACAAGGGCCCACTGTAATTGGACTGACATTAATTTTTATGGGAAATATTATTTTGGCTTTTGGCCTTTTTGGATTTAGGCCGACGTTTTGGAACGGATTACGGCTGATAACCGAGGGTTAACTTTATTAGGATTAATTTGCCTGAAATCACCTGGCTTTCTTTGTACTTAACAAATAAAAATTGTAATTGCATACTGTAACCTCTGCAAAGAAATAAAATCCTTATCATTGTCCTTATGTTGCAGTTTTATAAGTGAAGTGTAAGCACCCCTCTGACAAGACAGTGATGGAGTGAATCATGGTGAAAGTTTTTCTTTTTCAGGCCACCCTACCTTGGTGGGAAACGGCCAATGTGTTAATAATAAAATAAAATCTTTATCTTTTTGTACTTGTCAAGTTTACTCTTGAGAACTTTTACACTTGTCCCAGCAGTGTTTCTCACATACAGTAGTACCCCAAGTTTCAAACCTATTTCATTCCAGAATGCTGTTCGAGTGCCAATGCCGAACAAATTTGTTCCCATAAGGAATAATGTAAATTAGATTAGTCCGTTTCAGACTGCAAAAAATACACTTACAAATGCACTTACACAAATACACTTACATAATTGTTTGAGTAGGGAGCAGTTCGAAAATCGGGGTACCACTGTATTCTGGTAAGACGTTGAAAAGTCTGGGACCTTGGATGCTGATGTTGATTAACATGGTATAACCACCATGTTAATCAATGGTCAACTTGCACGTGTGTGCACATGTGTGTGTGCATGTGTAAGTACACCTACCATCCGACTTACGACCAAGCTTGGTTCTGACCAACTGGTCGTAAGTCGAAATGGACGTAAGTCGAACCTTTGAAAATTGCCGACATATTGGGTAGGGCATAATGTCAAAACTTTCCTATAAACTACCTACGTAATACTGTAATGTAATGTACAATCATTATTTCATTCTTTTTACCATAATTTACTTCTATTGTTGCATTTTAATTATTTATGTACTGAATATAATGTATACATGGTAGTGATATGTAATGTAAATTTTACATCGCATACAGTATCATATGTTACTATTATCTTTATGTATTGTCGACACAGTGGAATGGGAGAATACCACTGGTAGTGTCATCCTGCCAGAATGTTGTATAACCTATACCCTAAGTAAAGAGAAACAACTCTGGAACATGTGTAATACATATCCGGCTGGCTGGCTGGGTGGCCGGGTCTGTGGTTAGCCGGGTGGGTGGCTGGCTGGATGGATGGGTGGGTGGGTGGGTGGGTGGGTGGCTGGATGGGTGGGTGCCTGGATGGGTGGGTGGCTGGATGGGTGGGTGGCTGGATGGGTGGGTGGCTGTATGGGTGGGTGGCTGGATGGGTGGGTGGGTGGGTGGCTGGATGGGTGGGTGGGTGGCTGGATGGGTGGGTGGCTGGATGATGGGTGGGTGGCTGGATGATGGGTGGGTGGCTGGATGATGGGTGGGTGGCTGGATGGGTGGGTGGGTGAGTGGGTAGTTGGCTGACTGGCTGACCGAATGTGGCTGTCTCTTTGTATCTCTTTCTCTCTCTGTCTCTGTCTCTCTCTCTCTCTCTCTCTCTCTCTCTCTCTCTCTCTCTCTCACTGGTACACGTAAGTCAAGTTATCATACATATTATAAATTACCTAGGATAACCCAAAAAATCCAGACAAAGTGCTATACAGTGGATCTGTGCTCCAGTGCCCTAAATTAATAATAATATTAATAATCATCATTATTACAATAATACATATGTACTAATATTAATATTATTATTATTAAGCTGTAATATAATAATTGTGTCCACTCATTACTTACCTTAAAATATCTGTAGTTTTAATGTAGAGTGAGAGGTGAGTAAACAAGATTAAATGAATAAATGAGAGAGAGAATAAGAATGTAGAATGTTCACGAGTTATGTAAACAAACGTTGTTGTTGTTACCAGCCCCGACACGAATGGTTCCTGTTCACTGTCAAGCCGACCAGAAAAACATCTCATATTTGTTAATTTATATGTTATGTAGCATGTTTATTATATAATATTGAAAAAAAAAAAAATCATAGATGGATTAAGCAAAATGTCTATACAGGAAGGCCCCGCTTTACGGCGTTTCACTTTACGGCGTTCCGCTAATACGGACATTTCAAATTATGACCAAAACTCGCTATACGGCTCCCCCCACCTGACTTTCTAATACGGTCACCGTGCCCCACCCTGTTTGTTTACATTCTCCATGAGCTCAGTAAGCACTAAGTCTCTCCATTTTGTCTGGAAACTCCAAAATTTCAAATGTTTTTAAAAGTTATTTCATATTTTATATATACTCTGATAATTATACTTATGTATACCTGTACCTAAATAAACTTACATACTGTGCTGGCATGCAGGTACACATTAAAATTGGTAAGTGTCTTATGTCTCCAGACGTCATATTAGTAATGATAATAATAATCATCGAGTCATTTAAATGTCGTATATTACGTTAATATACACATTTTCATTAATCCATCCATGATATTTTTTTTCAAAATTATATAATAAACACGATGCATAACATATAAATAAGATAAATACACCCCACAGTAGAATAAATAAACATAAATGTGAGATGTGGTAGCAGACGACTTGCACAAGTGACGCCATATTAGAAATGATAATAATAACAATACTCACCGAGTCTCATTAAATGTTGTATATTACGGTAATATACACATTTTCATTAATCCATCCATGATATTTTTTTCAAAATTATATAATAAACACGATGCATAACATATAAATAAGATAAATACACCCCACAGTAGAATAAATAAACATAAATGTGAGATGTGGTAGCAGACGACTTGCACAAGTGACGCCATATTAGAAATGATAATAATAACAATACTCACCGAGTCTCATTAAATGTCGTATATTACGTTAATATACACATTTTCATTAATCCATCCATGATATTTTTTTTTAAATTATATAATAAACACGATACATAACATAAAAAGATGATAAATACACCCCACAATAGAATAAATAAACATAAATATAAGATGTGGGAGCCACATAACTTGTACAAGTGACGGCAAGAATAACATTTTCTCTAATCTAACATAAGAGAAAATGTGTTACTGGGGGTAACTGTAGAAAATTATTCCTTTCGTATGTATGTAAGTAAGTTTATTCAGGTATACACAAATACAGTTACATAGATTATCATACATAACAACATACGTGTAGAGAACCTAGGATAACCCAAAAAAGTCAGTGTGACTTATTTCCATTGCCTTCACTCAGAGCTTCATTTCTTCTCAAAATGATGTTACATGAGAATGGGAGTGTTCTTCTTTATTAATTCTACCGTATCAATGTAGAGACAACCTGTACACAATGTAACTTGTACACAAACCAGATGTGTACACTTCGTTTGTTTACAAAACTTACCTTCGCCTGGTTTGTTTACATAACTCTGCGCCTGCCCCCTCTCATGTACTCATTCTTTCTCTCTCTCATTTATTCGTTTTATCTCATTTACTTACTCCTGACCCTACATTAAGACTACAAATATTTTAAGGTAAGTAATGAGTGAACTGTATATACATTTTATCGCTCTGGGATGCTTAAATATCATAGAATAGTATGTGTGGGTGGGGTGGCCTGGTAAGGTAGCCTGGCTATTACCATACGTACCACACTTGATTTCTTACAATAAATACTACTTGTCTCACCCTAGATTAAGACTATAAATATTTTAAGGTAAGTAATGAGTGCACTATGTGTGTATTGTACTTTTTTATTGTTTTTTGATGCCTGGTTCTATTGCTAACTTAATATATGTTAGTGTAAACTTGTTATCTAGTGTTTGTATGCATTTATAAGTGGAAAAAAAGGGTGTTCCACTTTACGGCGATTTCCGCTTTACGGCGGTAGCCTGGAACCTAACCTGCCGTATAAGTGGGGCCCTCCTGTATTAACGTTTTATACACATTTAATGCGCCTCAGTGAATATTATTGTTATTATCATTATTAATATGGCATCTTCAAGACCAAGTACACTCTTAATGAGTGGCTCTGAGACAGACAAGCAGACAAAGACAGACACACAGGTAGACAGAAAGACACACACACAGGTATACAGAAAGACAGACACACAGGTAGACAGACAGAAAGACAGACACACAGGTAGACAGACAGAAAGACAGACACAGGTAGACACAGACAGACACAGGTAGACAAAGACAGACACAGGTAGACAAAGACACACAGGTAGACAAAAAGACAGACACAGGTAGACAGAAAGACACACAGGTAGACAGAAAGACAGACACACAGGTAGACAGAAAGACAGACACACTAGTAGACAGACAGATAAACAGACACACAGAGATACAGACAGATATACAGGCAGACAGATACAGACAGGTTTATGTGCAACAGTGAAAACAAATAGAGAGTTCGAGAGTAAGAGCCTTTCTTGCCACAATCTCCAGTGCAAGATTCAGGCTTCATCTTAGGGGCCATGGTGAAATTTACTGTCCAGTTAGTACAGTTAATACAGTATGATGCTGCTGATAGGGGAGGGTTACTCAAACTGATGCTGCCTGCATGACACATTGCCCTTGCGAGTATCGTCAAATATTGTACAGTGGTGTGCATCAGCCGGCCCAGCCCAGCTGCCAGATGCACGGTCGTAAGTCGAGTGGACGTATGTCGAGCAGGTCGTAAGTCGGATGGAAGGTGTATTTACATATACAGGAGGGTTCTTGCCTGTACAGAAGGTTAGGTTCTGGGTTACTGCTGTAAAGCAAAAATTGCTATAAAGCGAAACACAGCCTTTTTTCACTTTCAAATGCACATAAAAGCGTCATAACATGTTTAAGCTATCATATATATGTAAAAAATACATACAAAGTTCAAGAGAACCCTGAGTTTCGACCATAATCCGTTCCAGGAGCTAGGCCTAAACTCGAAACAGTTGAAAGGCGAAGCAATATTTCCCATAAGAAATAATGTACAGTGAAACCCCGGGTTTTGGCCGCCCTGGGAATCGGCCGCTTTGGGTTTCACCCGCTTTTTTTGGCCAAATTTTGTCCTGTGTTTCAGCTGTTGCCCCAGGTTTCAGCCGGCGTACCAAACCTGTCCGCGCAGGTGTTGTCAGCCAGTCTAACATTGTTTATCCTTGAGTGAACATTACCCTGTGCTATCATCCTGCCAGCCAGGCAGCCATCCAGCCAGCCAGGCAGCCATCCAGCCAGCCAGGCAGCCATCCAGCCAGCCAGGCAGCCATCCAGCCAGCCAGGCAGCCATCCAGCCAGCCAGGCAGCCATCCAGCCAGCCAGGCAGCCAGCCAGCTATCCAGCCAGCCAACCAGGCAGCCAGCCAGCTGTCCAGCTAGCCAGCCAGCCATCCAGCCAGGCATTAATTGTGACTGTGAAATAAGCTACCATGGGCCCTGTGGTAAAGAAAGTGAGTAACACCATAGCAGTGAAGAAGGAGATACGTAGTAGAAAAATACGAGAGTGGCGTTCGTGTGGGGGAGCTTGCCAGGATGTACAGTAAAAACAAATCAACTATCACGTCTATCCTACCAAAGAGAAAAGAACTTAAGGAAGCTGATGTTGTGAAAGGTGTTGTCATGTTATCCAAAAATAGATCACAAACAGTCGAAGAGGTTGAGAAGTTGTTGGTGGTGTGGATCAACAATAAACAGATAGCGAGTGATAGTGTTTCAGACGCCACAATGTGTCATCCAGAGGGATTTTAAAGGGTTTAAGGCTGACCCTGACCCTGACCCTGCCAACTCTCTGCCTGTTGTGGAAGGTATTGTGGCATTGGGCAAGTCCATGGGGTTGGAGATGAGATTAAACGGCCAGTTGCTTGCAGTCTATGTTTGCAAGCAACTGGCCGTCCTAGGACCGGTGCTGTTTCTGGTACGTATTTGTGAATGACATAATAGAAGGATTAGAATCCGAAGTGTCCTTGTTTGCAGATGATGTGAAATTGATGAGAAGAATTCAATTGGACGAGGACCAGGCAGAACTACAAAGGAATCTGGATAGGCTGCAGGCCTGGTCCAGCAATTGGCTCCTGGAGTTCAACCCCACCAAATGCAAAGTCTTGAAGATTGGGGAACGGCAAAGATGACTGCAGACAGAGTATAGTCTAGGAGGCCAGAGACTACAAACTTCACCTAAGGAAAAAGATCTTGGGGTGAGTATAATACCAGGCCCATCTTGTGAGATGCACATCAACCAAATAACTGCTGCAGCATATGGGTGCCTAGCAAACCTAGGAACAGCATTCCACCATCTTAACAGGGAATCGTTCAAGACCCTGTACACTGTGTACGTTAGGCCCATACTGGAGTATGCGGCACCAGCTTGGAACCAACATCTAGCCAAGCACATAAAGAAACTAGAGAAAGTGCAAAGGTTTGCAACAAGACTAGTCCCAGAGCTAAGGGGTATGTCCTATGAGAAGAGTTTAAGGGAAATCGACTTGATGACACTGGAGGACAGAAGAGATAGGGGGAACGTGATAATGACATATAAAATACTGAGAGGAATTGACAAGGTGGACAGAGACAGAATGTTCCAGAGATGGAACACAGCAACAAGGGGACACAGTTGGAAGTTGAAGACAGATGAATCACAGGGATGTTAGGACGTATTTCTTCAGTTACAGAGTAGTCAGGAAGTGGATTGTTTGGGAAGTGATGTAGTGGAGGCAGGATCCATTCATAGCTTTAAGCAGAGGTATGATATAGCTCACGGTGCAGGGAGAGTGACCCAGTAGCGGCCAGTGAAGAAGCGGGGCCAGGAGCTATGAATTGACCCCTGCAACCACAACTAGGTAAGCACACACACACACACACACACGCAGGCATAGGACCCAGGAAAACAAGGAGATTAGTAGAAGAGCCAGAAACGAGTATGCACAGATAAGGAGGGAGGCCCAGCGACAGTATGAAAACGACATAGCATCGAAAGTCAAATCTGACCCGAAACTGCTGTATAGCCACATTAGGAGGAAGACAACAGTCAAGGACCAGGTGATAAGGCTGAGGAAAGAAGGTGGAGAACTCACAAGAAACGATCAAGAGGTATGTGAGGAGCTCAACACGAGATTTAAGGAAGTATTTACAGTAGAGACAGGAAGGACTCTGGGGGGACAGACCAGATGGGGACACCAGCAAGGAATACACCAACAAGTGTTGGACGACATACATACAGATGAGGAGGAGGTGAAGAAACTGCTAAGGGACATCGATACCTCAAAGGCAATGGGACCAGACAACATCTCCCCGTGGGTCCTTAGAGAGGGAGCAGATATGTTGTGCGTGCCACTTACCACAATCTTCAACACATCCCTGGAAACTGGGCAACTACCCGAGGTATGGAAGACGGCAAATGTAGTTCCCATTTTTAAAAAAGGAGACAGAAAAGAGGCACTAAACTATAGACCTGTGACATTGACGTGTATAGTATGCAAAATTATGGAGAAGATTATCAGGAGGAGAGTGGTGGAGCACCTGGAACGGAACAGGAGTATAAATGCCAACCAGCACGGATTCACGGAAGGCAAATCCTGTGTCACAAACCTTCTGGAGTTTTATGATAAAATAACAGAAGTAAGACAAGAGAGAGAGGGGTGGGTTGATTGCATCTTCTTGGACTGCAAGAAGGCCTTTGACACAGTTCCTCACAAGAGATTAGTGCAGAAGCTAGAGCATCAGGCGCATATAACAGGAAGGGCACTGCAATGGATCAGAGAATACCTGACAGGGAGGCAACAACGAGTCATGGTACGTAATGATGTATCACAGTGGGCACCTGTGACGAGCGGGGTCCCACAGGGGTCGGTCCTAGGACCAGTGCTATTTTTGGTATATGTGAACGACATGACGGAAGGGTTAGACTCAGAAGTGTCCCTGTTTGCAGATGATGTGAAGTTAATGAGGAGAATTAAATCTGATGAGGACCAGGCAGGACTTCAAAGAGACCTGGACAGACTGGACACCTGGTCCAGCAAATGGCTTCTCGAATTTAATCCTGCCAAATGCAAAGTCATGAAGATGGGGGAGGGGCACAGAAGACCACAGACAGAGTATAGGCTAGGTGGCCAAAGACTGCAAACCTCACTCAAGGAGAAAGATCTTGGGGTGAGTATAACACCGAGCATGTCTCCGGAAGCACACATCAATCAGATAACTGCTGCAGCATATGGGCGCCTGGCAAACCTGAGAACAGCATTCCGATACCTTAGTAAGGAATCATTCAAGACACTGTACACCGTGTATGTCAGGCCCATACTGGAGTATGCAGCACCTGTTTGGAACCCGCACTTGATAAAGCACGTCAAGAAACTAGAGAAAGTACAAAGGTTTGCGACAAGGTTAGTTCCAGAGCTAAGGGGAATGTCCTATGAAGAAAGATTAAGGGAAATCGGCCTGACCACACTGGAGGACAGGAGGGTCAGGGGAGACATGATAACGACATATAAAATACTGCGTGGAATAGACAAGGTGGACAAAGACAGGATGTTCCAGGGAGGGGACACAGAAACAAGAGGCCACAATTGGAAGTTGAAGACACAAATGAGTCAGAGAGATAGTAGGAAGTATTTCTTCAGTCATAGAGTTGTAAGGCAGTGGAATAGCCTAGAAAATGATGTAGTGGAGGCAGGAACCATACACAGTTTTAAGACGAGGTTTGATAAAGCTCATGGAGCGGGGAGAGAGAGGGCCTAGTAGCAACCGGTGAAGAGGCGGGGCCAGGAGCTAGGACTTGACCCCTGCAACCACAAATAGGTGAGTACAAATAGGTGAGTACGCACAGAGGTATGATAAAGCTCACGGTTCAGGGAGTGAGACCTAGTAGCGACCAGTGAAGAGGCGGGGCCAGGAGCTCGGACTCGACCCTTGCAACCTCAACTAGGTGAGTACATGCACACGCACACGCACACATATCCTAGGTAGTAGGTAGCAGATATCAACCACCCAGGGAGGTACTACTGTCCTGCCAAGTGAGTGTGAAGCAGAAACATGTAATTGTTTTACGTGATGGCAGGATTGCTGGTGTCTTTTTTCTGTCTCATAAACACATGGAATAAGATTTATCTTGCTATTTCTACTTACACTTGGTCACACTACACATGCATATATATACACACACCCACCTGGGTTTTCTTTTATTTCCTCAATAGTGCTTGTTCTTCTTTATTTCCTCTTATCTCCATAGGAGATAAAATGCTGGGAGCAAGGAGCTAGTAACCCCTTATCCTGTATACATTACTAAATTTAAAAAGAAAAACTTTTCGTTTCCCTCTTTGAGTTACTCTTCCTTGGTAGGATATGGCCGTTTCATTGAAAGAAGATATATACACATACATACATTCATACATATACATACACACACTGCATATTAATTTTAATACTTATGTCTTATGTTTTATAAAGAGAGAGACACTTCTCTAGGAAAAGAAAAGAATTTTTTCCATAATTGGCAAAAGGAGTGTTTGTTGCTGTCTTGGGTTTCCTATACTCACAAGTCAACTTGGTGAGCATATCCAGGAGCACCTTCCATCATATTGCATCGTAGCAACTCTGGCGCTAGGTAGCCCGGCGTTCCACACAACTCTGCATACCATAACGCAATCTTACATATGCCATTCAGTAAAATAGTGAATATGAAAGTCACCACTTGGAATTCAAGTGCTTTTTGCTATATTTTCTTAACTGTTAAAATACTAAATATGTTAAGGTTTTATTACACACATGTAATATCCCAACATTAATTCTGCTCACCCCTTCTGTCTTCTGTTCATGCACACAAATAATGACTCTCCACTCAACTACTTAAACATACATGTATATATAACAATGACTTTGCACAAATTATAATAACACTGCAAACAGCATCTTCAGTACAAGCAATTGCCACAGTATCTTTAATTATAACTCATGGTTCTTTAGCAAACACAATGATGACATTGCAGTGTATAAATCTTTGAATGCCATATTCCCATACAGTGTATTAAAAGAGACCTTGTTAAAACTTTACCTCACTAGTCTATTCAACATGTCTGGTATTGAACCACCCAAAACTGAAGAAGAAACAAGAGAGTTGGAGGTGCTGCCACTGTCTATGCCAGTGACTTGAAGTGTAAATACTGTGAACACCAGTGATAAATACAGTGACTATATATTTGCTCAATATTTCACTGATAATACTAATACATAGTCTAATAACAATTGGAGCCATTTATAGAATCCCTCACACCAATTTGCTTATCTTCAGTGACAACCTGAGTAGAACAATAATTAACAAAAACTCAATAAAAAAGACTTAATAATTTCTGGAGATCTTAGCATTAATTTTTGTCATGTAAAGAAGCCCAAAGTCTCACACCTCTTCAGCAGAATGTATTCTTGCCTCTTATACCCTGGAGCCAGACATCAGCTTCAGTTCTAGATCATATCTGAATAAAACAGCACCTCTAAATATGTGTATATTCACATTTCACACAAGTGATTATTATCCTACTTTCCTTACTGCTAACATTTCAAATAACACACTTGAAATGAACAAAACTCATTAAGGCTCCATAATGATGCTTCAATAAGCAACTTTATCAATAATGATGCTTCAATAAGCAACTTTATCAATGTGATTAATTAACAACATAAATTGGGAAAGGAAGGTGAGACACGGCTGTAATGTAAATTCTGGAGTAGAAAGCTTCCTCAACATTACAAAATATCACTACAATATACACCATCCACAAAAATCTAAACAGATAATTACACAAATGGCTCACAAAAGTCCTGTCCAAATTAACTGATAAGAAAGATGATTATGACAAAAATAAGTATAGATTAGTCCTTCTGTGCCAGGAACCAGTATATCAGATTATTATTATTATAATCATAAAGAAGTGCTAAGCCACAAGGACTATATAGTACAGTATACCAGAACACTGCAACCCTCACAAGAATAATGAAGAGAATCAAAGCAAAAATATTATTCTAATAGATTTAATGACTTCATAGGCAATATTAAAAAATTCAGAAAACCCCCCAAAATTCTAGAGGAAAAAATAAAAACAACCAAATCATCCTCTTCAGAGCTACTGAACCCTTGCTTACTGATAACACAAAAAAAAAAAAAAATAATAAATAAATAAATATTTCGTAATGGTACAAGCAACTGTAATCTTGCAAACAATATGCCAGAAGTCATACAAACATCAGTAGATATCTGAATGACAATTACCCAAATTCTTTAGTGTTCAGTCATCAAAATAATGAAGGGATTTGAATGTGCTTCTAGTATGTTACAAAATGGCCCATTCTAAGACATTTTACTCTTGTGACCTTTGTTGTATTTTTGATGGCTTTTAATGAATTTTTGAAAGTGATTCTAAAATGGTCATTATTAGTATTTACAAAGAATTGTAAATGATTGGGAAACACCCTTTCCCAATCATTCACAATGTCAACTCCTCACTTCACTTGAGAGGGAGTTAAGGCTATCTTATTTATTAGGTGAGATGAAAAGAGCTGCTCTATTGGCTTGCAGCAATCTTAAAAATTTCCTTTGCATTAATCAGGCTCTGCAAAAGCTCAAAGCACATTTAAAAATGGACCTTGTTTGAGGTAAAGGGAAGCTAAAGGAGTCAATCACTAAAAAAAGTCTGATGGTAGAGAAGAAGACACACCCAGCAATATATACAAGAAAACTGCTCATGTGTTATCTCCACTAACTGCATAACTTTGACAAATCATTTTCTTAAAAATCTTCGAAACAGTGGGCATTCTCTCAAAAATCTGCTATTATGTACCAAACATCCCTGCTCATTCTGTACTACTCTCTAATCTACTCTTACCTCACCTATGGTACTAGAGCATAAGGATCAACAACAGCTAAACAAATGAAACCTGTTGTTACCCAGCAAAAAGCAGCACTTAGAATAATTATTCATTCAGGTTCCAAGCAACACACACCCCTATTCAAAAGTTTGTATTTGCTTAACATACAAATTATTCACACTTCTGCGAATGATATGTCTAGAGGACTCTCAACTCAAACATTATCTCAGAGCTTGAAGTCTTCCTGGAGAGCTGCAACAGAACACATGGAAATAATACAAAAAACAAGTATCTCATTGATATATGTACTGGGTGTATGACTCACCATATTCAGAAACTCCATGCAAAGAAAAGTTCCAAAAACATGGAACTCAGTGCCTGAAATTGCCAACTTCTTTAACTATATTGTTAAAAAGCTTTTATTAACTCTTACATAAATATTATACATAGAATATAATTGACTGCAAATACTCATACCTTATAGTTATCACAATAATTCAACCACTCCATAAAATGCACATCATGAATCAGATGTAAATTCATGTAAAATACAGTGGACCCCCGGTTAACGAACTTTTTTCATTCCAGTAGTATGTTCAGGTGCCAGTACTGACCGAATTTTTTCCCATAAGGAATATTGTGAAGTAGATTAGTCCATTTCAGACCCCCAAACATACACGTACAAATGCACTTACATAAATACACTTACATAATTGGTCGCATTTGGAGGTGATCGTTAAGCGGGGGTCCACTGTACTTGTAACTGTCTAACTGATCACTTGTAACCTGTCTCATCATGCTTACCCTTGGAATGAACTATTTGTGTTACACTGATATACAATGTTGCATGAAACTGTATGCTAGCAGTAGCATTAAGTAGTATAAAAATTTTAGAACTGGTTTGCCAAAATCTGTTGCATAATTAGTGACTTTCTACTGTACATCCATATCAAATTTTTAACAGTCAGTCCAGTATCAACTTTTTCTAAACTGTAACTAAATGGTATGTAATTCTAACTACTGTAAGTTCTATATATAACCAATTAAAACAAACATTTTATTTTATTTTATTTATGCAAAGAACACTTTTCCTGATAATCTCAAAAAAAAAAAAAAAAAAAAAAAAAACAGGATAATAACCATCCACAAAGCTCACCATCAAATCAGCATTAACAACTAGAGAAAAATATATAATCAATCAATCCATACCATTAAAATTTTTAAAAAAGTTATACCCAAGCAGCTGTACTCAACCAGATATAACATCCTTATTCCTTGTAAATTTGGTTTCAGACCCAAAAAGGGCACTAATGATACAATCATGAAAATACCTGACAGCTTATGTAATGCTCAAAAGAAATGAATATTCTATTGGATTCTACAGTGGAACCTCTACCTGCGAGTTTAATCCGGTCCGTGACTTTGCTCGCAACTGGATTTGCTCGTTTGCAGAGTCAATTTTCCTCATTTAAATTAATTGAAACGCAATTAATCCGTTCCAGTGGAATTCTATACATCAATAATTTCCCTAATATCAACTCTATGGCTTATTTATCTATCATAGCTCATCTAATATGACATAATAAACAATATAAATAACATAGAAACCTGATATATACTCTAGAATGAAAAAATATGTCATTCATGTAGTAGTAACGTCAGCGGACGAGAGTTTGTCTGGAGACCGGACAAAATATTTTTTGAATAATTTAGCTAATATCATTTATACAGCTTATTTATCTATCACTCATCTAATATGACATAAAAAACAATATAAATAACACAGAAACCTGATATATACTCTAAAATGAATAAAATATGTCACTCGTGCAGTGGTATCGTCAGTGGATGAGTTTGTCTGGAGACCAGACAAAATATGTACTTCTTGAATAATTTCGCTATCATCATCTAAACGGCTTATTTACCTATCACAGTTCATCTAATATGATAAACAATATAAATAACATAAAAACCTGATATATACTCTAGAATGAATAAAATACAGTAGACCGTCATTTAACATGGTAGTTACGTTCCTGAAAATGGCGTGTTAGGTAAAAAAAACCGTGTTAGATGAACTGAAGAACTTATGGGAAAAATAGGGTTATGTTCCTGAGAGCCCCAAAAAAAGCCAAACAACTTTTTTTTTTTTAGGCCTCCACATCTTACAAAAATAAAAGTGAATATGTAATTGCAGTTCATTGTTGTGATGTATTATGTTGTTTTTACTGCTTAAGACTACACATGTAACAGAAATAATAATATTTCTTACATTAAATTGTGGGTGCTGGTGTTTGTGGATGATTGTGAAAAGAGTGGAGAGTTATGTTGTGGCCCTACTGGGCTGAGGTGGATGGTAGAGGTTCTGGTACTGAAGTCGATGGTTGTACTGAAGTGTCCAACTTTAAGTCACTCAGTCAGTCAAGTCATTCAATAAGCCAGTCAAATCATTCATTAACTCAGTCAAATCATTCAATAAGTCAGTCAAGTCATTCAGTAAGTCAGTCAAGTCATTTAATAAGTCAGTCAAGTCATTAAGTTTCTCAAGTCATTCAGTAAGTCAAGACAGTCAGTAAATCAGTCAAGTCATTCAGTAAGTCAGTCAAGTCATTCAGTAAGTCAGTCAGTAAATCAGTTAAGTCAGTCAAGTCATTCAATAAGTCAATCAAGTCAGTCATTCAGTAAGCGAGTCATTCAGTAAGTCAGTCAAGTCATTCAGTAAGTTAGTCAAGTCATTCAGTAAGTTAGTCAAGTCATTCAGTAAGTCAAGTCAGTCAGTAAGTCAGTCAAGTCATTCAGTAAGTCAAGTCAGTCAGTAAGTCAGTCAAATCATTCATTAACTCAGTCAAGTCATTCAGTAAGTTAGTCTAGTCATTCAGTAAGTTAAGTCAGTCAGCAAATTCGGTCAGTACTGGCACCTGAACATACTTCTGGAATGAAAAAATATTGTAAACCGGGGGTCCACTGTATATGTGGCGGTATCGGCGGCCGACAAGAGTTTATCTGGAGACAGGACAATATACTCCTTGAATATTTCGCTATCATCAACTCTATGGCTTATTTATCTACCACAGTTCATCTAATATGACATAATAAACAATATAAATAACATAGAAACCTGATATATAGTCTAGAATGAATGAACTATGTCATTACATAACAGGTGGAGGCATCCACAACTGCTCCCTCTTTGTTGTGGTAAACACTGCCATCTAGTGACAGCCTTTTGAAGCCATCTATTATTACATATACGTATTATACTATTATTATTATACGCATTATTGTCATTATTATACATTTTTATATTATATTATCACACCGGCCGATTCCCACCAAGGCAGGGTGGCCCGAAAAAGAAAAACTTTCACCATCATTCACTCCATCACTGTCTTGCCAGAAGGGTGCTTTACACTACAGTTTTTAAACTGCAACATTAACACCCCTCCTTCAGAGTGCAGGCACTGTACTTCCCATCTCCAGGACTCAAGTCCGGCCTGCCGGTTTCCCTGAATCCCTTCATAAATGTTACTTTGCTCACACTCCAACAGCACGTCAAGTATTAAAAACCATTTGTCTCCATTCACTCCTATCAAACACGCTCACGCATGCCTGCTGGAAGTCCAAGCCCCTCGCACACAAAACCTCCTTTACCCCCTCCCTCCAACCCTTCCTAGGCCGACCCCTACCCCGCCTTCCTTCCACTACAGACTGATACACTCTTGAAGTCATTCTGTTTCGCTCCATTCTCTCTACATGTCCGAACCACCTCAACAACCCTTCCTCAGCCCTCTGGACAACAGTTTTGGTAATCCTGCACCTCCTCCTAACTTCCAAACTACGAATTCTCTGCATTATATTCACACCACACATTGCCCTCAGACATGACATCTCCACTGCCTCCAGCCTTCTCCTCGCTGCAACATTCATCACCCACGCTTCACACCCATATAAGAGCGTTGGTAAAACTATACTCTCATACATTCCCCTCTTTGCCTCCAAGGACAAAGTTCTTTGTCTCCACAGACTCCTAAGTGCACCACTCACTCTTTTTCCCTCATCAATTCTATGATTCACCTCATCTTTCATAGACCCATCCGCTGACACGTCCACTCCCAAATATCTGAATACGTTCACCTCCTCCATACTCTCTCCCTCCAATCTGATATTCAATCTTTCATCACCTAATCTTTTTGTTATCCTCATAACCTTACTCTTTCCTGTATTCACCTTTAATTTTCTTCTTTTGCACACCCTACCAAATTCATCCACCAATCTCTGCAACTTCTCTTCAGAATCTCCCAAGAGCACAGTGTCATCAGCAAAGAGCAGCTGTGACAACTCCCACTTTGTGTGTGATTCTTTATCTTTTAACTCCACGCCTCTTGCCAAGACCCTCGCATTTACTTCTCTTACAACCCCATCTATAAATATATTAAACAACCACGGTGACATCACACATCCTTGTCTAAGGCCTACTTTTACTGGGAAAAAATTTCCCTCTTTCCTACATACTCTAACTTGAGCCTCACTATCCTCGTAAAAACTCTTCACTGCTTTCAGTAACCTACCTCCTACACCATACACTTGCAACATCTGCCACATTGCCCCCCTATCCACCCTGTCATACGCCTTTTCCAAATCCATAAATGCCACAAAGACCTCTTTAGCCTTATCTAAATACTGTTCACTTATATGTTTCACTGTAAACACCTGGTCCACACACCCCCTACCTTTCCTAAAGCCTCCTTGTTCATCTGCTATCCTATTCTCCGTCTTACTCTTAATTCTTACAATTATAACTCTACCATACACTTTACCAGGTACACTCAACAGACTTATCCCCCTATAATTTTTGCACTCTCTTTTATCCCCTTTGCCTTTATACAAAGGAACTATGCATGCTCTCTGCCAATCCCTAGGTACCTTACCCTCTTCCATACATTTATTAAATAATTGCACCAACCACTCCAAAACTATATCCCCACCTGCTTTTAACATTTCTATCTTTATCCCATCAATCCCGGCTGCCTTACCCCCTTTCATTTTACCTACTGCCTCACGAACTTCCCCCACACTCACAACTGGCTCTTCCTCACTCCTACAAGATGTTATTCCTCCTTGCCCTATACACGAAATCACAGCTTCCCTATCTTCATCAACATTTAACAATTCCTCAAAATATTCCTTCCATCTTCCCAATACCTCTAACTCTCCATTTAATAACTCTCCTCTCCTATTTTTAACTGACAAATCAATTTGTTCTCTAGGCTTTCTTAACTTGTTAATCTCACTCCAAAACTTTTTCTTATTTTCAACAAAATTTGTTGATAACATCTCACCCACTCTCTCATTTGCTCTCTTTTTACATTGCTTCACCACTCTCTTAACCTCTCTCTTTTTCTCCATATACTCTTCCCTCCTTGCATCACTTCTACTTTGTAAAAACTTCTCATATGCTAACTTTTTCTCCCTTACTACTCTCTTTACATCATCATTCCACCAATCGCTCCTCTTCCCTCCTGCACCCACTTTCCTGTAACCACACTCTTCTGCTGAACACTCTAACACTACATTTTTAAACCTACCCCATACCTCTTCGACCCCATTGCCTATGCTCTCATTAGCCCATCTATCCTCCAATAGCTGTTTATATCTTACCCTAACTGCCTCCTCTTTTAGTTTATAAACCTTTACCTCTCTCTTCCCTGATGCTTCTATTCTCCTTGTATCCCATCTACCTTTTACTCTCAGTGTACCTACAACTAGAAAGTGATCTGATATATCTGTGGCCCCTCTATAAACATGTACATCCTGAAGTCTACTCAACAGTCTTTTATCTACCAATACATAATCCAACAAACTACTGTCATTTCGCCCTACATCATATCGTGTATACTTATTTATCCTCTTTTTCTTAAAATATGTATTACCTATAACTAAACCCCTTTCTATACAAAGTTCAATCAAAGGGCTCCCATTATCATTTACACCTGGCACCCCAAACTTACCTACCACACCCTCTCTAAAAGTTTCTCCTACTTTAGCATTCAAGTCCCCTACCACAATTACTCTCTCACTTGGTTCAAAGGCTCCTATACATTCACTTAACATCTCCCAAAATCTCTCTCTCTCCTCTGCATTCCTCTCTTCTCCAGGTGCATACACGCTTATTATGACCCACTTCTCGCATCCAACCTTTACTTTAATCCACATAATTCTTGAATTTACACATTCATATTCTCTTTTCTCCTTCCATAACTGATCATTTAACATTACTGCTACCCCTTCCTTTGCTCTAACTCTCTCAGATACTCCAGATTTAATCCCATTTATTTCCCCCCACTGAAACTCTCCTACCCCCTTCAGCTTTGTTTCGCTTAGGGCCAGGACATCCAACTTCTTTTCATTCCTAACATCAGCAATCATCTGTTTCTTGTCATCCGCACTACATCCACGCACATTTAAGCAACCCAGTTTTATAAAGTTTTTCTTCTTCTCTTTTTTAGTAATTGTATACAGGAGAAGGGGTTACTAGCCCATTGCTCCCGGCATTTTAGTCGCCTCATACGACACGCATGGCTTACGGAGGAAAGATTCTTTTCCACTTCCCCATGGACAATAGAAGAAATAAAAAAGAACAAGAGCTATTTAGAAAAAGGAGAAAAACCTAGATGTATGTATATATATATATGCATGTGCGTGTCTATGAAGTGTGACCAAAGTGTAAGTAGGAGTAGCAAGATATCCCTGTTATCTTAGCGTGTTTATTATTATTATTATTATTATTATTATTATATTATTATATAAATAATAGGTAATTTTTATTCACACAAAAAATAGAAGGTTTACTGTTATGCAGACTACTGCCTTATTGCAATAACTGTATAAATAATGTCAACCCATTCACGACTGCATATTGGAATGGACAGTGACGTCATTTGTTTACTCTTGAACACAGCCAAAGAATCAAAGATTTCTCCTACTTTAAGCTCAATTTCAAGGTACTTTGCATCGTGAAAGCAATCAAAATCATATCTATTTCTGTAATATATCTTCCATTCTATCAAATGAGACCACAAAAACGAGAATACAACCATAAAAACCATACGAAAATACCGCTAAGGGGTGGCTAATTGCTGAGTAGTGAACTTCATTATTTATGCTCCAATCTCTTTCATTTTTGATTAAGAAGCATCTTTCTATCATGCATTGCCCAAGTTTCAATAAGACAGTCCGACAAACAAATGAGATCCAATTCCCTAGATGAAGAACAAGAGCCCCTCACCAGCGTCAAGGAACCTCCCTTGAGGTCCGCTCGCTTATGGAAATTTCGCTTGTGTATGTAAGCAAAAAATCGACCCAGCGACTGCTCGTGTTTGGTAAAACTTGCACGTGGATGCACTCACAAGTAGAGGTTCCACTGCATGTTGATCTACAGTATGGATCATGATATGATTGACTACAATATTCTTCCCAAACTTAATCACTTGTACAGCTAAATCAGCACTATCTTAACAGACAATATGTAGTCATTAATGCTACATCCTCAACTACCAACCAGTCAAACCAGATGTTCTCAAAGAAGCATCCTGGGTCCTTCTCTTTTCCTCCTATATATTAATGATTTGCCAAGTGGCTCTCAGTATCTTAGGCCAGCACTCTTTGCTGTTGATGCAACCAATACCTTATTTTTTACAGCACCACAGTTTACCTAAGTGGAGTCATTTTTGGAGGTTACTGTTTCTGTGACCCAATCCCAGACCAGACCTCCTGGATGCTGACCTGACTGATCAAGCTGTTGGAGCCTGCCACCCACAGGCAATGACAAACTATAAAAAATATCTACATCTACAAATTAATTAACCCTTAAAACAAAAAAAAATAATATACTACAGTAGGACCCCATATCCATGGATTCGGTATCCGCGGCTTTGGTTATCCACGGCTTATTGTGGCCCAAAAATAACCCTTTTTTTACTCTCTATGGCACAAAAGTAGTGATGTCAGCAGTTCTTCAAAGCCTAAAAGAAGCCATGAAATGCTTCCCATCAGTGAAAATTTTTTAATTAAACTTTATCATAGGTATGTATGTAAACGAAAAATGACTTATATATATAGGGTTCGCTACTATCCATAGTAGGTCTTGGAATGTATCCCCTGAGGATACAAGGTGACCACTGTATATAATTTTTGGGAATAATGAAGCCCACAACTAGACATCAAACTAATGATAGATGTAGAAAAAAAAATGAGGGATAAATTCCTAGGCCTGGTCATAGATAAGTAAAATTTAATTTTTAAAATCTTCAATATAACTGACTAATGGGGGAGGACTCTCCAAATATTTGTTAAATCAGAAGATGTTAATAAATAGCAAAAGAATGTAATAAAGTGCTCTACTGTATGTCAAATACAAAACTATACAGGCACTCCTCACTTTATGACCAAGTTCTGTTCTGCATTCACTTTCGAGAACACACCAGCTAATCCCTTTATGGTGAACTTCCTTTGTACTTCTTCCATTCTTTTATCTTTTTCTTCCTCTTCCAAGTGCTGCTGTGCTTCCAGCTCTATTAAATGTTCATTAGTTAGCTCTCCCTCGACCAAAGTTCTTGTACAGCGTACAATACTTACTGGTTGGAGAGCTGGTTGTAAGTCCGAGCAGACGTTAAACAGGTAGGTCGTTAAGTGAGAAGTGGAGTGTCTGTACACACAATAAAGCTATACAGCAATAAACATTGAAAATAAAGGATGCAATTCAATAAAACCTGCTTAGTGATAAAGGAACCAAATATCACAGGCAAAAATGCCTTGAATCATCATTAATGACTATTTCAGACATAATTAAACAGATAAAAGACAGCTTCATCATGTGTGAAGAAGTAACATGTGTGAAGAAAGAACGTGTTGGGGTTATCCCAGGAAGAGTTGGAGGGAGGGGGTAAAGATGATTTGGAGTGCTAGGAGCTTGAACATCCTACAGGCTTGTGAGAGCATGTTAGATCAGAGTGAAGGTAAGTGGTGTGATCAAAGTAACATTTATGAAAAATTCAGGGAAATTGGTTAGCCAGACTGGAGTAGTGAAGATGGGAAGTACAGTGCCTGCACTCAAAAGGAGGGGTGAAGATGTAGTCTGGAGGGTCACCTGAACTGTAAAGTCAGCACACTTCTGGCAACATGGAAACTGAATGAACGATGGTGAAATGTTGAATGAAAGATGGTGAAGAGTTCAATATTCAAATTTCGATTTCTTTCTGTGATGCAAAAATACATGTAATGTAATTTACATGTAATAAAACACAAGTAGGCACAAAAGGAAGCCACTAATATATAAAGCATTTCAGGCAAATTAATCTTAACGCTTAACCCTTTCACTGTTGGGAGCTCTGATTCTAAACTCTCGCTCTATGTCGAAAAATATTAAAAAAAAAAAAAAAAAAAAAAAAAAAAAAAATGTATATCCATCCACTCATTGTATGCAACACAATAACCACACAAACATTGTTATCATTACATTGTTGATAAAACATGTTCACACAAACCCACACTGGCTCCCCCACAACCCACACTATCTTCCCCACCACCCACAGGGAAATAGTACAGTGCTTGTCATGGCATTATGACGAAAATCAAAGGCCTACCATACAGGGGGGTTGTTTTTCGTGAGTGCATTAAACCGGGTACAGGTCCGCTATCACAAATCCGGCAATCAGTTATTCGGTTCCTTCAGTTATTCGGCACTAATTTTGGCTAGCATAATTTCAAATTTCCAGGGTCGCCACACCAACCTGCTGGTACTGTTTGGTGGCGCTACTTGCTGCATAAGTCATTCCAATTTCTTTTTCTCCATTTATTGTTTTAACCTGCTTACTTTTACCCCTAGCCATGGTTCCAATGAATAAAAGAAATGCTTCTCATTATGTAAAGCACCTACACAGTACATTATCCATTAAAGATAAGGTGGCTTTGAAGCCACTGTTGGTTGCCATGAACTCAGTCTCATGAAGCAGGAGAATATGATTTATTATTATGCTAATATCAACACTACAGCTTATTTGCCTATCACAATTGATCTAATATGACATAATAAACAATATAAAAAACATAAAACATGTTAAATACTCTAGAATAAATAATATTTGGCATAGCACCGAGCAGTTCGACGGAGGTATGAAGAGGATATGGTATACAAATACCATTCTCCTATCCCTGTCTTGGTGACTTATATTAGAGAAAACGGAGTATAGCACAGGGCTAACTGTCATATACACTCGTACTGTACCATAAACCTGAAACAAAAGTTATTTTCTCTATATAGATTATCACACAAAGCAGCATGTGTGTAGAGAACCTAGGATAGCCCAAAAAAGTCAACGTGGCTTATTTTTAGTAACTGGCTTGGGTTAGCCATATATGATTTTTGGCAAATATTCGATTCCCAGCCAGTGTAGAAACATTAGGCGTGTTTCTTTACACCTGTTGTCTAAGTTTACCCATCAATAAATGGGTACCTGGGTGTTAGCCGACTAGCGTGGGTGTTATCCTGGGACACTGACCTAATTTTCTTGAAATACTCAGCATAACAAGCGGCTTTCTATACAGTAGTATGTCACCGATGTCAGCTAGGCCTGTATACCTTGTACATGTACGTATAGTAAATAAAGATATTATTATTAACCATTTGAGGGTCGACAGGCCCTCTCCGAGACTCGTTTTCAGGGTCGGCCAAATTTAAAAAAAAAAATTCTTATGAAAAGATAGAGAATCTTTTCCCGATCATAATGACACCAAAAGTATGAAATTTGATGGAAAACTTAAGGAATTATACTCTCGCGAAGCTAGTGGTCTCAGCGATGTTTATGCATCGGCGATTTTGCTCACTTTGAGCCCCATTTTCGGCCAATTCCACTGTACTAGTCGACAAAAAACATGAATATTTCGCTAGAGCTCCATTTTTTCTATCGAATGAGTGCAAGAAACCACCCATTTACAAATTTCAACTATCCAGTACAGTGGTCAGAATTTAGCAATTTTGTCAATTTCACACAAATTTCAAAAGATGCCAATTTCCGAATAGGATCCAGAATAAACAAGAAAGACATTCCTGGCACTAAAATGACATTTCCTCTGTTCATTAGTCACATCTCAAGGCCCCTCTTACATTCTTTTACTTTCCACTTTGAATTTTTATTCTCACAAAAAATAGAAGATTTACTGTTATGCAGACTACTGCATTAGTGTAAAAAATGGTATAAATAATATTGGCGCACTTGTGAAAGAATATTAGACTCACCAGTTGACGTGTATTGGACGCTTGGCATGATTTGTTTACTTTTGAACTTTGGTAAAAATTGAACATTTCTGCTAATTTGAGCTCAATTTCAAGGTACTTTTCATTGTAAAACCAGTCAAAATCATCTCAATTTCTGTAATATGTCTTCCATTCTATAAAATGAGACCAGGAAAACTAGAATACAACAATAAATACCATACGAAAATACAGTGCAAAGTCGCTGTTTTATTCCAAAAAAACGGTCAAAGTTTTTTTTTCCTCATTATGCACTGTGTGCTGCAGGATTTTTTTTATACTGTGCACACTGACCACATAGACCCATTCTTTCATATGCAGGCCTACCAGCTTTCTCCCACTAGATTTGAGGGCGCTAGAATTTAGGCATACTAGTACGTCAAAAACCCTGGGTTGTAAGCCGTACTAGTACGGCCGAAACCCTCAAAGGGTTAATTATTATTATTATTATATTATTTTCTCAGTTGTTTGTTGGGTTATCTTATTCAAACTTGGGCAATGTATGATGGAAAGATACTTCTTCACGTACACCAAAAATGAAAGAAATCAGACCATAAATAGCGGAGTTCACTTCTCAGCCATTAGCGGCTGCTTAGCGGTATATTTTTGTATGTTTTTATGGTTATATTCTCATTTCTTTGATCTCATTTGATAGAATGAAAGATATATTACAGAAATAGATATGATTTTGATTGGTTTCATGATGAAAAGTACCTTGAAATTGCGCTCACAATAGCGAAAATATTCTATTCTTTAGCGAATCTCAAGAGTAAACAAATGACGTCACCGTCCAATACCTGTCCTGCCAGTCCAAACTCCAATAGAGTCAAGAATGGGTTGACATTATTTATACAATTATTACAATAATGCAATAGTCTGCATAACAGTAAATCTTCTAATTTTTTTGTGAATAAAAATTCAAAATGGTAAGCAAGAGTAATATAAGAGGAGCCTGGAGCCATGACTAATGAACAGAAAAAATGTTATTTTAGTGCCAGGAATGTCTGCATTGTTTATTCTGGATATTCTATTCAAAATTGATGGACTGACCACATCGACTCAAGGTTGAGGGACTGATTACCTCATTCTCCTCCTGTTCTTCAAGTTTATCCTTTGTATGGACTGATGAAGCCACTGTATGGCGAAAAGTTTCCTCAATAAAGATACCCAAGAGTTGCACATGTGTTTAATTTAACAACGTGTCGGTTCTTTGAACCATTCATCTACAATCTGGAACACCCTACCTGAAAACTCTAGAACTGCAGACACATTCATCACTTTCAAAACTACAGTTAGAAAACATCTTATCTCCCTGATCCACCCCAACAACTAACTACATGATAACCACCTGGTGGTTCACAATTACACTCACTCACCCACTGACAATAAACCTGGAAATACTAATCTTAATCTTAAAATAATAAATCCTAACTAGTCATAAGTTTGCCTATGATACTCCAATATAGACACTTTGTATTGTGCCAAAACAAAAGCATTCACATTGCTAAACTCAAAATTATGATGTAGTCACTTAGCCTTAATACCATAATCTGTAAGGACTTAATGTTAAGAATTAATCTAAGTCTGCTCGAAATGCCTAGCCATGCTAGGTGTCCTAGTGGCCCCCTCTGTAATTAGTATTTTATAACATGTAAACCACACAATACCCAAAACCTGTAAACCCCACATTGTAACCATTATAGAGAATAAACTTGAACTGAATTGAATTGAATATGATTTTTGGTAAATATTTTTTTTTTTGGGTTGTTTGTTGGGCTATCTCATTGAAACTTGGGCAATGTATGATGGAAAGATGCTTCTTAATGTACAACAAAAATAAAAAAGATGGACGATAAATAAGGGAATTCACTTCTCAGCCATTAGCCGCCTCTTTGCAGTATATTTTTGTATGTTTTTATGGTTGTATTCTCATTTTTTTGGACTCATTTGATAGAATGGAAGATATATTACAGAAATAGACATGATTTTGATTGCTTTCATAACGAAAAGTACCTTGAAACTGAGCTCAAAGTAGCGGAAATGTTTGATTTTTGCCAATGTTCAATGAACTTTGTGTAAGTCAAGTTGGTTAATTTTATTAAGTGTATTCTAACCTAACCACTCTGTAATCCGGCAAACTCAGTAATCCGGCACACTACAGGTCCCAATGATGCCGGATATGTGATGGAGGACCTGTAGCAGCTGTAAGCATGATGTCATGGCCTGCCACGACACTCCACAGTGACTCCTAAGTGTCGTGGTGAGAAGAAATGCTGCACTTTCGTCTCTCATCTACCCCAGTGTTCCCTTTGGTTTTGGGGCTATACATGTTCAATTATGGGTAAAAGGAAGTCTTGAACACCTGAAACTATAGCTCAAATCATAGGGCTTCACAAAGCAACAAAAGAAATAATGGAGAATGTTGGTGTGGTTGAGTGTTCAGTGAGGAACTGGGTGCAGTGTTTCAAGGCTAGTGGCGGTATCCAGTTACTGTCTGCCAAATCTCGGCCTGGCCCCTCAAAGAAGACATTTGTTCGTACCTTAACTGTGTTAAAGAAGCAGTTAGAAAGTACACCTAGGATAACTGTTAGAGAATTGAAAGAGAAGAACCCACATCTTCTCTCAGAGGTGTCTATAAGAACTTTTAACCCGTAAAAGATCCAAATGTATATATACGTTTTTTCAACATTTGAAAGTATGTAAAAAAAGCAGATCTTTTTTTTTTTACAATTGAAAATGTGTAAAAAACTTTGATCTACTTTTTTTTTTGTTATATTTGAAAATATGTAAAAAAACGTAGATCTACTTTTGGAGCACTACACATGTGAACGTAGATCTGCTTGGACCATTCACGGGTTAACAGACATGTGTCAGAACTGGGCAACAGTAGTCACCACCAGGTTAAGAAACCGATCCTCTCCAAGCCACAGAAGAAACATAGGCTGGATTATGCAAAGAAATACATTCAATGGAATCCTCAACAGTGGTCTGAACTACCTTGCAGCAATGAAGCAACCTTCACCGTCACCTGCAACCATGGGGGTCATGTGTACAGGCCTAGAGGTAGTGACCCGCTAGACCCATGCTACATCTGTGGGACCACCAAACACCCAAACTCGCTCATGGTTTGGGGGTGTTTCAGTGCTCAGTGTGTTGGTGAACTCATTGTGCTTCCCCAAAACAAGTACAATTACCTGGAGTTATTGGGTGACAATTTACCTGAGGCGTTTGACAAGTGTGGGGCTACGGTTTTTATGCAGGATGGTACACCGTGTCATACCGCCAAATCTGTAGTTCAGTGGCTTAAGGGCTGTGAAGTGAGGTTCTTTAATGACTGGCTAGGCAAATCCCCAGAACTAAACCCTATTGAGAACCTCTGGTCAATTGTGAAATGAAGTTTACTGGGCAAGGATATCAGTGCCATCCCATGGCTGGAGCCTGCTGTACCCCAAACCCTCAAGAATTTGTGTGAGAGTCTTCCTACATGGCTGAGGGAAGTGATTAAGTGTAAAGGATGCAGCACCAAGTATTAAAACCTCAGTAATTGTGCAGTATATAGTTGATAATCTTTCATGGAATGTGTTTGTGTTTTGGTACGTGTATGATGGGAGGGGCGGCATAATGCCGTGACAAACGCTCTAAGTCACTTTGTCTGATTTTTCTGGGTTGTCTTAGGTAATCAACACATACGCTGCTATGCCATTTACACAAACCCACGCTGCCTTCCCCATCACCAACACAGCTTTCCCCACTACCCACACTGCCTTCCCCATCATCCACATGGAAATAAGTCACTTTGTCTGACTTTTTTGGGTTATCCTAGGTAATCTACACATATGTTGCTATGTTTACACAAACCTACGCTGCCTTCCCCACCACTGATGCTGCTTTCCCCACGACCCACACTGTCTTCCCCACCAACTATGCTGTCTTACCCACCACCCACATGCAAGTAAGTCATTTTGTCTCACTTTTTTGGTGGAAGGTTGATAATCATCTGGGGTTTCAGCACTATTTCTGGTATCCTGGGCATTGCTTTCGGTCACAAACTCCTCAAAACCATGAGATGCATCTTCATTGACACTTCAATCTGTGTCAGAACTATTACTTGGGAAGGGAAGAGTCCCAATTCGCCGGAGAGTGAGGTATTCCTTACCGCTAGGCTTGGTGACCAAGGCGTAATGAATTAGCACTCCCACAATGCACTGCAGCCTCCCTGTTTTTTTCATACTGCGCATACTGAGCACACAGACCCATTCTCTCACATGTAGGTGTACCAACAGTGAAAGGGTTAAAGACTACCATGAGAGAGTTCATCAGAACACCTTCACTTGCTGCTGATTATGGGAAAGTTGTTTAATTGGCACAATAATTGTTTAGTTTATAACTTAACTCTTTGTAAATATAGAGTTAAACATAAACTATTAGGCAGGATTTCTTATGCAATTAATTACAATCACTGTACCATAAAAAAGGTCGCTGACGACCACATGGTACAATTTACAGTTTCAGAAGTCTGACTCATTATTTCAAACTGATTTAATGATCTTCAGTTTTATGGAGCAGTTGAATAGGGTAGAGTGATGGTAAGTGTTGAATGAATGATGGTGAAGTGTTGCTTTTTCTTGGATGAGTCTACCTTGGTGGGAGACAGCAAGACAGCCTATATGTTCAACTAAGAAGATCTGACCTATGATAACCTAATAAAGTCATACAAGTTATAATAATGTTGGTAGAATTACCACACTACATTAGACAAAAGGACACATGCACGACTAATCAAATGTTTTATTGATCCAGGATCTTTGTTAAGCCAGAGAGTGTAAAATATATAGGGAACATAGTGAAAGAGGAAAGCAAGCACTGCAGTAGGCCTACTGACCCATGCTTCTGGTGGTAGCAGTAGTAGTACTGAAGGTAACCTATAGTTATGTGATTATGTGATTGTTTGTGTCTGAAATGGAGACTAATAATGATTCAAGACATTTTTGTCTGCAAGAAACTGGTTCTTTAATCACTGAACCTCATTAAGTGATTGGTAGGGTTCCAGTGTTGTACACATGCATTGTTCAAGCTGTCACTTCTATATGTATTGATGTTTTCATTTAGACATGATCCTAAACTTCTTGCTGTTTCCCTTATGTATACCTAGTCACAGCCTCTACAAGGAGTTCTGTAAACACGTGTGTTGACAAAGCTTGTGTACAACAGTACAATGCCACCAACCACCTGATGCAATTCAATAAAACCTGCTTAGTGACAAAGGAACCAAATATCACAGGCAAAAATGCCTTGAATCATCATTAATCACTATTTCAGACATAATTAAACAGATAAAAGACAGAAGTAACACGAGTCTTCCTTAAAACAGTAAAATCAGTCACCACAGAATTAAAGGTTACTACTATTAGTAATAATATGACTAGCATGGGCCAGTAGGCCTGCTGCAGTACTTACATATCTCTTTCATTTCACCTTGTTTCATACACTGAATACCCCATGTCCCTCAATTAATTAGAATGGCATAACAAAGTTCCTGAAGAATGCAGCAATAAAATACCTAATTAACTATATATGTGCCCTTTTACCTAACAGTCAAATATTATAGTCCCATCTGTTACTGAACAATGAAGCTGAATTCTACTGTTAGTATCATTAAATTGTAATAAATGTGAAATATATGGGACACCTTCCTGCCAGTTCCAGACCCTTTTTGCAAATACAGGTGTCACCTTCCAACAAGCTTCATTTGTGTACATGTGTTACTGATATAATGTTACCCACAATGCCCTCTCTGAACCTGTCTGGGCCAGCAGTTTTTTACTCCACAGGTGTGAAGAAGCAGTAGTCAATCCAATGTGACATAATAAACAATATTAATAACAGTAATAACCAATCATTATTATTATTAATAACAATATTAATAATGAGTGGTGGTGTGTTGTTGCTGTTGGGTGTATAAGGGCCACTGAGTGTTATTAAAACTAAAAGTACAGTAAAAACTGAATAAAGGGCAGTACAAGGTACTGGTATGTAGAAAACTATTTCAGGAGAAAATATATAAAGGGACTAAATTAAGTAGTAGTAAACAAAATTAAATGGATAGATAGTAACTATGATATAAAATTAATCTGGGAGTAAGATTTGTCTTAGCATGAAATTTGAGCAATTAATAGCACAAAAAAGAAATAGTATATGAGGTAGTTGGTACTAGCTAGTAAAAGATGGTACAAGGAATTGCACAATAATGTAATAGGAACATACACTAATTTAATATTTGTATATTGGGAGTAAAGGGAAAACTGGGTAAGATTGTGAAAAAAAAGATAATAAGGGATTTATAACAGTGCTTTCAAAGGGAATAATTGGTAATACAGATATTAATAAAGAGTAAATTTCTTTTTTTTTTTATTATTAACACACTGGCCGATACCCACCAAGGCAGGGTGGCCCGAAAAAGAAAAACTTTCACCATCATACACTCCATCACTGTTTTGCCAGAAGGATGCTTTACACTACAGTTTTTAAACTGCAACATTAACACCCCTCCTTCAGAGTGCAGGCACTGTACTTCCCATCTCCAGGACTCAAGTCCGGCCTGCCGGTTTCCCTGAATCCCTTCATAAATGTTACTTTGCTCACACTCCAACAGCACGTCAAGTATTAAAAACCATTTGTCTCCATTCACTCCTATCAAACATGCTCACGTATGACCGCTGGAAGTCCAAGCCCCTTGCACACAAAACCTCCTTTACCCCCTCCCCCCAACCTTAACTAGGCCAACCCCTATGCCGCCTTCCTTCCATTACAGACCGATACACTCTTGAAGTCATTCTGTTTCGCTCCATTCTCTCTACATGTCCGAACCACCTCTACAACCCTTCCTCAGCCCTCTGGACAACAGTTTTGGCAATCCCGCACCTCCTCCTATCTTCCAAACTACGAATTCTCTGCATTATATTCACACCACACATTGCCCTCAGACAAGACATCTCCACTGCCTCCAGCCTTCTCCTCACTGCAACATTCATCACCCATGTTTCACACCCATATAAGAGCGTTGGTAAAACTATACTCTCATACATTCCCCTCTTTGCCTCCAAGGACAAAGTTCTTTGTCTCCACAGACTCCTAAGTGCACCGCTCACCCTTTTCCCCTTATCAATTCTATGATTCACTACACGTCCACTCCCAAATATCTGAATACATTCACCTCCTCCATACTCTCTCCCTCCAATCTGATATCCAATCTTTCATCACCTAATCTTTTTGTTATCCTCATAACCTTACTCTTTCCTGTATTCACTTTTAATTTTCTTCTCTTACATACCCTACCAAATTCATCCACCAACCTCTGCAACTTCTCTTCAGAATCTCCCAAGAGCACAGTGTCATCAGCAAAGAGCAACTGTGACAACTCCCACTTTATGTGTGATTATTGTTTAACTCCACACCTCTTGCCAAGACCCTTGCATTTACTTCTCTAACAACCCCATCTATATATATATATTAAACAACCACGGTGACATCACACATCCTTGTCTAAGGCCTACTTTTACTGGGAAATAATCTCCCTCTTTCCTACATACTCTAACTTGAGTCTCACTAACCTCGTAAAAACTCTTCACTGCTTTCAGTAACCTACCTCCTATACCATACACCTGCAACATCTGCCACATTGCCCCCCTATCCACCCTGTCATACGCCTTTTCCAAATCCATAAATGCCACAAAAACCTCTTTAGCCTTATCTAAATGCTGTTCACTTATATGTTTCACTGTAAACACCTGGTCCACACACCCCCTACCTTTCCTAAAGCCTCCTTGTTCATCTGCTATCCTATTCTCCGTCTTACACTTAATTCTTTCAATAATAACTCTACCATACACTTTACCAGGTATACTCAACAGACTTTTTTTTTATTTTTTTTTTATTTTTTTATTATCACACCGGCCGATTCCCACCAAGGCAGGGTGGCCCGAAAAAGAAAAACTTTCACCATCATTCACTCCATCACTGTCTTGCCAGAAGGGTGCTTTACACTACAGTTTTTAAACTGCAACATTAACACCCCTCCTTCAGAGTGCAGGCACTGTACTTCCCATCTCCAGGACTCAAGTCCGGCCTGCCGGTTTCCCTGAATCCCTTCATAAATGTTACTTTGCTCACACTCCAACAGCACGTCAAGTATTAAAAACCATTTGTCTCCATTCACTCCTATCAAACACGCTCACGCATGCCTGCTGGAAGTCCAAGCCCCTCGCACACAAAACTTCCTTTACCCCCTCCCTCCAACCCTTCCTAGGCCGACCCCTACCCCGCCTTCCTTCCACTACAGACTGATACACTCTTGAAGTCATTCTGTTTCGCTCCATTCTCTCTACATGTCCGAACCACCTCAACAACCCTTCCTCAGCCCTCTGGACAACAGTTTTGGTAATCCCGCACCTCCTCCTAACTTCCAAACTACGAATTCTCTGCATTATATTTACACCACACATTGCCCTCAGACATGACATCTCCACTGCCTCCAGCCTTCTCCTCGCTGCAACATTCATCACCCACGCTTCACACCCATATAAGAGCGTTGGTAAAACTATACTCTCATACATTCCCCTCTTTGCCTCCAAGGACAAAGTTCTTTGTCTCCACAGACTCCTAAGTGCACCACTCACTCTTTTTCCCTCATCAATTCTATGATTCACCTCATCTTTCATAGACCCATCCGCTGACACGTCCACTCCCAAATATCTGAATACGTTCACCTCCTCCATACTCTCTCCCTCCAATCTGATATTCAATCTTTCATCACCTAATCTTTTTGTTATCCTCATAACCTTACTCTTTCCTGTATTCACCTTTAATTTTCTTCTTTTGCACACCCTACCAAATTCATCCACCAATCTCTGCAACTTCTCTTCAGAATCTCCCAAGAGCACAGTGTCATCAGCAAAGAGCAGCTGTGACAACTCCCACTTTGTGTGTGATTCTTTATCTTTTAACTCCACGCCTCTTGCCAAGACCCTCGCATTTACTTCTCTTACAACCCCATCTATAAATATATTAAACAACCACGGTGACATCACACATCCTTGTCTAAGGCCTACTTTTACTGGGAAAAAATTTCCCTCTTTCCTACATACTCTAACTTGAGCCTCACTATCCTCGTAAAAACTCTTCACTGCTTTCAGTAACCTACCTCCTACACCATACACTTGCAACATCTGCCACATTGCCCCCCTATCCACCCTGTCATACGCCTTTTCCAAATCCATAAATGCCACAAAGACCTCTTTAGCCTTATCTAAATACTGTTCACTTATATGTTTCACTGTAAACACCTGGTCCACACACCCCCTACCTTTCCTAAAGCCTCCTTGTTCATCTGCTATCCTATTCTCCGTCTTACTCTTAATTCTTTCAATTATAACTCTACCATACACTTTACCAGGTACACTCAACAGACTTATCCCCCTATAATTTTTGCACTCTCTTTTATCCCCTTTGCCTTTATACAAAGGAACTATGCATGCTCTCTGCCAATCCCTAGGTACCTTACCCTCTTCCATACATTTATTAAATAATTGCACCAACCACTCCAAAACTATATCCCCACCTGCTTTTAACATTTCTATCTTTATCCCATCAATCCCGGCTGCCTTACCCCCTTTCATTTTACCTACTGCCTCACGAACTTCCCCCACACTCACAACTGGCTCTTCCTCACTCCTACAAGATGTTATCCCCCTATAATTTTTGCACTCTCTTTTGTCCCCTTTGCCTTTATACAAAGGAACTATGCATGCTCTCTGCCAATCCCTAGGTACCTTACCCTCTTCCATATATTTATTAAATAATAGCACCAACCACTCCAAAACTATATCCCTACCTGCTTTTAACATTTCTATCTTTATCCCATCAATTCCAGCTGCTTTACCCCCTTTCATTTTACCTACTACCTCACAAACTTCCCCCACACTCACAACTGGCTCTTCCTCACTCCTACAAGATGTTATTCCTCCTTGTCCTATACACGAAATCACAGCTTCCCTATCTTCATCAACATTTAACAATTTCTCAAAATATTCCCTTCATCTTCCCAATACCTCTAACTCTCCATTTAATAATTCTCATCTCCTATTTTTAACTGACAAATCCATTTGTTCTCTAGGCTTCCTTAACTTGTTAATCTCACTCCAAATCTTTTTCTTATTTTCAATAAAATTTGTTGATAACATCTCACCCACTCTCTCATTTGCTCTCTTTTTACATTGCTTCACCACTCTCTTAACCTCCCTCTTTTTCTCCATATACTCTTCCCTCCTTGCATCACTTCTACTTTGTAAAAACTTCTCATATGCTAACTTTTTCTCCCTTACTACTCTCGTTACATCATCATTCCACCAATTGCTCCTCTTCCCTCCCACACCCACTTTCCTGTACCCACAAACTTCTGCTGAACACTTTAACATTACATTTTTAAACCTACCCCATACCTCTTCGACTCCATTGCCTATGCTCTCATTAGCCCATCTATCCTCCAATAGCTGTTTATATCTTACCCTAACTGCCTCCTCTTTTAGTTTATAAACCTTCACCTCTTTCTTCCCTGATGCTTCTATTCTCCTTGTATCCCATCTACCTTTTACTCTCAGTGTAGCTACAACTAAAAAGTGATCTGATATATCTGTGGCCCCTCTATAAACATGTACATCCTGAAGTCTACTCAACAGTCTTCTATCTACCAATACATAATCCAACAAACTACTGTCATTTCACCCTACATCATATCTTGTATACTTATTTATCCTCTTTTTCTTAAAATATGTATTACCTATAACTAAACCCCTTTCTATACAAAGTTCAATCAAAGGGCTCCCATTATCATTTACACCTGGCACCCCAAACTTACCTACCACACCCTCTCTAAAAGTTTCTCCTACTTTAGCATTCAGGTCCCCTACCACAATTACTCTCTCACTTGGTTCAAAGGTTCCTATACATTCACTTAACATCTCCCAAAATCTCTCTCTCTCCGCTACATTCCTCTCTTCTCCAGGTGCATACACACTTATTATGACCCACTTTTCGCATCCAACCTTTACTTTAATCCACATAATCCTTGAATTTACACATTCATATTCTTTTTCCTTCCATAACTGATCCTTCAACATTATTGCTACCCCTTCCTTAGCTCTAACTCTCTCAGATACTCCAGATTTAATCCCATTTATTTCTCCCTACCAAAACTCCCCTACCCCCTTCAGCTTTGTTTTGCTTAGGGCCAGGACATCCAACTTCTTTTCATTCATAACAGCAGCAATCATCTGTTTCTTGTTATCTGCACTACATCCACGCACATTCAAGCATCCCAGTTTTATAAAGTTTTTCTTCTTCTCTAAATTTCTTATTAACAATAATAAATTGCAAATGGGAAGTCCGGAAAGATTTCACAATTTGAGTCACACAAGGAACTGTGTGAGAAACATGAGACAGTGAGGTAGTAAATACTATCCGAGAAGTGATAGTACAAGGTTTAGTTAATAATGGAAGAATAACATACACTAACGTAGTACAGTGGACCCCCGCATACCGGACGCCTTGCATAACGGACAATCCGCATACCGGATGCTTTGATCGCTAAAATTTTGCCTCGCATACCGCCCAAAAACCCGCTCAGCGCCCTTCGTCCGAGACGCGTCCAATGTGCGGCATCAGCCAGCCTCATATGTTCCGCCGGTGGCATTGTTTACCAGCCAGCCTCCGCGGTAACATTCAAGCATACAATCGGAATATTTCGTATTATTACAGTGTTTTCGGTGCTTTATCTGGAAAATAAGTGACCATGGGCCCCAAGAAAGCTTCTAGTTCCAACCCTACAGCAATAAGGGTTAGAATTCCAATAGAGATGAAGAAAGAGATCATTGATAAGTATGAAAGTGGAGTGCGTATCACCGACCTGGTCAGGTTGTACAAGAAACCCAAATCAACCATCTCTACTATTGTGGGCAACAGAAAGGCAATCAAGGAAGCTGTTCTTGCCAAAGGTTTAACTGTGTTTTCGAAACAGAGATCGCAAGTGATGGAAGATGTTGAGAGACTCTTATTGGTGTGGATAAATGAAAAACAGCTAGCAGGAGATAGCGTTTCTCAAGCGATCATAAGCGAAAAGGCTAGGAAGTTGCATGAGGATTTAATTAAAAAAAGGCCTGCAACTAGTGATGATGTGAGTGAATTTAAGGCCAGCAAAGGTTGGTTTGAGAGATTTAAGAAGCGTAGTGGCATACATAGTGTGATAAGGCATGGTGAGGCTGCCAGTTCGGACCACAAAGCGGCTGAAAAATATGTGCAGGAATTCAAGGAGTACATAGAAACTGAAGGACTGAAACCTGAACAAGTGTTTAATTGTGATGAAACAGGCCTGTTTTGGAAGAAAATGCCAAGCAGGACCTACATTACTCAGGAGGAAAAGGCACTCCCAGGACATAAGCCTATGAAAGACAGGCTTACTTTGTTGATGTGTTCCAATGCTAGTGGTGATTGCAAAGTTAAGCCTTTATTAGTGTATCACTCTGAAACTCCCAGAGCGTTCAGGCAAAAGAATGTCCTCAAGGAGAATTTGTGTGTGCTGTGGAGGGCAAACAGTAAGGCATGGGTCACTAGGGACTTTTTCTATAACTGGTTACACCATGCATTTGCCCCCAATGTGAAAGATTACCTAACTGAAAAGAAATTAGAACTTAAGTGCCTCCTGGTGTTAGACAATGCCCCTGGTCATCCTACAGACGTGGCAGAGCGACTTTATGGGGACATGAGCTTCATTAAGGTGAAGTTTTTGCCTCCTAATACCACTCCTCTCCTGCAGCCCATGGACCAACAGGTTATTGCAAACTTCAAAAAACTGTACACAAAAGCTCTGTTTGAAAGGTGCTTTGTAGTGACCTCAGAAACTCAACTGACTCTAAGAGAGTTTTGGAGAGATCACTTTAATATCCTCAATTGTATAAACCTTATAGGTAAGGCTTGGGAGGGAGTGACTAAGAAGACCTTGAACTCTGCTTGGAAGAAACTGTGGCCAGAATGTGTAGACAAAAGGGATTTTGAAGGGTTTGAGGCTAACCCTGAGAGGAGTATGCCAGTTGAGGAATCAATTGTGGCATTAGGGAAGTCCTTGGGGTTGGAGGTTAGTGGGGAGGATGTGGAAGAGTTGGTGGAGGACGACAATGAAGAACTAACCACTGATGAGCTGATAGATCAACTTCAAGAGCAAGAGGCCAGACCTGAGGAAACTGGTTCAAAGGAGGGGAGAGAGAAATTGAAGGAATTGCCTACTACAAAGATTAAGGAAATGTGTGCAAAATGGCTTGAAGTGCAAACCTTTTTTGATGAAAATCACCCTCACACAGCTATTGCAAGCCGTGTTGGCAACCTGTACACTGACAATGTTGTGAAACACTTTAGGGAAGTCATAAAGGAACGAGAGGTACAGGCCACTATGGACAGATATGTTGTGCGAAAGAAGTCCAGTGACTCTGAAGCTGGTCCTAGTGGCATTAAAAGAAGAAGGGAAGTAACCCCAGAAAAGGACTCGACACCTCAAGTCTTAAAGGAAGGGGATTCCCCTTCTAAACACTAACACTCTCTCTCCCCTCCTCCCATCCCATCAATCATCACCAGATCTTCAATAAAAGTAAGTGTCATGTAATTGTGCATGCCTTTTTCAGTTTGTGTGTATTAAAATTAACATTTCATGTGGTAAAAATTTTTTTTTTTCATACTTTTGGGTGTCTTGCACGGATTAATTTGATTTCCATTATTTCTTATGGGGAAAATTCATTCGCATACCGAACATTTCGCATAACAGCCAGCCCTCTTGCACGGATTAAGGTCGCTATGCGGGGGTCCACTGTATAAAGATTTGGTCACTAATGTTAGTCAGACTCTCTAAGGTTTGCATCTCGAAGGAAGTTTACTAGTTCATTTTCATTTGTGATACAGTATACACAACCTACTTTTGTTTTCCTTACTAGAATTTGTCCATCACGAAGCACTGGTGAATTTTATCATTATTCTCATGTTTTAGTTTTAGTACAGGAGGATCTGACGTTTTCTTGTGAGACACTCATTTATGAATATATCTTTTTTTTGCCTTAATAGATGAACTTATTAGATCTTTTTTCTGTCTTGTGTGTGAAATCTAAGCATAACACTTTGTTTTCTACCTTGGTTCCCTAGTAACTGTGATTCTTTTATTTCCAACACTGGCACATTAATATGTAGGTGATGTATGATCTGAAGAGTTGTAACTTTGCAGTTGGTATGGTTTATCTTGCTCTGTTTTATCATCTTGGTAAGCAAGATATTTATTCAATTGGATATCCATGTTGATTTTCCAGTTTTTAACTGCATCTTCAACCTTTGTATTTAGGGATGTTATTTGATCTGTGTGGCTGGCTAAGACTGCTTGGAGGGTCTTGCCAAAATCAGTCCTTCCAGCTGATGTTCGCTGTTGTTCAAGGCTGTTGATCTTATTTTCAAGGTGGGCTAACTTAGATTCATGGTTTATTATTGTTGTACGAAGATTCATATTTTCAGTATGAAGATTCATGTTATCTGCCGTTAGGGTGGTGATGTATTTCTTTAGAGTGTCAAGATCGTTGGTCATACCTGGGAGCGTATCAGATGGGATAAATCCTTTGAAGGCAGTAGAGGTAGAGAGGGAGTCAGTCATGGTTGTTGTTGTTGATGAGTCGTCTTGGTTGGTGGGTGAGGGTGAGTCGGCCATGTTTGTTGTTGTTGATGTGTCGCTCTGGGTGGTGAGGGGGGTGGATGGGGCACCGGCATCCTGATGGGTCATCTTGTGGAACAGTCGATTTCTAGGTGCTACCTTGCTGTTCTTGGTGTTATTTCTTCTATGATTTGATCTCATAGTAGTACAGGATTCACTCTGGTAAGATGGAGAAGCTATATTTGTTAAGAGCTTGGAGTAGGTAGTTGTCTGGCAGTGGGGCTGTGCTTGGGGTTTGAGGGACAGTCTTCACTTCGATCGGTAATCTCTCGATTTGTTGGTATCACTGTTGTTTATCTTGGGTCATGATGGGTTCTACATGCGTTAGTGAAGTTATGACTGCAATTAGGCCATACAGAAGCATTGATGGGCTCTGGCTGGTGAAAAAATGACAGAGCTTGGGTGCCTCTGCTGCCGCTGCAACTATTTTCACATAAATCTGACCCTAATTTGTATTATGGAAAAAATCCTATTACATGTTATCCAGTTCTACAAAAGGGTTAACTAATTTTATTTAGTCCTGTAAAATAAGATAATTCTGAAAATCAGCTTTGTCTTGGTCACAGTATATAATGCACAACATTAGTACAATGAAATATAGTATTCAATATTTTCAATTTGCCTAACATTTTTTGATCATAGCACTGATTACTAACTTTGCTTCTGAACCAAAATCTCCAATTTCATATTCTTTCTTTTACTGTTGTGAACCTGAGTTTAATAGTAAAGCTCAACAGACAGGAATTTACATGTACTTACCTGGAGTTTACCTGGAGAGGGTTTCGAGGGTCAACGCCCCTGTGGCCAGTCAGAGACCAGGCCTCACAGTGGATCAGGATCTGATCAACCAGGCTGTTACTGCTGGCCGCACACAAGCCGACGTACAAACCACAGCCCAGCTGGTCAGGTGCTGACTTTAGGTGCCTGTCCTGTCCCTCCTTGAAGACAGCCAGGGATCTATTGGTAATCCCCCTTATGTATGCTGGGAGGCAACTGAACAGTCTTGGGCCCCGGACACTTATTGTGTTCTCTCTCAATGTATTCGTGACGCCCCTGCTTTTCATTGGGGGAATGTTGCATCTCCTGCAAAGTCTTTTGCTTTCATAGGGAGTGATTTTTGTGTGCAGGTTTAGTAACAATCCCTCCAGGGCCTTCCAAGTGTATATTATCGTGTATTTCTCTTGCCTGCGTTCGAGGGAATGCAGATCAAGGGCTTTCAACCGTTCCCAGTAGTTTAGGTGCCTTATCATACTTATGTGTGCCATGAAAGTTCTTTGTACACTTTCCAGGTCGGCAATGTCGCCAGCCTTGAAGGCAGCCGTTAGTGTACAGCAGTATTCCAGCCTAGAGAGTACAAGCTCTCTAGGCTGGAATTAGCCTAATGACCCACCTAGTCAGGTCACTTCCACTTAAGGAAGGAGCACGGCATCAGACCTAGTAGCACAAGCTATTCAGGTCCAATTCACACCCACCCACACCCACTCATGTATTTATCTAACCTATTTTTAAAATTACACAACGTTTTAGCCTCTATAACTGTACTTGGGAGTTGTTCCACTCATCCACAGCTCTGTTACCAAACCAGTGCTTTCCTATATCCTTCCTGAATCTGAATTTTTCCAACTTGAAACCACTGCTGCGAGTCATGTCTTGGCTGGAAATTTTCAGCACGCTATTTACATCCTCTTTATTTATTCCTGTTTTCCACTTAAACACCATGATCATATCCCCCCTAATTCTACGCCTTTTGAGAGAGTGCAAATTCAGGGCCCTCAGTCTATCCTCATAGGGAAGATTTCTGATACATGGGATCAACTGTGTCATCCTCTTCTGTACGTTTTCCAGTGCATTTATATCCATTCTGTAATATGGCGACCAGAATTGTGCAGCATAATCTAAATGAGGCCTAACCAAGGATATATAGAGTTGAAGAGCAACCTGAGGACTTCTATTATTTATACTTCTAAATATGCGGCCAAGGATTCTGTTAGCTTTATTGCGAACACTAATGCACTGTTGTCTTGGTTTTAGATTACTGCTAACCAGAACTCCTAAATCCTTTTTGCAATCAGTAGTATTAAGATCTACATTATTTAGTTTATATGTGGCATGGTTATTTTCCTGTCCAACATTTAGAACTTTGCAATTGTCTATATTAAACTGCATCTGCCACTTCGACCATTGCATCAGTCTATTCAAATCATCCTGGAGTGCTCTAGTGTCCTCATTAGAATGAAGTGGACGGCCTATTTTGGTGTCATCAGCAAATTTGCTTATGTCGCTATTTATTCCCTCATCTATGTCGTTTATGTAAATTGTGAACAACAACGGGCCCAACACTGACCCGAGGAACACCGCTTGTGACATGCCCCCATTCTGATTTCTCCCCATTTATGCAAACTCTCTGCTGCCTATTTGTCAACCATGCCTCTACCCAGGAAAAAATTTCTCCTCCTATTCCATGTGCCTTAAGTTTCCTCAATAGCCTGTGGGAAAACTTGAATTAATTTCACTAATAATTACTGAGTAAATATATAAACCAATCACTACTGTCTTGCCATACCATTGATAGAATGGAAGAATGTTATAATGTCAGGATTACTGATTTTTTCCTTAGACTGTCTCATGAATGTTATGACACTGACTGATATTAATAACCTCCATTTGTATTAAATGTAGACTTTTTTTTTTTTTTTTCAACAAGTCGGTCGTCTCCCACCGAGGCAGGGTGACCCAAGAAAGAAAGAAAATCCCCAAAAACAAAATACTTTCATCATCATTCAACACTTTCACCACACTCACACATTATCACTGCTTTTGCAGAGGTGCTCAGAATACAACAGTTTAGAAGCATATACGTATAAAGATACACAACATATCCCTCCAAACTGCCAATATCCCAAACCCCTCCTTTAAAGTGCAGGCATTGTACTTCCCATTTCCAGGACTCAAGTCTGACTATATGAAATATATATATATATATATATATATATATATATATATATATATATATATATATATATATATATATATATATATATAGATATATATATATATATTTTTTTTTTTTTTTTTATTTTCAACAAGTCGGCCGTCTCCCACCGAGGCAGGGTGACCCAAAAAAGAAAGAAAATCCCCAAAAAGAAAATACTTTCATCATCATTCAACACTTTCACCACACTCGCACATTATCACTGTTTTTGCAGAGGTGCTCAGAATACAACAGTCTAGAAGCATACACATATAAAGATACACAACATATCCCTCCAAACTGCCAATATCCCAAACCCCTCCTTTAAAGTGCAGGCATTGTACTTCCCATTTCCAGGACTCAAGTCCGACTATATGAAAATAACCAGTTTCCCTGAATCCCTTCACTAAATATTACCCTGCTCACACTCCAACAGATCGTCAGGTCCCAAGTACCATTCGTCTCCATTCACTCCTATCTAACACGTTCACGCATGCTTGCTGGAAGTCCAAGCCCCCTGCCCACAAAACCTCCTTTACCCCCTCTCTCCAACCCTTTCGAGGACGACCCCTACCCCGCCTTCCTTCCCCTATAGATTTATATGCTTTCCATGTCATTCTACTTTGATCCATTCTCTCTAAATGACCAAACCACCTCAACAACCCCTCTTCTGCCCTCTGACTAATACTTTTATTAACTCCACACCTTTTCCTAATTTCCACACTCCGAATTTTCTGCATAATATTTACACCACACATTGCCCTTAAACAGGACATCTCCACTGCCTCCGTCTCCTCGCTGCTGCATTTACCACCCAAGCTTCACACCCATATAAGAGTGTTGGTACTACTATACTTTCATACATTCCCTTCTTTGCCTCCATAGATAATGTTTTTTGACTCCACATATACCTCAACGCACCACTCACCTTTTTTCCCTCATCAATTTTATGATTAACCTCATCCTTCATAAATCCATCCGCCGACACGTCAACTCCCAAGTATCTGAAAACATTCACTTCTTTCATACTCCTCCTCCCCAATTTGACATCCAATTTTTCTTTATCTAAATCATTTGACACCCTCATCACCTTACTCTTTTCTATGTTCACTTTCAACTTTCTACCTTTACACACATTCCCAAACTCATCCACTAACCTTTGCAATTTTTCTTTAGAATCTCCCATAAGCACAGTATCATCAGCAAAAAGTAACTGTGTCAATTCCCATTTTGAATTTGATTCCCCAAAATTTAATCCCACCCCTCTCCTGAACACCCTAGCATTTACTTCCTTTACAACCCCATCTATAAATATATTAAACAACCATGGTGACATTACACATCCCTGTCTAAGACCTACTTTTACCGGGAAGTAGTCTCCCTCTCTTCTACACACCCTAACCTGAGCCTCACTATCCTCATAAAAACTCTTTACAGCATTTAATAACTTACCACCTATTCCATATACTTGCAACATCTGCCACATTGCTCCTCTATCCACTCTATCATATGCCTTTTCTAAATCCATAAATGCAATAAAAACTTCCCTACCTTTATCTAAATACTGTTCACATATATGCTTCAATGTAAACACTTGATCTACACATCCCCTACCCACTCTGAAACCTCCTTGCTCATCCGCAATCCTACATTCTGTCTTCCCTCTAATTCTTTCAATTATAACCCTACCGTACACTTTTCCTGGTATACTCAGTAAACTTATTCCTCTATAATTTTTACAGTCTCTTTTGTCCCCTTTCCCTTTATATAAAGGGACTATACATGCTCTCCGCCAATCCCTAGGTACCTTCCCCTCTTTCATACATTTATTAAACAAAAGTACCAATCACTCCAACACTATATCCCCCCCTGCTTTTAACATTTCTGTCATGATCCCATCAGTTCCAGCTGCTTTACCCCCTTTCATTTTACGTAATGCCTCACGTACCTCCCCCACACTTACATTCTGCTCTTCTTCACTCCTAAAAGATGGTATACCTCCCTGACCAGTGCATGAAATTACTGCCTCTGTTTCTTCCTTAACATTTAAAAGTTCCTCAAAATATTCTCGCCATCTACCTAATACCTCCATCTCCCCATCTACTAACTCCCCTACTCTGTTTTTAACTGACAAATCCATACTTTCCCTAGGCTTTCTTAACTTGTTTAACTCACTCCAAAATTTTTTCTTATTTTCATTAAAATTTCTTGACAGTGCCTCTCCCACTCTATCATCTGCTCTCCTTTTGCACTCTCTCACCACTCTCTTTACCTTTCTTTTACTCTCCATATACTCTGCTCTTCTTATAACACTGCTGCTTTGTAAAAACCTCTCATAAGCTACCTTTTTCTCTTTTATCACACCCTTTACTTCATCATTCCACCAATCACTCCTCTTTCCTCCTGCCCCCACCCTCCTATAACCACAAACTTCTGCCCCACATTCTAATACTGCATTTTTAAAACTATTCCAACCCTCTTCAACCCCCCCACTACTCATCTTTGCACTAGCCCACCTTTCTGCCAATAGTCGCTTATATCTCACCCGAACTTCCTCCTCCCTTAGTTTATACACTTTCACCTCCCTCTTACTTTTTTTGTTGCCACCTTCCTCTTTTTCCATCTACCTCTTACTCTAACTGTAGCTACAACTAAATAATGATCCGATATATCAGTTGCCCCTCTATAAACATGTACATCCTGGAGCCTACCCATCGACCTTTTATCCACCAATACATAATCTAATAAACTACTTTCATTACGTGCTACCTTGTATATTTATTTATCCTCTTTTTCATAAAATATGCATTACTTATTACCAAATCTCTTTCTACACATAGCTCAATTAAAGGCTCCCCATTTACATTTACCCCTGTCACCCCAAATTTACCTACTACTCCCTCCATAACATTTTTACCCACTTTAGCATTAAAATCCCCAACCACCATTACTCTCACACTTGATTCAAAACTCCCCACGCATTCACTCAACATTTCCCAGAATCTCTCTCTCTCCTCTACACTTTTCTCTTCTCCAGGTGCATACACGCTTACTATAACCCACTTTTCACGTCCCATCTTTATTTTACTCCACATAATCCTTGAATTTATACATTTGTAGTCCCTCTTTTCCTGCCATAGCTTATCCTTCAACATTATTGCTACTCCTTCTTTAGCTCTAACTCTATTTGAAACCCCTGACCTAATCCCATTTATTCCTCTCCACTGAAACTCTCCCACCCCCTTCAGCTTTGTTTCACTTAAAGCCAGGACATCCAGCTTCTTCTCATTCATAACATCCACAATCATCTCTTTCTTATCATCTGCACAACATCCACACACATTCAGACTTCCCACTTTGACAATTTTCTTCTTATTATTCTTTTTAGTAATCTTTACAGGAAAAGGGGTTACTAGCCCATTGTTCCCGGCATTTTAGTTGACTTTTACAACACGCATGGCTTACGGAGGAAAGATTCTTATTCCACTTCCCCATGGATATAAAAGGAAAAGGAATAAGACCAAGAACTATTAAGATAAAATCAAAGAAAACTCAGATGAGTGTGTATAAATAAATGTGTACATGTATGTGTAGTGTGACCTAAGTGTAAGTAGAAGTAGCAAGACATGCCTGTAATTTTGCATATTTTATGAGACAGACAAAAGACATCAGCAATCCTACCATCATGTAAAACAATCACAGGCTTCGTTTTACACTCACTTGGCAGGACGGTAGTACCTGGGTGGTTGCTGTCTACCAACCTACTACCACCTTCATATTCATGCGTGTTGCTTGAATCCATTTCTAAATCTGTAACTTTTCTGTCTAAATTCCCAGGAAAGTAGGTCAGAATCTTTCCTCTGTAGCCACGTACTTACCATTTACTAATCATTTGTAGTCAGAGGAACAGAAAATGCTTGAAGTGTCTCAATTTCATTCACTACTCTTTCCATTATTTTTACAGAATAATAACTGATCTGGGTCATATTATCTTAAGTCTTATAAATTTCTCCAAGAAGAAAAATAAGGCAAAATATAAAAAAGCATAAGTAACAAATTCATAAGTGAAGAAGAAAAAATTTCAAATAATACTGAAATTAAATATATTCCTGTAATGCAGATAGATGTTATTACAACATACCTGTCAGTGTCTCTCCTGGCACTAATACTTTTGCAAAGCCAAAGTCTGTGAGCTTGATATTGTAGTTGTCATCTAAAAGGATATTTTCAGGCTTAAGGTCTCGATGCACAATGCCCTTACCATGAACGTGAGCGAGTGCCTCAAACAGTTGCCTCATGATCAGTCTGAAGATAAAATATTTCACATTAATATACATGTATTCTTTAGTAACCCTTCAGGGATTTCAGTTGTACTAGTACGGCTTACGCCCCAGAGTTTTTGATGTACTAGTACGCCTAAATTATAGCGCCCTCAAATCTAGTGAGAGAAAGCTGGTAGGCCTACATATGAAAGAATGGGTCTATGTGGTCAGTGTGCGCAGTATAAAAAAAATCCTGCAGCACACAGTGGGTAATGAGAAAAAAATAACTTTGACCGTGTTTTTTTTATCAAAACAGCGACTTTGCACTGTATTTTTGTATGGTATTTATTGTTGTATTCTAGTTTTCTTGGTCTCATTTTATAGAATGGAAGACATATTACAGAAAATGAGATGATTTTGACTGGTTTTACAATGAAAAGTACCTTGAAATTGAGCTCAAAGTAGCAGAAATGTTCGATTTTTACCAAAGTTCAAAAGTAAACAAATCATGCCAAGCGTCCAATACACATCAACTGGTGAGTCTAATATTCGTTCACAAGTGCACTGATATTACTTATACCATTTCTACACTAATGCAGTAGTCTGCATAACAGTAAATCTTCTATTTTTTGTAACAAAAATTCAAAATGGAAAGCCAAAAAAATATAAGAGGGGCCTGGGGATGTGACTAACGAACAGGGAACTTGTTATTTTAGTGCCAGGAACGCCTTTCTTGTTTATTCTGGATCCTATTCAGAAATTGGCATCTTTTGAAATTTGTGTGAAATTGGCAAAATTGCTAAATTCTGACCACTTTATTGGATAGTTGAAATCGGTAAATGCGTGGGTTCTTGTACTCATTTGATAGAAAAAATCGAGTTCTAGCGAAATAGTTGTGATTTTTGTTGACTAGTACACTGGAATTAGCCGAAAATAGGGCTCAAAGTGGCCAAAATCGCCGATGCGTAAACATCGTCGAGACTGCTAACTTCGCGAGAGCATAATTCCGTAAGTTTTCCATCAAATTTCATACTTTTGGTGTCATTATGATCGGCAAAAGATTCTCTATCTTTTCATAAGAAAAAATAATTTTTTTTTTTTTTAAATTTTGGCAACCCTGAGAACAAGTCTCTGAGAGGGCCTGGCGACCCCCAAAGGGTTAATAATCCACAACTCTACTTAAGAGAAACATGGCAGTGATGAAAATGAAGTTCATGATTCACCATTTTTGCAACGTAATGTAAGACCCGCTTTAATGATATGTTTTGCTGGTATTATACGTATTTAACCTTTTGACTGTTTTGGTCGTATACAGTGGTCCCTCAATAATCGTAGGGCTTGAGAGTCATACTTTTCGGAAATCATAGCGATATTTTCATAAAAACATGGGCTCGCTAATCGCAGACTGACTCGCGAATAGTAGTTCGTCCGGGACAGGTCCCACGAGTTCATACAATACATTTCATAATATTCCATTCGTTTCAGTGTTTGCAACTGCTAAATAAGTCACCATGGCTCCAAAGAAAGCTTCTAGTGCCAGCCCTTTGGTATAGAATGTGAGAAACACACATAATTTAAGAAAAAGTTTGTAGAAAAATATGAAGGTGGTGGTGGTGGTAGAGTGGAAGCAGTTGTGATAGTGGTTGATGGTGGTAGAGGGTGGTAGTGATGGTGGTAGCAGTTGTAATAGTGGTAGAAGGTGGTAGTGAGGGTGGTAGCAGTTGTAATAGTGGTAGAAGGGTGATAGTGATGGTGGTAGAGGGTGTCTTCTTCAGTGATTCAGCAATTCTACCAACTCCTCCAATGTTGTTGGGGTTATAATAATGTTGGTAGAATTACCGACAAGATGTAAAGTAAAAGGACACAAGTGCAACTAATGTGACATTTTATTGTGGCAATGTTTCGCTCTCCAGGAGCTTTGTCAAGCCGTTACAAACAGTACATGGACACAGAGGGTATATATAGGCTCAGAGTGAGGTGCAATACTAGTGGTAGTAGTAGTAGTAGTAGTGACATAAGTTGTTGTAGTAGTAGTAGTAGTAATACAATATGGTAGAGCAATTAACTCGTACATGATTAAAAGGATATAAAAGCTATTACTTAGGTAACATAAAAATAGGTTAGACAAATATAGACAGAGAAGGCCTGTTTCAGTGTTCAGTGATGTTGGCGAAGTGTTCGGACTCTAGGTGTTCCATGTATAAGTTGGCTAGGACAGCACTGATGGGGGACCCCATTCCCATGCCGTAGGTTTGTTTGTAAAGCCTGTTATTGAAAGAAAAACAGTTGAAATTAACACAAGAGTTCAATCAAGTCAACAAAATCTCTGGGAGGTAGAGGAAGATTAAGGTCCTGATTGACTTTGTATCATAGAACCTCGATGGCTTTAGTGGTAGGTACTTTTGTGAAGAGGAAGTCATGTCCAAACTGCCTAGTTTCTTGTTACGGATGGAGGAGTTTCGGATGCTGTTGAGAAGGTTGCCTGAGTGTTTAAGATGAGTGGGGCTGATGTTTAGCAAGAACTCCGGCTAGTTTGTGTGGAGCACTGCCTATACCTGATGTGAATGGTCTGAGAGGAATAATGTGTTTATGGGTCTTGGGTAAACAATACATGTGTGCTGGTTTAGGGTTGCTGGGTAACAAGTACAGAAGTTTCTTCCCTTCTCTAGTGCATTTGAGTATTTGTCTGGCTTTGTAAGAAAATCTTTGGTGAATGTCTCCCACTGTTGAGTGCTGATGGGTTCGTATGTAGACTGATCACTCAAAAGGTCCATCATTTTAGTGTTGTAGTCACTGGTGTTGAGTATGACGACTCCACCTCCTTTGTCGGTGATGGTGATGATAATGTTGGGGTCATTGGCGAGGTCCTTAACACCTTGACTGTCGCAACCCACAATCCAGAGGTGTCTCCTGGTGTTGCAAAATTTCAAAAAAAAAAAAAAAAAAAGAAGAAAAAAAAAAAAAAAAATTCTATGAAATGACAGAGAATCTTTTCCCGATTGTAATGACACAAAAAAAAAGAAATTTGATGGAAAACTGACAGAATTACGCTCTCACAAAGTTAGCGACCTCAGCAATATTTACAAATCGGCGATTTCGCCCACTTTGAGCCCTATTTTTGGCTAATTCCATTGTTCCAGCCGACGAAACTCATAGCTATTTCTTTAGAACTCCGTTTTTTCTATTGATTGAGTACAAGAAACTGCCCATTTACCGATTTCAACTACCCAATAATGTGGTCAGAAATTTGCAATTTGGCCAATTTCACAAAAATTAAAAAATATGACAATTTCAAAATAGGGTCCAGAATGAACAATGCAGACGTTCCTGGCTCTAAAATAACATTTTCTTTGTTCATCAGTCATGTCTCAAGGCCCCTCTGATATTACTCTTGCTTTCTATTTTGAATTTTTATTCAAACAAAAAATAGAAGATTTACTATTATGCAGACTACTGCAATATTGTAATAATTGTATAAATAACATCAACCCATTCATGACTGCATATTAGAATGGCTAGTTGGACATTTATTGGACAATGACATCATTTGTTTACTTTTGAACATCGGCAAAAATCAAACATTTCCCCTACTTTGAGCTCCATTTCCAGGTTCTTTTTATAGTAAAATCAATCAAAATCACCTCTATTTCTATAATATGTTTTCCATTCTATCAAAGGAGAAAACAAGAATACAACCATAAATACTATACGAAAATAGACCACAAATTTGGCATTTTAATTAAAAAAAAACGGTCGGAGTTTTTTTTTTCTCATTATGCACTGCATGCTCCAGGATTTTTTTTATATGGTGCACACTGACCACACAGACCGATTCTCTCACATGTGGGCCTACCAGCTTTCTCCTTCTTGATTTGAAGCCGCAAGAATTTATGAGTATATATACGTCAAACACGGTACCTCGTAAGACGTATATAGTATATGGCCGCGACAGTCAAAGGGTTAAGGGCAGTGATGTATCGTCTAGGAAGATTAGAAGAAGGTGGTTCACATAAAGCTGAAGTGAGAATGCCCTGTATATAACCCATCTGGAATTTGCTGTCACTGTGTCTATGGTTCCTGGTAACTAGGTTGAGTTGAGAGTTAGGTTTGCGTATGTTGGTGGTAAATTTGAGTCCCAGACTCAGTGCTTGCTTCTCTAGTCAGTTAAGGTGCGTGACGATAGGTTGTTTATCAGGGCTTCGCGTCCCATTTCCTTCCATTGGCTGTTAGTGCAGAGGTACTGAAGTTTGCGATTGAGTTTGATCTTCTGTTGGAGGTTGGCTGTGGTGACTGTGCTGAGAATATGCTCAGCAGTGTGTTGGTCAATCTGAAGATTGGCCCTTATATTCCTTGCAGTTTCAAAGGTTTCCTTAGCGATGTTAGAAAGTTCTTCGGCACATTCAGGTATAGGCAGTGCTCCACACAAACTAGCCGGAGTTCTTGCCAAACATCTTTCCTGCCTTCTGGGGACCATCAGCCCCGCTCATCTTAACCCGTAAATGGTCCCAACGTATATGTATATACGTTTTTTCAACATTTGAAAGTATGTAAAAAAAATAGATCTTCTTTTTGTTTTTTTACATTTGAAAATGTGTAAAAAACTTCAATCTACTTTTTTTTTGTTACATTTGAAAATATGTAAAAAAAAACGTAGATCTACTTTTGTAGCACTACACATGTGAACATAGATCTTCTTGGACCGTTTACGGGTTAAACACTCGGGTGACCTTTTCAACCGCATCCGAAACCTCTCCATCCGTAACAAGAAACTAAGCAGTTTGGACGTGACTTCACTCTTCACAAAAGTACCTACCATTAAAGCCATCGAGGTTCTACGACGCAAGTCAATCAGGACCTTAATCTTCTTCTACCTCCCGGAGATTTTGTTGACTTGATTGAACTCTGTGTTAATTTCAACTGTTTTTCTTTCAATAATAGGCTCTACAAACAAACCTACGGCATGGGAATGGGGTCCCCCATCAGTGCCGTCCTCGCCAACTTATACATCGAACACCTAGAGTCTGAACACTTCCCCAACATCATCCCTTCAAGCGTCACTTGGTTACGTTACGTGGACAACGTCTTCGTAATAACTCCCAAACGTTTTGATGTACGGAATCTTCAGGCAAGGCTCAACACAGTTGAACCGGTGATCCAGTTTACACTAGAAGAAGAGTCCAATGACAAGCTACCTTTCCTCGACGTCCTCATTCACAAAGTAGACAATAACCTAAGATTTCAAGTTTATCGGAAACCTACCAATAAAAATGATCTCACACACTTCTATTCCAGTCAAGATACTAAGACTAAAAGAGGCATCATCATCGGGTTTTTCCTAAGAGCATACCGAATTTGTAGTCCTGAGTTTCTTGACGAGGAATGTACATACATTCACCAAACCTTCACTGAGTTACATTTTCCTTTCTTTTTCATCAAAGACTGGAAGAAAAGAGCTCTTCAGATCATTAATTCTCCACGCACCAACACCACTCCTAATAAAGTTATAATTCTTCCCAACAGCCAGGTTGCACTGAACGTTTCTAAAGCACTTTCACAAGCTTACACCAGAGTTGCCATCGCTTCCAGCACTTCAATAAAGGATCTGACCAGGACAAAATCAAAGCACCACAAACCAGTCAATGCAGGGGTTTACACTATACCCTGTGGAGGCTGCAACAAGATTTATGTAGGTGAAACAGCAAGAAATCTCGACACCCGCCTCAATGAGCACATTTACTCATGTAGGAACGATAACTTGAACAACGCCTGTGTACAACACCGAAATTCCACTAATCATCTCATGAAATTCAGGGAAGCCCAATTAGTGATCAAAGAAACTAATTTCCGCAGACGCAAGTGCCTTGAATCAGCACTAATCGCTGTTTCGAATACAATTAAACAAAACAAAGGCAGCTTCACCATCTTTGAAGTCTTAGCAAGAATCCTCCTGAAAACAGTAAACCCTGCCATCACATAGTCTCTCCTGTTAATACTACACAAGCACATTACAGAGAATGAACACTGAAACAGGCCTTCTCTGTCTATATTTGTCTAACCTATTTTTATGTTACCCAAGTAATAGCTTTTATATCCTTTTACTCATGTACGAGTTAATTGCTCTACCATATTGCAATACTACTACTACAACTTATGTCACTACTACTACTACTGCTACCACTAGTATTGCACCTCACTCTGAGCCTATATATACCCTCTGTGTCCATGTACTGTTTGTAACGGCTTGACAATGCTCCTGGAGAGTGAAACGTTGCCACAATAAAATGTCACATTAGTTGCACTTGTGTCCTTTTACTTTACATGTTGGAGTTATATAGGGCTACAGAAAACACCACCGCCTCAGCTGCTGCTTCACCACCATTATGGACGGCTTACTCTCAGTGGCCCTTATATACCCAACAACAACACAACACAACACCTCTCGTGACATACATAATGACTTATTTTATTCATTCTAGAGTATATTCCATGTTTCTATGTTATTAATATTGTTTATTATGTCATATTAGTTGAGTTGTGATAGATAAATAAGCTGTAGAGTTGATATTACTGTCGTATTCTCCAACAATAAACTTGCCATCCCTCCCTCACACAAACAAGTCTCCAATAAGAACATAAGAAAGGAGGAACACTGCAGTAGGCCTGTTGGCCCATACAGTGGACCCCCGGTTCACGATATTAATCCGTTCCTGAGAGCTCATCGTAAACCAAAATTATCGGAAAGCGAATCAATTTTCCCCATAAGAAATAATGGAAATCAAATTAATCCGTGCAAGACACCCAAAAGTATGAAAAAAAATTGTTTTTACCACATGAAATATTAATTTTAATACACACACACTGAAGAAGACATGCACAGTTACATGACACTTACCTTTATTGAAGATCTGGTGATGATTGATGGGATGGGAGGGGAGAGTGTGGATGGTCTTAGTGTTTAGAAGGGGAATCCTCTTCCATTAGGACTTGAGGTGTCATGTCCTTTTCCGGGGTTACTTCCCTTCTTTTAATGCCACTAGGACCAGCTTGAGAGTCACTGGACCTCTGTTGCCGTTCCTTTAACCCGTAAATGGTCCAAACGTATATATACGTTTTTTCAACATTTGAAAGTATGTAAAAAAAAATAGATCTTCTTTTTGTTTTTCTACATTTGAAAATGTGTAAAAAAACTTTAATCAACTTTTTTTTTTGTTATATTTGAAAATATGTAAAAAAAAACTTAGATCTGCTTTTGTAGCGTTACACATGTGAACGTAGATCTGCTTGGACTGTTTATGGGTTAAGATTTGTCTAAAATGGGCCATAACATTGTCATTATAATAGTCACCAGCACAGCTTGCAATAGCTGTGTTAGGGTGATTTTCATCCATAAAGGTTTGCAGTTCAACCCACTGTGCACACATTTCCTTAATTTTTGAAGTAGGCACAATAGAGTCCACAACTGGCATAGGCTTCTCAGGGTTAGCCCCAAACCCTTCAAAATCTTTCTTAATTTCCATACTAATTCTCACCCTTTTTACCACAGGATTGGCACTAGAAGCTTTCTTGGGGCCCATGGTGACTTATTTTGCAGAAACAAGCACCAAAAACAGTGATAATATGGATAATATGGAATGTACCGAATGTATCCTTAGATGCGCACACACTGGCTGGCTTGTAAACACTGGCACACATGGGGCAGTTCAGGCCACACGTGGACATGTCTCGTACGCATCGTATCACATACCGGGTTTTGTATCGGGAAGTGAGGCAAATTTTTTTCGATCAAATGTGTGTGTTTTGGAAATCTAATAGTAAGGCATGGGTCACGAGGGAAATTTTTGTAGAGTGGTTCAATGAAGTGTTTGGCCCTAGTGTGAAGAATTACCTCCTGGAAAAGAAATTGGATCTCAAGTGCCTCCTAGTAATGGACAATGCACCTGCTCATCCTCCAAACTTGGATGACCTAATTCTGAAGGAGTTTGGGTTCATCACAGTAAAGTTCTTGCCCCCAAATACCACTCCTCTCCTCCAGCCCATGGACCAGCAGGTCATTGCAAACTTTAAAAAACTCTACACCAAAGCAATGTTTGAAAGGTGCTTGAATGTGACCTCAGACACTCACTTGACCCTACGAGATTTTTGGAAAGAACATTTCAGTATTCTCCATTGCGTAAGCCTTATAGGTAAGGCTTGGGAGGGAGTGACTACCAGGACTTAGAACTCTGCTTGGAGAAAATTGTGGCCAGATTGTGTCCACAAGAGGGATTTTGAAGGGTTTGGGGCTGACCCCTATGAGCCTATGTCAGTTGTTAAATCCATTGTGGCACTGGGGACTTCCATGGGGTTGGATGTGAGTTTGGAGGATGTGGAAGAGTTGGTGGAGGACCACAACGAAGAGCTAACCACTGAGGAGCTGCAAGAGCTTCAGCAGGAACAGCAACAGATGGCAGCTCTGAATCTTGCTGCAGAGGAGGAGGAAGAGAGATGGAGGAAGGTGCCTTCTTCAGAAATTAAGGAGTTTTTTGAAATGTGGGGTAGGATGGAAAGATTTATGGAGAAACATCACCCAGAGAAGGATATTGCAAGCCATATCGGCAACTTGTACAGTGACAGAGTCTTGACCCATTTTAGGGAAGTTTTAAAGAGACGCCAGAAACAGAGCTCTCTGGACAGTTTTTTTGCGAGACAGGACTCCAGTGACTCTCAAGGTGGTCCTAGTGGCATTAAGAAACAGAGAAGAGAAGTAACCCCAGAAAAGCAATTGGTACCCGAGATGTTGATGGAAGGGGATTGCCCTTCCAAACAGTAATTCATCCAATCAGTCTCATTCTCCAGTCTTCCATACACAAAGAAGAATCGCCAATAAAGGTAAGTGTTATCCTGTTAATGTTTAATTCATCATGTGCCACTGTATTGTTTATGTACTACATCTACATTTCATGTAAAAAAAATTTTTGTTTTAATACTTCTGGGTGTCAGGAACGGATTAATTGAATTTACATTATTTCTTACGGGGAAAATTGATTCGTAAATCGTCCATTTCAATAATAGTCCCACTTCCAGGAACGGATTATGGACGATTATTGAGGGACCACTGTATTTGTCCAATCTCTTCTTAAAGCTACCCAAGGTTCTAGCCTCGATCACCCTACTGGTAAGTAGACGAGACAGGCAGAGATCTTACAGTCCGCCTGAATGAGCATCGAAATGCCTCTAATAGAGATGATGTAAGGTATGCCTGTGTCCTCCACAAAGACTCCACAGGGCATTTGATGAACTGGAATGAGGCATAACTCGTTCTCACCGAACCAGACCTCAGACGCCGACGGTGCCTAGAAGCCTCACTAATCGCCATCACCGACACTATAGAACGTAACACTGTAAACTACAAAATTTCAAAAACAATGGCATACATGATACTTAAGCACCACCAACCCAACAACACAGGAGTCACATGATTTCATCGTCTACCCGTCATCTCAACATGACATTCTTCAGGTCACCGTGCGTCACTCACACCTCACTCTCCACCTATATATATATGTAATGTCTTTCTACCTCTGTATGTTAGAAGTGATCAAGGTCTCAGGACCAAAACGTTTTCTAATAAATATGTCATAGTATTTGCTTACATGTCTTTTTAAACCAAGTGTCATGTTAAATAAGAACATAAGAACTTAAGAAAGTAGGAACACTGCAACAGGCCTGCTGGCCCATACTAGGCAGGTCCTTCACAAATCCAACCCACTAACAGAACAAATGCTACCCAAGCAATAAGCTCAAGTGCAAGCCCAACTCAAATCCAACCCCTCTCACTCATGTATTTATCCAACCTAAATTTGAAACTAACCAAGCCATAGCTTTTAGAACATAAGAAAGGAGGAACACTGCAATAGGCCTGTTGGCCCATACTAGGCCGGTCCTTCACAAATCCAACCCACTAACAGCATAACTGCTATACTCAAGCAATAAGCTTTGATAAACCTATTTACTCATGTGCAAGACCGATTCAAACCAACCCCTCTCACTCATGTATTTATCCAACCTAAATTTGAAACTACCCAATATTTTAGCTTTGATCACCCTACTAGGCAGACCGTTCCACTCATCAACAACCCCTATTCCTAATGTTCATTTATACATTTTATTAGTGCTTTACATTTATTTGGCATTCTTTTCTGCATGTGAATCTATATTTAAGCTAGGGGAGTGACCCCTGAAGTGATCTCGAGTCCTTATGGAGGGGGATTCCCCTCCCAAACAATAACCTCTTCCCTCTCCTCCTCCTCCCTGTCTTCCATTCATCAACAACAGCCTTCAATAGAGGTAACTGTCATGTTGAATGTTCATTCTTTTGTGCATGTAAATCTATCTTTAAGGTAAAAAAAAATTGTTGTTGATACTTCTGGGTTTCAGGAACGGATTAATTGTATTTACATTATTTCTTATGGGGAAAATTGATTCGAAAATCGTAGATTTCGATAACAGTAGCACCTCCAGGAACGGATTAATTACGAAAAACGAGGGACCACTGTATATACATCTTCTGAGCCAATGTTTTTGACATATTAATATGTGTAAATTCTAGCAGCTTCAAATCAAGTGGGAGAAAGATGGTAGGCATACATGTGAAAGAATGGGTCTGCGTGATGGGTGTGCGCGGTATGAAAAAATTGGGAACTCAGTGGTGCAGTGTGGGAACGCCATTTTAGTAGTCCTTGTTCATGATGCCTCGTGGTAAGAAGTACTCCTCGCCAAACAGGAGGCCTTCTGTTCCCAAGGGATAGCTCTAACATTGATGGAAGTGCCAGTAAAGTGAATTTCATGGTTTTCAGGAGAGTGTGACCGAAAGCAGTTCCCAAGATAACATAATTAGTGATGAAAACCCAGATGACTCACAACCTTCCACCTCTAGTGCTGGGCCATCTCATTCACATTCACCTGTACCAGGACAAAAGAGGAAACTATTTCCCTGTGTACAGGACTCGGATGTGAGCAGTGAAAGTGATAATGATAGTGATTTCCAAGCTACCGAAAGCAGTTGAGTTGCAACAGCGAGGGGGAATACTCTCCAGTGAAGCGGCAGTATGTACGATGCAGTATGGGTTCTGGTAGTGTGCCATATGCCTTCCAATGAAAAGGAGTAAATCTCAGAGTACATCCCATGGCCCTACACCGTGAACTGATAGTGAAGATGACGATGATATTATTACAATGGGGATGCATAATGTGCGTGGGGTAGCAGGTGGTGGTGGTAGTGGTGGTAGTGGTGGTGTTGCCAGTGGCACTGGCAGCGGGCCACACTGCTACCCACGCTGCTAACTCAGCACAGCCACAACCAGCCTCAACCACCCCCACACCCACAACCTACACAACCACAACCACCTGTTAATATCCGGTACCCACCAGCAGACCGCATCTGGGATTGCCAGCAAGGTGCCAATTTTGTTCCCAAACCCCATGACTTTGATGAAACACAAAGTGGAATATGGTCATCGTGTACACTTGAAAACAATGCCACTGAACTGGAATGCTTTCAGTTATTCTTCAATGAACCCCTGATGGAAATTACTGTCAGGGAAAGCAACACATACTACGAGTACGCCATGGCAAACATAATTCTTTCACCAAGGTCATGGCTACACCAGTGGAAGGACACAGCTGTGGCAGAGATGTACCTGTTCTTTGCCATAATAATGCAATAATGCTTATGGCACATGTGTAAAAGCACACTGTCACCACATACTGGATGACAGACCGCCTGATTTCAACCCCATCTTTCAGTGACATTATACCAGTGAAATGATTTGTGCTACTGTTACGTATGCTACACTTCTCAGACAAAACAAGGCCTGGCAGAAACGACAGGTTATATAAGATCAGGAATATGTTTATGTACCTGAAACAAAAGTGCTGTATGTATTTTTATCCCTTCAGGAAGTTTGTTAGTGATGAGTCTTCGATTTTGTTCAAAGGCAGACTGTTGTTTAAGCAGTATATACCAAGCATGAGAAAACAGTGGTATAAAGTTATCTATATTGTGTGATTGCAAAAGAGGTCTGGTTTTGGATATAATTGTGTACACTGGCAGTAATACATTGCGAGATACCAGGAAGTTATTGGGTATCTCTAGTGATATGGTTAGAACAATGATGGAACCACATCTTGTTTTTTTTTTTTTTTCAACAAGTCGGGCGTCTCCCACCGAGGCAGGGTGGCCCAAAAAAGAAAGAAAATCCCCAAAAAAGAAAATACTTTCATCATTATTCAACACTTTCACCACACTCACACATTATCACTGTTTTTGCAGAGGCACCCAGAATACAACAGTTTAGAAGCATATACGTATAAAGATACACAACATATCCCTCCAAACTGCCAATATCCCAAATCCCTCCTTTAAAGTGCAGGCATTGTACTTCCCATTTCCAGGACTCAAGTCCGACTATATGAAAATAACCGGTTTCCCTGAATCCCTTCACTAAATATTACCCTGCTCACACTCCAACAGATCGTCAGGTCCCAAGTACCATTCGTCTCCATTCACTCCTATCTAATACACTCACGCATGCTTGCGGGAAGTCCAAGCCCCTCGCCCACAAAACCTCCTTTACCCCCTCTCTCCAACCCTTTCGAGGATGACCCCTACCCTGCCTTCCTTCCCCTATAGATTTATATGCTTTCCATGTCATTCTACTTTGATCCATTCTCTCTAAATGACCAAACCACCTCAATAACCCCTCTTCTGCCCTCTGACTAATACTTTTATTAACTCCACACCTTTTCCTAATTTCCACACTCCGAATTTTCTGCATAATATTTACACCACACATTGCCCTTAGACAGGACATCTCCACTGCCTCCAACCATCTCCTTGCTGCTGCATTTACCACCCAAGCTTCACATCCATATAAGGAGTGTTGGTACTACTATACTTTCATACATTCCCTTCTTTGCCTCCATAGATAATGCTTTTTGACTCCACATATACCTCAACGCACCACTCACCTTTTTTCCCTCATCAATTCTATGATTTACCTCATCCTTCATAAATTCTATCCGCCGACACGTCAACTCCCAAGTATCTGAAAACATTCACTTCTTCCATACTCCTTCTCTCCAATTTGATATCCAATTTTTCTTTATCTAAATCGTTTGATACCCTCATCACCTTACTCTTTTCTATGTTCACTTTCAACTTTCTACCTTTACACACATTCCCAAACTCATCCACTAACCTTTGCAATTTTTCTTTAGAATCTACCATAAGCACAGTATCATCAGCAAAAAGTAACTGTGTCAATTCCCATTTTGAATTTGATTCCCCCAAATTTAATCCCACCCCTCTCCCGAACACCCTAGCATTTACTTCCTTTACAACCCCATCTATAAATATACAGTGGACCCCCGGTTAACGATTTTAATCCGTGCAAGAGGGGTAATTGTTATGCGAAATAATCGTTATGTGAATGAATTTTCCCCATAAGAAATAATGGAAATAAAATTAATCCGTGCAAGACACCCAAAAGTATGAAAAAAAAATTTTTTTACCACATGAAATATTAATTTTAATACACACAAACTGAAAAAGGCATGCACACTTACATGACACTTACTTTTATTGAAGATCTGGTGATGATTGATGGGATGGGAGGAGGGGAGAGCATTATCTTCTTACTGTTTAGAAGGGGAATCCCCTTCCATTACGACTTGAGGTAGCAAGTCCTTTTCCGGGGTTACTTCCCTTCTTCTTTTAATGCCACTAGGACCAGCTTGAGAGTCACTGGACCTCTGTCGCACAACAAATCTGTCCATAGAGCTCTGTACCTCCCGTTCCTTTACGATTTGTCTAAAATGGGCCACAACATTGTCATTGAAATAGTCACCAGCACGGCTTGCAACAGCTGTGTCAGGGTGATTTTCATCCATAAAGGTTTGCAGTTCAACCCACTGTGCACACATTTCCTTAATCTTTGAAGTAGGCACAATGGATTCCACAACTGGCATAGGCTTCTCAGGGTTAGCCCCAAACCCTTCAAAATCTTTCTTAATTTCCATACTAATTCTCACCCTTTTTACCACAGGATTGGCACTAGAAGCTTTCTTGGGGCCCATGGTCACTTATTTTCCAGAAACAGCACCGAAAACACTGTAATAATACGAAATATTCCGAGTGTATGCTTGGATGTTACCGCGGAGGCTGGCTGGTAAACAATGGGACGGGCGGCACATGTGAGGCTGGCTGAGGGCACATTGGACGCGTCTCGGACGAAAATCGGTGAGCGGGTTTTTAATCGGTATGCGCGGCAAAAATTTTGCGATAAAAGTAAGCGGTATGCGGAAAAATCGCTATGTGATGCCATCGTTATGCGGGGGTCCACTGTATTAAACAATCATGGTGACATTACACATCCCTGTCTAAGACCTACTTTTACCGGGAAGTAGTCTCCCTCTCTTCTACACACCCTAACCTGAGCCTCACTATCCTCATAAAAACTCTTTACAGCATTTAGTAACTTGCCACCTATTCCATATACTTGCAACATCTGCCACATTGTTCCTCTATCCACTCTATCACATTCCTTTTCTAAATCCATTAATGCAATAAAAACTTCCCTACCTTTATCTAAATACTGTTCTCATATATGCTTGAATATAAACACTTGATCTACACATCCCGTACCCACTCTGAAACCTCCTTGCTCGTCCGAAATCCTACATTCTGTCTTACCTCTAATTCTTTCAATTATAACCCTACCATACACTTTTCCTGGTATACTCAGTAAACTTATTCCTCTATAATTTTTACAATCTCTTTTGTCCCCTTTCCCTTTATATAAAGGGACCATACATGCTCTCCACCAACCTCTAGGTACCTTCCCCTCTTTCATACATTTATTAAACAAAAGTACCAACCACTCCAACACTATATCCCCCCCTGCTTTTAACATTTCTGTCATGATCCCATCAGTTCCAGCTGCTTTACCCCCTTTCATTCTACATAATGCCTCATGTAAGGGGCATATATTATACACCTACCATTCGACTTATGACCTGCTTGACATACGACCACTCGATTTAGGACCGTGTTTTGTATGCCAAATTTCTGGGAAATAAACAAATATTTGTGTTGTACACAGTGTTTATCCTAAACCTTACAGTATAAAATACAGTACTGACAGCATAAAAAGTAAAGTAAAAAATGAAATACCACAATAAAACAATAAAATGAAGTCATTACAAAAATGTGATGTTGATATTCAGTAGTAAAGTTCGACTTACATCCATTTCGACTTACGACTGGTTGGTCGGAACCGAACTTGGTCGTAAGTCGGATGGTACCTGTATACTGACAACTGGTACACAAGCCCCTTACTCAGTGATTTCTTGTGAGTGAACATGACAGACGTGTGTGGCACAGTGCGTGGAAATCGCAAATACCTTACCACCCTTTATGTACAAAAAAGCGTCACAAGTGCTATCAACAATCATTGCAACACTCTTTAACAAATCCATCGAAACCTCTACCTTCCCTACAGTTCTCAAAATAGCAAGGGGCAACCGGATTCACAAAGGAGGAGACCAAACAGACTTGAATAACTATAGGCCAATATCCAACTTACACCCTCTCTCTAAAATCTTTGAAAAATTAATTCATCAGCGAATCTATTCCTACCTCATCTCCCATAACATACTCAACCCCTGTCAATTTGGGTTCAGGCCTAATAAAAATACTAATGATGCTATTATACACATGCTAGAACATATATACACTGCAACAGAGAAAAAAGAAGCCCCACTGGGGATCTTCATTGACTTACATAAAGCTTTTGATACAGTTGACAATGACTTCCTCCATACTGGAGTTCTGCAGGGAAGTGTCCTTGGTCCCCTGCTCTTCCTCATATACATCAATGATCTTCCAAACGTATCCCAACACCTGAAACCCATTCTCTTTGCTGACGACACGACTTATGTCATCTCTCACCCTAATCTTGCCACCCTCAACACCATTGTTAACGAGGAGCTGATCAAAATATCGACTTGGATGACAGCCAATAAACTTACGCTTAACACTGACAAAACCTACTATATTATGTTTGGTAGCAGAGCAGGAGATGCACAAATTAACATTAAGATCGACAACACTCTAATTACCAGACATAATGAGGGCAAATTCCTAGGCCTATACCTTGACAACAACCAGAATTTCAGCACCCATATCCAACACATAACCAAAAAAGTATCCAAAACAGTTGGGATCCTCTCCAAGATACGATACTACGTGCCGCAAAATGCCCTTCTCACACTATACCACTCACTTATTTATCCATACCTCACCTATGCTATTTGTGCTTGGGGATCAACTGCGGCAACACACCTAAAGCCAATAATAACCCAACAAAAAGCTGCAGTAAGAATAATCACTAAATCCCATCCCTGGCAACACCCCCCCCCCCCCACTCTTCATAGATCTAAACTTACTCCCTGTTCAGTACATCCACACTTACTACTGTGCAATCTACATCTACAGGACCTTAAACTCCAATATCAACCTTGACCTAAAACGCTTTCTTGATAGTTGTGACAGAACCCACAGGCATAACACCAGACACAAACATCTCTACGACATTCCCCATGTCCGACTAAACCTTTACAAAAATTCAATGTATGTCAAAGGCCCTAAAATCTGGAACACCCTACCTGAGAACTCTGGAACTGCAGACACATTCATCACCTTCAAAACTACCATTAGAAAACATCTTATCTCCCTGATAAACCCCATCAACTAACTACACGAATACCACCTGGTGGTTCACACTTACACTCACTCACCCATTTGACCATAAACAGAAATATTAATCTCAATCTTAAAATAATGAATCCTATGATACTCCAATACTGAAACTATGTACTGTGCCAAAACAAAAGCATTCACATTGCTAAACTCACAAACTAGTATTTAGTCACTTAGCCATAATACCAACTTACCTCATAATTTGTAATATTTTAAAATAAAGAATTAAACTAAGTCTGCCCGAAATGCCTAGCCATGCTAGGCGTTCTAGTGGTACACTCTGTAATCATTATTTAACTACATGTAAACCACACAACAACCAAATTCTGTAAATTCAACATTGTAATCTTTATAGAGAATAAACTTTGAATTTGACTTTGAATATAAAATTGTCACACTATGGTATAAGAGGGCACTCCCTCAACTACCTAAAGTCATATCTCAGCAACAGAAGCCAATATGTGTACATAAATGGGGCAAACTCTTCTGCACAGCCAATTACAGTTGGTGTCCCACAGGGAAGTGTCCTTGGCCCTCTTCACTTCCTCATACACATAAATGACCTACCAAATGCATCGCAACTACTCAAACCCACACTATTTGCAGATGACACTACATACGTCTTCTCTCACCCGAGCGCAGTCATGCTAGCCAATACTGTAAATACTGAATTACAGAAAATATCTACCTGGATGAGGACTAACAAACTTACTCTAAACATTGACAAAACCTACTTCATTCAGTTTGGTAACAGAGCTACAGATGTCCCTCTTAACATAATGATAAATGCAACACCTATCACAAAACTCACAGAGGGAAAATTCTTAGGAATCCGCCTTGATAAAAAACTCAAATTTCAAACACATATACAGCAAATTTCCAAGAAAATTTCCAAGACTGTAGGCATACTATCAAAGATACAGTACTATGTTCCACAGTCAGCCCTCCTGGCCCTATATCACTCACTTATTTACCCCTATCTCACCTATGGAATTTGTGCATGGGGCTCAACAACAATAAACCATCTCAGACCACTAATTACCCAACAAAAGGCTGCAGTCAGAATGATAACAAATTCCCACTACAGGCAGCACATTCCACCAATATTCAAAACCCTAAACCTACTCACCATACAAAACATCCATACTTATTACTGCACCTATTACATACATAGAACACTTAACTCGAATATAAACCCTCCCCTCAAACGTCTCCTTACCAACCTCAACAGAACACATGACCATAACACAAGGCACAGATCACTCTTTGATGTTCCTCATGTCCATCTCACACTATGCAAAAACTCAATGCACATAAAAGGCCCTAAAATCTGGAATTCATTACCTGTAAATATAAATGAAACACTGTCTGTTTATAAATTCAAGTCTCTTCTTAAAAATCACTTACTCACCCACAACCAAATAAATACTGAATAATTGTATCTTAAAAATTGTATCTCATAAATGTTTCTCATAATTGTATCTCAATTACCCAATCAAACTTTGTTATTTTTTAATTACATTACCTAACAGAATACTCCATTCTACTGAATGCACAGCAATACAGTAAATGACCATATGACCTGTCTTTGTAATACTCATTTGTGCTTAATTGTTATCTGTTTACAATAATGTTTTACCTCTGAATATATCACTGCTTAGTTAATCTTAAGTTAATTTTAAGCCTGCCCATAATGCTCTGCATACAAGGGGCTTTGGCATGTTGCACTTAACTGTATTCATTTGTACTACTCTGTATCATGTTCAAATTAATAAATAAATAAATAAATAAATATATAAATAAATAAGCATAAGCCTAGGTTTGATGCAGGCACTCACAGAGGTGAGGTGAAGGTGTTTGCTGCCAATGACATCATGGCATTTCAGTGGGATGACAAATGTGATGTCACAATGTTGATATCAGTTCACTGACATGAAATGGCAGACACTGGCAGGCAGAATAGAGAGACCAATGAACCCATTCTAAAACCTGCAGCTGTGATGGACTGCAGCCTCAGTATGTGCTTAGTGGACAAACGTGACATGCAGACTGGGTTTGCTGATTGTGTTTGCAAGAGTTATAAGTGGTACATAAAACTCTTTCCATCTTTGTGATATTTCCATGCTGAATGCTTAAAATACGTACAAGTCAAAGACCAACAACCAACCCAAATATGGTGAACTTTGTTTGTCAGTCGTCAGACAAATAATATTCAAGTACCAAGGAACAACACCTGCAACAGACCAGCACCCATGAAATTATCAACACATACCCTCTCGTCTGAGGTCTGGTGATCACTACCCCATACAACTGCCTCCTACTAGTTTCAAGAAAACTGCTCAGAAGAGGTGTTATGTCTATGCACATACCCACAAAAACGAAGAGAGGAGTGTAAAATACCACTGTGCATATACCCATGTTTCAAAGAATTTCACAAGCTGCAGCAGTTCTAGGAAAGTGTCCAGTGACTGTACATTTGTATATATATATATTATAGAACAATAGTAATAAAAAAAATTTTGTATTGTTTATGTAAACAAGTTTTGTAAACAATAAATTGATAATACTGTTTGTGCACTTATTGTGTTGCATACTGTTATGAAGCTATAGGACCCAACATGTATTTATAAGTAACAGTTACTCTGGAATACCTAATTATATTGAATTGATGGGGACTTTGCTCTAAATGTCATAAGGGCTGATCACTCTTATGACTGAGACGCAGCTGGGTCAAGCCTTTTTCTCAATATAATAGGTTATACTATAGACACACAAACACACAATTTAAATAAGTAGTTTATAAAGTTGTATTTTTTTTGTAAAAGTAAAATTAAGGTGTGGTAGAATTGTGGTAACTGGAGAATTGTGCTTGGCAACAGTCTTTTGTTTTGGTGGGAGGAGCTTAGCTAGGCTCCTCCCTCTCCCCCCTCTCTCTCTCTCCCTCTCTCTCTCTCTCACTCTCTCTGGCTGGCCTTCAACCTGGAAGGATCTCTGGGTCCTTCTTCTATCTTCTTTTGGGGCATTATGTGTGCTCCAGGGGTGAGTTTTTATTTTATTTATTTATTTATTTATTAACAATTTGAGCATACATACAGAGGTACAAAAAAATACAGATAAGAGCAGCATGCCAAAGCCACTTATACTATGCATAGCATTACGGGCTGGCTTAAAATTAACTTTTTTATAACTTAAGTTGTGGCCACCATACCCAGGGTGACTAAAGTGTCAAAACACTGGTTAGCCCAGAATTATGTCAAGAAGAGAGAAGGACAAAAGTTGTTGGAAAACACCATGTGGAGACCAGCTATGGAGTGTGCAGATCTTTGTTTTGAAAATGTGAGGCTGTAATTGTATATTCTGTACATATCTATTGAGAATACAGTTACATTTTTATAGTAGTAGTTTACATAACCTGTGAAGGGGGCTGGTGAAAGGATATCAGACACTCAAGATGATCAGCCATGATGTAAGTATTACCCCTAGACAGATAAGGCCATTAAGTAAAAAGCTACTCCACACTAGAACATGTAGTGAGAGCCTTACTATCAAAGTAATAAGGGACAAACCAACATAACATGGGAGCTTGACCGGGAGAGTTATCTGACTGCTAAAATAACTCAAAATATTCTTTAAACTATATGTGCTGGTATGGGGTAATAACAGTTGCATGTTTCTGGTAGGAGAAGATTTACCAAGGTGGTGTCAGTGGAAGTGTTGTTTTCATAAGAACATAAGAACATAAGAAAGGAGGAACACTGCAGCAGGCCTGTTGGCCCATACTAGGCAGGTCCTTTGCAATTCATCCCACTAACAAGCATTTGACCAACCCAATTTTCAATGCTACCCAAGAAATAAGCTCTGATGTGCAAGTCCCACTCAAATCCAACCCCTCCCACTCATGTACTTATCCAACCTAAATTTGAAACTACCCAAAGTCCCAGCCTCAATAACCCAACTAGGTAGACTGTTCCACTCATCAACTACCCTATTTCCAAACCAATACTTTCCTATGTCCTTTCTAAATCTAAACTTATCCAACTTAAATCCATTACTGCGGGTTCTCTCTTGGAGAGATATCCTCAAGACCTTGTTAATATCCTCTTTATTAATACCTAACTTCCACTTATACACTTCGATCAGGTCTCCCCTCATTCTTCGTCTAACAAGTGAATGTAACTTAAGAGTCTTCAATCTTTCTTCATAAGGAAGATTTCTAATGCTATGTATTAATTTAGTCATCGTACGCTGAATGTTTTCTAACGAATTTATGTCCATTCTGCAATATGGAGACCAGAACTGAGCTGCATAATCTAGGTGAGGCCTTACTAATGATGTATAAAGCTGCAGTATGACCTCTGGACTTCTGTTGCTTACACTTCTTGATATAAATCCCAGTAATCTATTTGCCTTATTACGTACGCTTATGTGTGTGATGAATGGTTTGAAAAACCGACAAGTTGAAGATTGAGACACTTATGCAGCATATGGGAATCTTTATTCAGGAAACGTTTCGCCACACAGTGGCTTCATCAGTCCAATACAAAGAGGAAGGCGTAAGGAGAGGAGGAGAATGAGGTAATCAGTCCCTCAACCTGGAGTCGATGTGTTCAGTCCATCAATCTTGTAGAATGTACAGCATAGGGCCGCAGATGTGGCTTATATACTGTAGTGAGGTGACGTGAAGCAGATGGAGGCGGGGTCATAGTGGTACCATCCACTAGTCGAAGTAGGTCTTCGTCCAAAGGTTGAACAAGTGTTGAAGAATTCTTTGTAACAAGACCCCATGATGCTGCCGTGTCTGACAGTTGTGATGAATGGTTTGAAAAACCGACAAGTTGAAGATTGAGACACTTATGCAGCATATGGGAATCTTTATTCAGGAAACGTTTCCTGAATAAAGATTCCCATATGCTGCATAAGTGTCTCAATCTTCAACTTGTCGGTTTTTCAAACCATTCATCACAACTGTCAGACACGGCAGCATCATGGGGTCTTGTTACAAAGGATTCTTCAACACTTGTTCAACCTTTGGACGAAGACCTACTTCGACTAGTGGATGGTACCACTATGACCCCGCCTCCATCTGCTTCACGTCACCTCACTACAGTATATAAGCCACATCTGCGGCCCTATGCTGTACATTCTACAAGATTGATGGACTGAACACATCGACTCCAGGTTGAGGGACTGATTACCTCATTCTCCTCCTCTCCTTACGCCTTCCTCTTTGTATTGGACTGATGAAGCCACTGTGTGGCAAAACGTTTCCTGAATAAAGATTCCCATATGCTGCATAAGTGTCTCAATCTTCTACGTACGCTTAGGCATTGCTGTCTTGGTTTAAGGTTGCTGCTTACCATAACCCCCAAGTCCTTTTCGCAATCTGTATGGCTAAGTTCTACATTATTTAACTTATAAGTGCTAGGGTTATGGACACTCCCGAGCTTCAGAACCTTGCATTTATCTACATTGAACTGCATCTGCCACTTTTCTGACCAAGAGTAGAGTTTGTCTAAATCCTCCTGAAGTTCACTAACATCTACGTTTGAATCAATTATCCTACCTATCTTCGTGTCATCGGCGAATTTGCTCATATCACTAGTAATTCCTTCATCAAGATCATTGATATATATTATAAACAACAACGGGCCCAAGACTGATCCCTGTGGAACGCCACTTGTTACTGATCCCCACTCGGATTTAACCCCATTTATGGACACTCTTTGCTTCCTGTCTGTGAGCCATGATTCGATCCACGAGAGCACCCTTCCCCCAATGCCATGAGCTGCTACTTTCTTCAACAGTCTTTGGTGCGGAACTCTATCAAATGCCTTACTAAAATCTAAGTAAATAATATCAAATTCTTTATCGTGGTCAACAGCCTCAAAAGCTTTACTGAAGAAAGTTAACCCTTTCAGGGTCCGTCCCGTAGATCTACGGCTGGTCGGTGAGTGTCCAAACCGTAGATCTATGCCAAAATTCTAGCGCCGTCAAATTTAGCGCGAAAGCGCTCATAGGCCTACATATGAGAGAATGGGTCTGCGCCGTGGGTGTGCGCCATAAACAAAAAATCTAGGCGCCTGCATAGCATTGTGGGAACGCCGGCTCATTCACCCTTGTTCACCATGTCTCGTCGCAAGTCAGCTCTCACTCCCCGGAAAATTGGGACTCTCCTCTTCCTGTCTGATAGTTCTGACACTGATGGAAGTGAAAATGAAGACGAATTCTACGGCTTTGATAAGTTAGTGACCGAAAATAATGACCAGGATATCGATAATAGTGCAGAAAACCCCGACGATCCTCGACCTTCTACCTCTGGTGTGGGCACTCGTGACTCACGGTCGGGTGTTCCTAAACGTAAGAGAAAACTAATATTTTCCCGTGGCCTGGCCTCTGACTTCAGTAATGACGATGATTCTGACGTGGATTGTGATTTTATTGCGCTCGACGATCATTCGAGTAGTGATAGTGAGGAAACATATTCACCAGTGAAGCGTCGGTATGTTCGCCGCCGCATGCGCTCGGGTAGTGTACCCTATGCTGTGCCCAGGGGACGGAGTACATCCCGTAGTACATCCCGGAGTACATCCCGTGGCCCTACACCCGTTTTAGGTAGTGATAGTGAGGATGATGTGGCTACACTTGGCATGGATGGGCCACAGACATCAGTGGATGGTGTTAGTGGGGCTGGTGGTGGTAGTGGCACCGCCATGCGTGACTCGCTGTGCCACGCGGGAACCCACGCTGCTGACTCATCAGTTCAAGGACAAAGCGGAGCGTCACCCACCAGCCCGCCACAACCACCCATACAACCAGCCTATGATGTCCAGTATCCACCAGCAAACCGTATCTGGGATTGGCAGCAAAATCCCAATTTTGTTCCCAGCCCTCACCACTTTGATGACTCGCAAAGTGGAATTCTACCTACCTGTCCCCTTGGAACCACGGCCAATGAACTGGAACTCTTTGAATTATTCTTTGACCAGCCATTGATGGAAACTATTGTCAGGGAAAGTAATAAGTATTTTCAGTACACCTTATCACCACAGTCAAGACTACACAGGTGGAAAGAGACGACTGTTGCAGAAATGTATTTGCTTTTTGCAACAATAATGCTTATGCCTCACGTCTATAAGCATAATATAAAAGCATACTGGTCCACAGATCGGCTAATTTGTACCCCATCCTTCAGTGAAATAATACCAGTGAACAGGTTTATCTTACTGTTACGTATGTTGCACTTCTCTGACAAAACCAGGCCTGCCAGAAGTGACAGGTTATACAAGATTAGAAATGTTTTCATGTATCTCAAACAAAAGTTCAGGATATACTTTTATCCATTCAAGAATCTTGTAATTGACGAGTCTTTGATTTTGTTCAAAGGTAGACTGTCATTCAAGCAGTATATACCGAGCAAGAGGAACCGCTTTGGTATAAAATTGTTTGTACTCTGTGATTGTGACAGTGGCCTGGTGTTGGATATTGTTGTATACACGGGTAGTAAAACATTGAAAGATACCAAGATGTTATTGGGTATATCAGGTGACGTAGTGAGAAACATGATGGCACCTTATCTTGGTAAGGGCCATACATTATATACCGATAACTGGTACACAAGCCCATTACTCAGTGATTTCATGCGAGTGAACAAGACAGATGTGTGTGGCACAGTGCGTTCTAATCGTAAACATATGCCCAGGCTCAACGCAGGTGTTCGTGGTGATGACGTGCAGGTGTTTACTGCCAATGACATCATGGCATTACGGTGGCATGACAAACGAGATGTCACATTGTTGACAACCATTCACCGTAATGAAATGCAAGACAGTGGCAAAGTTGATCGAGTGACTAATGAACGTATTCGAAAACCAGTGACAGTGATTGATTATACACAAAACATGCGCTTGGTTGACAAGTGTGACATGCAGATTGGTTTTGTTGACTGTGTTCGTAAGAGTTACAAGTGGTACATGAAACTTTTCTTCCATCTCATGGACATTTCAATGCTGAATGCATATAATATGTACCAAATAAAGACTGGTAACAGACCACCGTATGGTGAATTTTGTTTGTCTGTTGTCAGACAACTCATAATGAAGTACCAGGTAACAACACCTGCAATACAACATGGTCCTCGAATTCATCACAATATACCCAAGCGTTTGAGAAGAGGTGATCATTTCATAATACAGCTTCCTTCAACTCAAAAGAAATTTGCTCAGAAGAGATGCATTGTCTGTGCACAAACAAAACGACGGCAACAAAGACACAAAGACACTCGGTTTATGTGTGAGGAATGTAAGGTGCCTCTGTGCATGGTGCCTTGTTTCAAGGAGTTCCACAAGCTCCAGCAGTTCTAAAACCATGTCCAGTGATTGTAAATATGTAAATATATGATAGAACATTAGTATTATACAATATTTGTGCATGTTTATTGTAATAAACAACAGTGGTAAACAATAATATGATAATAACTTTAGTGCGGTTATTGTGTTCAATACAGTGAGTTTATATATATAAATTATATACAGTATTGGTCTCTCAGGCCCCAAATGTTAGTAGGAATAGAAAAAAATTGGAAAAGAAAAGAAAAAACAACTAAAACAACAAAATAATATAATACGCGTATGTGGAATTCGTCGATGTTGCCGCCACCACATCATTTTCTACAAACTTCTTGGCACTGTATCTCGGTAAGTACTGATCAGATTCTAATTTTTTTTGTTTTATTACCTTCACAAAAATATGCTCTTTAATTCTGTAAGAAAAAATAATTTTTTTTTTTTTTCAAAATTTCTTGGACACTGGTGCGTGACTTCAGATTTTGGCCTTGGACCCTGAAAGGGTTAATAAATTAGTTAGACAAGACCGGCCTCTTGTGAATCCATGCTGAGTATCATTAATTAAGCTATGCTTATCGAGATGGCTTCTTATAATCTCAGCTATAATTGACTCTAGTAATTTGCCTACAATTGAGGTCAGGCTTATTGGGCGGTAATTTGACGGTGACGACTTGTCCCCTGTTTTAAAAATAGGAATTACATTAGCCATCTTCCACATATCAGACACTACACCTGTTTGAAGAGATAAATTAAAAATATTAGTTAATGGTTCACAGACTTCCATTTTGCATTCCTTTAGAACCCTTGAAAAAACCTCATCAGGACCCGGTGACTTATTTTGCTTCAGTCGGTCTATCTGCTTCACAACCATTTCACTAGTGACTGTGATGTTACATAATTTATCTTCTTCTGATCCACTATAAAAATTAATTACCGGAATATTATTAGTGTCTTCCTGTGTAAAAACTGAGAGAAAATAATTATTTAAAATCGAGCACATTTCATTCTCTCTGTCAGTAAGATGCCCATAGTTATTTTTAAGGGGACCTATCTTATCTCTGACTTTTGTTCTATAGACCTGGAAAAAACTTTTTGGGTTAGTTTTAGAATCCCTAGCAACTTTAATTTCATAGTCCCTTTTAGCTTTTCTTATCCCCTTTTTAATGTCCTTCTTAATGTCAATATACTGATTCATAAGATGACCCTCGCCTCTTTTGATACGCCTATAAATTCCTTTCTTATGCCCTAGTAGATATTTCAGCCTATTATTCATCCCTTTTGGGTCATTTCTATTTGATCTAATTTCCTTGTAAGGGATAAACGTTCTTTGAGCAGCATGTATTGTGCTCAGAAAACTGTCATATTGATAGCTCTCTTCGTTACCCCAGTCAACAGATGATAAGTGTTCTCTAAGCCCATCGTAATCTGCTAAGCGAAAATCTGGGACTGTTACTGAGTTATCCCTACTATCATACTTCCATTCAATTCTAAATGTAATTGATTTGTGGTCGCTAGCACCCAGTTCCTCTGAAACTTCTAAATTATTTACAAGGGATTCATTGTTTGCCAGAACTAAGTCAAGCAGGTTATTACCCCTTGTAGGTTCTGTCACAAACTGCTTCAAAAAACAATCCTGAACTACTTCTAAGAAGTCGTATGATTCTAAATTCCCAGTTAAGAAATTCCAATCAATATGACTAAAGTTAAAGTCTCCTAGAATTACTACATTATCGTGCCTTGTGGCCCTAACAATTTCCTCCCATAGTAGTCTCCCCTGGTCCCTATCTAAATTTGGGGGACGGTATATTACACCTAAAATTAATTTTTCATGCCCCTCTGAAAATTCTATCCAAACAGACTCTGTATGTGTTACTTCAGACTTAATACCCGTTTTTATGCAACAGTTCAAACGATCTCGGACATACAATGCCACACCACCCCCCTTCCCGATACTTCTATCTACTTGGAACAATTTAAAACCCTGAATGTGACATTCTGCAGGCATGTCCCGACTTTTTGAATTAAACCACGTCTCAGTAATGGCAAATATATCTATGTTACCTGCACTAGCAACTAGTCTCAACTCGTCCATCTTATTCCTAGCACTGCGACTATTTGTGTAATAAACATTTAAAGACCCTCCTCTCTCTTTACCCTTCCTGCTCCTTTCTGTTATTCCACTAAACCTATTACTGTCCTTGTCAATTAGTGCCACTGGCTTTCCAATATCCACCTCATTTTGCCTATTACTAGTTCTCCTAGTACTCATATTACTACCCTGCGACTTCACAGTTTTCCCGCCAAAACCCATACCACTAACTATTCCTAGTTTAAAGACCTAACAGCTCCCTCCACTGTGTTGGCCAGTGCTCCCACCCCACACCTAGATAAGTGAACCCCATCCCTGGCATACATGTCATTTCTGCCATAGAAGAGGTCCCAGTTGTCAATGAATGTTACCACATTTTCCTTACAGTATTTGTCCAGCCAGCAATTGACACCAATTGCTCTGGACAACCATTCATTTCCAACTCCTCTCCTTGGCAAAATGCCACATATGACAGGTTTCCCACCCTTCCTCCTAATTATCTCTATTGCTGACCTATACCTGCTAATCAGGTCCTCACTCCTACGTCTGCCAACATCGTTGCCTCCAGCACTGAGACAGATAATAGGATTGCTCCCATTACCTCTCATGATGTCATCCAGACGGCTAACAATATCCTTCATCCCAGCCCCAGGAAAACACACTCTCTGCCTCCTACTCCTATCCTTCAAGCAGAATGCCCTATCCATGTACCTAATCTGGCTATCCCCAACAACAACAATGTTTTTACCTTCCTTGGCGTCGTCCGTCGTGATGCTCCGAGTAGTCGACTCACATTCGCCAGGTAGCATTACACCACTTGTAGAATTCGTCAAGACGTTCTCGATGGTCTTCGTTGGGGTTTCTAGGGATGTCTTACTCACGTCTGCCAATGCTTCTTTGGTGCTCGTTGTGGCATTCCCAGTAGAACACTCACATTCGTCAGGTAGCACTGAGAATGGGTTGGAAGTTTCCATGGTAGTCTTCTGGTTTCTCGTTGTTTCTGCCTCTCCAACCGTTTTCTTGATCTTCAGCTTGGTTCCGTGTTGCCCGGCCACTGACCAAGCTCCCCTCTTAACCTGGGGACTCACAACAGAAGGATTACTACGAATCCTCTTGTTCTCCTCCGTTAATCGCCGTATCTCCATCTTAGCAACTCTGAGCTCTTCTCTCAGCTGCTGGTAAAGTTGCTCAAGAGAGGGCATCCTGGTTCAGATTCACAGAGAGCACACAAACAGGTCTTCACAGAGCTAAGTACATGTCACCACTGGTTACAGGTTGTTTTTCTCCTAAGGTGGGAGAAAGGTTGAGTAACACATTTTTGTTGTGGTTATGGTAAGTGCTATGTGCATAGTTACATTCAATTTGTGTTTTTTTATGTGCCTGTGGGAAAACTTTGTCCACTGATACTGTAAGAGGGAAGTGTTATGGGGCTATAGGACCCAATATGTATTTATAAGTAACAGTTACTCTGGAATACCTAATTATATTGAATTGATGGGGACTTTGCTCTAAATGTCAGAAGGACTGATCAACCTTTTGACTGAGAGGCAGCTGGGTCAAGCCTATTTTTCTCAATATAATAGGTTATCCTATAGACACACACACAATTTAAATAAGTAGTTTATAAAGTTGTATTTCTTTTTGTAAAAGTAAAATTAAGGTGTGGTAGAATTGTGGTAACTGGAGAATTGTGCTTGGCAACAGTCTTTTGTTTTGGTGGGAGGAGCTTAGCCTCTCTCTCTCTCTCTCTCCCTCTCACTGACTCGCTCTCTCTGTGGCTGACCTTCAACCTGGCAGGATCTCTGGGCCCTTCTCCTATCTTTTGGGGCATCATGTGTGCTCCAGGGGTGAGTTTTTATAATTTAAGTTGTGGCCACCATACCCAGGGTGACTAAAGTGTGTCAAAACACTGGTTAGCCAGAGTTATGTCAAGAGAGAAGGACAAAAGTTAATAAGGTACACCATGTGGGAGAACAGCTATGCAGTGTGTAGATCGTTGTTTTGAAAATGTGAGGCTGTAATTGTATATTCTGTACATATCTATTGAGAATACAGTTATATTTTTATAGTAGTAGTTTACATAACCTGTGAAGAGGGCTGGTGAAAGGGTATCAGAGACACTCAGGATGATCAGCCATGATGTAAGTATTACCCCTAGACAAATAAGACCATTAAGTAAAAGCTACCCCATACTAGAACATGTAGTGAGAACCTTACCATCAAAGTAATAAGGGACAAACCAACGTAACATGGGAGCTTGACCGGGAGAGTTATTTGACTGCTAAAATAACTCAAAACATTCTTTGAACTATATGTGCTGGTATGGGGTAATAACAGTTGCATGTTTCTGGTAGAAGATTTACCAAGGTGGGTCAGTGGAAGTGTTGTTTTCATATATTAGTTTACAGGTTGTTTTTCTCCTAAGGTGGGAGAAAGGTTGAGTAACACATTTTTTGTTGTGGTTATGGTAAGTGCTATGTGCATAGTTTACATTCAATTTGTGTTATTTTATGTGCCTGTGGGAAAACTTTGTCCACTGATACTGTAAGAGGGAAGCAAGTGTTTAAAGATAAAACTATGTCAGAAGATGAGTCTTCAGATTTTTTAGGCTTCAGGGAAGAAGGTAATAATTCATCGGTAAACATGCCTGTTAATAGTGAACATGAGGGATCACCTACTCCAGGTGATATGGAAATGGAGAGAATGAGACTGAAATTAGCTGTACTAGAGGCTGAAATGAAATTAATGAAAGCTAAGGAGGAAGAACGTCAAAGATTAGGAGGTTCTGAACAAGAGCCTGAGCAGTACTTTAACATAACTAAAGCTGCAAATTTTGTCCCTAAGTTTACAGAGAGTGACCCAGATAGATATTTTTCTTTTTTTGAGAAGACTGCTTTGGAGCAAGGATGGCCCAAACAGAAGTGGGCTACCCTAGTTCGCACACAACTTGTGGGTAAAGGATTCCAGAGAGTAGAGACTCTGGAGGGGCAAGATTTTTCTGATTATGATAAGATTAAAGAGGAAGTATTGCTTGCCTACCAAATGATACCTGAGAAATATAGACAGAAGTTCAGGAATCAAAAATTTCAGGATGGGCAGACCATAACTGAGTTTGGGAATGAGAAACTGTTCCTTTTTAAGAAATGGGTTTGTTCTAAAGGAGTTAATAAAGACTATAACAAATTAGTAGATCTGATGGTTCATGAGGAATTGTACAATACAATCCCTGTTGACCTCAGAGAGTATCTGGAGGACAAAAACCCAGATAATCTTTCAGAAGCACTGGATCTAGGTGACAGATTCTTGGCTCGCAGGGAATTGGTAAGTAAAAACAGTCATGCTGCTTCTGAAAATTTACCCACTCATTCTAAACCTTATTCCAAGTCCTATGGTCATAAAGGTAAGTGGGACAAGAATTTTCAGGGACAAATGAAGGCTGAGGTGCCCTCTAAAATAGAAGGAAAAGGTAAGTCAGCTGGAGTTCAAAGTTTACCTAGACAATCAGATAATTTTTCAGGTCCTCGAGTAAACAGTACCAGTCCTACACCAAATGGTAAAAATACCTTTAAGAGTTATGCCTGTTACTACTGTAACAAAACTGGACACACACAAAAGTTTTGCTGGTCAAGGCGGCGAGATCAGGAAAGGGAGGAACCACCCCAGAGGACTCTAACTGCAGAGATACATCCAGTTGCCTGCATTAGGTCTTCAAGGCAAGGTGAGGAGGAACCTTTGGATCTAGACCCCAGGATGTGTATATTTTCTAGTAGGTCCACAGTTGGTTTGCAAAAGAATGTAGGCAGAGTTGAGAACATATTGTCCTTGAGAGATAGATGTAGCACCTACTCTTTGCTATGTGCTGGAGTGCTACCAGTGTCTAAGGATACCTATACTGGGGTAGATATATTGTTGAAGGGTATTACGGGTTCAACCATAAGGACACCGGTACACAAATTATGGGTAGAATCTACATACCAAGTTGGCTATCTCCCTGTAGGTATCTCAGATGAAATTCCCTTCGAAGGGGTCGACCTCTTATTAGGGAATAATGTTATGGGCCTGTTAGACAGTGAGGAACAACTAGTTTGGGGGAAACCAAGTCCCAAATGTTGGGAGGAAATGGCTAGGAAAACCCTGCCAGACCTTCTCCCTGATGGTTCCACCATGAAAAGTATGGCTCATGATCATGCTACCAACAGTCTTCATGATATTTCTCATGAGGATGGTGAGGGCTTAAGTTTGGTAACTCTGCTTTCTGATGTTGAACTGCAGTCAACTGAAGAAAAGGACGTTCCAGCCAGAGCTGAGCATGATTGGAGAATGGATCAGTTAAATAGTGTGAGAGAGGCTGCACCTGCTAGGGTGCAATTAATTTCTGTGCAGGAAAATGTCGCTGTTGCTGAGGAAGAGATTTTACAGTTAAATAAGTGTTTTCATTTCAGGGAGGAAACTCTTATAAAGAATTCACCTCTGTTTGCAGTATCGATGGAAGGAGAACAAGGGCTTTGTCCCCAGGTGATGTCCAAGGTTTCCAGGCATTTCTTCTGGTCTCAGCTGTGGGAGACTGTCAGAGAGCATATTGAGACCTATCATGCCTTTCAAATTATAGGGAAACCTAGTCGAAGTATTAAACCTGTTCCCCTTCAGCCGATTTCAGCACCAGGTGAACCCTTCAGCAAGCTGCTAGTGGATGTCGTTGGCCCACTCCCAAGGACCAGAATGGGAAATAATTATTTACTAACAATAATTTGCTCCACTACCAGGTACCTGGAAGCAGTCCCTCTGCATAAGATAACTGCTCATGTAGTCTTAAGGGTTTTGATGAAGTTCTTTTTTCATGTTGGTTTTCTTCAAGCAGCACAAACAGATCAAGGGTCTAACTTTACCTCAAAGTCTTTTAGAAATGTTTTGAAGGGACTAAAAGTAGAGCCTCAGTGTTCAACTGTGTATCACTCTCCATCTCAAGGGGAAATAGAGAAATTACATCAAACCCTCAAGACAATGATGCAAGCCTATGGTATAGACAATACTAACAACTGGGATGAGAGGATCCCTTTCTTTGTATTTGCTGAGTGGGGAAGCACTCTGGAATCTCTGAGCTATTGGCTTGGGGAGGATGGTGATGCTCCCCCCTCGGAGCTTTTTCTCAGTTTCAGATACTGTTTGGATCGTATGAGGTGGATGGTACCAGTGAACGTGCTCATCAACCAGACCAGGATGATGATGTGGGACCATAATGTGGACCATGATACTCTGGAGGCTGGAGAGGAAGTGCTGATACTGGAGCCAATTCATGTGAAAATCTGTATGGCAAGTTGCTGTGAGCTGAACATGTTGTGGGGGAAGTTCCCAGGGGTTAGATATAGAACCCACACCCCTGAGCAGAAAAAGAATGAGTATAATGTACACAGCAACCGGTCAAAGGGTTTGAAGTTGTGTCAAAAATTCAGAGAGACCAATGTTTTAATGGAATGTAAAGGGCTGCAAAACAATAATCTGTATGAAATACCAAAAGCGTATTTAAGAAATAACATGTGTGTAAAAGATTTTGGGAAATGCATGCTTGGTTTTAATGAGAAAAATGTTGGAGAGTTGGCTCAGCCACCTTGGAACTTTATAAAAGTTTGGGATGTCAGTAATGGGGAAAAATTGAAACTCCATGAGGAAATTGTTAAGGAAACTGAGCCAATTCAACAATTTTTGTGTGGGAAAAATCTGTATGAAAAATTGGAGATGGAGGAAGAAGTGAAATTCTTCCAACACCAGTTTGTAGTGCTTAGTGAGAGTCAGTGGGCATTCCCATGCTTCATGGTTCCCAAATTAGATGGCACCCTGGGCATAAACACTGACTACCACAGAGTACGTTTAACAACTAAGGTTTACAGAATTAGAAAGATTGATACTTATGCACTAAAAGATGCAAACATTTTAAATAAGTTAAAACATGGAAGATGTGATTTCCATGGCCTGTGTTCCAGTACCATTTTAATGTGTGTAATGCAAATTGTGTTCATTGTGTGTTTAAAATTTGTGTGTGAGATGGAACATGATGGTGTTTGTGTAAACTTGATGTATCCAACCTGGGTGCAAAGAGATGTCTTTGGTGTTTGTTGTTGCACTGCGAGAGGTTGCAGAACTGTTACTATCAACGAGCAACCTTCTAAATTTAAATGTCAACATTTTACCACAGGAAAGAAAATTTTCATTTTGGGGCTGGCTATTCAGCATTTGTACATGTCTCAGGATCTCTTCATCCTGTTCCTGTGTATGGTGACTAAAATCAGACTCTTAAAATAGGCTTTGTTCCTACAGCCTTTTAATTTGGAAGTCAAATATATAAAAGGCTCAGAGAATGTGGTTGCTGATGCTCTCTCTAGATGTTTCATGTAGATGCATGGTGCGTACTTTGTACATAGTGTTTGTCTTGTGCTGACCTTGTTGTTTTTGCAGTGGTGAACTCTCAGCGAGCCTGAGTACTCTCTACCAGCCATCTGACTGTGAAGGAGTCGAGTCAGAGCCAAAAGTGTGACGAGGGTCAGGGTGTACGTAAATGCGAGTTGAGGCAGTGGTTGACAACCTTCGGTAACATGAGACGTTCAGGAAGGTATGTGATGTTGTGTCTTGGTGTGCTCTATATACAAAACGGCCCGACGGTTTGCCTTTGTGGTCCCCTGGACCCCTCCATATTCTATGTCAGCCTCCTCTTCATAAGTTTGGAGGATCTGTGTGGAGTGGGACCTCGGAAGATGGGCTTAAGTGCCTGACCATGTTAAGGATCGTGAGTGTTGACTGGAAGTCTCACTGTTTGGTTCGGCCACCAAGTGAGAGACACCTTGACATGTTTTGTGAAGTTTCCTGCCTGGGGTACACCTGACTGCTCTGGGTTTGGCTCTACTCTCGTCTCCTGATCAGGAAGATGCCACCCTGGAGTACCAGTTGCTTGCTGGATTACCGTAGCAGAGGCACAGGCCTGTTGGTGCGGGCTTTCACAGTGGGCATAGTGTGCAAAATTTTTGCATTGTAATGTGTATTGTTTAAAAGTCACTAAAATTGTAAATAGTTACACCGTTGAGTATATGGGTATGATTAAAATGCTTTTCTAAAAAATTCTGCAATCTGTTGTAAATAACAGTAAAGTGAAGAGTAGTTATGGTGCTGGGAAATATGTAGCATTTCTAGTAGTCTTGTTACCGCCTTCAGACTTAAGCAATATACTTTTTACTAGCCGTATCCTGAGGGACACGGCTAGCTTTTGTGAGACTTCGTCTGGAGGTGGGGGTGTTATGGGGCTATAGGACCCAACATGTATTTATAAGTAACAGTTACTCTGGAATACCTAATTATATTGAATTGATGGGGACTTTGCTCTAAATGTCAGAAGGACTGATCAACCTTTTGACTGAGAGGCAGCTGGGTCAAGCCTATTTTTCTCAATATAATAGGTTATCCTATAGACACACACACAATTTAAATAAGTAGTTTATAAAGTTGTATTTCTTTTTGTAAAAGTAAAATTAAGGTGTGGTAGAATTGTGGTAACTGGAGAATTGTGCTTGGCAACAGTCTTTTGTTTTGGTGGGAGGAGCTTAGCCTCTCTCTCTCTCTCTCCCTCTCACTGACTCGCTCTCTCTGTGGCTGACCTTCAACCTGGCAGGATCTCTGGGCCCTTCTCCTATCTTTTGGGGCATCATGTGTGCTCCAGGGGTGAGTTTTTATAATTTAAGTTGTGGCCACCATACCCAGGGTGACTAAAGTGTGTCAAAACACTGGTTAGCCAGAGTTATGTCAAGAGAGAAGGACAAAAGTTAATAAGGTACACCATGTGGGAGAACAGCTATGCAGTGTGTAGATCGTTGTTTTGAAAATGTGAGGCTGTAATTGTATATTCTGTACATATCTATTGAGAATACAGTTATATTTTTATAGTAGTAGTTTACATAACCTGTGAAGAGGGCTGGTGAAAGGGTATCAGAGACACTCAGGATGATCAGCCATGATGTAAGTATTACCCCTAGACAAATAAGACCATTAAGTAAAAGCTACCCCACACTAGAACATGTAGTGAGAACCTTACCATCAAAGTAATAAGGGACAAACCAACGTAACAGGAAGCAAGTGTTTAAAGATAAAAACTATGTCAGAAGATGAGTCTTTAAACTTTTTAGGCTTCAGGGAAGAAGGTAATAATTCATCAGTAAACATGCCTGTTAACAGTGAACATGAGGGATCACCTACTCCAGGTGATATGGAAATGGAGAGAATGAGACTTAAATTAGCAGTACTAGAGGCTCAGATGAACTTAATGAAAGCTAAGGAGGAAGAATGTCAAAGGTTAGGAGGTTCAGAACAAGAGCCTGAGCAGTACTTTAACATAACTAAAGCTGCAAATTTTGTCCCTAAGTTTACAGAGAGTGACCCAGATAGATATTTTTCTTTTTTTGAGAAGACTGCTCTGGAGCAAGGATGGCCCAAACAGAAGTGGGCTACCCTAGTTCACACACAACTTGTGGGTAAAGGATTCCAGAGAGTAGAGGCTCTGGAGGGGCAAAATTTTTCTAATTATGATAAGATTAAAGAGGAAGTATTGCTTGCCTACTAAATGATACCTGAGAAATATAGACAAAAGTTCAGAAATAAAAAATTTCGGGATGGGCAGACCTTAACTGAGTTTGGGAATGAGAAACTGTTCCTTTTTAAGAAATGGGTTTGTTCTAAAGGAGTTAATAAAGACTACAACAAATTAGTAGATCTGATGGTTCATGAGGAATTGTACAATACAATCCCTGTTGACCTCAGAGAATATTTGGAGGACAAAAACCCAAATAATCTTTCAGAAGCACTGGATCAAGGTGACCGATTCTTGGCTCGCAGGGAATTGGTAAGTAAAAACAGTCATGCTCCTTCTGAAAATTTACCCACTCGTTCTAAACCTTATTCCAAGTCCTATGGTCATAAAGGTAAGTGGGACAAGAATTTTCAGGGACAAATGAAGGCTGAGGCACCCTCTAAAATAGAAAGAAAAGGTAAGTCAGCTGGAGCTCAAAGTTTACCTAGACAAAGAAATAATTTTTCAGGTCCTCGAGTAAACAGTACCAGTCCTACACCAAATGGTAAAAATATCTTTAAGAGTTATGCCTGTTACTACTGTAACAAAACTGGACACACACAAAAGTTTTGCTGGTCAAGGCAGCGAGATCAGGAAAGGGAGGAACCACCCCAGAGAACTCTAACTGCAGACACACATCCAGTTGCCTGTATTTGGCCTTCAAAGCAAGGTGAGGAGGTACCTTTGGGTCTAGACCCCAGGATGCAGGTATTTTCTATTAAGTCCACAGTTGCTTTGCATAAGGATGTGGGTAGGGTTGAGAACATACTGTCCTTGAGAGATGGATGTAGCACCTACTCCTTGCTATGTGCTGGAGTGCTGCCAGTGTCTAAGGATACCTATATTGGAGTAGATATATTATTGAAGGGTATTACAGGTTCACCCATAAGAACACCTGTACACAAATTATGGGTAGAATCTGCATACCAAGTTGGCTATCTCCCCGTAGGTATTTCAGATGAAATTCCCTTCGAAGGGGTTAACCTCTTGTTAGGAAACAACGTTATGGGTCTGTTAGACAGTGAAGAACCACTAGTATGGGGGCAACCAGGCCCCAAAGTTTGGGAGAAGAAGGCTAGGGAGACCCTGCCAGACCTTTTCCCTGTTGGTGCCATCACAAGAAGTATGTCTCGTGACCAGGATACCAAGGGTAATCCTTATATTTCTCATGAGGATGGTGAGGACTTAGGTTTGGAAACTCTATTTTCTGATGTTGAACTGCAGTCAACTAAAGAAAAGGATACCACAACCCGAGTTGAGCCTAATCAGTGCAGAGATCAAGGAAGTAGTGTGAGGGAGATTGGGCCTACTATGATGCAGTTAATTGCTGCACAGGGGTGTGATGACACACTTAAGTCGATCAGAGCCTCAGCTGTGACTGAGGAGGAATCTTTATGTTTAAATAAATGCTTCTATTTCAGGAAAGGTATACTAATGAAGAAGGCACCTTCGGTTGCAGTACCAGTAGAAGGAGAGCCAAGTTTTTGCCGCCAGGTCGTGGTGCCTGAGCCTTATAGAAACCATGTTCTTAGCTTAGTGCATGACACACCTCTAGGTGGACACCTAGGTATTGCTAAAACAGTATCCAGGGTTTCCAGGCACTTCTTCTGGCCTCGGCTGTGGGAGACGGTGGGAGATTATATAAATACCTGTCATGCCTGCCAAATTATAGGGAAACCTAATCAAAGCATTAAACCTGTTCCCCTTCAGCCGATTTCAGCACCAGGTGAACCCTTCAGCAAGCTGGTAGTGGATGTCGTTGGCCCACTCCCAAGGACCAGAATGGGAAATAATTATTTACTAACAATAATTTGCTCCACTACCAGGTACCCAGAAGCAATCCCTCTACGCAAGATAACAGCTCGAGTGGTCTTAAGGGCTTTGATGAAGTTCTTTTCCCATGTTGGCTTTCCTCAGGAGGTACAAGCAGATCAAGGGTCTAACTTTACCTCGAAATTATTTAGGAATGTGTTGAAGGGGTTAGATGTACAGCCCAAATTTTCAACTGCCTATCACCCTCAGTCTCAGGGAGTAGTAGACAGATTTCATCAAACTCTTAAGACAATGATGCGAGCTTATTGTATGAATAACACTAGTGATTGGGATGAGGGTATCCCCTTTCTCTTGTTTGCCAAGCGGGAAAGCACCCAAGAATCTCTCAGTTTCAGCCCTTTCGAGCTTGTCTATGGTCATCCAGTGAGGGGACCACTGACTATTCTCAAGGAGCATTGGCTGGGCGGTGAAAATGAGGCTTCCCCGCCGGAACATGTTCTCTTTTTCAGGAAACAATTGGACCAGGCGAGACAGATGGCAGCAGACAACCTCAAAGCTAGTCAGAGGGCCATGAAGCAGCGGTACGACCAAAGGGCAGCCCCTCGCTCCTTCAGTGTTGGAGAGGAAGTGTTAGCTTTGGAGCCGGTTCCGGGACATGCCTTGGCTGCACGATTTGATGGACCCTTTGTCATCACAGGCAGGTCTGGCCCCAATTATGTAATTAAGATGCCTGGCCGTCGTAAATCAGAAAGGACTGTGCACATTAACAGGTTGAAAAAATACCATTCTAGGGCAGGAGTTGCCGCTATTCAAGTTGAGTGTGACGATACTGAAAAACTTCCTGTAACAACAGAAGTAAGGCTGTACAATTCAGCCATCTTGCAAAATCCCATGGCACACATGAAGGGACTCAGTGTACAGGGAGCCTGTGACTTGGTTCAGTTACTCCAAAAATTTCCAGATTTGTTTGGGGATGTACCCAAAGTAAGTAAATTGCCTCCCCATGATGTGGATGTCGGGGAAGCTGTTCCAATAAAGCAGGCTCCTTACCATATGAACCCAACAAAACAACTTCACATGGAGGAAGAAGTGAAATTCCTCCTTCAAAACCAGTTTGTAGTGCCTAGCGAGAGTCAGTGGGCATCTCCATGCCTGATGGTTTCCAAACCTGATGGATCTATGCGTATGTGCACTGACTATCGCAGAGTAAATGAAGTAACGAAGGATGACTGTTACCCTTTGCCAGGTATGGATGATGTGATTGATGCTGTGGGAGGGGCAAAGTTTGTGAGCAAACTGGACTTACTTAAAGGTTATTATCAGATACCCCTCACCCAGCGAGCCAAGGAAATTTCAGCCTTCGTCACTCCAGATGGGTTATTTCAATATAATGTTCTTCCCTTTGGGTTAAAAAATGCTCCTGCCACCTTCCAGCATTGTATAAATACTGTCATAAGGAGGTTGGATGGTGTACGGGCCTATCTAGATATTGTGGTATTCAGTAACCAGTGGGAAACTCACTTGGTAAGATTACAAAAGTTGTTTGAATGTCTAGCCCAAGCCAAACTAACCATCAATCTGAGCAAAAGTGAGTTTGGCCAAGCCAGTGTACAATTCTTAGGATATGTAGTTGGTCAGGGGAAAGTTGCCCCAATTAATGCTAAGGTGGAGGCCATTATAAAATTTCCTAGACCACAGAATCGGAAGGCAGTGATGAGGTTCCTGGGCATGGTGGGTTATTACAGATGGTTCTGCCCCAACCTCTCCCAGGTAACGTCACCACTGACAACTTTGACCAATCACAAAGTTCAATTCATCTGGGACAGCAAGTGTGACAGGGCTTTTGAAAATGTGAAAATGTTATTAGGGAATGCTCCTATCTTGAAAAGTCCTGAGTTTGAATGCCCCTTCTCTCTACAAGTGGATGCTAGTGGTGTAGGGGTAGGTGCAGTGTTGTTGCAGGGTGATGAGAGAGATAGCCTTCAGCCAGTTTGTTACCATTCAGCCAAATTAAAAAAGCATCAACGTGGTTATGCAACTGTAGAGAAAGAGGCTTTGGCTTTGGTGTTGGCTGTGCAGAAATTTGAAGTTTATATCAGTGCTTCCCCACATCCTGTAATAGTGTATAGTGACCATAACCCTCTGAGGTTTTTGCAAAGAATGAGAAACCACAATCAAAGACTCTTAAGATGGGCTTTGTTCCTACAGCCTTTTAATTTGGAAGTTAAATATATAAAAGGCTCAGAGAATGTGGTTGCTGATGCTCTCTCTAGATGTTTCATGTAGATGCATGGTGCGTACTTTGTACATAGTGTTTGTCATGTGCTGACCTTGTTGTTTTTGCAGTGGTGAACTCTCGGCAAACCTGAGTACTCTCTACCAGCCATCTGACTGTGAAGGAGTCGAGTTGGAGCCAAAAGTGTGACGAGGGTCAGGGTGTACGTAAACGTGAGTTGAGGCAGTGGATGACAACCTTCGGTAACATGAGACGTTCAGGAAGGTATGTGATGTTGTGTCTTGGTGTGCTCTATATACAAAACGGCCCGACGATTTGCCTTTGTGGTCCCTTGGACCCCTTCATGTTCTATGTCAGCCTCCTCTTCATAAGTTTGGAGGATCTGTGTGGAGTGGGGCCTCGGAAGATGGGCTTGAGTGCCTGGCCATGTTAAGGATCGTGAGTGTTGACTGGAAGTCTCACTGTTTGGTTCGGCCACCAAGTGAGAGACACCTTGACATGTTTTGTGAAGCTTCCTGCCTGGTGTACACCTGACTGATTTGGGTTTGGCTCTACTCTCGTCTCCTGATCAGGAAGATGCCACCCTGGAGTACCAGTTGCTTGCTGGATTACCGCAGCAGAGGCACAGGCCTGTTGGTGCGGGCTTTCACAGTGGGCATTGTGTGCAATTTTTGCATTGTAATGTGTATTGTTTAAAAGTCACTAAAATTGTAAATAGTTACACCCTTGAGTATATGGGTATGGTTAAAATGCTTTTCTAAAAAACTCTGCAATCTGTTGTAAATAACGGTAAAGTGAAGAGTAGTTATGGTGCTGGGAAATATGTAGCATTTCTAGTAGTCTTGCTTACCGCCTTCAGACTTAAGCAATATACCTTTTAATAGGCGTATCCTGAGGGACACGGCTAGCTTTTGTGAGACTTCGTCTGGAGGTGGGGGTGTTATGGGGCTATAGGACCCAACATGTATTTATACGTAACAGTTACTCTGGAATACCTAATTATATTGAATTGATGGGGACTTTGCTCTAAATGTCATAAGGGCTGATCACTCTTATGACTGAGAGGCAGCTGGGGCAAGCCTTTTTCTCAATATAATAGGTTATACTATAGACACACAAACACACAATTTAAATAAGTAGTTTATAAAGTTGTATTTCTTTTGTAAAAGTAAAATTAAGGTGTGGTAGAATTGTGGTAACTGGAGAATTGTGCTTGGCAAGTCTTTATTTTTGGTGGGAGGAGCTTAGCTAGGCTCCTCCCTCTCCCCCCCCCTCTCTCTCTCTCACTCTCTCTGGCTGGCCTTCAACCTGGAAGGATCTCTGGGTCCTTCTTCTATCTTCTTTTGGGGCATTATGTGTGCTCCAGGGGTGAGTTTTTATAACTTAAGTTGTGGCCACCATACCCAGGGTGACTAAAGTGTGTCAAAACACTGGTTAGCCCAGAGTTAGTCAAGAAGAGAGAAGGACAAAATTGTTGGGATACACCATGTGGAGAACAGCTATGGAGTGTGTAGATCTTTGTTTTGAAAATGTGAGGCTGTAATTGTATATTCTGTACATATCTATTGAGAATACAGTTATATTTTTATAGTAGTAGTTTACATAACCTGTTAAGAGGGCTGGTGAAAGGATATCAGAGACACTCAGGATGATCAGCCATAATGTAAGTATTACCCCTAGACAGATAAGGCCATTAAGTAAAAAGCTACCCCACACTAGAACATGTAGTGAGAACCTTACTATCAAAGTAATAAGGGACAAACCAATGTAACACATACAATGAGTGTATATAAGTACATTGCACCTTATTTTGGTCTCACAGGCCACATAAGTTACCTGAAAAAATAAAGTAGTGGAAAAAACAAGAAACCTTCGAATGAGAGTAAAAAAAAGTTTACTGGGTGAGTAGCATTCGGCTCATTTTCTGCCAACTTTACGCCTTTATATCTCAGTAAGTACTGATCACAAAAATTGTTTTAGGCTTAAAACAGTCAGGAAATTAATCCTAACATTTTTGTAAGATTTTTTTTTTTTTTGAATATTTTGCAACACAGGAAGACAGCTTCAGAATTGGGCTTGCAACAGTCAAACTTTACCCTTTGACTTACTGGCTTCACGAAAACATAATACTGTACATGTTGCTCAGTAAATACAACCACAAGCATCACTGTCACAACTATCTGCAACATTATTATATAAATAACACAAATTCTTTATTAATTACTAATTATACGAGGAAGGAAACTAAAAGTGAGAAAAGGAAAGAGCAAGATAATGAGAATAACAAAAAAATTTAGGAAATGAAAGACTGGATATCAGATGGATGGGAGATTCTGAAGAGAAGTTGCAAATATTAGTGGATGAGTTTGGGAGGGTGTGTAAAGGAAGCTGAAAGTGGACATATATAAGAGTAGGGGATATCGGATAAGAGGGAGGGAGTGTGAAATGAATGTGTTCAGATATTCGGAAGTGGACTTGTTAGCAAATGGGTCTATGAAAGACGAAGTGAATCACAGAATTGGTGAGGGGAAAAAGGTGAGTGGTGCACTGAGAAGTCTGTGGAGACAAAGATAGTTATCTATGGAAGCTAATACAGTATGACAGTATAGTTTTTCTAATATGGGTGTGCAGTGAGAGTGGTGAATGTTGCAACATGGAGAAGGCTGGAGGCAGTGGAGATATTGTGTCTGAGGGCAATGTGTCATGTAAATATTATGTAGAGAATCTGTAGCTTGGAAATTAGGAGGCACGAGGTCACTAAAGTATTATCCAGAGGGCTGAGGGAGGGTTGTTGAGATGGTCTGGGCATCTTATTTTGCTCCATCATCTCTAAATGACCTAACAACCTCAACAACCCCTCCTCAGCCCTCTGGATAATACTTTTAGTAACTCTGCACCTCCTAATCTCCAAACTACAAATTACCTGCATAATATTTACACCACACATTGCCCTCAGACATGACATCTCACTGCCTCCAGCCTCCTCCTTACTGCAACATTCACAACCCATGCTTCGCACCCATATAAGAGTAATGGTACCATTATATACTCATACATTCCCCTTTTTGTTTCCATGGATAATGAATGTTCTTTGTCTCCCAAATATCTGAACACATTCACTTCATATTCCCTCCCTCTGATATCGAATTTTTCTTTACCTAATTCATTTAACCCTTTCAGGGTTCACAGGCCAAACCCAAGAATTTTGAAAAAATTCTTACAGAATTAAAGATAATAATTTTCTGTAGGCAATAAAACAATTTTTTTTCTATCAGTAGTTACCGAGATACAGAAGCATGAAGTTGACCCTCAATGACCTGGTGGCGGCAACATCTGTGACTTCCGTAAGGTCTCATTATTTTATTTTAGGTTTACGTTACTTTTTTCTTTTCTTTTCTAATATTTTTTTTCCAGTAACTTTTGTGGCCTGTGAGATCAATATGATGTATAATGTATAAATGTACACTCATTGTATTCAACACAATAACTGCACTAACTACCATAACAACATACTGGAGTGAGAGATATGGGAGGAAGTGTAAAATAAACCCAGTGAGGAGCAGGGGTGCGACAGGAGCAACATCCGGGGTCCCAGAGTTTTCAACATCTTACCAGAAGATATCAGAAACACTGCTGGAACAAGTGTTGAAGCCTTCAAGAAGAAACTAGACAAGTATCTTCACCAGGTGCCAGATAAACCAGGCTGTGATGGATGTGGGGCAGCAGGCCTCCAGCAGCAACAGCCTGGTTGACCAGGCGAGCACCAGACAAGCCTGGCCCATGGCCGAGCTCAGAGAGTAGATATACGCTCGAAATTCTTTAAAGGTATAACATTATATTTACAAAACTTGTTTACAAGTTTATTGTAAACAAAATAATGATGAAAATATTAGTGTGGTTGAGTATAATGGTACTGTATAGTGCCATATGGTACAATGGTATCAAATGGTACAATGCTACCAAATGGTGCAATGGTACCAAATGATACATTGTACCATATGGTACAATGATACATTATGGTACATTGTACCATATGGTACAATGATACATTATGGTACATTGTACCATATGGTACTATATGGTACATACTGTTGTATTCAACACAATAACTGCACTAATATTTTCATCATTATTTCATTTACAATAATTGTTTACAACAAAAAATGCAAAAATGTTGTATATTAGTAATGTTCTATTATATATTTTTACATGTGTACAGCCACTGGACATGATGCTTGAAGTGGATGATGAAGCTTTGTCTTGGAAACTGCTGAGTCAGGGGCTTGTGTCCCCACTCAGTCAGTCCTGGCTGGTGCCTTGTGGCACCAACACCTCCGACTGGCCATGTGGTACAGGGTATCATATGTTACAGGGTACTATATGGTATAGGGTACCATATGGTACAGGGTACCATATAGTACAGGGTACCATATGGTACAGGGTACCATATGGTACAGGGTACCATATGGTACAGGGTACCATATGGTACAGGGTACCATATGGTACAGGGTACCATATGGTACAGGGTACCATATGGTACAGGGTACCATATGGTACAGGGTACCATATGGTACCATATGGTACAGGGTACCATATGGTACAGGGTACCATATGGTACAGGGTACCATATAGTACAGGGTACCATATGGTACAGGGTACCATATGGTACAGGGTACCATATGGTACAGGGTACCATATGGTACAGAGTACCATACAGTACAGGGTACCATATGGTACAGGGTACCATATGGTACAGAGTACCATACAGTACAGGGTACCATATGGTACAGGGTACCATATGGTACAGAGTACCATACAGTACAGGGTACCATATGATACAATATACCATATGGTACAATGTCCCATATTGTACACTGTACCATATGATATTGTATCATATTGCACCATTGTACCATATTGTACCATTGTACCATATGGTACAATGTACCATATGGTTCAGAACCATAGAATTTCTCTTCAGATCCACTTCCATCAGTCTTGGAACTAGTACAAGTTGGGAAGAGAAGAGTCAGAATTTGCCTGGGGAGTGAGAGCTTCCTTACCGCCAGGCATGGTGAACAAAGCCACTTCAGCAGTGTTCCCATGATGCCATGCGGGCGTCCAGATTTTTCCTTTAGTGCACACACTGACCACCCAGATCTATTCTCTTAGATGTAGGCCTACCAGCCTTCTCGAGCTAAATTTGAAGCCGCTAGAATTTTAGCGTAGTTCTACAGTTTGGACCCACAACTCAAAGCCATAGAACTATGGCATGAACTCTGAAAGGGTTAATACCCTCATCACCATACTCTTATCTATCTTCACTTTCAACTTCCTTTACATAACCTCCCAAACTCATCCACTAACCTTTGAAACTTTGAAACATTCCTGGCTCTAAAATAACATTTTCTTTGTTCATTAGTCATGTCTCCAGGCCCCGCTGATATTACTCTTGCTTTCTATTTTGAATTTTTATTCAAACAAAAAATAGAAGACTTACTATTATGCAGACTACTGCAATACTGTAATAATTGTATAAATAACATCAACCCATTCATGACTGCATATCAGAATGGCTAGTCAGACATTTATTGGACAATGACATCATTTGTTTACTTTTGAACATTGGCAAAAATCAAACATTTCCCCTATTTTGAGCTCCATTTCCAGGTTTTTTTTATAGTAAAATCAATCAAAATCACCTCTATTTCTATATGTTTTCCATTCTATCAAATGAGACCAAGAAAACGAGAATACAACCATAAATACTATACGAAAATAGACCACAAATTTGGCATTTTAGTTAAAAAAAAAACGGTCGTTTTTTTTTCTCATTATGCACTGCGTGCTCCAGGATTTTTTTTATATGGTGCACACTGACCACACAGACCCATTCTCTCACATGTGGGCCTACCAGCTTACTCCTGCTTGATTTGAAGCCGCTAGAATTTATGAGTATATATACGTCAAACATGGTACCTCGTAAGACGTATATATACGGCCACGACAGTCAAAGGGTTAAAATGGGAGAGTTAATACTACATGAAATCAGTGAATTCCAGGTGTTCACCTCACTGTTTGCTCTAGCTGGCACTCATTGAACTGGTGCTCCCTCAAGGTACTAAGTGATCCCAGATTTTTTTAATACAGTGCACACTGAGTGTTATGACCCATTCTATACTGACAAGGCATCTCAGGCCAATCACGCCATATTTAAAGGCAGGAAAAATAAAATGTTTATATACGTTTGGGGCACTAGGGTTAAGAACGTATATACAGTAGGGCCCCACTTATATGGCGGGTAAGGTTCCAGGCTGTCGCCGGAAAGCAGACATCGCCAGAAGGCAGAATGCCATTTTTTCCATTTATAAATGCATATAGATGCCAGACAACAAATTTACACTAAATTATATTAAGTTAGTAATAGAACTAGGCATTAAAAACACACAAAGTAAAATACATTCACAGCAAATTTATTACTTATCTTAAAGTATTTGTAATCTTAATGTAGGGAGAGAGGTGAGTAGTACTTATTTGTAGGAAGTCAGGTGCAGGTAGCCCTCGCTCCCAGTCTCATACTTAACCTCTTCAGGGTCCAAGGCCAAAATCTGAAGTGGTGCTCCAGTGTCCAAGAAATTTTGAAAAAAAAAAAAAAAAAAAAAAAAATTACAGAATTAAAGAGTATATTTTTGTGAAGGTAATAAGACAAAAAAATTTTTTTTTCCTGATCAGTACTTACCGAGACACAGCGGCGGGAAGTTGACCCAAAATGACCGGGTGACGGCAACATCAGTGACTTCCCCCAAAATCCCATTTTTTTATTTTACGTTTTTTATATTTTTTTTCTTTTTTCTATTTTTTTTTCTTTTTCTAATAACATTTGTGGCCTGTGAGACCAGTATAATGTATATTATATAAGTGTACACTCATTGTATTCCACGCAATAACTGCACTAATTTGTTTATCATTATATTGCTTACAAAACTTGTTTACAAGTTTATTGTAAACAAAATGATGAAAATATTAGTGCGTTGTGTTGAATACAACGGTACCATATGGTACAATGGTGCCATAGGGTGCAATTGTACCATATGGTACAATGGCACCATATAATACAATGGTACCATATGTTACAATATGGCACAATGGCACATGATACAATGGTACCATATGGTACAATGGCACCATTTGGTACAATGGTACCATGATACAATGGTACCTTATGGTACCATATGGTACCATATGATGCAATGGTACCATATGATGCAATGGTACCATATGGTACATTGTACCATACAGTACAATGATACCATATGGTTCATTGTACCATATGGTACTGTTGTATTAAACACAATAAACACACTAATATTTTCACTATTATTTTGTTTACAATAGTTGTTTACAACAAAAATATGCAAAAATGTTGTATATTAGTAATATTCTATTATATTTTTACAAGTGTACAGGAACTTGACGTTTTCCTTGAGGTGGATGACAAAGCACTTTGTCTCGGAAACTGCGGAGTCAGTAGCTAGCTTGCATCGCCACTCACTCAGTCTTGGCTGGTGTCTCATGCCACCAGCACCTATTGACCATATGGTACACGGTATCATATGTTACAGGGTACCATATGGTACATTGTACTATATGGTATAGGGTACCATGCAGTACAGGATAACATATGGTGCAGGGTACCATATGGTACAGGGTACCATATGGTACAGGGTACCATGTGGTACAGGGTACCATGTGGTACAGGGTACCATGTGGTACAGGGTACCATATGGTACAGGGTACCATATGGTACAGGTACCATACAGTACAGGACACCATATGGTACATATAACAGAGATAACTATGGAAATAAGTCACCCTAACTTTTTTGGGTTATCCTAAGATTTTATACGTATGCTCCTATGTATGATAATCTATGTAATTGTATTTCTGTACACCTGAATAAACTTACTCAAGTGCATGTGGCATCATAAGTTTATTTAGTTATACACAAATAAAGTTACATAGAATATCATACTTAGCAGCATATGTTTGGAGAACCTAGGATAACCCAAAAAAGTCAGACAGACTTATTTCCATTAGGGTCCCTGTACCATATGGTATAATGTACCATATGGTACAATGTACTATATGGTACATTGTACCATATGGTACCATTGTACCATATGATACCATTGTACCATATGATACCATTATATGACATGGCACCATTGTACCATATGGTACCATTGTACCATATGGCACAATGGTACCATATGGTTCAAAACCATAGAATTCGTCTTAAGCTCCACTTCCATCAGTCTTATAACTGTAAGTTGTGAAGAGGAGAGTCAGAATTCGCCCGGAGAGTGAGTGGGGAGTGAGAGCTTCCTTGCCGCCAGGCACTATGAACAAAGCTTCTTTGCCAGCGTTCCCACAATGCCATGCGGGCGTCCAGATTTTTTCTATGGTGTGCACACTGACCACCCAGATCTATTCTCTCAGATGTAGGCCTACCAGCCTTCTCGTGCTAAATTTCACGCCGCTAGAATTTTGGCATAGATCTACAGTTTGGACCCTGAACGTAAAGCCGTAGATCTACGGGACGGACCCTGAAAGGGTTAATATATGATATTTAAAACATCACAGAGAGGTAAAATAAACATACAGTACACTCATTATTTACCTTAAAATATGTGTAGTCTTAATATAGGAAGAGAGGTAAGTAGTATTTATTTGTAGGAAGTCAGTGTAGGTAGCTGGTAGGTGTAGCCCGCCTGGGCTACACCTACCAGCTACCTACACTGTGGCCCAGAGCCATATTATTAACATCGACATACCTTGTTCACTGAATTTAATCATTTCTAACAACTACCTTTAGATGCCATCATAAACGAAGGGAGAAGTAATGAATAATTCATGCCGAAAATTGTAAACAAAGCGGAGTGAGGGAGTGGCTGGGCCAAACGCAGATTCATACACGTTTTCTCTGATGGCTGAACAGAGAAAACGTAATGTTGTCCCTCCGCCCGGCTACCACACAGCTCCACAAGTATTATTATCAGAGCACACATAAAATATGCAATAAATGCCAGAAAACAAGTTTACACTAACTTATATTAAGTTAGCAATAGAAATAGGCATTAAAAACACAATAAAAGGTAAGATACACACAGAATATACTTATTACTTACCTTAAAATATTAATATTAATGTGAGAGAGGTGAGTGGCAGGGTGTTTATTGAATAAAATCAGAATGGCACACCATCATCCTCTAACTTGGCACTTAAAGCAAGTCTTACAATTTCTCTTTTTATCACAGCTAAGCATAGACGCCATCATCAATGAGAGCCAACTAGTTAACGAAAGAGTAAACGAGAGAGAATGAGATACAGAGTTGAGACAATGTAAGAACACAAACTGAACAGGTAGTGGGCGATCACTTGGTCAGGCGAAATAAATGCGTATTAATGTGTGTCTACTTTTAGTTCATTCACGTACGTTTGTAAGAGTTTGTAAAACATTTACCTCAATATTTTTTTATTATAATAATAATTACCTCACAATACAAATACTCTTACATTGTGTACAAGTTGTACAAGTTAGTTCAGAACAAACAAACAGCAACACACCATTTTTAGAGTGAATGAAGATAATATTAATAATAATATTATTATTATTAATATTAATTATAATAATAATAATATTATTATTATTATAATAAAAAGCACTAAATCCACAAGGGTCATGAATTGCTATATATAAAGGCATATGAATAGAATATTTTTCTACAGTTATCCCCCAGTTTGACTCGAGAAAACGTAATTCTTCCGACACTACCTACACAGCTGCTTTGTAAACAAATCTCATATTTACATCAATGTTTATTCTGTGAGTGTATGTATCATGTTTATATGCTATGTAATGGGTTTCATATATAATTTTGAGGAAAATATCATAGATGGATTAACCCTTTCAGGGTCCGTCCCATAGATCTACGGCTTTACGTTCAGGGTCCAAACCGTAGATCTACGTCATGAGCTCAGCTCACTCTGATAAACTGTGAGTGGTAAATTTGGGCCTAGATATGAGAGAATACATCTATGTGGTATGTGTGCACCACATAAAACAAATCCTGCAGCACACTGTGTATAATGAGAGAAAAAAAACTGAGACCATGATTTTCGATTAAAACAGCGACTTTGCAGTGTTTTTCGTATGTTTTTTATAGTTGTATTTGTGATTTCTTGGTCTCATTTGATAGAATGGAAGACATATTACAGAAATAGAGATAACTTTGATTGGTGTTAGCACTGGAAATGGCTTGAAACTGAGCTCAAAGTGGCGGAAATGTTAAATTTTTGCCGATGTTCAAGAGTAAACAAACAACCTCACACGTCTAATACACGCCAGCTGGTGGGTCTAATATACATTCACAAATGTGGTGATGATATTTATACAATTATTACAATATTGCATAACAGTAAATCTTCTATTTTTTGGTGTGAATAAAAATTCATTATGTGAATAAAAAATCAAAATGGAATTTATTTGTAAAGCCTCAAAACGTAACTAATGAACAGAGTTAATGTTAGTTTAGTGCCAGAAATACCTACATTGTTTATTCTGGACCCTATTTTGAAATTGGAATATTTTGAACTTTGTGTTAAATTGGCCAAATTACCAATTTCTGGTCACTTTATTTTGTAGTTGAAACAGTTGACTTGGCGATTTCTTGTGCTCAATCGATAGAATAGAAGTAATACTAGTGAAATAGCTAAGAATTTGGTCGACTGGAATAATGTAATTGGCCTAAAATGGGAGTCAAAGTCGGCAAAATCGCCGATTCGTAAATATCGCTGACACATCAAAATTCACGAGAGCATAATTTCGTCAGTTTTCCATCAAATTTCGTACTTTTTGTTTTATTACATTCACAAAAAGATTCTCTACCATTTCATAAGAAAAAATAACAATTTTTTTTTTTTGAAAATTCTTGGACACTGGGGCACCACTTCAGATTTTGGCCTTGGACCCTGAAAGGGTTAATGAAAATGCCTATATTGATGTAAAATAAGACATTTAGTGTGCCCAAGAGTGATTATTATTACATAGTATTGACGTCAAAAGTAGAGAGAGACTTAGCGATTTTAATGTGTACCTGCACACCAGCACAGTGTGCAAGTATATTTAGGTACAGGTACACATAAGTATAATTATCAGAGTATGTACATATAAAATATGCAGTAACTTTAAAACACTTGAAATTTTGGAAAGTTTCCTGACATAATAGATGTGGTCACGGAAAATGTAAACAAACCGGGTGGGGGGCGCCGTATTTGCAAGACCGCTTGCCGTATAGCAAATTTTAGTCATAATTTGACATCGCCATATTAGCGGAACGCTGAAAGGCAAAATGCCATAAAGCGGGGCCTTACTGTATATGTTTGGACCGTTTACAGGTTAAAGGAGGGGGTCTGGGATACTGGCAGTTTGGAGAGATATGTTATACATCTTTATATATGCTTCTAAACTGTTATATCTGGGCTCCTCTGCAAACACAGTGATTATCTACGAGTGAGATGAAAGTGTTGAATGATGATGAAAGTACGTACAGTGGACCCCCGCATAGCGACCTTAATCCGTGCAAGAGGGCTGGTTGTTATGTGAAATGTTCGGTATGCGAATGAATTTTCCCCATAAGAAATAATGGAAATCAAATTAATCCGTGCAAGACACCCAAAAGTATGAAAAAAAAATTTTTACCACATGAAATATACATTTTCCTACACACAAAGAGAAGGATACATGCACAATAGTAGAGTAGTACATGCACAATATATATTGTGCATGTACTACTCTACTAAATGAAGAATAAATGACACTTACCTTTATTGAAGATGCAGCAATGACTGATGAGACAGTGTGTCCTGTGAGTGCCTTTTCCTCCTGAGTACTGTAGGTCCTGTTTGGCATTTTCTTCCAGAACAGGCCTTATCACACTGTGTATGTCACTACGATTCTTAAATCTCTCAAACAAACCTTTGATGGCTTTAAATTCACCAATATGAGCACTAGTTCCAGGCATTTTTCCCTGTTCACCTGGGTGTTAGTCGACTGGTGTGGGTTGCATCCTGGGAGACAAGATTAAGGACCCCAATGGAAATAAGTTAGACAGTCTTCGATGACACTGACTTTTTTTCGTTATCCTGGGTGGCAAATCCTCTGGGGTTAATTGTTTCTTGGTATTCTCAATAAGCCAAACCAACAACGGTGCTACAGCAGCAGCAGCAGCTGACGGTGGTACAGCAGCAGCTGACGGTGGTACAGCAGCAACAGACGATGCTACAGCAGCAACAGACGATGCTACAGCAGCAACAGACGATGCTACAGCAGCAGCAGACGATGCTACAGCAGCAACAGACGATGCTACAGCAGCAGCAGACGATGCTACAGCAGCAGCAGACGGTACTACAGCAGCAGCAGCTGACGGTGGTACAACAGCAGCAGCAGCTGACAGTGCAGCAGCAGCTGACGGTGGTACAGCAGCAGCAGCAGCTGTACCACCAATAGTAGCGATGGTTGATTGGGGTTTATTATACAACCTGGCCAGCTCGGAGACACGCACTCCACTTTCATACTTATCAATGATCTTTTTCTTCATCTCTATAGTAATTCTCACCCTTATTGCTATAGGGTTGGCACTAGAAGCTTTCTTGGGGCCCATGGTCACTTATTTTCCAGAAAAAATCACCAAAAACACTGTAATAATACGAAATGTTCCGATTGTATGCTTGGATGTTACCGCAGAGGCTGGCTGATAAACAATGCCACCGGCGGAACATGTGAGCGTGGCTCAGGCCGCACACTGGACGTGTCTCGGACGAAGGGCGGTGAGCGGGTTTTTGGGCGGTATGCGAGGCTAAATTTTTGTGATCAAAGCGATCGGTATGCGGATTGTACGGTATGTGATGCGTATGGTATGCGGGGGTCCACTGTACTTTCTTTTTGGGGATTTTCTTTCTTTTTGACTCACCCTGCCTCGGTGGGAGACAGCCGACTCATTGAAGAAGAAGAAGAAGAAAAAATCCAGAATAAACAATGGAGACATTCTTGGCACTAAAATAACATTTTTTCTGTTCATTAGTCACGTCTTCAGGCCCCTGTTATATTACTCTTGCTTTCCATTTTGAATTTTTATTCACACAAAAAAGTAGATGATTTACTGTTATGCAGACCGCTTCATTACTGTATGAGTAATGTCAACACATTTGTGACTGTGTATTAGACTGGCCAGTTGGACATGTATTGGACAATGACATATTTTTGTTTACTCTTGAATATCAACAAAAATCAAACATTTCCGCTACTTTGAGCTCAATTTCAAGGTACTTTTCATTGTAAAACCTATCAAAATCATCTCTGTTTCTGTAATATATCTTCCATTCTATCAAATGAAACCAAGAAAACGAGAATACAACCATGAATACCAAGCAAAAATACACCTGAAAGTTGGCATTTTAAACCAAAAACAAGGTCAGGTTTTTTTTTTCTCATTATGCACTGCGTGCTGCAGGATTTTTTTTAATACTGAGCACATTGACCACACAGACCCATTTTCTCACATAACTCCTACATTGTATTAGATATCTACTACATTTTATAATAAGGTATTAAAAGAACCCCAATGAAAATAAGTCACTCTGTCTGACTTTTTTGGGTTATCCTGGTTTCTCTACACATATGCTGCTATGTATGATATTCTACTTAACTGTATTTGTGTATACCTGAATAAACTTACTTACTTATAGGTCTACCAGCTTTCTCCTGCTAGATTTGAAGCTGCTAGAATTTTGGCGTATTAGCACGGCACCAACACTGGCTTGTAAGAGAAAGTGATTAAACAACCATGGTGACATTACACATCCCTGCCTAAGGCTTATTTTACTGAAAAGTAATCTCCCTCTCTCCTACACACCCTAACCTGAGCTTCACTATCCTCATAAAAACTCTTTACAGCATTTAGTAAATTACCACCTGTTCCATACAACAACATCTCCCACACTGCTCACCCTATCCACCCTATCATAAGCCTTTTCTAAATCCATAAAAGCAAAGAAAACCTTTTTACCCTTATCTAAATATTGTTCACCTATATGCTTCAATGTGAACATTTGGTCTAAGTATACCCTACCATTTCTAAAGCCTGTGATCCTACTCTCCATCTTACCCTTGATTTTGCAAGAATGCTCCAATCATACACTTTATTGATATACTCAGTAGGCTTATTTCCCTGTAATTTTTATACTCTCTTTTGTTCCCAATTCCCTTTAACCATTTGACTGTTTTGGTCGTATATATACGTCTTACAAGCCAGTGTGTCAGACGTATATATACTCAATAATTCTAGCGGCTTCAAATCAAGCGGAAGAAAGCTGGTAGGCCCACATGTGAGAGAATGGGTCTGTGTGGTCAGTGTGCACCACATAAAAAAAATCCTGCAGCACACAGTGCGTAATGAGAAAAAAAAATCTCTGATCGTTTTTTTGGATTAAAACGCCGACTTAGAGGTGTATTTTCGTATAGTATTTATCGATGTATTTGCGTTTTCATGGTCTTAGGTGATAAAATGGAAAACACATTACAGAAATAGAGATGATTTTTATTACTTTGACGAAGAAAACGACCTTGAAACTGAGCTCAAAGTAGCGGAAATGTTCGATTTTTACCAATGTTCAGGAGTAAACAAATCACACCACACGTCCAATACATGTCAACTGGGGAGTCTAATATTCTTTCACTAGTGCACTGATATTATTTATACCATTTTTACAATAATGCAGTAGTCTGCATAACAGTAAATTTTGTATTTTTTTGTATGAATAAAAAATCAAAATAGAAAGCAATAATAATATAAGAGGGGCCTAGAGATGTGACTAATGAACAGAGGATATGTTATTTTAGTGCCAAGAATGTCTACCTTGTGTATTCTGGACCCTATTTTGAAATTGGCATCTTTTTTAGTTTGCGTGAAATTGGCCAAATTGCCAATTTCTGACCACAATATTGGGTAGTCCAAATTGGTAAATGGGAGGTTTCTTGTACTTATCTGATAGATAAAATGGAGTTCTAAAGAAATAGCTATGAGTTTGGTCAACTGAAACAACGGAATTGGCTGAAAATAGGGCTCAAAGTCGGCAAAATCGCCGATACGCACATGTTGCCGAGACCGCTAACTTCGCAGGAGCGTAATTCCATGAGTTTTCGACCAAATTTCGAACTTTTGGTGTCATTACCATCGGAAAAAGATTCTCTATCATTTCACAAGAAAAAATAATTTTTTTTTTTTCAAAAATTTAGCGACATAGAATGACAGTTTCAGAAAGGGGCCTGAAACAGTCAGAGGGTTAAAAAAGGAATTATGCATGCTTTCTGCCTGTCCCTATGTACCTTCCACTCTTTCATACATTTACTGAACAAATATACCAACTACTTCAAAACTATATCACGACCTGCTTTTAACATTTCTGTCATGACCCCATCAATCTCAGCTGCTTTTCTCCCTTTCATTCTACCTACAGCCTCATGCACTTCCCCCACACTCACATCTGGCTCTTCATCACTCCTAAAGAATGTTATGCCTCCCTGGCCAATGTATTTATAAATATAGTGCAACCTATCATTAACAGAGTAACAGGGAGGAATGGTGTACAATAATGCTGATTGTCTGCAACTCTTAGCATATATAAGAGGGATTACCAATAGACCCCTGGCTGTCTTCAAGAGGGAACTGGACAGGTACCTAAAGTCAGTTCTCGACAAACCAGGCTGTGGTTTGTACATCAGTTTGAGTGCGGTCAACAGTAACAACCTGGCTGATCAGGCCCTGATCCACTGCATTCTGGGGGCATTGACCCCCAGAACACCTTCCAGGTATACATACAGAAATTCACAAATACACATACATGTGTACAGTGGACCCTCGCCTAACGATATTAATCTGTTCCTGAGAGCTCATCGTTAGCCGAAATTATCGTTAGCCGAGTTAATTTTCCCCATAAGAAATAATGGAAATCCAATTAATCCGTTCCATACAGCCAAAGATATTAAAAAAAAAAAAATTTCATGAAATATAATTTCCCTACAAAGAAAACAATAAGACATGCACAATAACTACATAAATAAATGTTAAAATGACACTTACCTTTATTGAAGAGTACTGATGAGTGATGAGTCACTGTTTTTCTTGAACACTGAGATTTTCAGAGTGATACACCAGATTATCCAACTTACGAGGTGATATAAAAAAGACCTGGAAGACCCTATCAGAAATTCTGGGAACAAAAAAGATATCACAACATAACGAAATAAAATTAGCAAAATCAGATGAACCCCAACTCCCACCAACAGAAACAGCAAACAGACTCAATGATTTCTTCTCCACTATAGGTCAAACCATTGCCAATAAAATCCCAAGCTCAGATACCCCACCAAATGACTACCTCACTGGCAACTACCCGAACACACTGTTCCTAGCTCCGACTAACCCATACGAAGTCTCCCTTATTATCAACGCACTGAAAAACAAGGCAGGAGATTTAAATACCTTACCACCCTTTATATACAAAAAAGCGTCACAAGTACTATCACCAATCATTGCAACACTCTTTAACAAATCCATTGAATCCTCCACCTTCCCTACAGTTCTCAAAATAGCAAGGGTCACCCCGATCCATAAAGGAGGAGACCAAACAGAGATGAATAACTATAGGCCAATATCCAATTTACACCCTCTCTCAAAAATCTTCGAAAAATTAATTCATAAACGAATCTACTCCTACCTCATCTCCCAAAACATTCTCAACCCCTGCCAATTTGGATTCAGGCCTAATAAAAATACTAATGATGCTATTATACACATGCTAGAACATATATACACTGCAATAGAGAAAAAAGAAGTCCCACTGGGGATCTTCATTGACTTACGTAAAGCTTTTGATACAGTTGACCATGACTTGCTCCACGTAAAATTGTCACACTATGGTATTAGAGGGCACTCCCTCAACTACCTCAAGTCTTACCTCAGCAACAGAAGCCAATATGTGTACGCAAATGGGGCAAGCTCTTCCGCACAACCAATTACAGTTGGTGTCCCACAGGGAAGTGTCCTTGGCCCTCTTCTCTTTCTCCTATACATAAATGACCTACCAAATGCTTCGCAATTACTCAAACCCACACTTTTTGCAGATGACACTACATACGTCTTCTCTCACCCGAGCCCAGTCACGCTAGCAAATACTGTAAACACCGAATTACAGAAAATATCTACCTGGATGAGGACTAACAAACTTAAACTAAACATTGACAAAACCTACTTCATTCAGTTTGGTAATAGAGCTACAGATGTACCTCTTAACATAACAATAAACAGATCACCTATCACAAAGCTAACAGAGGGAAAATTCCTAGGAATCCACCTCGATAATACTCAAATTTCATACACATATACAACAAGTTTCTAAGAAAATCTCCAAGACTGTAGGCATACTATCGAAGATACGGTACTATGTTCCACAGTCAACCCTCCTGGCCCTTTATCACTCTCTTATTTACCCCTATCTCACCTATGGAATTTGTGCATGGGGCTCAACAACAATTAACCATCTCAGACCACTAATTACCCAACAAAAGGCTGCAGTTAGAATGATAACAAATTCTCACTACAGGCAACACACTCCACCAATATTCAAAACACTCAACCTACTCACCATACAGAACATCCATACTTATTATTGCACCTATTACATACATAGAACACTTATTTATTTTTTTATTATCACACTGGCCGATTCCCACCAAGGCAGGGTGGCCCGAAAAAGAAAAACTTTCACCATCATTCACTCCATCACTGTCTTGCCAGAAGGGTGCTTTACACTACAGTTTTTAAACTGCAACATTAACACCCCTCCTTCAGAGTGCAGGTACTGTACTTCCCATCTCCAGGACTCAAGTCCGGCCTGCCGGTTTCCCTGAATCCCTTCATAAATGTTACTTTGCTCACACTCCAACAGCACGTCAAGTATTAAAAACCATTTGTCTCCATTCACTCCTATCAAACACGCTCACGCATGCCTGCTGGAAGTCCAAGCCCCTCGCACACAAAACCTCCTTTACCCCCTCCCTCCAACCCTTCCTAGGCCGACCCCTACCCCGCCTTCCTTCCACTACAGACTGATACACTCTTGAAGTTATTCTGTTTCGCTCCATTCTCTCTACATGTCCGAACCACCTCAACAACCCTTCCTCAGCCCTCTGGACAACAGTTTTGGTAATCCCGCACCTCCTCCTAACTTCCAAACTACGAATTCTCTGCATTATATTCACACCACACATTGCCCTCAGACATGACATCTCCACTGCCTCCAGCCTTCTCCTCGCTGCAACATTCATCACCCATGCTTCACACCCATATAAGAGCGTTGGTAAAACTATACTCTCATACATTCCCCTCTTTGCCTCCAAGGACAAAGTTCTCTGTCTCCACAGACTCCTAAGTGCACCACTCACTCTTTTTCCCTCATCAATTCTATGATTCACCTCATCTTTCATAGACCCATCCGCTGACACGTCCACTCCCAAATATCTGAATACGTTCACCTCCTCCATACTCTCTCCCTCCAATCTGATATTCAATCTTTCATCACCTAATCTTTTTGTTATCCTCATAACCTTACTCTTTCCTGTATTCACCTTTAATTTTCTTCTTTTGCACACCCTACCAAATTCATCCACCAATCTCTGCAGCTTCTCTTCAGAATCTCCCAAGAGCACAGTGTCATCAGCAAAGAGCAGCTGTGACAACTCCCACCCTGTGTGTGATTCTTTATCTTTTAACTCCACGCCTCTTGCCAAGACCCTCGCATTTACTTCTCTTACAACCCCATCTATAAATATATTAAACAACCACGGTGACATCACACATCCTTGTCTAAGGCCTACTTTTACTGGGAAAAAATTTCCCTCTTTTCTACATACTCTAACTTGAGCCTCACTATCCTCGTAAAAACTCTTCACTGCTTTCAGTAACCTACCTCCTACACCATACACTTGCAACATCTGCCACATTGCCCCCCTATCCACCCTGTCATACGCCTTTTCCAAATCCATAAATGCCACAAAGACCTCTTTAGCCTTATCTAAATACTGTTCACTTATATGTTTCACTGTAAACACCTGGTCCACACACCCCCTACCTTTCCTAAAGCCTCCTTGTTCATCTGCTATCCTATTCTCCGTCTTACTCTTAATTCTTTCAATTATAACTCTACCATACACTTTACCAGGTACACTCAACAGACTTATCCCCCTATAATTTTTGCACTCTCTTTTATCCCCTTTGCCTTTATACAAAGGAACTATGCATGCTCTCTGCCAATCCCTAGGTACCTTACCCTCTTCCATACATTTATTAAATAATTGCACCAACCACTCCAAAACTATATCCCCACCTGCTTTTAACATTTCTATCTTTATCCCATCAATCCCGGCTGCCTTACCCCCTTTCATTTTACCTACTGCCTCACGAACTTCCCCCACACTCACAACTGGCTCTTCCTCACTCCTACAAGATGTTATTCCTCCTTGCCCTATACACGAAATCACAGCTTCCCTATCTTCATCAACATTTAACAATTCCTCAAAATATTCCCTCCATCTTCCCAATACCTCTAACTCTCCATTTAATAACTCTCCTCTCCTATTTTTAACTGACAAATCCATTTGTTCTCTAGGCTTCCTTAACTTGTTAATCTCACTCCAAAACTTTTTCTTATTTTCAACAAAATTTGTTGATAACAGCTCACCCACTCTCTCATTTGCTCTCTTTTTACATTGCTTCACCACTCTCTTAACCTCTCTCTTTTTCTCCATATACTCTTCCCTCCTTGCATCACTTCTACTTTGTAAAAACTTCTCATATGCTAACTTTTTCTCCCTTACTACTCTCTTTACATCATCATTCCACCAATCGCTCCTCTTCCCTCCTGCACCCAGTTTCCTGTAACCACAAACTTCTGCTGAACACTCTAACACTACATTTTTAAACCTACCCCATTCCTCTTCGACCCCATTGCCTATGCTCTCATTAGCCCATCTATCCTCCAATAGCTGTTTATATCTTACCCTAACTGCCTCCTCTTTTAGTTTATAAACCTTCACCTCTCTCTTCCCTGATGCTTTTATTCTCCTTGTATCCCATCTACCTTTTACTCTCAGTGTAGCTACAACTAGAAAGTGATCTGATATATCTGTGGCCCCTCGATAAACATGTACATCCTGAAGTCTACTCAACAGTCTTTTATCTACTAATACATAATCCAACAAACTACTGTCATTTCGCCCTACATCATATCGTGTATACTTATTTATCCTCTTTTTCTTAAAATATGTATTACCTATAACTAAACCCCTTTCTATACAAAGTTCAATCAAAGGGCTCCCATTATCATTTACACCTGGCACCCCAAACTTACCTACCACACCCTCTCTAAAAGTTTCTCCTACTTTAGCATTCAGGTCCCCTACCACAATTACTCTCTCACTTGGTTCAAAGGCTCCTATACATTCACTTAACATCTCCCAAAATCTCTCTCTCTCCTCTGCATTCCTCTCTTCTCCAGGTGCATACACGCTTATTATGACCCACTTCTCGCATCCAACCTTTACTTTAATCCACATAATTCTCGAATTTACACATTCATATTCTCTTTTCTCCTTCCATAACTGATCATTTAACATTACTGCTACCCCTTCCTTTGCTCTAACTCTCTCAGATACTCCAGATTTAATCCCATTTATTTCCCCCCACTGAAACTCTCCTACCCCCTTCAGCTTTGTTTCGCTTAGAGCCAGGACATCCAACTTCTTTTCATTCATAACATCAGCAATCATCTGTTTCTTGTCATCCGCACTACATCCACGCACATTTAAACAACCCAGTTTTATAAAGTTTTTCTTCTTCTCTTTTTTAGTAAATGTATACAGGAGAAGGGGTTACTCTGATATTAACCCTCCCCTCAAACATCTCCTTGCCAACCTCAACAGGACACATGACCATAACACAAGGCACAGATCACTCTTTGATGTTCCTCGTGTCCATCTCACGCTATGCAAAAACTCAATGCACATAAAAGGCCCTAAAATCTGGAATTCATTACCTGTAAATATAAAAGAAACACTACCTGTTTATAAATTCAAGTCTCTTCTCAAAGATCACTTACTCACTCAAAACCAAATAAATACTGAATAATAACCTTATAAATTGTATATCCTATATGTTACTCACAATTATATCACACATACGTTAAACCTAGGACCCAGTCTAACTTTATTATTTTTTTAAATACACTACCTAACAGAATACTCCATTCAACTGAATGTACAGCAATGCAAGCAACCATATGACCTGTCTTTGTAATACTCATTTGTGCTTTATAGTTATCTGTTTACAATAATGTTTTATCACTGATTTCATCATTGCTTAGTTAATCTTAAGTTAATTTTAAGCCAGCCCGTAATGCTATGCATATAAGTGGCTTTGGCATGCTGCTCTTACCTGTATTTTTTGTACCTCTGTTTGTATGCTTAAATTACTAAATAAATAAATAAATAAAGACTTCATTTTGCAATCCCCACTAGCATTACAACAAAACATGAGAGTTAGCCTGTCTTTCATAGGCTTGTGTCCTGGGAGTGGCTTTTCCTCCTGAGTAATGTAGGTCCTGTTTGGCATTTTCTTCCAGAACAGGTCTGTTTCGTCACAATTGAACACCTGTTGGGGGATGAATTTTTCAGCTTCGCCATGCCTTATTGCACTGTGTATGCCACTACAATTCTTAAATCTCTCAAACCAACCTTTGCTGGCCTTAAATTCACCAATATGAGCACTAGTTCCAGGCATTTTTTCCTGTTCACCTGGGTGTTAGTTGACTGTTGTGGGTCGCATCCTGGGGGGACAAGATTAAGGACCCCAATGGAAATAAGCTAGACAGTCCTAGATGATGCACTGACTTTCTTGGGTTATCCTGGGTGGCTAACCCTCTGGGGTTAATCGTTTCTCTGTAATTGTTTCACATTAAGCCACACCAACAACACTCTCCCCACATCTTTGAGTAGTACAGCTGACTGTGGTGGAGCAACAGCTGACTGTGGTGCAGCAGCAGCTGACCGTGGTGCAGCAGCAGCTGACTGATCCAGCAACAGCTGACTGGTCCAGTAACAGCTGACCATGGTGCAGCAGCAGCTGACTGATCCAGCAACAGCTGACCGTGGTGCAGCAGCAGCTGACTGATCCAGCAACAGCTGACTGGTCCAGCAATAGCTGACTGGTCCAGCAACAGCTGACCGTGGTGCAGCAGCAGCTGACTGATTCAGCAACAGCTGACTGGTCCAGCAACAGCTGACCGTGGTGCAGCAACAGCTGACCGTGGTGCAGCAACAGCTGACTGATCCAGCAACAGCTGACTGGTCCAGCAACAGTTGACTGTGGTGCAGCAACAGCTGACTGATCCAGCAACAGCTGACTGGTCCAGCAACAGCTGACCATGGTGCAGCAACAGCTGACCGTGGTGCAGCAGCAGCTGACTGTGGTACGATAGTATTTATCACCCTTTTTACCACAGGGTTGGCACTAGAAGCTTTCTTTGGGCCCATGGTGACTTATTTAGCAGTTACAAGCAGTATAAACAATGGAATAATACAAAATGTATCGAATGTATGCATGCAACCGGCCACCATGGCTTATAAACAATGCCACCGGCGGAACAAGTGAGGCTGGCTCAGGCCGCACATGGACGCATCTCGGACGAATCGCGTTGAGCGAGTTTTTCAGCGCTAGGCGAGGCAAAAATTTTGCGTTAAAATGTATCGCTAGGCGGATTTAACATTATGTGATGCCAACGTTAGGTGAGGGTCCACTGGATTTGTGAACTTCTGATCATTTTGTCCAGTGATCAGAACATTTATCCTGCTAATTTTTTTTTTGTCCAAAATTACCAAAATTTGTTAACCCTTAAACTGTCCAAACATTGATCTATGTTCACTTGCATAGTGCTCAAAATACAGTGGAACCCCAGATTTCATTGTCGCTGGATTTCATAATATTCAGAAATAGTAACTATTTTTTCCTCAAAATATTGGTTCGGTGATCGTCATTTAGCTCGGTAATAGCCATTCGTCCCGAACGCATCCTAGCGACCCAACACACTATTTACAGTCAGTGTGTCATTGTTTATCAGCCGGTGAGCACGATGCCACCCATTCATACGATAAATTTCATAATATTCCATTTGTTTTAGTGCTTGCAACTGCTAAATAAACCATCATGGGCCAAAAGAAAGCTCCTAGTGCCAGCCCTTTGGTAAAGAAGGCAATAAACACGATAGAATTCAAGAAAGAACACACCAGCCAGGGCACTTCCCCAAACACCAGCCAGGGTACTTCTCCACACACCAGACAGGGTACTTCCCCACACACACCAGCCAGGGCACTTCCAAACACACCAGCCAGGGTACTTCCCCACACACACGATTTGATTTGAGTGGGACTTGTGTATGAATGAATAGACTTATCTAAGCTTATTGCTTGGGAAGCATTGAAAATTGGGTTGGGCAAATACGATTCTGTTAGTGGGATGGCTTGTGAAGGACCTGCCTAGTATGGGCCAACAGGTCTGCTGCAGTGTTCCTGCTTTCTCATATACACCAGCCAGGGTACTTCCCCTCACACACCAGCCAGGGCACTTCCCCACACACCAGCCTGGGTACTTCCCCCCACACACCAGACAGGGTCCTTCCCCACACACCAGACAGGGTCCTTCCCCACACACCAGACAGGGTACTTCCCTACACACCAGACATGATTTGATTTGAGTAGGACTTGCACATGAGTGAATAGAATTATCAAAGCTTATTGCTTGGGAAGCACTGAAAATTGGGTTGGGCAAATACAATTCTGTTAGTGGGATGGTTTGTGAAGGACCTGCCTAGTATGGGCCAACAGGCCTGCTGCAGTGTTCCTGCTTTCTTTTGTTCTTATGTACACCAGCTGAGGAAATTGCTTCAGAGAGAGAGAGAAAAGAAAGTGCCTTCTTCAAAGATTAAGGACATTTGTGCAAAGTGGAGTGAGGTGCAAATATTTGTGGAGGAACATCACGCTAACTCTCTCCCCTCCTCCCATCTTCCATACACCAGCAAGAGTCTTCAATAAAGGTAAGTATGATATTATTGTTTTATACTCGATTTCTAAATTCTTTTCTACATGTAAATCTATATTTAACCCTTTCAGGGTCCGTGCCATAGATCTACGGCTTTATGTTCAGGGTCCAAACCGTAGATCTATGGCTTTACGTTCAGGGTCCAAACTGTAGATCTACGCCATGAGCTCAGCTCACTCTGAAAAGCTGTGAGCAGTAAATTTGGGCCTAGGTATGAGAGAATACATCTATGTGGTATGTGTGCACCACATAAAACAACTCTTGCAGCACAAAGTGCATAATGAGAGGAAAAAATACTGAGACTGTAATTTTCGATTAACCCCTTGACTGTCGCAACCCCCAATCCTGAGGTGTCTCCTGGCGTCGCAAAATTTCAAAAAAACAAAAAATTATTTTTTCTTATGAAATGATAGAGAATCTTTTCCCAATTGTAATGACACCAAAAAAACGAAATTTGATGGAAAACTGACGGAATTATGCTCTCGCGAAGTTAGTGACCTCGGCGATATTTACAAATCGGCGATTTCGCCCACTTTGAGCCCTATTTTCGGCTAATTCCATTATTCCAGTCAACCAAACTCATAGCTATTTCTTTAGAACTCCATTTTTTCTATCGATTGAGTACAAGAAACTGCCCATATACCAATTTCAACTACCCAATAATGTGGTCAGAAATTTGCAATTTGGCCAATTTCACGAAAATTAAAAAATATGACAATTTCAAAATAAGGTCCAGAATGAACAATGCAGACATTCCTGGCTCTAAAATAACATTTTCTTTGTTCATCAGTCATGTCTCCAGGCCCCTCTGATATTACTCTTGCTTTCTATTTTGAATTTTTATTCAAACAAAAAATAGAAGACTTACTATTATGCAGACTACTGCAATACTGCAATAATTGTATAAATAACATCAACCCATTCATGACTGCATATTAGAATGGCTAGTTGGACATTTATTGGACAATAACATCATTTGTTTACTTTTGAACATTGGCAAAATCAACCATTTCCCCTACTTTGAGCTCCATTTCCAGGTTCTTTTTATAGTAAAATCAATCAAAATCACCTCTATTTCTATAATATGTTTTCCATTCTATCAAATGAGACCAAAAAAACAAGAATACAACCATAAATACTATACGAAAATAGACCACAAAGTCGGCATTTTAATTAAAAAAAAAAACGGTCAGAGTTTTTTTTCTCATTATGCACTGAGTGCTCCAGGATTTTTTTTATATGGTGCACACTGACCACACAGACCCATTCTCTCACATGTGGGTCTACCAGCTTTCTCCTGCTTGATTTGAAGCCGCTAGAATTTATGAGTATATATACGTCAAACACGGTACCTCGTAAGACGTATATATACGGCCACGACAGTCAAAGGGTTAAAACAGCGACTTTGCAGTGTCTTTTCGTATGTTTTTTATAGTTGTATTTGCAATTTCTTGGTCTCATTTGATAGATTGGAAGATATACTACAGAAATAGAGATGATTTTGATAGGTTTAAGTACTGGAAATGGCTTGAAACTGAGCTCAAAGTAGCAGAAATGTTAAATTTTTGCCGATGTTCAAGAGAAAACAAATGACCTCAAAGTCTAATACATGACAGCTGGTGGGTCTAATATACATTCACAAATGTGGTGATATTATTTATACAATTATTACAGTGTTGCTTAACAGAAAATCTTCTATTTTTTGGTTTGAATAAAAATTCATTATGTGAATAAAACATCAAAATGGAATTCATTTGTAAAGCCTGAAAGCATAACTAATGAACAGAGGAAATGTTAATTTAGTGCCAGGAATGCCTGCATTGTTTATTCTGGACCCTATTTTGAAATTGGAATATTTTGAACTTTGCATTAAATTGGCCAAATTATCAATTTCCAGTCACTTTATTTTGTTGAAACAGTTGACTTGGCGATTTCTTGTGCTCAATCGATAGAATAGAAGTAGTACTAGTGAAATAGCTAAGAATTTGGTTGACTGGAATACTGTAATTGCCCTAAAATGGGAGTAAAACTTGGCAAAATCGCCAATGCGTAAATATTGCCGACACGTCAAAATTCGCGAGAGCATAATTTCATCAATTATCAAATCAAATTTCGTACTTTTTATCTTATTACCTTCAGAAAAAGATTCTCTACCATTTCATAAGAAAAAATAACAAAATTATTTTTTCAAAATTCTTGGACCCTGGTGCACACTTTGAAATTTGGCCACTGGACCCTGAAAGGGTTAATCTATAAAAGAAATAATTTTTGTTAATACTTCTGGGTGTCTGGAACAGATCAACTGGATTTACATTATTTCTTATGAGAAAAATGAATTCGGAAATCGTCAGATTTGGATCGAGTCACTCTCTCTGGAATGGATTAATTACCATAACTGGGATTCAACTACAGTAGACCCCCACCTTATGATATTAATCCGTTCCTGAGAGCTAATCATATGGTGAAATTATCGTCAGGTGAATTAATTTTCCCCATAAGAAACAATGGAAATCAAATAAATCCGTGCAAGACACCACAAAGTATGAAAAAAAAAAAAAAATTACCACATGAAATATTAATTTTAATACACACAAACTGACACTTACCTTTATTGAAGATCTGGTGATGATTGATGGGATGGGAGGAGGGGAGAGTGTGGATGTTGTTAATGTTTAGAAGGGGAATCCCCTTCCATTAGGACTTGAGGTATCAAGTCCTTTTCTGGGGTTACTTCTCTTCTTCTTTTAATGCCACTAGGACCAGTTTGAGAGTCAATGGACCTCTGTCGCACAACATACCTGTCCATAGAGGCCTGTACCTCCCGTTCCTTTATGATTTTTCTAGAGTGGTTCACAACATTGTCATTGTACAGGTTGCCAACATGGCTTGCAGTAGCTGTGTCAGGGTGATTTTCATCAAAAATCGTTTACACTTCAAGCCACTTTGCACACATTTCCTTAATCTTTGAAGTAGGCAACTTCTTCAATTTCTCTATCCCCTCCTCTGAAGCAGCTTCCTCAGGTCTGGCCTCTTGCTGTTGAAGATGATCTTGCTGCTTATCAGTGGTTAGTTCTTCATTGTCCTCCTCCACCAACTCTTCCACATCCTCCCCACTAACCTCCAACCCCAAGGGCTTCCCCAATGCCACAATGGATTCCTCAACTGGCATACACTTCTCAGGGTTAGCTTCAAATCCTTCAAAATCCTTTAGAGTCAATCGAGTGTCTGAGGTCACTTCAAAGCATTTTTGAAACAAAGCTTTTGTGTAGTTTTTTTTGAAGTTTGAAATGACCTGCTGGTCCATGGGCTGCAGGAGAGGAGTGGTGTTAGGAGGCAAAAACTTGACCTTAATGAAGCTCATGTCCCCAGAAAGTCGCTCTGCCATGTCTGAAGGATGACCAGGAGCATTGTCTAATACCACTTAAGGTCCAACTTATTTTCCAGGAGGTAATTTTTCACAATGGAGGCAAATGCATGGTGTAACCAGTCATAGAAAAAGTCCCTAGTGACCCATGCCTTACTGTTTGCCCTCCACAGCACACAAATTAGCCTTGAGGACATTGTTTTGCCTGAACACTCTGGGAGTTTCAGAGTGATACACCAATAAAGGCTTCACTTTGCAATCACCACTAGCATTAGCACAAATCAAGAGAGTAAGCTTGTCTTTCATATGCATATGTCCTGGGAGTGCCTTTTCCTCCTGAGTAATGTAGGTCCTGTTTGGCATTTTCTTCCAAAACAGTCCTGTTTCGTCACAATTAAACACTTGTTCAGGTTTCAGTCCTTCACTGTCTATGTACTCCTTGAATTCCTTCACATATTTTTCAGCCGCTTTTTGGTCCGAACTGGCAGCCTCACCATGCCTTATCACACTATGTATGCCACTATGATTCTTAAATCTCTCAAACCAACCTTTGCTGGCCTTAAATTCACTCACATCACCACTAGTTGCAGGCATTTTTCTAATTAAACTGTCATGCAACTTCCTAGCCTTTTCACATATGATTGCTTGAGAGATGCTATCTCCTGCTATCTGTTTTTCATTTATCCACACTAATAACAGTCTCTCAACATCTTCAAGTACTTGTGATCTCCTATTCAAAAACAAAGTTGCACCTTTTACAAGAGCAGCTTCCTTGATTGCCATTTTGTTAGCCACGATAGTAGCGATGGTTGATTGGGGTTTCGTATACAACCTGGCCAACTCCGAGACACACACTCCACTTTTGTACTTAGCAATTATCTCTTTCTTCATTTCCAAAGTAATTTTCACCTTTTTTACCACAGGGTTGGCACTAGAAGCTTTCTGGGGGCCCATGGTGACATATTTTGCAGGTACAATCACTTAAAACACTGTGATAATATGAAATGTTTCAATTGTATGCGTGGATGCGACTGCACTGCCTGGCTTGTAAACACTGCCACCCACGGGGCAGCTGAGGCGCGCTTAGGCCACATGGGACGCGTCTCAATCGCGTGAGGTGAGGTATCGTATGGTGGATTTAACGTGAGGTGATGCCATCGTAAGGTGAGGGTCCACTGTATTTAAAAAAAAAAAAAAAAAAAATTAAATCAAAGAGGGCAATTTTGTGTGTGTTATGAGACTAAAAAAATTTTTTTTAGGACCAGTACTTACCGAGATATAAGACCGCGAAGTTGGCACTGGATGCTCACCTGACGGCAACATCGAGTCCTGCTACTTGCAGAAGGGGTGCCGATGTACCTTTTTTCTTGATTTTATTTTAATTTATATAATTTTTGTTCTGATAATTAAAATTTATAATAGTTCTTGTGATTTCATAGTCAATCTTTGTTCTGACACTAATATTATGTACTGAAATAGTACTCAAATACAGTGGACCCCCGCATAGCGACCTTAATCCGTGCAAGAGGGCTGGCTGTTATGCGAAATGTTCGGTATGTGAATGAATTTTCCCCATAAGAAATAATGGAAATCAAATTAATCCGTGCAAGACACCCAAAAGTATGAAAAAAAAAAATTTTACCACATGAAATATACATTTTCCTACACACAAAGAGAAGGATACATGCACAATATATATTGTGCATGTACTACTCTACTAAATAAAGAATAAATGACACTTACCTTTATTGAAGATGTAGCAATGACTGATGAGACACAGTGTCCTGGGAGTGCCTTTTCCTCCTGAGTACTGTAGGTCCTGTTTGGTATTTTCTTCCAGAACAGGCCTTATCACACTGTGTATGCCACTACGATTCTTAAATCTCTCAAACCAACCTTTGCTGGCTCTAAATTCACCAATATGAGCACTAGTTCCAGGCATTTTCCCTGTTCACCTGGGTGTTAGTCGACTGGTGTGGGTTGCATCCTGGGAGACAAGATTAAGGACCCCAATGGAAATAAGTTAGACAGTCTTCGATGACACTGACTTTTTTGGGTTATCCTGGGTGGCAAATCCTCTGGGGTTAATTGTTTCTTGGTATTCTCAATAAGCCACACCAACAACGGAGCTACAGCAGCAGCAGCAGCTGACGGTGGTACAGCAGCAACAGACGATGCTACAGCAGCAACAGACGATGCTACAGCAGCAGCAGACGATGCTACAGCAGCAACTGACGATGTTACAGCAGCAGCAGACGATGCTACAGCAGCAGCAGACGATGCTACAGCAGCAGCAGCAGCTGACGGTGGTACAGCAGCAGCAGACGATGCTACAGCAGCAGCAGACGATGCTACAGCAGCAGCAGACGATGCTACAGCAGCAGCAGACGTTACTACAGCAGCAGCAGCAGCTGACAGTGCAGCAGCAGCTGATGGTGGTACAGCAGCAGCAGCTGACAGTGCAGCAGCAGCTGACGGTGGTACAGCAGCAGCTGTACCACCAATAGTAGCGATGGTTGATTGGGGTTTATTATACAACCTGGCCAGCTCGGAGACACGCACTCCACTTTCATACTTATCAATGATCTTTTTCTTCATCTCCATAGTAATTCTCACCCTTATTGCTGTAGGGTTGGCACTAGAAGCTTTCTTGGGGCCCATGGTCACTTATTTTCCAGAAAAAATCACCAAAAACACTGTAATAATACGAAATGTTCCGATTGTATGCTTGGATGTTACCGCGGAGGCTGGCTGGTAAACAATGCCACCGGCGGAACATGTGAGCGTGGCTCAGGCCGCACATTGGACGCGTCTCGGACGAAGGGCGGTGAGCGGGTTTTTGGGCGGTATGCGAGGCAAAATTTTTGCGATCAAAGCGTCCGGTATGCGGATTGTACGGTATGAGATGCGTCCGGTATGCGGGGGTCCACTGTAGTCACAATCACACCGACAAGTGAACATTTTCACCAGCCTTGGTCATTTACTATTGTCTAGAAATACAGTGGAACCTCTACTTGCGAGTTTAATCTGTTCCATGACCTTGCTTGCAACTGGATTTCCTTGTCTGCAGAGTCAATTTTCCTCATTTAAATTAATTGAAATACAATTAATCCATTCCAGTGGAATTCTGTACTTCAATAATTTCGCTAATATCAACTCTATGGCTTATTTATCTATTTCACTTCATCTAATATGGCATAATAAACAATACAAATAACATAGAAACCTGATACACCTACCATCCGACTTACGACCTGCTCGACTTACGACCACTCGACTTACGACCATGTTTTTTTTGCCAAATTTCTGGGAAATAAACAACTATTTGTGTTGTACACAGTGTTTATCCTAAACCTTACAGTATAAAATACAGTACTAACAGCATAAATAGTAAAGTACACCTACCATCCGACTTACGACCGAGTTCGGTTCTGAGAAACCGGTCGTAAGTTGAAATGGTCGTAAGTCGAACTTTACTACTGAATATCAACAAAACATTTTTGTAATGACTTTATTTTATTGTTTTATTTTGGTATTTCATGTTTTACTGTACTTTTTATGTTGCTAGTACTGTATTTTATACTGTAAGGTTTAGGATAAACACTGTGTACAACACAAATAGTTGCTTATTTCCCAGAAATTTGGCATAAAAAACACGGTCTTAAGTCGAGTGGTCGTAAGTCGAGCAGGTCGTAAGTCGGATGGTAGGTGTAAAACATGAAATACCAAAATAAAACAATAAAATCAAGTCATTACAAAAATGTGATGTTGATATTCAGTAGTAAAGTTCGACTTACAACCGGTTTCTCGGAACTGAACTCAGTCGTAAGTCGGATGGTAGGTGTATATGCTATAAAATTAATAAAATATGTAATTCATGTAGTGGTATGGGTGGTGTCGGCAGTGGACAAGAGTTTGCCTGGAGACCGGACAAAATACATTTGTTCTCTAGGCTTTCTTAACTTGTTTAACTCAATCCAAAATTTTTTCTTATTTTCATTAAAATTTCTTGACAGTGCCTCTCCCACTCTATCATCTGCACTCCTTTTGCACTCTCTCACCACTCTGTTTACCTTTCTTTTACTCTCCATATACTCTACTCTTCTTATAATGCTTCTGCTTTGTTAAAACCTCTCATAAGCTAACTCTCTTTTATCATACCCTTTACTTCATCATTCCACCAATCACTCCTCTTTCCTCCTGCACCCACCCTCATATAACCCCAAACTTCTGCCCCACATTCTAATACTGCATTTTTAAAACTATTCCAACCCTCTTCAACCCCCCCACTACTCATACTTGCACCAGCCCACCTTTCTGCCAATAGCTGCTTATATCTCACCCAAACTTCCTCCTCCCTTAGTTTATACACTTTTACCTCCCTCTTGCTTGCTGTTGCCATTTTCCTCTTTCCCCATCTACCTCTTACTCTAACTGTAGCTACAACTAAATAATGATCCGATATATAAGTTGCCCCTCTATAAACATGTACATCCTGGAGCCTACCCATCAACCTTTTATCCACCAATACATAATCTAACAAACTACTTTCATTACGTGCTATATCATACCTTGTATATTTATTTATCCTCTTCTTCATAAAATATGTATTACTTATTACCAAACCTCTTTCTACACATAGCTCAATTAAAGGTTCCCCATTTTCATTTACCCCTGGCACTCCAACTTCACCTACTACTCCCTCCACAACATTTTTGCCCACTTTAGCATTGACATCCCCAACCACCATTACTCTCACACTTGGTTCAAAACTCCCCATGCACTCACTCAACATTTCCAAAAAATCTCTCTCTATCCTCTACACTTCTCTCTTCTCCAGGTGCATATATGCTTACTATAACCCCCTTTTCACATCCAACCTTTATTTTACTCCACATAATCCTTGAATTAATACATTTATAGTCCCTCTTTTCCTGCCATAACTTATCCTTCAAGATTATTGCTACTCCTTCTTTAGATCTAACTCTATTAGAAACCCCTGACCTAATCCCATTTATTCCTCTCCACTGAAAATCACCCTCCCCCTTTAGCTTTGTTTCACTTAAGGCCAGGACATCCAACTTCTTCTCATTCATAACATCCACAATCATCTCTTTCTTATCATTCGCACAACATCCAACATCCACACACATTCAGACTTCCCACTTTGACAATTTTCTTCTTATTCTTTTCAGTAATTATTACAAGCAAAGGGGTTACTAGCAAATTGTTCCCGGCATTTTAGTTGACTTTTACAACACGTATGGCTTACAGAGGAAAGATTCTTATTCCACTTCCCCATGGATATAAAAGGAAATGTAATAAGACCAAGAACTATTAAGATAAAATCAAAGAAAACTCAGATGAGTGTGTATAAATAAACATGTACATGTATGTGTAGTGTGACCTAAGTGTAAGTAGAAGTAGCAAGACGTACCTGTAATCTTGCATATTTATGAGACAGACAAAAGACACCAGCAATCCTACCATCATGTAAAACAATTACAGGTTTCCATTTCACACTCACTTGGCAGGACAGTAGTACCCCCCTGGGTGGTTGGTGTCTACCAACCTACTACCTTATTATTATTATACGTATATTATTATTATTATTATTGTATTATATTATTTTACTATTATTATTATATGTATTATTATTATTATACATATTATTATTATTATTATTACAATGTAAATAATTTGTAATTTTTATTTACACACAAAATATAATATTTACTGTTATGCTTATTGCAATAATTGTATAAATAATGTCAACCCATTCACTACTGCATATTGGAATGGATAGTGACGTCATTTGTTTACTCCTGAACATTGCCAAGCAATGGAACATTTCTCCTACGTTGAGCTCAATTTCAAGATACTTTTTGTCGTGAAAGCAATCAAAATCATATCTATTTCTGTTATATAACTTCCATTCTATCAAATGAGACCCAAAAAAAACGAGAATACAATCATAAAAACCATACGAAAGTACCGCTAAGGGGTGGCTAATTGCTGAGAAGTGAACTCCATTATTTATGCTCTGATTTCTTTCATTTTTGGTGCAAGTTCAGAAACATCTTTCCATCATACATTGCCCAAGTCTCAATAAGATAGTCCAACAAACAAATGAGATACAATTCCCTAGATCAAGAGCAAGGGCCCCTCACTAGCGTCAAGGAACCTGCCTTGAGGTCTGCTTGTTTATGGAAATTTTGCTTGTGTATGGAAGCAAAAAATCGACCCATCGACTGCTTGTATTTGGAAAAACTCGCACGTGGATGCGCTCACAAGTAGAGGTTCCACTGTATATACATACAAAGTATTTATAGGTCTCAGCAATGTTTTAGACATGCTGGAGTATACATAAAACTCCTTGAGGCATGGTGGTAAGACGAATGTTAATAAACTGCTGATATTGCAGCAGTGGAGTGACACTTGATGATCGTGCATTACTGCAGGGAACCCTGGCTTCATTTGTTTTCATTGTTACACATAAAAATGTCTGTCTGTCTGTCTATCTATCTGTCTGTCTAGCTCTGCTTATCTATCTAGCTCTGCTTATCTGTCTTTCTGTCTGCCTGTGTGTGTGTCTTTCTCCCTCTGCTTGTCTCTGTGTCTCAGGGAGCCGCATAAACCTATTGGTTTACGAGCCGCTCCCTGAATCCAGAGCAAGTGAAAATGCATATTACTTGCATCATGCTTATGATGCTTTATATCTACAAGCACTGTAAAGCACTTTGCCTGGAATTTTTGGGTTATCCTAGGTAATTTACACTAAGTATAATAAGTGTACTTATGTGTACCTGTAAGAGACAGAGACTTAGATGGACAGAGCTATAGACAGAGAAATAGACAGAGAAATACACAGACAGACAGAGATACAGACAGAGACAGTTACTGATAGACAGCCAAAGTCAGTCAGCCAGCTAACCAGCCACCCAGCCAGCCTGCCGAATACGTATGACATTCTGGCAGGATGACACTACAAAGGGTATCAGAAATGAAAGGATGTTGCACAAATGTTGTGCATGGGTTATTATCAAGGTTTTTGATATTTCCATGACCACTTGTGGCCACATTCATCTCAAAGCCACTAAACTCTGGGTCTACATCACTTTCCTCTTAAAAGGGAAGTGTTAATACAACACGATATCAGCGAATCCTTAGTGTTTGCCATGCTATTTGCTCAAGCTGGCACTCAATTGAATTGGTGCTCTCACAAGGTACTAAATGGTCCCAGATTTTTTTAATACTGTGCACACTGAGTGTTAAGACCCATTCTATACTGACCAGGCATCTCAGGCCAATCATGCCAATTTTGAAGGAATGAAAAATAAAACACTGATCTATGTTCAGAGTGCTACGCATGTGAACATAGATCTACGTGTGGACAGTTTAAAGGTTAATGAGAGGTCATTTAACAAGTGGTTTGTAAATAAGAGTTCTGTTAATGAGAGGTTTTACTGTAACAGCAAAGAAATCTCTAAAGAAGCGTTTAAAGCCAATAATGCTTTAAATTATGTATTCATTAATACATCAAAAGTTGATAAAGTAGTACTATTTACATTACTTTGTTTTGTTAAAACATCAGCCGATTCCCACCAAAGCAGGGTGGCCCGAAAAAGAAAAAACTTTCATCATCATTCACTCCATCACTGTCTTGCAAGAGGGGTGCTTTACACTACAATTATAAAACTATAACATTAACACCCCTCCTTCAGAGTGTAGACATTGTACTTCTGTTATGGGACCATGGGACCCAACACATACTGATGTATTTAAGTAACAGTTACTTATATTGAACTGATAAGGACACAGCACTAAATGGTTTTAAGGGCAGATCACCCTTAGGGGCTGAGAGACAGCTGGGTCAAGCCTGTTTTTCTCAATATAATAGGTTGTACTATAGACACGCACACACATTTAAATAAGTAGTTTATAAAGTTGTATTTCTTTTGTAAAAGTAAAAAAAGGTGTGGAAGAATTGTGGTAACTAGAGAATTGTGCTTGGCAACAGTCTTTTGTTTATTCTGGTGGGTGAGGGAGGAGCTTAGCTAGGCCCCTCCCTCTCTCTCACTCTCCTTGGTGGCTTCAAGCTGGTAGGACCTCTGGGTCCTCCTTTTTTATTTTTTTGGGCATTATGTGTACCCCAGAGGTGAGTTTTATACCTTAAGTTGTAGCCATCATACCCAGGGTGACTAAAGTGTGTCAAAACACTGGTTAGTCCAGAGGTTAGTCAAGAGGAAAGAAGGGTTAATTATTTCAGAGGCAGCATGTGGGCTGTCCTAGGGAAGCAGCTAAGGGGTGTGCAGGCTTATGTTTTGAATAGGAGAGTGCTAAAATTGTATATTCTGTATATATCTATTTAGAATATATCCCTATTTTTGTAACAGTAGTTTAAATAACCTATTGGAAGGGCTAGTGAAAGGATTTCAGAGACACTGAGGATGATAAATCATGAATGCAAGCATTACCCTAGACTGATAAGGCCTTTATGTAAAAGCTACCCCCACACTAAAACATGTAGTAAGAACCATACCATCAAGGATAAAAGGGGCAACAAAGTAACAACTTCCCATCTCTAGGACTCAAGTCTGGCCTGCCAGTTTCCCTGAATCCCTTCATAAATGTTACTTTGCTCACACTCCAACAGCACGTCAAGTATTAAAAACCATTTATCTCCATACACTCCTGTCAAATACGCTCACGTACGCTTGCTGGAAGTCCAAGCCCCTCGCACACAAAATCTCATTTACCTCCTCCCTCCAACCCTACCTAGGCTGACCCTAACCCCGCCTTCCCTCCACTACAGATTTATACATTCTCGAAGTCATTCTGTTTCGTTTCATTCTCTCTGCATGTCCAAACCACCTCAACAACCCCTCTTCAGCCCTCTGGATAATAGTTTTGGTAATCCCACATCTTCTCCTAATTTCCAAACTATGAATTCTCTGCATTATATTCACACCACACATTGCCCTCAGACATGACATCTCCACTGCCTCCAGCCTTCTCCTCGTTGCAACATTCATCACCCATGCTTCACATCCATACAAGAGTGTTGGTACAACTATACTCTCATGCATTCCCCTTTCTGCTTCCATGGACAAAGTTCTTTGTCTCCACAGACTCCCAAGTGCACCGCTCACCCTTTTCCCCTCATCAATTTTGCGATTCACCTCATCCTTCATAGACCCATCTGCTTACACGTCCACTCCTAAATATCTGAATACATTCACCTCCTCCATACTCTCTCCCTCCAATCTGATATCCAATCTTTCATCACCTAATCTTTTGTTATCCTCATAACCTTACTCTTTCCTATATTCGCTTTTAATTTTCTTCTTTTACATACCCTACCAAATTCATCCACCAATCTCTGCAACTTCTCTTCAGAATCTCCCAAAAGCACAGTGTCATCAGCAAAGAGCAACTGTGACAACTCCCACTCTGTGTTTGATTATTTATCTTCTAACTCCACACAGGGCTCTGGTGGCCTGGTGGTTAACGCTCTCGCTTCACACGGTGAGGGCCTGGGTTCGATTCCCAGCCAGAGTAGAAACATTGGACGTGTTTCTTTCCACCTGTTGTCTATGTTCCCCATCAGTAAAATGGGTACCTGGGTGTTAGTCGACTGGTGTGGGTCGCATCCTGGGACACTGACCTAAGGAGGCCTGGTCACAGACCGGGCCGCGGGGGCGTTGACCCCCGGAACTCTCTCCAGAAACACCTTTTGCCAAGACCCTCGCATTCACTTCTCTTGTAACCCCATCTATAAATATATTGAACAACCACGGTGACATCACATATCCTTGACTAAGGCCTAATTTACTGGGAAATAATCTCCCTCTTTCCTACATACTCTAACCTGAGCCTCATTATCCTCGTAAAAACTCTTCACTGCTTTCAGTAGCCTACCTCCTATATCATACACCTGCAACATCTGCCACACTGCCTCCCTATCCACCCTGTCACATGCCTTTTCCGAATCCATAAATGCCAAAAAACCTCTTTAGCCTTATCTTAATACTCTTTACCTATACATTTCACTGCAAACACTTGGTCTACACACCCCCTACCTTTCCTAAAGCCTCCTTGTTCATCTGCTATCCTACTCTCCATCTTACTCTTAATTCTTTCAATAATAACTCTAACATACACTTTACCAGGAATACTCAATAGATTTATTCCCCTATAATTTTTGCACTCTCTTTTATCCCCTTTGCCTTTATACAAAGGAACTATTTACATATAACTTCTGTATGATATAAACTCTATATCCAGTCTCATAAATCTGTATCAAAAATTATAATTTCTGTTGCTTTTGGCCTGTGATAAAAAAGTTAAGATTAAATACCTAACTGAATGCAAAAAATATATACTGTTATGAGAAACTGTTTATGCACCTACTTGGTTTTCTTTTCAGAGAGAGTAACTACTGTTGTGAGGTGGTCAAATAATTCTCCATGTTCACAAAGTTCAAACACTAAAAATATGAACGTTGATGATTCAAAGACATCGTGAAGTTCAACTGAAAAACAATAATAAAATAATATTAATTATACATGGCAAATATCATTATTTACATATGTATTCACAAAAATTATTTTTGCTATGCAGAACTCTATTGTCAAACATTAAATTATAAAATGCCTATCTGTAAACTTAGGCACTGACAATAAAATACTCTACAAAATACAATGATTCACACTGAACTAAATAACTACACTTTTACACAGTAATATACAGTATTTTTGGTTTTACCATACATGGTACTTGGTGCTTACTAATATACGGATGCCCAGCTACCATGCGCAATACTTCTATTTCCCGAATAGTTGCTTCATATACTCCTTCATCAGAGGAGTCACTCAGATCAATAATTTTGGCTGCAAACTGTTGTCCAGTTTCCTTTTCTGCAACAGAAGTTACAAATGAACACAGTAAACACCTGATATAATGAACTTTTAAAATTAAAAGCAAAACTCACTTTTAAGTCCTTTATTTTCAATGTTTATTGCAAAACATCTGTAAATTTTGTGTACAGTATTATATTAAGTGTACAGTAGCACATTTTATTGTTCTTTCTAAGATGGAATATTGGTTTTCACTAGCGGCTCCTATCAGGCAAAACTGCAGACCTGGGGAACATACAACAAACTTTCACTGCATGTATAAGTAACAAACTGCATCTAAATTACTGGGAATGGATGAAGTCCCTTGGAATGCAGGCAAGAAAGATACATGACAATACAGCAGGGCCCCACTTACATGGCAGGTTAGGTTCCAGGCTACTGCCGGAAAGCGGACATTGCCAGAAAGCAGAACACCATTTGTTTCCACTTACAAATGTCAATGCAACAGAACAAGGCATTAAACCTTAAACTGTCCAAATGTAGATCTATGTTCATTCGCGTGGTGCTCCAAATATTTTGAGAAATATAAAAATCATTTTTTTCTTTTAACCCCTTGACTGTCACAACCCCCAATCCTGAGGTGTCTCCTTGTGTCGCAAAATTTAAAAAAAAAAAAAAGAAAAAAAAAAAAATTATTTTTTTCTTATGAAATCATAGAGAATCTTTTCCCGGTTGTAATGACACCAAAAAAACGAAATTTGATGGAAAACTGACGGAATTATGCTCTCGCGAAGTTAGCGACCTTGGCGATATTTACAAATCGGCGATTTCGCCCACTTTGAGCCCTATTTTCGGCTAATTCCGGTGTTCCAGTCGACCAAACTCATAGCGATTTCTTTAGAACTCCATTTTTTCTAACGATTGAGTACAAGAAACTGCCCATTTACCGATTTCAACTACCCAATAATGTGGTCAGAAATTTGCAATTTGGCCAATTTCACGAAAATTAAAAAATATGACAATTTCAAAATAAGGTCCAGAATAAACAATGCAGACATTCTTGGCTCTAAAATAACATTTTCTTTGTTCATCAGTCATGTCTCAAGGCCCCTCTGATATTACTCTTGTTCTCTATTTTGAATTTTTATTCAAACAAAAAATAGAAGACTTACTACAGTGGACCCCCGCATAGCGAACGCCTTGCATAGCGAACAATCCGCATAGCGGACGCTTTGTTCGCTAAAATTTTGCCCCGCATAGTGGACAAAAACCCGCTCAGCGGCCTTCGTCCGAGACGCGTCCAATGTGCGCCCTCAGCCAGCCTCACATGTGCCGCCCGTGCCATTGTTTACCAGCCAGCCTCCGCGGTAACATTCAAGCATACACTCGGAATATTTCGTATTATTACAGTGTTTTCGGTGCTGTTTCTGGAAAATAAGTGACCATGGGCCCCAAGAAAGCTTCTAGTGCCAACCCTACACCTCAAAGGGTAAGAATACCCATTGAAATGAAGAAAGAGATCATTGATAAGTATGAAAGTGGAGTACGTATCACCGACCTGGTCAGGTTGTACAAGAAACCAAAATCAACCATCTCTTCTATTGTGGGCAAGAAAACGGCAATCAAGGAAGCTGTTGTTGCCAAAGGTTTAACTGTGTTTTCGAAACAAAGATCGCAAGTGATGGAAGATGTTGAGAGACTCTTATTGGTGTGGATAAATGAAAAACAGCTAGCAGGAGATAGCGTCTCTCAAGCGATCATATGTGAAAAGGCTAGGAAGTTGCATGACGATTTAATTAAAAAAATGCCTGCAACTAGTGATGATGTGAGTGAATTTAAGGCCAGCAAAGGTTGGTTTGAGAGATTTAAGAAGCGTAGTGGCATCCATAGTGTGATACGGCATGGTGAGGCTGCCAGTTCGGACCACAAAGCGGCTGAAAAATATGTGCATGAATTCAAGGAGTACATAGAAACTGAAGGACTGGAACCTGAACAAGTGTTTAATTGTGATGAAACAGGCCTGTTCTGGAAGAAAATGCCAAGCAGGACCTACATTACTCAGGAGGAAAAGGCACTCCCAGGACATAAGCCTATGAAAGACAGGCTTACTTTGTTGATGTGTGCCAATGCTAGTGGTGATTGCAAAGTTAAGCCTTTATTAGTGTATCACTCTGAAACTCCCAGAGCGTTCAGGCAAAAGAATGTCCTCAAGGATAATTTGTGTGTGCTGTGGAGGGCAAACAGTAAGGCATGGGTCACTAGGGAATTTTTCTATAACTGGTTACACCATGCATTTGCCCCCAATGTGAAAGATTACCTAACTGAAAAGAAATTAGACCTTAAGTGCCTCCTGGTGTTAGACAATGCCCCTGGTCATCCTACAGACGTGGCAGAGCGACTTTATGGGGACATGAGCTTCATTAAGGTGAAGTTTTTGCCTCCTAATACCACTCCTCTCCTGCAGCCCATGGACCAGCAGGTCATTTCCAACTTCAAGAAACTGTACACAAAAGCTCTGTTTCAAAAGTGCTTTGAAGTGACCACAGACACTCGATTGACTCTAAAAGAGTTTTGGAAGGATCACTTTAATATCCTCAATTGTGTAAACCTTATAGGTAAGGCTTGGGAGGGAGTGACTAAGAGAACCTTGAACTCTGCTTGGAAGAAACTGTGGCCAGAATGTGTAGACAAAAGGGATTTTGAAGGGTTTGAGGCTAACCCTGAGAGGAGTAGTATACCAGTTGAGGAATCAATTGTGGAATTGGGGAAGTCCTTGGGGTTGGAGGTTAGTGGGGAGGATGTGGAAGAGTTGGTGGAGGAGGACAATGAAGAACTAACCACTGATGAGCTGATAGATCAACTTCAAGAGCAAGAGGCCAGACCTGGGGAAACTGGTTCAAAGGAGGGGAGAGAGAAATTGAAGGAATTGCCTACTTCAAAGATTAAGGAAATGTGTGCAAAATGGCTTGAAGTGCAAACCTTTTTTGATGAAAATCACCCTCACACAGCTATTGCAAGCCGTGCTGGTGACTGTTACAATGACACTGTTGTGAACCACTTTAGACAAATCATAAAGGAACGAGAGGTACAGGCCACTATGGACAGATATGTTGTGCGAAAGAAGTCCAGTGACTCTGAAGCTGGTCCTAGTGGCATTAAAAGAAGAAGGGAAGTAACCCCAGAAAAGGACTTGCTACCTCAAGTCCTAATGGAAGGGGATTCCCCTTCTAAACACTAACACTCTCTCTCCCCTCCTCCCATCCCATCAATCATCACGAGATCTTCAATAAAAGTAAGTGTCATGTAATTGTGCATGCCTTTTTCAGTTTGTGTGTACTAAAATTAACATTTTTTTGTGGTAAAAAAATTTTTTTTTCATACTTTTGGGTGTCTTGCACGGATTAATTTTATTTCCATTATTTCTTATGGGGAAAATTAATTCGCATAGCGAACATTTCGCATAACGGCCAGCCCTCTTGCACGGATTAAGTTCGCTATGCGGGGGTCCACTGTATTATGCAGACTACTGCAATATTGTAATAATTGTATAAATAACATCAACCCATTCATAACTGCATATTAGAATGGCTAGTTGGACATTTATTGGACAATGACATCATTTGTTTACTTTTGAACATTGGCAAAAATCAAACATTTCCCCTACTTTGAGCTCGATTTCCAGGCTCTTTTTATAGCAAAATCAATCAAAATCACCTCTATTTCTATAATGTGTTTTCCATTTTATCAGTGAGACCAAGAAAACGAGAATACAACCATAAATATTACACGAAAATAGACCACAAAGTCAGCATTTTAATTAAAAAAAATGGTCAGAGGTTTTTTTTCTCATTATGCACTGCATGCTCCAGGATTTTTTTTATATGGTGCACACTGACCACACAGACCCATTCTCTCACAACTGGGCCTACCAGCTTTCTCCTGCTTGATTTGAAACCACTAGAATTTATGAGTATATATACGTCAAACACGGTACCTCATAAGACGTATATACAGTGGACCCCTGCTTAACGATCACCTCCCAATGCGACCAATTATGTAAGTGTATTTATGTAAGTGCGTTTGTACGTGTATGTTTAGGGGTCTGAAATGGACTAATCTACTTCACAATATTCCTTATGGGAACAAATTCGGTCAGTACTGGCACCTGAACATACTTCTGTAATGAAAAAATATCGTTAACCGGGGGTCCACTCTATACGGCCACGACAGTCAAAGGGTTAAAATGAAGAACACATTTTTCTACATGTTACAGGATTAAAAAGAAATTTTTAGGGTCAGTACTTACCAAGATATAAGACCATGAAGTTGGCTCTAGATACTCACCTGTCGGCAACATTGACTCATGCCACTTGCAGAAGTGTTGCCAATATACCTTTTATTCTCGTTTTTATTTTAATTTATATATTTTTTTATGTTCTGATAATTACAATTTATAATAGTTCTTGTAATTTCATAGCCAATCTTTGTTCTGACACTAATATTAGGTACTGAAATAGTGCTCAAATAGTCACAAGCACATTGACAGGTGAACATTTACACCTGCCTGGGTTATTTACTATTGTCTAGAAATATATACAAAGTATTTATAGGTCCAAGCAATGTTTTAGATACCCTGGCATATACCTTGAAGCATGGTGTTATGAAAGGCATCCCTATACTGTTGATAGCCTAGTGACATTTGATAAATGCCCACTGCTCCAGCTAACCCTCGCTGTATTTGTTATCACTGTTACACACAAACATGTCTTGTCTCTGTCTATTTATCTGTCTATCTGTCTGCCTATCTGTCAATCTGTCTCTGTCTCTGCTTATCTATCTTTCTGTCTGCCTGGAGTATACATATATCACACTCCTTGAAGAACCGTGTAATGGCATCTGTTATCAGCTTGGTGACATTTGATAAATGGGCGCTCGGGGAACCCTGGCTTTATTTTTCACTGATACACACAAACATGTTTCTATCTGTCTGTCTATCTATCTGTCTATCTTTGCCTGGAATTTTTGGGTTATCCTAGGAAATTTACACTGTGTATAATAACTGTACTTATGTGTACATGTGAGACAAAGATATAGACAGAGATATAGACAGACAGATACAGGAGGGCCCCACTTATACGGCGGGTTAGGTTCCAGGCTACCACCGTAAAGCGGAAACCGCCGTAAAGTGGAACACCCTTTTTTTTCCACTTACAAATGCATACAAACACTAGATAACAAGTTTACACTAACATATATTATGTTAGCAATAGAACCAGGCATCAAAAAACAATAAAAAAGTACAATACACACATAGTGCACTCATTACTTACCTTAAAATATTTATAGTCTTAATCTAGGGTGAGACAAGTAGTATTTATTGCAAGAAATCAAGTGTGGTATGTATGGTAGTCAGCCAGGCTACCATACCAGGCCACCCCACCCACACATACTATTCTATGATATTTAAGCATCCCAGAGCGATAAAATGTATATACAATTCACTCATTACTTACCTTAAAATATAGGGTGAGATGAGTAGTATTAATTGTAAAAAATCAAGTGTGGTATGTATGGTAGTCAGCCAGGCTACCATACCAGGCCAACCCACCCACACATACTATTCTATGACTTTAAGCATCCCAGAGCGATAAAATGTATATACAGTTCACTCATTACTTACCTTAAAATATAGGGTGAGATGAGTAGTATTTATTGTAAAAAATCAAGTGTGGTATGTATGGTAGTCAGCCAGGCTACCTTACCAGAGAGAAAGAATGAGTGCATGAGAGAGGACAGGCGCAGAGTTATGTAAACAAACCAGGCGAAGGTAAGTTTAGTAAACAGTGTACACGTCTGGTTTGTGTACAAGTTACATTGTGTACAGGTTGTCTCTACATTGATACGGTAGAATAAATAAAGAAGAACACTCCCATTCTCAAGTAACATCATTTTGAGAAGAAATGATGCTCTGAGTGAAGGCAATGGAAGTAAGTCACTCTGACTTTTTTGGGTTATCCTAGGTTCTCTACACATATGTTGTTATGTATTTATGTTATGTATCGTGTTTATTATATAATTTTGAAAAAAATATCTCGGATGGATTAATGAAAATGTGTATATTAACGTAATATACAACATTTAATGATACACCGAGCTCAGACAGCGTAAACAAACAAACTGAACAGGTTGTGGACGATCACTCGGTCAGGCGAAATAGACGGTATTAATACGTGTCCAGTTTTAGTTCATTCATGTACATTTGTAAGAGTTTGTGAAACTTTTACCTTATAATATTTTTATTATTATTATAATAATTAAATCACGAAACAAATACTCTTACACTGTGTACAAGTTAGTACAGAATTATAGCTATAAAGTGAAGGCATACGAAAGGAATATTTTTCTACAGTTATCCCTAGTAACAGGTGACGGGCTAGAGAAAACGTAATTCTTCCGACACTTCTACAAACCGTTTGGTAAACATCTCATATATATTTGTATAAATTTTTATACTGTGGGTGCATGTATCATGTTTGTGTGTTACATAATGTGTTTCTTATATAATTTTGAAAAAATATCATAGATAGATTAAGGGAAATGTCTATATTAACGTAATATGCGACATTAATGCGCCCAAGAGATTATTATTACTATTATTATTATTATTATTATAATTATTATTATTATTATTGCATCAAGAGTAGAGAGACTCTTAGTGATTTTAATGTGTACCTACATGCTAGCACAGTGTGTAAGTTTATTTAGGTACAGGTGTACACAAGTTTAATTATCAAATACAATACATATAAAATATACAATAACTTTAAAACACTTGAAATTTTGGAAAGTTTCCAGACATAATAAGGAGATGTGCTCAGGGAGAATGTAAACAAACTTGGTGGGTCGCTGTGACCGTATTAGAAAGACAGGTGGGGGGAGCCGTATAGCGAGTTTTGGTCATAATTTGAAATGTCTGTATTAGCGGAACGCCGTAAAGCGAAACACCGTAAAGCGGGGCCCTGCTGTATATAGACAGAGATATAGATAGGCAGAGATATAGACAGACAGAGAGATATAGACAGAGAAACAGCCAGAGACAGCCAAAGCAAGCCAGCCAGCCAGCCTGCCTGCCAAATACATAAGAACATAAGAAAGAAGGAACACTGCAGCAGGCCTACTGGCCCATGCAAGGCAGGTACATGTCACTCCCCCTCCCCCAGCTAAGACCCATGACCCCCTTAATCAGGTCACATCCATTGAAGGAAGGAGCATGACATCAGACCTAGTAGCACAAGCTAGTCAGATCCAACTCACACCCACCCACACTCACTCGTGTATTTATCTAACCTGTTTTTACTTTCCTCTTAAAATGGGAGTGTTAATGCGACATGGCATCAGTGAATCCCTGGTGTTTGCCACGCTATTTGCTCTAGCTGGCACTCAATTGAACTGGTGCTCCCACAAGGTACTAAGTGCTTCCAGATTTTTTTAACCCATAAACGGTCCAAACGTATATACACGTTCACTGCCCCAGTGCCCCGAATATTTTGAAAAATAATTTTTTTTTTATTGAAAAAAAAAGATCACATTTTTTAAGTGTTATAGGACAAAAAAAAATTAGAGTCAGTATTTACCGAGATATGAGGCCGCAAAATTGGCACTTGGGGATCACCTGACGGCAACATGGAGCGCTGCCGCTTGCAAAAGTGTTGCCGATATACCTTTTTTTCTATTTTTCATATTATTTCATATAAATTTTATGTACTGATAATTACAGTTTATAGTAGTTCTTGTCATTTCATAACCAATCTTTGTTCTGACACTAGTATTAGGTACTGATATTGTACTCAAATTGTTACAAACACATTGACAGGTGGACATTTATACCTGCCTTGGCCATTTACTATTGTCTTGGAATATATACAAAGTATTTACATGTCCCAGCAATGTTTTGGATATGTGGAAGTAGAGGAGGAGGAGGAGGAAGAGGAGGAGGGGGAGGAGGGGGAGGAGGAGGAGGAGGAGGAGGAGGAGGAGGAGGGGGAGGAGGAGGAGGCGGAGGGGGAGGCGGGGGAGGAGGAGGAGGAGGAGGAGGAGGGGGAGGAGGAGGAGGGGGAGGGGGAGGAGGGGGAGGAAGAGGAGGGGGAGGAGGAGGAGGGGGAGCAGGATGAGGGGGAGGAGGAGGAGGAGGATGAGGGGGAGGAGGAGGAGGAGGATGAGGGGGAGGAGGAGGAGGAGGAGGGGGGAGGAGGAGGAGGAGGGGGAGGAGGGGGAGGAGGAGGGGGAGGAGGAGGGGGAGGAGGAGGAGGGGGGGGGAGGAGGAGGAGGAGGAGGGGGAGGAGGGGGAGGAGGAGGGGGAGGAGGAGGGGGAGGAGGAGGAGGAGGCGGAGGAGGAGGAGGGGGAGGAGGAGGGGGAGGAGGAGGAGGGGGAGGAGGAGGAGGAGGGGGAGGAGGAGGAGCAGGAGGAGGAGGAGGAGGAGGAGGAGGGGGAGGAGGAGGAGGGGTAGGAGGAGGAGGGGGAGGAGGGGGAGGAGGAGGAGGAGGGGGAGGAGGAGGAGGGGGAGGAGGAGGAGGGGGAGGAGGAGGGGGAGGAGGAGGAGGAGGAGGAGGAGGAGGAGGAGGAGGAGGAGGAGGACATAATAATAAAATAATAAGTTCTCTTGAAGCATGAAAAACAAAGTCCACCCCTGACAGTGACAAGATAAGGGGAGATAACATCTGATAAGAGCTGAAGTTTGATGAGGTAAACGAGGGTGGGGGAGGGTGCAGCTGTTAAGAAAAGATTAGATGACCATCCCCTCGCTTTGTTTTTGCTGGTACACAAACATTTCTGTCTGTCTATTTGTCTGTCAAGCTCTCTGTCTATCTGTCTATCCATCTAGCTCTCTGTCTCAGAGAGAACCACAAGACTGCATCATCATCACCTTTACTCACATCTTCAAGCAGAGTATAGCACTTTGTCTGGATTTTTTGGGTATCCTAGGTAATTTATACTATGTATACTTGTATTTATGTGTACCTGTGAGACAGAGATAGACAGACATAGACAGAGATAGACAGGAATAGACAGAGATGGACAGAGACAAAGACAGACATAGAGACAGAGATAGACATAGATACAGACAGACAAACGGAGATAGAGCCAGGCCGCCAGCAGCCGGCCAGCCACACAGCTGGCCACCATGCAGCTGGCCAGCCAGCCGATCAGTCAGTCAGCCAGCCAGCCAGCCAGCCAGCCAGCCAGCCAGCCAGCCAGCCTGCCAACCAGCCAGCAAGCCAGAATTTTTTCTCTTGACTTAGGGCATTGGTTATAAGACATTCTGAAAGGGTGTTATTATCGAGGTTTTTTGATATTTCCTCGACCACTTGTGGCCACATCCACCTCAGCCACTAAATTCAGGGTCAAAATCACTTTCCTCTTAAAATGGGGGTGTTAATACTACATGACATCAGTGAATCCCAGGTGTTTGCTGTGCTGTTTGCTCTAGCTGGCACTCATTTGAACTGGTGCTCCCACAAGGTACTAAGTGGTTCCAGATATTTTTAATACCACACACACTGAGTGTTAGGACCCATTCTATGCTGACAAGGCATCTCAGGCCAATCGTGCCAAATTTGAAGGCAGGAAAAATAAAACGCATATATACGTTTGGGGCACTAGCGGTAAAAACGTATATATACGTTTGGGCTGTTTATGGGTTAATAGTGCACACACTGAGTGCACAGACCCATTCTTTCATGTCTAGGCGACTCAAGCTTATTGTGCCAAATTTGGAGGAATGAAAATTAAAACGTTCATCTATGTTTGGAGCGCTATGCATGCAAATGTAGATCTACGTTTGGACAGTTTAGAGATTAAAAACAATAAAAAGTAAAATACACACACAGTACACTCATTACTTACCTCAAAATATTTGTAGTCTTAATGTAGGGTGAGAAGTGAGTAGTGTTTATAGTAAGAAGTTAGGTGTGGTAGGTATGGCAGCCAGCCAGGCCACCCCACCCCTACGTAATATACTTCGACATTTAAAGAGCCCTAGAGTGATAAAATGCATTTAGTGTACACTCATTACTTACCTTAAAATATTTGTAGTCTTATTTTTTTATTAACACATCAGCCGATTCCCACCAAGGCAGGGTGGCCCGAAAAAGAAAAACTCATCATCTACTCCATCACTGTCTTGCCAGAGGGATGCTTTACACTACAGTTTATAAAACTGCAACATTAACACTCCTCCTTCAGAGCGCAGACACTGTACTTCCCATCTCCAGGACTCAAGTCCGGCCTGCCGGTTTCCCTGAATTCCTTCATAAATGTTACTTTGTTCACTCCCCAACAGTATGTCATGTATTAAAAACCATTTGTCTCCATTCACTCCTATCAAATAAGCTCACGCATGGTTACTGAAAGTCCAAGCCCCTCGCACACAAAACCTCCTTTACCCCCTCCCTCCAACCTTTCCTAGGCCGACCCCTACTCCGCCTTCCCTCCACTACAGATTTATACACTCTCGAAGTCATTCTGTTTCATTCCATTCTCTCTATATGTCTGAACCACCTCAACAACCCTTCCTCAGCCCTCTGGACAACAGTTTTGGCAATCCCGCACCTCCTCCTAACTTCCAAACTACGAATTCTCTGCATTATATTCACATCACACATTGCCCTCAGACATGACATCTCCACTTCCTCCAGCCTTCTCCTCGCTGCAACATTCATCACCCATGCTTCACACCCATATAAGAGCGTTGGTAAAACTATACTCTCTTTGCTTCCAAGGACAAAGTTCTTTGTCTCCACAGACTCCTAAGTGCACAGCTCACCCTTTTCCCCTCATCAATTCTATGATTCACCTCATCTTTCATAGACCCATCTGCTGACACGTCCACTCCCAAATATCTGAATACATTCACCTCCTCCATACTCTCCCCCCCAATCTGATATCCAATCTTTCATCACCTAATCTTTATGTTTTCTCATAACCTTACTCTTTCCTATATTCACTTTTAATTTTCATCTTTTACATATCCTATCAAATTTGTCCACCAACCTCCGCAACTTCTCTTCAAAATCTCCCAAAAGCACAGTGTCATCAGCAAAAAGCAATTGTGACAACTCCCACTTTGTGTTTGATTCTTTATTTTTTAACTCCACACCTCTTGCCAACAGCCCAGCATTCACTTCTCTTACAACCCCATCTATAAATATACAGTGGACCCCCAACATTCGATATTAATCCGCTCCTGAGAGCTCATCGAATGTCGAAAATATCGAAAGTCGAATTAATTTTCCCCATAAGAAATAATGGAAATCAAACTAATCCGTGCAAGACACCCAAAAGTATGAAAAAAAATTTTTACCACATGAAATATTAAGTTTAATGCAATAGAATTACAATAACAATAATAACAATAGATTAATAACAATAGAATAATTGACACTTACCTTTAATGAAGATCTGGTGATGACTGATGGGATGGGAGGAGGGGAGAGTGTGGATGGTGTTAGTGTTTAGAAGGGGAATCCCCTTCTCTTAGGACTTGAGGTATCAAGTCTTTTTCCGGGGTTACTTCCCTTCTTCTTTTAATGCAACTAGGACCAGCTTGAGAGTCACTGGACCTCTGTCGCACAACATATCTGTCCATAGAGGCCTGTACCTCTCGTTCCTTTATGACTTTCCTAAAGTGGTTCACAACATTGTCAGTGTAATAGTCACCAGCACGGCTTGCAATAGCTGTGTGAGGGTGATTTTCATCAAAAAACGTTTGCACTTCAAGCCACTTTGCACTCACTTCCTTAATCTTTGAGGAAGGCAACTTCTTCAATTTCTCTATCCTCTCCTCTGAAGCAGCTTCCTCAGGTCTGGCCTCTTGCTGTTGAAGATGATCTAGCAGCTCATTAGTGGTTAGTTCGTCATTGTCCTCCTCCACCAACTCTTCCACATCCGCCCCACTAACCTCCAACCCCAAGGACTTCCCCAATGCCACAATGGATTCCTCAACTGGCATAGGATTCTCAGGGTTAGCCTCAAGCCCTTCAAAATCCCTTTTGTCTACACATTCTGGCCACAGTTTTTTCCAAGCAGAGTTCAAGGTCCTCTTAGTCACTTCCTCCCAAGCCTTACCTATAAGGTTTACACAATTGAGGATATTAAAGTGATCCTTCCAAAACTCTTTTAGAGTCAATTGAGTTTCTGAGGTCACTACAAAGCACCTTTCAAACATAGCTTTTGTGTACAGTTTCTTGAAGTTTGAAATGACCTGCTGGTCCATGGGCTGAAGGAGAGGAGTGGTATTAGGAGGCAAAAACTTGACCTTAATGAAGCTCATGTCCCCAGAAAGTCGCTCTGCCATGTCTGAAGGATGACCAGGGGCATTGTCTAATACCAGGAGGCACTTAAGGTCTAATTTCTTTTCAATTAGGTAATTTTTCACAGTGGGGGCAAATGCATGGTGTAACCAGTCATAGAAGAAGTCCCTAGTGACCCATGCCTTACTGTTTGCCCTCCACAGCACACAAATTAGCCTTGAGGATATTCTTTTGCCTGAACGCTCTGGGAGTTTCTGAGTGATACACCAATAAAGGCTTCACTTTGCAATCACCACTAGCATTGGCACACATCAGAAGAGTAAGCCTGTCTTTCATAGGCTTATGTCCTGGGAGTGCCTTTTCCTCCTGAGTAATGTAGGTCCTGCTTGGCAATTTCTTCCAAAACAGGCCTGTTTCGTCACAATTAAACACTTGTTCAGGTTTCAATCCTTCAGCCTCTATGTACTCCTTGAATTCATGCACATATTTTTCAGCCGCTTTGTGGTCCGAACTGGCAGCCTCACCATGCCTTACCACACTATGTATGCCACAACGATTCTTAAATCTTTCAAACCAACCTTTGCTGGCCTTAAATTCACTCATATCACCACTAGTTGCAGGCAATTTCTTTACCAAATCATCATGCAACTGCCTAGCCTTTTCACAAATGATTACTTGAGAGTTGCTATCTCCTGCTATCTGTTTTTCATTTATCCACACCAATAACAGTCTCTCAACATCTTCTAACACTAGCGATCTCTGTTTTGAAAACAAAGTTGCACCTTTTGCAACAACAGCTTCCTTGATTGCTGTTTTCCTGCTCACTATAGTAGAGATGGTTGATTGGGGTTTAGTGTACAACCTGGCCAGCTCCGACACACGCACTCCACTTTCGTACTTTGCAATTATCTCTTTCTCATTTCAATAGTCATTAGCACCTTTTTTCTCAAAGGGTTGGCACTAGAAGCTTTCTTGGGGCCCATGGTTACTTATTTTGCAGAAACAAGCACCAAAAACAGTGATAATATGGAATGTACCGAATGTATCCTTAGATGCGTGCACAATGGCTGGCTTGTAAACAATGGCACACACGGGGCAGTTCAGGCCACACGTGGACATGGCTCATATGAATTGTATCGAATAGCGGGTTTTCGATCAAATGTCGAGGCAAAATTTTTGCGTTAAAATGCATCGAATGTCGGATTTATTGAATGTCGATGCCATCGAATGTTGGGGGTCCACTGTATTGAACAACCACAGTGACATCACACATCCTTGTCTAAGGCCTACTTTTACTGGGAAATAATCTCCCTCTTTCCTACATACTCGAACCTGAGCCTCACTATCCTTGTAAAAACTCTTCACTGCTTACAGTAACTTACCTATACCATACACCTGCAACATCTGCCACATTGCCCCCCTATCCGCCCTGTCATATGCTTTTTCCAAATCCATAAATGCCACAAAAACTTCTTTAGCCTTATATAAATACTGTTCACCTATATGCTTGACTGTAAACACTTAGTCTACACACCCCCTACCTTTCCTAAAGCCTCCTTGTTCATCTGTTATCCTACTCTCCATTTTACTCTTAATTCTTTCACTAACAACTCTACCATACACTTTACCATGTATACTCAACAGACTTATTCCCCTATAATTTGTGCATTTTCTTTTGTCCCATTTGCCTTTATACCAAGGAACTATCCAATCCCTCTTCCATACATTTAATAACCCTTTCAGGGTCTGTGCCGTAGATCTACGGCTTTACGTTGAGGGTCCAAACCGTAGATCTACGCCATGAGCTCAGCTCACTCTGATAAGCTGTGAGCAGTAAATTTGGGCCTAGATATGTGAGAATACATTTATGTGATATGTGTGCACCACATAAAACAAATCCTGCAGCACACAGTGCATAATGAGAGAAAAAACCGAGACCGTAATATTCGATTAAAACAGCAACTTAGCAGTGTTTTTTGTATGTTTTTCATAGTTGTATTTGCAATTTCTTGGTCTCATTTGATAGAATGGAAGATATATTACAGAAATAGAGATAATTTTGATTGGTTTTAGTACTGAAAATGGCTTGAAACTGAGCTCAAAGTAGTGGAAATGTTAAATTTTTGCCGATGTTCGAGAGTAAACAAATGACCTCACACGTCTAATACATGCCAGCTGGTGGGTCCAATGTACGTTCACAAATGTGCTGATATTATTTATACAATTATTACAATACTGCATGAGAGTAAATCTACTTTTTGGTTTGAATAAAAAATCATTATGTGAATTAACCCTTTCAGGGTCCGTCCCATAGATCTACGGCTTTTCGGTGAGTGTCCAAACCGTAGATCTACGCCAAAATTCTAGCACCGTCAAATTTAGCGCGAAAGCGCTCATAGGCCTACATGTGAGAGAATGGGTCTGCGCCGTGGGTGTGCGCCATAAACAAAAAATCTAGGCGCCTGCATAGCATTGTGGGAACGCCGGCTCATTCACCCTTGTTTACCATGCCTCGTCGCAAGTCATCTCTCACTCCCCGGAAAATTGGGACTCTCCTCTTCCTGTCTGATAGTTCTGACACTGATGGAAGTGGAAATGAAGACGAATTCTACGGCTTTGATAAGTTAGTGACCGAAAATAATGACCAGGATATCGATAATAGTGCAGAAAACCCCAACGATCCTCGACCTTCTACCTCTGGTGTGGGCACTCGTGACTCACGGTCGGGTGTTCCTAAACGTAAGAGAAAACTAATATTTTCCCGTGGCCAGGCCTCTGACTTCAGTAATGATGATGATTCTGACGTGGATTGTGATTTTATTGCGCTCGACGATCATTCGAGTAGTGATAGTGAGGAAACATATTCACCAGTGAAGCGTCGGTATGTTCACCACCGCATGCGCTCGGGTAGTGTACCCTATGCTGTGCCCAGGGGATGGAGTACATCCCGGAGTACATCCCGTGGCCCTACACCCGTTTTAGGTAGTGATAGTGAGGATGATGTGGCTACACTTGGCATGGATGGGCCACAGGCATCAGTGGATGGTGTTAGTGGTGCTGGTGGTGGTAGTGGCACCGCCATGCGTGACTCACTGTGCCACGCGGGGACCCACGCTGCTGACTCGTCAGTTCAAGGACAAAGCGGAGCGTCACCCACCAGCCTGCCACAACCACAACCACCCGTACAACCAGCCTATGATGTCCAGTATCCACCAGCAAACCGTATCTGGGATTGGCAGCAAAATCCCAATTTTGTTCCCAGCCCTCACCACTTTGATGACTCGCAAAGTGGAATTCTACCTACCTGTCCCCTTGGAACCACGGCCAATGAACTGGAATTTTTTGAATTATTCTTTGACCAGCCATTGATGGAAATTATTGCCAGGGAAAGTAATAAGTAAATGGCAAATACGATCTTATCACCACAGTCAAGACTACACAGGTGGAAAGAGACGACTGTTGCAGAAATGTATTTGCTTTTTGCAACAATAATGCTTATGCTTCACGTCTATAAGCATAATATAAAAGCATACTGGTCCACAGATCGGCTAATTTGTACCCCATCCTTCAGTGAAATAATACCAGTGAACAGGTTTATCTTACTGTTACGTATGTTGCACTTCTCTGACAAAACCAGGCCTGACAGAAGTGACAGGTTATACAAGATTAGAAATGTTTTCATGTATCTCAAACAAAAGTTCAGGAAATACTTTTATCCATTCAAGAATCTTGTAATTGACGAGTCTTTGATTTTGTTCAAAGGTAGACTGTCATTCAAGCAGTATATACCGAGCAAGAGGAACCGCTTTGGTATAAAATTGTTTGTACTCTGTGATTGTGACAGAGGCCTGGTGTTGGATATTGTTGTATACACAGGTAGTAAAACATTGAAAGATACCAAGATGTTATTGGGTATCTCAGGTGACGTAGTGAGAAACATGATGGCACCTTATCTTGGTAAGGGCCATACATTATATACCGATAACTGGTACACAAGCCCATTACTCAGTGATTTCATGCGAGTGAACAAGACAGATGTGTGTGGCACAGTGCGTTCTAATCGTAAACATATGCCCAGGCTCAACGCAGGTGTTCGTGGTGATGATGTGCAGGTGTTTACTGCCAATGACATCATGGCATTACGGTGGCATGACAAACGAGATGTCACATTGTTGACAACCATTCACCGTAATGAAATGCAAGACAGTGGCAAAGTTGATCGAGTGACTAATGAACGTATTCGAAAACCAGTGTCAGTGATTGATTATACACAAAACATGCGCTTGGTTGACAAGTGTGACATGCAGATTGGTTTTGTTGACTGTGTTCATAAGAGTTACAAGTGGTACATGAAACTTTTCTTCCATCTCATGGACATTTCAATGCTGAATGCATATAATATGTACCAAATAAAGACTGGTATTTTTGTTTGTATTTTTGAATTTTGTTTGTCTGTTGTCAGACAACTCATAATGAAGTACCAGGTAACAACACCTGCAATACAACATGGTCCTCGAATTCATCACAATATACCCAAGCGTTTGAGGAGAGAAGGTGATCATTTCATAATACAGCTTCCTTCAACTCAAAAGAAATTTGCTCAGAAGAGATGCATTGTCTGTGCACAAACAAAACGACAGCAACAAAGACGCAAAGACACTCGGTTTATGTGTGAGGAATGTAAGGTGCCTCTGTGCATGGTGCCTTGTTTCAAGGAGTTCCACAAGCTCCAGCAGTTCTAAAACCATGTCCAGTGATTGTAAATATGTAAATATATGATAGAACATTAGTATTATACAATATTTGTGCATGTTTATTGTAATAAACAACAGTGGTAAACAATAATATGATAATAACTTTAGTGCAGTTATTGTGTTCAATACAGTGAGTATATATATATCAATTATATACAGTATTGGTCTCTCAGGCCCCAAATGTTAGTAGGAATAGAAAAAAATTGGAAAAGAAAAGAAAAAACAACTAAAACAACAAAATAATATAATACGCGTATGTGGAATTCGTCGATGTTGCCGCCACCACATCATTTTCTATAAACTTCTTGGCACTGTATCTCGGTAAGTAATGATCAGATTCTAATTTTTTTTGTTTTATTACCTTCACAAAAATATGCTCTTTAATTCTGTAAGAAAAAATATTTTTTTTTTTTTTCAAAATTTCTTGGACACTGGTGCGTGACTTCAGATTTTGGCCTTGGACCCTGAAAGGGTTAAAAATCAAAATGGAATTCATTTGTAAAGCCTGAAAACATAACTAATGAACAGAGGAAATGTTAGTTTAGTGCCAGGAATGCCTGCATTGTTTATTCTGGACCCTATTTTGAAATTGGAATATTTTGAACTTTGCACTAAATTGGCCAAATTACCAATCACTTTATTTTGTAGTTGAAACAGTTGAGTTGGCAAATTCTTGTGCTCAATTGATAGAATAGAAGTAATACTAGTGAAATAGCTAAGAATTTGGTTGACTGGAATAAGGTAATTGGCATAAAATGAGAGTCAAAGTCGGCAAAATCGCTGATGCGTAAATATCGCTGACACATCAAAATTCGCGAGAGCATAATTTCGTCAATTTTCCATCAAATTTCATACTTTTTGTTTTATCACCTTCAGAAAAATATTCTTTACCATTTCATAAGAAAAATAATTTTTTTTTTTTTTTTAAATTCTTGGACACTGGTGTATCCTTTGAAATTTGGCCTCTGGACCCTGAAAGGGTTAAAAAACAAAAAAACAAAAAAAAAATTTTCAAAATATTCGGAGCGCTGGACAAGAGAATGTAGATCTATGTTTGGACAGTTAAGGGGTTAATATGGACTCTTCAAGACTAATAAGACACTTAGTGATTTTAATGTATACCTGCATATCAGCACAGTGTATAAGTTTATTTAGGAATAGGTACTCATAAGTATAATTATCAGAGTAGTACAGTAGTCCCCACAAATTCGCAGGGGTTATGTTCTAAGACCACCTGTGAATTTGGAAAAACTGCGAATTCTAGAATCGGTTAAAAAAAATGCCGATTAAATGCCTATAATAGTTTAAGCCCTAAATATGCTGCAAAACTCAGTTTTATACATCACCCTTAAAAAACAAAAAAGAATGTAAGGATAAACCCGTGTACAGTACTGTACTGCTATGTCTATCACAGTGCTAGAGTGTAAAATACCGATGTTACCCCTGTATGTACTGTAATTCATGCAAGTCTGTTTTCTTTGGTATACTGTAATTCATGCAACCCAATTTTCTTTGGTATATGTATGGTAAATATATGATAATAATTTAATTTAGTAAAAAGTTCTCTCTACAGCACTAAACAACGGAGTTCCACTCCTAAGACCACATCGTTAAACAAGTTCGTTGCTAAGTGAGGAGCATACTGTAATGGTAGTGAATTTGTGTCAGACCCAATTGTTTTACTGTCACCTTTGCACCATTTATAACATGTCTGGCATATTTTTAAATGTTTATAGTGTACTGTGCAGTGGAACCTTGAGTATCGGCTGTTCTGCTTATCGGCTAAATTGGTTATTGGCCAATTTTTCAGTTTTCGGTTATCAGTCATCATTCCGCTTATCGGCCATATGGTACACATCAGCGGCCAGCTGCCAGGTGCTGGCATCAGTCTTGCTGTGTCTCTGGGCGAGTGAGGAAGCTTCTGCTTATTCATCCAAACTTCATTGTTTTTGTTGGTTATCTATTAAGTGCAACTGTGAAATAAGTAACCATGACCTCAAAGGAAGTCCCTAGTAAAGTTCCTTTGGTAAAGAATAGAAGAACATAAGAACATAAGAAAGAAGGAACACTGCAACAGGCCTACTGGCCTGTGCGAGGCAGGTCAAATTCTCCCACCGGCTTAAGCCAATGCCTTGACCTAGTGAGGTCAGACATGTCACTTAAGGGAGGAGCACTGCATCCAACCTATTAGCACAAGCTAGTCAGGTCCAACTCACACCCACCCACACCCACTCATGTATGTATCCAACCTAGTTTTAAAACTACACAACGTCTTAGCGGGAGTTTGTTCCACTCATCCACAACTCTATTACCAAACCAGTGCTTTCCTATATGGAAGGGGAATCCCCTTCCATTAGGACTTGAGGTATCAAGTCCTTTTCTGGGGTTACTTCCCTTCTTCTTTTAATGCCACTAAAACCAGCTTGAGAGTCACTGGACCTCTGTCGCACAACATATCTGTCCATAGAGGCCTGTACCTCCCGTTCTTTACCATGTCTTATCGCACTATGTATTTTTTTTATTTTTTTTATTATCACACTGGCCGATTCCCACCAAGGCAGGGTGGCCCGAAAAAGAAAAACTTTCACCATCATTCACTCCATCACTGTCTTGCCAGAAGGGTGCTTTACACTACAGTTTTTAAACTGCAACATTAACACCCCTCCTTCAGAGTGCAGGCACTGTACTTCCCATCTCCAGGACTCAAGTCCGGCCTGCCGGTTTCCCTGAACCCCTTCATAAATGTTACTTTGCTCACACTCCAACAGCACGTCAAGTATTAAAAACCATTTGTCTCCATTCACTCCTATCAAACACGCTCATGCATACCTGCTGGAAGTCCAAGCCCCTCGCACACAAAACCTCCTTTACCCCCTCTCTCCAACCTTTCCTAGGCCGACCCCTACCCCGCCTTCCTTCCACTACAGACTGATACACTCTTGAAGTCATTCTGTTTTGCTCCATTCTCTCTACATGTCCAAACCACCTCAACAACCCTTCCTCAGCCCTCTGGACAACAGTTTTGGTAATCCCGCACCTCCTCCTAACTTCCAAACTACGAATTCTCTGCATTATATTCACACCACACATTGCCCTCAGACATGACATCTCCACTGCCTCCAGCCTTCTCCTCGCTGCAACATTCATCACCCATGCTTCACACCCATATAAGAGCGTTGGTAAAACTATACTCTCATACATTCCCCTCTTTGCCTCCAAGGACAAAGTTCTTTGTCTCCACAGACTCCTAAGTGCACCACTCACTCTTTTTCCCTCATCAATTCTACTATGTATGCACTATGTATGCCACTATGATTCTTAAATCTCTCAAACCAACCTTTGCTGGCCTTAAATACACTCACATCACCACTAGTTGCAGGCATTTTTCTAATTAAATCCTCATGCAACTTCCTAGCCTTTTCACATATGATCGCTTGAGAGATGCTATCTCCTGCTATCTGTTTTTAGTTTATCCACACTGTTACGTTGGTTTGTCGCTTATTACGTGCATGTTGGGTCCTATAGCCCCATAACACACACCCATAACAGTCTCTCAACATCTTCGAGTAGTACTTGCGATTTCTTATTCGAAAACAAAGTTGCACCTTTTGCAAGAACAGCTTCCTTGATTGTCGTCTTCTTGGCCACAATAGTAGCAATGGTTGATTGGGGTTTGGTATACAACCTGGCTAGCTCCGAGACACGTACTCCACTTTCATACTTAGCAATTATCTCTTTCTTCATATCCATAGTAATTCTCACCCTTTTTCCTGCAGGGTTGGCACTAGAAGCTTTCTTGAGGCCCATTGTGACTTATTTTGCAGGTACAATCACTAAAAACGCTGTGATAATATGAAATGTTCCGATTGTATGCGTGGATGCGACCGCACTGGCTGGCTTGTAAACACTGCCACCCACGGGACAACTGAGGCGCGCTCAGGCCACATGTGGACGTGTCTCGAAAAAATCGCGTAGGGCGAGTTTTTTTAGCGTTAGCCGAGGCAAAATTTTTGCGTTAAAATGTATCGTATGCTGGATTTAACGTTAGGTGATGCCATCGTTAGCTGAAGGTCCACTGTACAGTGGACCCCACCTTACGATATTAATCCGTTCCTGAGAGCTCATCGTATGCCGAAATTCGCCTTACGATACTAATCCGTTCCTGAGAGCTCATCGTATGCTGAAATTATACTAAGGCGAATTAATTTTCCCCATAAGAAATAATGGAAATCAAATAAATCCGTTCCTGACACCCCAAAGTATGAAAAAAAAATTTTTACCACATGAAATATTAATTTTAATACACACAAACTGAAGAAGACATACACAGTTAATACTCTACTAAGAAGAGAATACATGACACTTACCTTTATTGAAGATCTGGTGATGATTGATGGGATGGGAGGAGGGTAGAGTGTGGAAGTTGTTATTGTTTAGAAGGGGAATCCCCTTCCATTAGGACTTGAGGTATCAAGTCCTTTTCTGGGGTTACTTCCCTTCTTCTTTTAATGCCACTAGGACCAGCTTGAGAGTCACTGGACCTCTGCTGCACACAACAAATCTGTCCACAGAGCTCCATACCTCCCGTTCCTTTAAGACTTTCCTAAAATGGGCCATAACATTGTCACTGTACAGGTTGCCAACACGGCTTGCAGTAGCTGTGTCAGGGTGATTTTCATCCGTAAAGGTTTGCAGTTCAACCCACTTTGCACACATTTCCTTTATCTCTTTTTTCAATTCCATACTAATTATCGCCCTTTTTACCACAGGGATGGCACTAGAAGCTTTCTTAGGGTCCATGGTGACTTATTTTGCAGTTACAAACACTAAAAACACTGGGATAATGTGAAATGTACCAAATGTATGCGTAGATGCGACTGCACTGGCTGGCTTGTAAACACTGGTGCTGAGGCCACACGTGGGACGCATCCCGGATGAATCACGTAAGGCGAGTTTTTTTATCGTGAGGCAAGGCAAAATTTTTGCATTAAAATGTATTGTATGGCGGATTTAACATAATGCGATGCCATCATAAGGTGGGGGTCCACTGTAATACGTAATAATAATAATAATAATAATAATAATAATAATAATAATAATAATAATATAAAATATTTTATTTTAGCATGAAACATGTTTGCACAAAGGAGTGTAACAATTGGGTGAGCATGCCAAAAGCCCTTTAATATGCAGAGCATTTTGGTCAAACTTAAGATTAATAAGGCAATAACAGTGCTGTAATTTGTACATATGGTCATTAGGTGAGTTACAATGAGCACAAGAAAATTGAATATTCTATTAGTTCGTGCTATGTGGCTTTGATAAGTTAGGTAGAGAAGAATTAGTTTTGATACAGTACATAATAAATACAGAAATACAACTGAGCACAATTTAAAACATTGAAACTGAAACGATTTTAAGTAGAGTGGTACCTTGACTTACAAGTGCCCCAATTTACAAGTTTTCCGAGTTACGAGCTGTCGCTCGGTCGATTTTTTTGCTTACAGTTGTGAGCCAAAATCTGAGTTACAAGCCAACTTCAGATATAATAAAATATAATAATCGCTCTGGAGTGCTTTAAATGTCATAGTATTTAGTATAGATTTGGTAGCTGATATTGAAAGCATTCCAGAGCGATTATTATTAATTATTATATTATAAATTATTATTACTATTACCATCGACATACCTTGTTTAGCAAGTTTAATTATTTCTTAATTAAGCTGCCACGAGACACTGGGAATGTAAGCACACACACGAACACACCTAGTAACCCCTCTACTGTGAACTTCTTTTGTACTTCTTCTATTTTCCTCTTGTTTTTCCTCTTCCAAGTGCTGCGCATTTCTAATTACTGTGCACCCCATAGTACAAGATAGTTAGAAGTGCAGCAGCACTTGAAAGAGGACAAAACAAGAGGAAAATGGAAGAAGTACAAAAGAGGTTCACAGTAGAGGGGTTAACTGGTGTGTTCGTGTGTGTGTTTACATTCCCAGTGTCTCATGGCAGCTTAATTAAGAAATGATTAAACTCTGTAGTAGGTTGGTAGACAGCAACCACCCAGGGAAGTACTACCGTCCTGCCAGATGACTGTGAAACAAAAACCTGTAACTGTTTTGCATGATGGTAGGATTGCTGGTTTCTTTTTCTGTCTCATAAACACGCTAAGATAACAGGGATATCTTGCTACTCCTACTTACACTTTGGTCACACTTCACAGACACGCACATGCATATATATATATACATACATCTAGGTTTTTCTCCTTTTTCTAAATAGCTCTTGTTCTTTTTTATTTCTTCTATTGTCCATGGGGAAGTGGAAAAGAATCTTTCCTCCGTAAGCCATGCGTGTCGTATGAGGCGACTAAAATGCCGGGAGCAATGGGCTAGTAACCCCTTCTCCTGTATACAATTACTAAAAAAGAGAAGAAGAAAAACTTTATAAAACTGGGTTGCTTAAATGTGCGTGGATGTAGTGCGGATGACAAGAAACAGATGATTGCTGATGTTATGAATGAAAAGAAGTTGGATGTCCTGGCCCTAAGCGAAACAAAGCTGAAAGGGGTAGGAGAGTTTCAGTGGGGGGAAATAAATGGGATTAAATCTGGAGTATCTGAGAGAGTTAGAGCAAAGGAAGGGGTAGCAGTAATGTTAAATGATCAGTTATGGAAGGAGAAAAGAGAATATGAATGTGTAAATTCAAGAATTATGTGGATTAAAGTAAAGGTTGGATGCGAGAAGTGGGTCATAATAAGCGTGTATGCACCTGGAGAAGAGAGGAATGCAGAGGAGAGAGAGAGATTTTGGGAGATGTTAAGTGAATGTATAGGAGCCTTTGAACCAAGTGAGAGAGTAATTGTGGTAGGGGACTTGAATGCTAAAGTAGGAGAAACTTTTAGAGAGGGTGTGGTAGGTAAGTTTGGGGTGCCAGGTGTAAATGATAATGGGAGCCCTTTGATTGAACTTTGTATAGAAAGGGGTTTAGTTATAGGTAATACATATTTTAAGAAAAAGAGGATAAATAAGTATACACGATATGATGTAGGGCGAAATGACAGTAGTTTGTTGGATTATGTATTGGTAGATAAAAGACTGTTGAGTAGACTTCAGGATGTACATGTTTATAGAGGGGCCACAGATATATCAGATCACTTTTTAGTTGTAGCTACACTGAGAGTAAAAGGTAGATGGGATACAAGGAGAATAGAAGCATCAGGGAAGAGAGAGGTGAAGGTTTATAAACTAAAAGAGGAGGCAGTTAGGGTAAGATATAAACAGCTATTGGAGGATAGATGGGCTAATGAGAGCATAGGCAATGGGGTCGAAGAGGTATGGGGTAGGTTTAAAAATGTAGTGTTAGAGTGTTCAGCAGAAGTTTGTGGTTACAGGAAAGTGGGTGCAGGAGGGAAGAGGAGCGATTGGTGGAATGATGATGTAAAGAGAGTAGTAAGGGAGAAAAAGTTAGCATATGAGAAGTTTTTACAAAGTAGAAGTGATGCAAGGAGGGAAGAGTATATGGAGAAAAAGAGAGAAGTTAAGAGAGTGGTGAAGCAATGTAAAAAGAGAGCAAATGAGAGAGTGGGTGAGATGTTATCAACAAATTTTGTTGAAAATAAGAAAAAGTTTTGGAGTGAGATTAACAAGTTAAGAAAGCCTAGAGAACAAATGGATTTGTCAGTTAAAAATAGGAGAGGAGAGTTATTAAATGGAGAGTTAGAGGTATTGGGAAGATGGAAGGAATATTTTGAGGAATTGTTAAATGTTGATGAAGATAGGGAAGCTGTGATTTCGTGTATAGGGCAAGGAGGAATAACATCTTGTAGGAGTGAGGAAGAGCCAGTTGTGAGTGTGGGGGAAGTTCGTGAGGCAGTAGGTAAAATGAAAGGGGGTAAGGCAGCCGGGATTGATGGGATAAAGATAGAAATGTTAAAAGCAGGTGGGGATATAGTTTTGGAGTGGTTGGTGCAATTATTTAATAAATGTATGGAAGAGGGTAAGGTACCTAGGGATTGGCAGAGAGCATGCATAGTTCCTTTGTATAAAGGCAAAGGGGATAAAAGAGAGTGCAAAAATTATAGGGGGATAAGTCTGTTGAGTGTACCTGGTAAAGTGTATGGTAGAGTTATAATTGAAAGAATTAAGAGTAAGACGGAGAATAGGATAGCAGATGAACAAGGAGGCTTTAGGAAAGGTAGGGGGTGTGTGGACCAGGTGTTTACAGTGAAACATATAAGTGAACAGTATTTAGATAAGGCTAAAGAGGTCTTTGTGGCATTTATGGATTTGGAAAAGGCGTATGACAGGGTGGATAGGGGGGCAATGTGGCAGATGTTGCAAGTGTATGGTGTAGGAGGTAGGTTACTGAAAGCAGTGAAGAGTTTTTACGAGGATAGTGAGGCTCAAGTTAGAGTATGTAGGAAAGAGGGAAATTTTTTCCCAGTAAAAGTAGGCCTTAGACAAGGATGTGTGATGTCACCGTGGTTGTTTAATATATTTATAGATGGGGTTGTAAGAGAAGTAAATGCGAGGGTCTTGGCAAGAGGCGTGGAGTTAAAAGATAAAGAATCACACACAAAGTGGGAGTTGTCACAGCTGCTCTTTGCTGATGACACTGTGCTCTTGGGAGATTCTGAAGAGAAGTTGCAGAGATTGGTGGATGAATTTGGTAGGGTGTGCAAAAGAAGAAAATTAAAGGTGAATACAGGAAAGAGTAAGGTTATGAGGATAACAAAAAGATTAGGTGATGAAAGATTGAATATCAGATTGGAGGGAGAGAGTATGGAGGAGGTGAACGTATTCAGATATTTGGGAGTGGACGTGTCAGCGGATGGGTCTATGAAAGATGAGGTGAATCATAGAATTGATGAGGGAAAAAGAGTGAGTGGTGCACTTAGGAGTCTGTGGAGACAAAGAACTTTGTCCTTGGAGGCAAAGAGGGGAATGTATGAGAGTATAGTTTTACCAACGCTCTTATATGGGTGTGAAGCGTGGGTGATGAATGTTGCAGCGAGGAGAAGGCTGGAGGCAGTGGAGATGTCATGTCTGAGGGCAATGTGTGGTGTGAATATAATGCAGAGAATTCGTAGTTTGGAAGTTAGGAGGAGGTGCGGGATTACCAAAACTGTTGTCCAGAGGGCTGAGGAAGGGTTGTTGAGGTGGTTCGGACATGTAGAGAGAATGGAGCGAAACAGAATGACTTCAAGAGTGTATCAGTCTGTAGTGGAAGGAAGGCGGGGTAGGGGTCGGCCTAGGAAGGGTTGGAGGGAGGGGGTAAAGGAGGTTTTGTGTGCGAGGGGCTTGGACTTCCAGCAGGCATGCGTGAGCGTGTTTGATAGGAGTGAATGGAGACAAATGGTTTTTAATACTTGACGTGCTGTTGGAGTGTGAGCAAAGTAACATTTATGAAGGGATTCAGGGAAACCGGCAGGCCGGACTTGAGTCCTGGAGATGGGAAGTACAGTGCCTGCACTCTGAAGGAGGGGTGTTAATGTTGCAGTTTAAAAACTGTAGTGTAAAGCACCCTTCTGGCAAGACAGTGATGGAGTGAATGATGGTGAAAGTTTTTCTTTTTCGGGCCACCCTGCCTTGGTGGGAATCGGCCGGTGTGATAATAAAAAAATAATAATAAACTCTGTGAATAATGTATGTCAGGCCAGCATCCACAACCTGTCTGCTTTCAATGTCCCTGGGCATGGAACTCAGCCCTTTTCAGTCTGTTATTGTTTGTGCACTCACACATCACTTGGTCTCAAATTTTTTTCTGGATTTTCAGTGTTGATCATTACATTATTAAAATACCCTGTACAGTCTCATTAACAATGTCCTCTAAAACAAGGGATGGTACCAAGAACCATGTGAACCTGAGTGTTAAGCATAACTTGAATTAATAATTAGGAAGGAGGAATCTAGCACGTCAGTGGACCTGGTGTGAGTACTATGACAAAGCAAAGCAAATGGTGTGTCTTGCACTATTTACATCTCCTGCATCATTTACCTGTGTGTCTCCCACACCATCTATGATGTTACTGTTGGAGTTTTACAGTTCCCCTGACTCAAAAATAAAGAGTTATTCTCAGTCAGACAGATTCAGAATAAAAATGATTCTGACTCCCCACTAAACAATATGGGGGATCCAACTATAAGCTCATCTATCCACTGGAAAGGTAAGAAATATTACTGCACAGTACTGTACTTTCAATTCTTTTATTTTTAGGCATAGTAAATACTGTAATGTAATTTAATGTACTGCATTGTAATACAGCCTCTCCTCACTTAACCCCTTGACTGTCGCACCCTGAGGTGTCTCCTGGTGTCGCAAAATTAAAAAAAAAAAAAAAAAAAAAAAAAAATTCTTATGAAATGATAGAGAATCTTTTCCCGATTGTAATGCCACCAAAAAAACGAAATTTGATGGAAAACTGAAGGAATTATGCTCTCGCGAAGTTAGCGACCTCGGCGATATTTACAAATCGGCAATTTTGCCCACTTTGAGCCCTATTTTCGGCTAATTCCGGTGTTCCAGTCGACCAAACTCATAGCGATTTCTTTAGTACTCCATTTTTTTCTATCGATTGAGTACAAGAAACTGCCCATTTACCAATTTCAACTACCCAATAATGTAGTCAGAAATTTGCAATTTGGCCAATTTCATAAAAATTAAAAAATATGACAATTTCAAAATAAGGTCCAGAATGAACAATGCAGACATTCCTGGCTCTAAAATAACATTTTATTTGTTCATCAGTCATGTCTCAAGGCCCCTCTGATATTACTCTTGTTTTCTATTTTGAATTTTTATTCAAACAAAAAATAGAAGACTTACTATTATGCAGACTACTGCAATATTGTAATAATTGTATAAATAACATCAACCCATTCATGACTGCATATTAGAATGGCTAGTTGGACATTTATTGGACAATGACATCATTTGTTTACTTTTGAACATTGGCAAAAATCAAACATTTCCCCTACTTTGAGCTCGATTTCCAGGTTCTTTTTATAGTAAAATCTATCAAAATCACCTCTATTTCTATAATATGTTTTCCATTTTATCAAATGAGACCAAGAAAACTAGAATACAACCATAAATATTATACGAAAATAGACCACAAAGTCGGCATTTTAATTAAAAAACGGTCGGAGTTTTTTTTTCTCATTATGCACTGCGTGCTCCAGGATTTTTTTTATATGGTGCACACTGACCACACAGACCCATTCTCTCACATGTGGGCCTACCAGCTTTCTCCTGCTTGATTTGAAGCCGCTAGAATTTATGAGTATATATACGGGACTAGTACCGAACTTGCACACGAAAATCACTCACTACGAAAGCAAAAGACTTGGTAGACGATGCAACATCCCCCCAATGAAAAGCAGGGGTGTCACTAGCACGTTAAGAGACCATACAATAAGTGTCAGGGGCCCGAGACTGTTCAACTGCCTCCCAGCATACATAAGGGGGATTACCAACAGACCCCTGGCAGTCTTCAAGCTGGCACTGGACAAGCACCTAAAGTCGGTTCCTGACCAGCCGGGCTGTGGCTCGTACGTTGGTTTGCGTGCAGCCAGCAGCAACAGCCTGGTTGATCAGGCTCTGATCCACCAGGCCGTTGCCTGGTGGATCAGGCCGGGCCGCGGGGGCGTTGACCCCCGGAACTCTCTCCAGGTAAACTCCAGGTAATACGTCAAACACGGTACCTTGTAAGGGTTAAGAGACATACTCATTTACTGACGACTTGGACTTATGACAGGCTCTCTGACCAGTATACATATGTACCTAAATGATGTATATTGGAGCTGATTTCCTCTATTCTGTTCATTACAATATACAGTATCATACTGTATAAACATTTAAAAATATACTAAAAATGTTATAAATGGTGCAAAGATGACAGTAAAACAATATCAAAGATGGTTGACACAAACCCACTACCATTATAGTATGCTCCTTGTTTAGCAACGAATTCGTTCACCATGGTCATAGGAATGAAACTCTCTAGTTAACCCTTTCACTGTCGAGACCCCAGTTCACAAATGTGCTCTCAGCGTCGAAGAATTTAAAAAAAAAAAAAATCTTATGAAATAATGGAGAATCTTTTCCCAGTGTTAATGACACCCAAAGTAAGAAATTTGATGGAAAACTTACAGAATTACGCTCCTGCAAAGTTAGCAATTTTGGCGATATTCACGCACTGATGATTTTGCTCACTTTGAGTCCTATTTTCTGCCAATTCCATTGCTCCAGTCGACCAAACTCACAGGTATATCGCTAGAACTCCATTTTCTCTATTGACTGAGTACAAGAAACTTCCCATTTACTGATTTCGACAACCCAATAAAATGATCAGAAATTTGTAATTTGGCCAATTTCATACACAATTCAAGTAAGGCCAATTTCAAAACAGGGTGCAGAATTAACAATACAAACATTCCTAGCACTAAAATAACATTTTCTCTGTTATTAGTTACATCTCCAGGCCCCTCTTATATTACACACTTATATTGTATTATATTATGCAGATTACTGCATTATTGTAAAAATGGTATAAATAATATCAGCACATTTGTAGCATACGAGACCCACCAGTTGACGTGTATTGGATGTGTGACGTGATGTGTTTACTATTGAACATAGGAAAAAATCAAACATTTCTGCTACTTTGAGCTCAATTTCAAGGTACTTTCAGTCCATAAACCCTTCAAAATCATCTCTAATTCTATCAAACGAGACCAAGAAAACAAGAATACAATCATAAATACCATACGAAAATACACCGCAAATTCGGTGTTTTAAAGAGAAAACACAGTCTTTTTTTTTTTCTCATTATGAAATGCATGCTGCAGGATTTTTTTTATACTGTGCACAATGACCACTCAGACTCATTCTCTCATATGTAGGCCTACCAGCTTTCTCCTGCAAGATTGGAAGCCATTAGAATTTTGGCCTAACATTATGGGACTGACACTGGCTTGCAAGCCGTAATATTATGGGACTGACAGTGAAAGGGTTAAGTGAGGAGAGGCTGTACTGTAGCTTATTCTGAGTATGTCCCATAGTCCATTGATTCAACAAATTCAATTCCAGTCACTGGAATACAATAGATTTTTTGATAAATTGGACAATTTTGTAGCTGAATACCGCTGTACACTCACTGCCCCCTTCAAGTATTAGTCTGCCTGAAATGCCTAGGCATGTCAGTGGCCTTCTTTGTAATTAATATTATGTATGTAAACCACACATTGTAATTAATATTGTATAATATGTAAACCCCATATTGTAATCTTTACAGAGAAATAAACATTTCAATTTCAATTTCAGGTGAAATTGCTAACCTGGAAAGTGCACAAAGAACTTTCATGGCACACATAAATATGATAAGGCACCTAAATTACTGGGAGTGGTTGAAGGCCCTTGATTTGTATTCCCTGGAGCACAGGCGAGAGATGCATGATAATATACACTTGGAAAATCCTAGAGGGACTGGTACCAAACTTGCACATGAAGATCACTCCCTATAAAAGCAAAAAACTCAGCAGGAGATGCAACATTCCTCCAATGAAAAGCAGGGGCACCACAAGTACATTGAGAGACAACACAATAAGTGTCCGGGGCCCAAGACCGTTCAGCTGCCTCCCAGCATACATAAGGGGGATTACCAACAGGACTGTCTTCAAGAAGGCACTGGACAGGCACCTAAAGTCAGTACCTGACCAACCAGGCTGTGGTTCTTATGTCAGTTTGCATGCAGCCAGCAGTAACAGCCTGGTTGATTAGAGCCAGATTCACCACGAGGCCTGGTCTCAGACCGAGCCACGGGGGCGTTGACCCCCGAAACCCTCTCCAGCTATCCCAGTTTCCCCCATTAGTCTGTTTTATGGAGGTTTCACTGTAGTCCATTAAACTGAAGGTTCACTGTATAAATGAATGTATTTATAAGAATATAGTACTTAAAATATATAAGAACACAACAAAAAACCACGGCAGACAACTCATGCAGAATCTTAAGAGCAACTCTGTGTGCTAGCAAAACTACACACAAATTAAAGACATTGTACAAACCAATGCAGCGTCGGACAACAGAGCAACCTCCTCGTCCCAAAACTTCTTTTGGCTCATATTTGGCATAAAATCCTTTTGCTGCATCACGATCAGGCAGAATATCACCATCATCATCGACTGCCATTTTGAGTTTTTGAAACACTGTATTAAAGAAAAAAGAAACAAATTTTATTTTCAGTTAAATGATGTCCTTATTTAACCCTTAAATGGTCCAAATGTATATATACGTTCTCTCGCGGAGCGCCCCGAGTTTAAAAAAAAAAAAAAAAAAAAAAGTTTTTCTTAATAGGAAAAAAGAGCATATGGTACCCAGGCATCCCCGATTTTTTCATATGGTGCACAGTGAGTGTGCCCACCCACTCTCTCATGTCTAGACGACTCAGGCTTATTGTGGCAATGTTGAATGAATGACAAAGGAAACGTATATATATACGTTTGGGGCGCTACGCGAAAGAACGTATATATATACGTTTGGACCATTTAAGGGTTAATATGGAAAAATATACATAAGCATTTACACTTATGAAGTAAAAACCAACACTCAACATATATCTAACATAATTTTTTACCCAATCTTGAGACATTTACATATAGGTGGCCCTCCACATTCATGAGTTCCACTTTCGTGAGCTTCGAACATTCGCAAATGGCCAGCTGCCCAATCGTATTTATGCTTCCTGCCACGTCCCTACTACCCTCCCTCTTACCCCCTCAACCAGCAGCCAGCTCGCCACTCACTCAGTCATTGTCCAGATATGAGTGTCACTCAACACTGGAAGAAATTCACCATCGCTGACTGCCTCTCAACAGTGCACGAGTGTGTCAAGGATTTGCACCCTTAGACAGTGAAGGGTTGTTGGAGGGCTTTGTGGCCAGAGTGTGTATGTGATTTTGTTGGATTTGGTCCTCAGGACAAGGTTAACAAAGCCATGAGGAAGATTGGATTTAGCAAGGCTAGTTTGTGGTAAAGGGTTCAAGGACATGCAGGAGGGCGAGGTGAGAGAACTGGTTGAAGAACGCGCAATGGGAATAAATGATGAAGAGTTATTGGAGATTGTGCAGGCAGAGAATGAGGATGAAGAAGAGAAGAGTGTTACTGAGGCCAATCAACCTCAAGCCCTCACCCATGAAAAACTAGGGCAAGTGATGAGAATGACAGCACAACTCAAAAAATTTTTTTACAACACAGACCCATTGATGTTGAGGGCTTTGAAGGTGATGAACAACACTGATAGGAGCATAATTCCCTACAACATTCTGCTTGTAGATATAAAGAGGAAACGGTCTCAGTTGCCCATCACAATGTTCTTCACAAGGAAGCCTGCCACTACTCCCGTTGCTAACTCTGACTAGTAATGTCGATGATCCACTGCCTATTATCGGCAGTGAGGCTGGCAGTGAAGAATCAGAATCCACACACAAGACTTATCATGCCATGCAGTTACACTCCATATAATCACCTCCATTCAACTGTCATCAGTAACTGCATGGCTATCATCATCATCATTGTCATCATCAGCACAAGTCATCAGTGTTCATCTGCCTAACCTTACAAGTGGTGAGTGTTTTGTTTGTTCATTATTTGTTATTAAACCATAACATGTATGTATTTTCAGGTAGTAGGTTGGTAGACAGCAACCGCCCAGGGAGGTACTACCGTCCTGCCAAATGAGTGTAAAACAAAAGCCTGTAATTGTTATACATGACGGTAGGACTGCTGGTGTCCTTTTTTTCTGTCTCACGAACATGCAAGATTTCAGGTACGTCTTGCTACTTCTACTTACACTTAGGTCACACTACACATACATGTACAAGCATATATATACACACTCCTCTGGGTTTTCTTCTATTTTCTTTCTAATTCTTATTCTTGTTTATTTCTTATCTCCATGGGGAAGTGGAACAGAATTCTTCCCCCGTAAGCCATGCGTGTTGTAAGAGGCGACTAAAATGCCAGGAGCAAGGGGCTAGTAACCCCTTCTCCTGTATAGATTACTAAATTTAAGAAGAGAAACTTTCGTTTTTCTTTTTGGGCCACCCTGCCTCGGTGGGATACGGCCGGTTTGTTGAAAAAAAAAAAATGTATGTTTGCGATGTTTTCACGTGTTTACGATGTTTTCATGTGTTTACGATGTTTTCATGTGTTTTATGATTGTTTGTGGTTCAATAGGTTAAGGAAGCAGTATTATTTGGCTAAGTAAATGCTATTACTGTATTATATTTCCTTACAATAAATTTGTGAACCAAACATTCGCGAATTTTCAACATTCGCGAGGTTCTTGATTTCCTAACCCTCACAAATGTGGAGGGTCACCTGTACTTATTAGCCCTTAAACTATCCAAACGTAGATCTACATTTTTTTGACATTTAAAAGTATGTAAAACAACATAGATTTTTTTTTTTTTTACATTTGAAAACGTGTAAAAAAAAAACTTTGATCTACGTTTTATTTTTTGTTATATTTGAAAATATGTAAAAAACCATAGATCTACTTTTGGAGCACTACGCATGCAAACTTAAATCTGTTTGGACTGTTTAACCCTTAAACGGTCCAAACGTATATATACGTTCACACGCGTAGCGCCCCAAACGTATACAGTGGACCCCCGCATACCGCACGCATCGCATACCGTACAATCCGCATACCGCTCGCTTTTTTCGCAAAAATTTTGCCTCGCATACCGCCCAAAAACCCACTCACCGCCCTTCGTCCGAGACGCGTCCAATGTGCGGCCTGAGCCACGCTCACATGTTCCGCCGGTGGCATTGTTTACCAGCCAGCCTCCGCGGTAACATCCAAGCATACAATCGGAACATTTCGTATTATTACAGTGTTTTTGGTGATTTTTTCTGGAAAATAAGTGACCATGGGCCCCAAGAAAGCTTCTAGTGCCAACCCTACAGCAATAAGGGTGAGAATTACTAAAGAGATGAAGAAAAAGATCATTGATAAGTATGAAAGTGGAGTGCATGTCTCCGAGCTGGCCAGGTTGTATAATAAACCCCAATCAACCATCGCTACTATTGGTGGTACAGCTGCTGCTGTACCACTGTCAGCTGCTGCTGCACTGTCAGCTGCTGCTGCACTGTCAGCTGCTGCTGCTGTTGTACCACCGTCAGCTGCTGCTGCTGCTGTAGCATCGTCTGCTGCTGCTGTAGCATCGTCTGCTGCTGCTGTAGCATCGTCTGCTGCTGCTGTAGCATCGTCTGCTGCTGCTGTAGCATCGTCTGCTGCTGCTGTAGCATCGTCTGTTGCTGCTGTAGCATCGTCTGCTGCTGCTGTAGCATCGTCTGTTGCTGCTGTAGCATCGTCTGTTGCTGCTGTACCACCGTCAGCTGCTGCTGCTGCTGTAGCACCGTTGTTGGTGTGGCTTATTGAGAATACCAAGAAACAATTAACCCCAGAGGATTTGCCACCCAGGATAACCCAAAAAAGTCAGTGTCATCGAAGACTGTCTAACTTATTTCCATTGGGGTCCTTAATCTTGTCTCCCAGGATGCAACCCACACCAGTCGACTAACACCCAGGTGAACAGGGAAAAATGCCTGGAACTAGTGCTCATATTGGTGAATTTAAAGCCAGCAAAGGTTGGTTTGAGAGATTTAAGAATCGTAGTGGCATACACAGTGTGATAAGGCCTGTTCTGGAAGAAAATGCCAAACAGGACCTACAGTACTCAGGAGGAAAAGGCACTCCCAGGACACAGTGTCTCATCAGTCATTGCTGCATCTTCAATAAAGGTAAGTGTCATTTATTCTTCATTTAGTATAGTACATGCACAATATATACTGTGCATGTACTACTCTACTATTGTGCATGTATCCTTCTCTTTGTGTGTAGGAAAATGTATATTTCATGTGGTAAATTTTTTTTTTTTCATACTTTTGGGTGTCTTGCACGGATTAATTTGATTTCCATTATTTCTTATGGGGAAAATTCATTCGCATACCGAACATTTCGCATAACAATCAGCCCTCTTGCACGGATTAAAGTCGCTATGCGGGGGTCCACTGTATATACGTTTTCTTTGTCATTCATTCAACATTGCCACAATAAGCCTGAGTCACCCAGACATGAGAGAATGGGTGTGTGCACTCACTGTGTTCCATATTAAAATAATTGGGGATGCATGGGTACCATATGCTCTTTTTTCCTTCTAAAAGAAAAGATTTCTTTTTTCCTCAAAAAATTTGGGGCGCTACACGAGCGAACGTATATATACGTTTGGACCATTTAAGGGTTAAGGGTTAAGGGTTAAAATAAAATTATTATTAATATTATTAGTATTATTTCTAGAAATATGTAAATTGGCTGTCTTTCTCTAAAATTATGGGATATATGTTAAAGATTAATTTGGAAAACATAGTTAAACATACACCAAATAATTATTTGCTGCTTGCTTGCACCAAAGAATGAAGTGCTGTGATGTCTACACCTAAAGAATGAAGTGCTGTGATGTCTACACCTAAAGAATGAAGTGCTGTGATGTCTACACCTAAAGAATGAAGTGCTGTGATGTCTACACCTAAAGAATGAAGTGCTGTGATGTCTACACCTAAAGAATGAAGTGCTGTGTGGTGTCTACACCTAAAGAATGAAGTGCTGTGTGGCATCTACATCTAAAGAATGAAGTGCTGTGTGGCATCTACACCTAAAGAATGAAGTGCTGTGTGGTGTCTACACCTAAAGAATGAAGTGCTGTGTGGCATCTACACCTAAAGAATGAAGTGCTGTGTGGTGTCTACACCTAAAGAATGAAGTGCTGTGTGGTGTCTACACCTAAAGAATGAAGTGCTGTGTGGTGTCTACACCTAAAGAATGAAGTGCTGTGTGGCGTCTACACCTAAAGAATGAAGTGCTGTGTGGCATCTACACCTAAAGAATGAAGTGCTGTGTGGTGTCTACACCTAAAGAATGAAGTGCTGTGTGGTGTCTACACCTAAAGAATGAAGTGCTGCGTGGTGTCTACACCTAAAGAATGAAGTGCTGTGTGGTGTCTACACCTAAAGAATGAAGTACTGTGTGGTGTCTACACCTAAAGAATGAAGTACTGTGTGGTGTCTACACCTAAAGAAAGAGTTCTGGTGAAAGCCTGAAAATACTAAAAGATGTCAACACTAGTTATTAGGAGGAAGAGACATGATGTGCACACAGAAAGTAATAAGTAGAACTGTGGCTTCTACAGAGTAAACAAGTGACCATCAATGCAAATTAAGAAAAATATGGGGGTTATACGCTACTGGAAAAGTTTCCTTTACAAAGAGTCATAATGCGTTTAGCACTTAACATTAATTAAGCAACAAATAAACTACAAATAGTCACAGAAAAATAGAATAAATTTAAAGAGGGGTAAAAAGTGCTACAACTATTGCAGAATTTAAAAATTATATAATGAACCTATTAATAAAGATAGGGCACCACAAACACAGCCCTGGTCATATTGCTACAAATAGCTAATTACAGATAAGTGAAAAATAGATAATTACACTAATGGTAAAAATAAAACTGTACAAACAGATTTTTTTTATAAAATTGACAGAAATGATAATTAATGGTGATGGAAGAAAGCCAAGTGTACTACCAGACATAACCTGTGACCTTAACCCTTTCAGGGTCCAGAGGCCAAATTTCGAAGTGTGCACCAGGGTCCAAGAATTTTCAAAAAATAATTTTGTTATTTTTTCTTATGAAATGGTAGAGAATCTTTTTCTGAAGGTAATAAAACAAAAAGTACGAAATTTGATGGAAAATTGACAAAATTATGCTCTCGCGAATTTTGATGTGTCGGCGATATTTATGCATCGGCAATTTTGCCAACTTTGGCTCCCATTTTAGGCCAATTACAGTATTCCAGTCAACCAAATTCTTAGCTATTTCACTAGTATTACTTCTATTCTATCGATTGAGCACAAGAAATCGCCAAGTCAACTGTTTCAACAACAAAATAAAGTGACCGGAAATTGGTAATTTGGCCAATTTAATGCAAAGTTCAAAATATTCCAATTTCAAAATAGGGTCCAGAATAAACAATGCAGGCATTCCTGGCACTAAACTAACATTTCCTCTGTTCATTAGTTACGTTTTCAGGCTTTACAAATGAATTCCATTTTGATTTTTTATTCACATAATGAATTTTTATTCAAACCAATAAATAGAAGATTTACTGTTATGCAATACTGTAATAATTGTATAAATAATATCACCACATTTGTGAATGTATATTAGACTCACCAGCTGTCATGTATTAGACTTGTGAGGTCATTTGTTTACTCTTGAACATTGGCAAAAATTTAACATTTCTGCTACTTTGAGCTCAGTTTCAAGCCATTTCCAGTACTAAAACCAATCAAAATCATCTCTATTTCTATAGTATATCTTCCAATCTATCAAATGAGACCAAGAAATTGCAAATACAACTATAAAAAACATACGAAAAAACATTGCAAAGTCGCTGATTTAATCGAAAATTACGGTCTCGGTTTTTTCCCTCTCATTATGCACTGTGTGCTGCAGGATTTGTTTTATGTGGTGCACACATATCACATAGATGTATTCTCTCATATCTAGGCCCAAATTTACTGCTCACAGCTTATCAGAGTGAGCTGAGCTCATGGCGTAGATCTATGGTTTGGACCCTGAATGTAAAGCCGTAGATCTACGGCACGGACCCTGAAAGGGTTAAATAAAGGAAGCATCCTATAACCGTCTGACTGTTTTGGTCATATATATACGTCTTACGAGCCAGTGTTTCGGACGTATATATACTCAATAATTCTAGTGGCTTCAAATCAAGCAGGAGAAAGCTGGTAGGCCCACATGTGAGATAATGAGTCTGTGTGGTCAGTGTGCACCACATAAAAAAAATCCTGCAGCACGCAGTGCATAATGAGAAAAAAAAAAACTCTGACCGTTTTTTTGGATTAAAACGCCGACTTTGAGGTGCATTTTCGCAAAGTATTTATTGTTGTATTTTCGTTTTCATGGTCTCACGTGATAAAATGGAAAACATATTACAGAAATAGAGATGATTTTGATTAGTTTCACGATAAAAACCGTGAAATTGAGCTCAAAGTAGCGGAAATGTTCGATTTTTACCAATTTTTAGCAGTAAGCAAATCACACCACACGGGAGTCTGATATTCTTTCACTAGTGCACTGATATTATTTATACCATTTTTACAATAATGCAGTAGTCTGCATAACAGTAAATTTTGTATTTTTTATGAATAAAAAATCAAAATAGAAAGCAATAGTAATACAAGAGGGGCCTAGAGACATGACTAATGAACAGAGGATATGTTATTTTAGTGCCAAGAATATCTACATTGTTTATTCTGGACCCTATTATGAAATTGGCATTTTTTAAATTTGCATGGAATTGGCCAAATTGCCAATTTCTGACCACTCACTGACCAGATCACAACATAATTGAGGTTCAGACATGTATGCGTGGAGCCCCAGACCGACAAAATGAGACTAGTCACGAGGGAGCATTCACCAAATTCAACTTCAATAACAAAAACATAAAGTGGGACCAAGTAAACCAAGTCCTAACCGATATAAGCTGGGAAGATATACTAAGCAACACAGACCCCAACTTATGCCTAGAACAGATTAACTCGGTGGCACTCGATGTATGCACAAGGCTTATTCCTCTAAGAAAAAGGAGGAGTAGATGTAAAATAGAAAGAGACAGGCACTCCCTTTACAGGCGACGGAAAAGAATAACACAGCGGCTAAAAGAGGTCAATATATCTGAAATGCGTAGGGAGACACTGGTCAGAGAAATAGCAAGCATCGAACTTAAGCTAAAAGAATCCTTTAGGAGTCAGGAATCGCGGGAAGAACTAAAAGCCATAAATGAAATCGAAAGAAACCCAAAGTATTTCTTCTCCTATGCCAAATCAAAATCGAGAACAACGTCCAGTATTGGGCCCCTACTTAAACAAGATGGGTCCTACACAGATGACAGCAAGGAAATGAGTGAGCTACTCAAGTCCCAATATGACTCAGTTTTTAGCAAGCCGCTAACCAGACTGAGAGTCGAAGATCAAAATGAATTTTTTATGAGAGAGCCACAAAATTTGATTAACACAAGCCTATCCGATGTTATCCTGACGCCAAATGACTTCGAACAGGCGATAAATGACATGCCCATGCACTCTGCCCCAGGGCCAGACTCATGGAACTCTGTGTTCATCAAGAACTGCAAGAAGCCCCTATCACGAGCCTTTTCCATCCTATGGAGAGGGAGCATGGACACGGGGGTCGTCCCTCAGTTACTAAAAACAACAGATATAGCCCCACTCCACAAAGGGGGCAGTAAAGCAACAGCAAAGAACTACAGACCAATAGCACTAACATCCCATATCATAAAAATCTTTGAAAGGGTCCTAAGAAGCAAGATCACCACCCATCTAGAAACCCATCAGTTACACAACCCAGGGCAACATGGGTTTAGAACAGGTCGCTCCTGTCTGTCTCAACTATTGGATCACTACGACAAGGTCCTAAATGCACTAGAAGACAAAAATAATGCAGATGTAATATATACCAACTTTGCAAAAGCCTTCGACAAGTGTGACCATGGCGTAATAGCGCACAAAATGCGTGCTAAAGGAATAACAGGAAAAGTCGGTCGATGGATCTATAATTTCCTCACTAACAGAACACAGAGAGTAGTCGTCAACAGAGTAAAGTCTGAGGCAGCTACGGTGAAAAGCTCTGTTCCACAAGGCACAGTACTAGCTCCCATCTTGTTCCTCATCCTCATATCCGACACAGACAAGGATGTCAGCCACAGCACCGTGTCTTCCTTTGCAGATGACACCCGAATCTGCATGACAGTGTCTTCCATTGCAGACACTGCAAGGCTCCAGGCGGACATCAACCAAATCTTTCAGTGGGCTGCAGAAAACAATATGAAGTTCAACGATGAGAAATTTCAATTACTCAGATATGGTAAACATGAGGAAATTAAATCTTCATCAGAGTACAAAACAAATTCTGGCCACAAAATAGAGCGAAACACCAACGTCAAAGACCTGGGAGTGATTATGTCGGAGGATCTCACCTTCAAGGACCATAACATTGTATCAATCGCATCTGCTAGAAAAATGACAGGATGGATAATGAGAACCTTCAAAACTAGGGAGGCCAAGCCCATGATGACACTCTTCAGGTCACTTGTTCTATCTAGGCTGGAATATTGCTGCACTCTAACAGCACCTTTCAAGGCAGGTGAAATTGCCGACCTAGAAAATGTACAGAGAACTTTCACGGCGCGCATAATGGAGATAAAACACCTCAATTACTGGGAGCGCTTGAGGTTTCTAAACCTGTATTCCCTGGAACGCAGGAGGGAGAGATACATGATTATATACACCTGGAAAATCCTAGAGGGACTAGTACCGAACTTGCACACGAAAATCACTCACTACGAAAGCAAAAGACTTGGCAGACGATGCACCATCCCCCCAATGAAAAGCAGGGGTGTCACTAGCACGTTAAGAGACCATACAATAAGTGTCAGGGGCCCGAGACTGTTCAACTGCCTCCCAGCACACATAAGGGGGATTACCAACAGACCCCTGGCAGTCTTCAAGCTGGCACTGGACATGCACCTAAAGTCAGTTCCTGATCAGCCGGGCTGTGGCTCGTACGTTGGTTTGCGTGCAGCCAGCAGCAACAGCCTGGTTGATCAGGCACTGATCCACCAGGAGGCCTGGTCACAGACCGGGCCGCGGGGGCGTTGACCCCCGAAACTCTCTCCAGGTAAACTCTCTCTCCAGGTAAACTTAATTGGGTAGTTCAAATCGGTAAAAGGGCGGTTTCTTGTACTCAACTGATAGAAAAAATGGAGTTCTAAAGAAATAGCTATGAGTTTGGTCAACTGGAACAATGGAATTGGCCAAAAACAGGGTTCAAAGTTGGCAAAATTGCCGATGCGTATATGTTACCGAGACCGTTAACTTCGCGGGAGCGTAATTCCGTGAGTTCTCAACCAGATTTCGTACTTTTGGTGTCATTACCATCGGGAAAAGATTATCATTTCATAAGAAAAAATAATTTTTTCTTTTCCAAAAATTTTGAGACATAGAATGACGGTTTCAGAAAGGGGCTTGCGACAGTCAAAGGGTTAAGCTTTGAGACAATTTTAAAGATGCTCTTAATGAACCACTGAGTAAGTTATTATATGAACAAGACTTGAGTCAGTTGATATTCCCCCTGATAAATAAATTAAATATGATCAATAACTTGAATAATTTTTCTATTTACTGAGAAACAATGTAGACCTACATCTACTCTTATATGACTAATTATAAAAGTCTCAGGGAATGTGTATAAAAACCTTACACTGCACCCTGGGTAGCTTGCTATTTATTGTATTCATAAAAAAGCTCTAAACCCATTAAGGTCACATAATGTCAAACCTTTGATCAATGACAAAATAGTCTATCTACACTAAGGAAAATAAAGGAAAGATGTATGTGTAAAAGTAGACAATTGCTACTCAGCAGATTTTGGCCATTAATTAGTCTGAATTGTACAATATTATATTTGTTTTACAACTGAGATATTATTTTGTTGGGAAAATGGTGTAAAAAAAAAAAAAGCCTGCAGCCTAACCTAGCCTAACAGAACCCACTTAACCTACCCTAGTTTAAGTTAGTTTAATATGTTTATTATGCACCCCATACCCATCCTGTGGGCAGTAGTCGTAAGTTTACAAAGGTATTGAGCCCCTAAAATGATTTATAAACTTCAGCCAATGGCTGAAGAACTTGCTCAGATTATTAACCTAGAGGATTAGTGACCCATGCATCACTGGGGACTGCTGGTCTTATTTCCACTGCGGTCCTTTAATCCAGTCCCCCAGGATGTGGCCCACAACAGTTGACTTACACCCAGGTACCTTCTTACTGTTAGATGAACAAGGACAGCAGGTGTAGGGAAATGCCCAATGTTTCACCAGTGCCAAGAAGTAATATCCAATCCCGCAGTGTGTGAGCTGAGGATGTTATCAACTGAGCCACAAACACCTGCAGAGGCACATATTAACATTTCGTCACTTATGTGAAACGACTTATACTAAGCAGTGATTGCCTTAAGATGTATTGTGCAACTGAAACAATTTTACTATTTTTGGTAATATATGCCAAATTAATAATTTCTGCAAGAAATACTTAGTTATATCATGTTGTATATAGGTTGTGTGTGTTGTAAAATGTAAATTAATACTCGAATTTTGCCAAGGGATAATTGTGAATCTTAACCCATGTGTTGCAGAATGTTATGCAATATGTACAATCTCTAAACATATTTAATTACATTATTACTGTATTAATGCAAAGCACAAAACCTGTAGGGGTCATTGAGGGATGAGCAATACACAAACATGTTTCAATCTTAATGTAAGTCAAATTATTATCATGGGGAACACTAAACCTGTAAGGATTCACAGCACCTGTGGTGGGGACGGAAGGAATTCAGGGTAAATTCGGGTAACTGGAGAACAGGTCCATTTCCCTAGACCAAGAGCTCCTCACCAACACCAGCTTAGGGCCCATAGCCTGGTAGACAACACTCATGCCTCACACAGTGTATGTGGTTCAATCCCCAGCAAGAGTGGAAACATTAGTCGTGTTTCCTTACACCTGTTGTCTCGTTCACGTAACAAGCAAGTAGGTACCTAGGTGTTAGTCTACTAGTGTGGGTCGCATCCTGGGTGTTAGTCGACTGGTGTGGGTCGCATCCTGGGTGTTAATCGACTGGTGTGGGTCGCATCCTGGGTGTTGACTGGTGTGGGTCGCATTCTGGGTGTTAATTGACTGGTGTGGGTCGCATCCTGGGTGTTGACTGGTGTGGGTTGCATTCTGGGTTTTAATTGACTGGTGTGGGTTGCATCCTGGGTTTTAATCGACTGGTGTGGGTTGCATCCTGGGTGTTGACTGGTGTGGGTCGCATTATGGGTGTTAATTGACTGGTGTGGGTCGCATCCTGGGTGTTGACTGGTGTGGGTCGCATTCTGGGTGTTAATTGACTGGTGTGGGTCGCATCCTGGGTTTTAATCGACTGGTGTGGGTTGCATCCTGGGTGTTAGTCGACTGGTGTGGGTCGCATCCTGGGGGACAAGACTCAGGACCCCAATGGAAATCAGAGAAGTGTTTGATAACAGTGAGGTCCTCGGGTTATCCTGAGTGGCTAACACTCCCAGGGTAAAAATATAGATCAATCTTATATTAACTTCCGGAGGGTAAAGTAGGTCAAAACTCGTAGTTAAATTCCAGAGTAAAACATTAACCTACATCTCGCACTATCTTCCCTACACTTCTTCTTCTGTGATATATAGGAATTTAACTTAACTATTTGTGATGTGGAAGAGACTGAGAATATTTTAATGTGTTGTATCATGTTACGATATATGTTAGTGGAGCCAGACATTGTTAACATGTTAACCTGTCCTACTACACTCACTACTATCTACCCCGTCTACTCTCTCAATAAATAACGTTAACAGATGTATATACAGGTGTTAATAGTCATAATAAAGGTAATATATGTTAGTGTCACCTTCACACAGCTGACCTCACTGTCCTTCACAATCTCTTAAACAATACTCAAATATTTCCTTCTCTCTCGTCTCATAACCTTACTCAAACTCTCAACACTTTTTACATAATATTATTATATAGATATATATGTAAAGTCACGTGTTACATTTTTGATATAGTCTGTATTTTCGGAAAAAAATAGAAAAGAAAAATCAGAATCACGCGATATAATTTGGAAATTTTCGCTCAAGATTGCTGGTGTTTATTTTTTCTTATCAGGATCACTAAATGAAACCATTTAAATTTACTACTAAATAACTTAATAAGTCAGTCAATAAGTTATATTCAGACTCAGTACATAAGTGTACAATTATACAATAGTGTTAAATAGTAAGTTATGTGTTAATTAAGTTAGAATAACTCAATAGAGTTAACCACAGCCACAGTGAAGTTAGGACTCAACTATATGTATGTTACATTCCTGAATATATTTACATTCTTACATGTCCTCTGTTCTTATTAACTTAAACAACAACAACAAAAATACATAAGCCTCATTATAAGTTACACGAATAAAAGTTATATATTAAATAAGTATTAATGATTTCGAGACAATAAATACTTGTCCCCGCCTTTACTCACTCATCAGCTACGAATATTAAACACTAGTTCACTGTTACTGAGGAATTATTCATACGACTGGTATGTGCAGAAGCTGTGGTCAGTCGCATGTATGTGCAGAAGCTGTGGTCAGTCACATGTATGTGCAGAGGCTGTGGTCAGTCACATGTATGTGCAGAAGCTGTGGTCAGTCACATGTATGTGCAGAAGCTGTGGTCAGTCACATGTATGTGCAGAAGCTGTGGTCAGTCACATGTATGTGCAGAAGCTGTGGTCAGTCACATGTATGTGCAGAGGCTGTGGTCAGTCACATGTATGTGCAGAGGCTGTGGTCAGTCACATGTATGTGCAGAAGCTGTGGTCAGTCACATGTATGTGCAGAGGCTGTGGTCAGTCACATGTATGTGCAGAAGCTGTGGTCAGTCACATGTATGTGCAGAAGCTGTGGTCAGTCACATGTATGTGCAGAAGCTGTGGTCAGTCACATGTATGTGCAGAGGCTGTGGTCAGTCACATGTATGTGCAGAAGCTGTGGTCAGTCACATGTATGTGCAGAGGCTGTGGTCAGTCACATGTATGTGCAGAAGCTGTGGTCAGTCACATGTATGTGCAGAAGCTGTGGTCAGTCACATGTATGTGCAGAGGCTGTGGTCAGTCACATGTATGTGCAGAAGCTGTGGTCAGTCACATGTATGTGCAGAGGCTGTGGTCAGTCACATGTATGTGCAGAAGCTGTGGTCAGTCACATGTATGTGCAGAGGCTGTGGTCAGTCACATGTATGTGCAGAAGCTGTGGTCAGTCACATGTATGTGCAGAAGCTGTGGTCAGTCACATGTATGTGCAGAGGCTGTGGTCAGTCACATGTATGTGCAGAAGCTGTGGTCAGTCACATGTATGTGCAGAGGCTGTGGTCAGTCACATGTATGTGCAGAGGCTGTGGTCAGTCACATGTATGTGCAGAAGCTGTGGTCAGTCACATGTATGTGCAGAGGCTGTGGTCAGTCACATGTATGTGCAGAGGCTGTGGTCAGTCACATGTATGTGCAGAAGCTGTGGTCAGTCACATGTATGTGCAGAGGCTGTGGTCAGTCACATGTATGTGCAGAAGCTGTGGTCAGTCACATGTATATGCAGAAGCTGTGGTCAGTCACATGTATGTGCAGAGGCTGTGGTCAGTCACATGTATGTGCAGAGGCTGTGGTCAGTCACATGTATGTGCAGAAGCTGTGGTCAGTCACATGTATGTGCAGAGGCTGTGGTCAGTCACATGTATGTGCAGAGGCTGTGGTCAGTCACATGTATGTGTAGAAGCTGTGGTCAGTCACATGTATGTGCAGAGGCTGTGGTCAGTCACATGTATGTGCAGAAGCTGTGGTCAGTCACATGTATATGCAGAAGCTGTGGTCAGTCACATGTATGTGCAGAGGCTGTGGTCAGTCACATGTATGTGCAGAGGCTGTGGTCAGTCACATGTATGTGCAGAAGCTGTGGTCAGTCACATGTATATGCAGAAGCTGTGGTCAGTCACATGTATGTGCAGAGGCTGTGGTCAGTCACATGTATGTGCAGAGGCTGTGGTCAGTCACATGTATGTGCAGAAGCTGTGGTCAGTCACATGTATGTGCAGAAGCTGTGGTCAGTCACATGTATGTGCAGAGGCTGTGGTCAGTCACATGTATGTGCAGAGGCTGTGGTCAGTCACATGTATGTGCAGAGGCTGTGGTCAGTCACATGTATGTGCAGAAGCTGTGGTCAGTCACATGTATGTGCAGAAGCTGTGGTCAGTCACATGTATGTGCAGAGGCTGTGGTCAGTCACATGTATGTGCAGAAGCTGTCGTCAGTCACATGTATGTGCAGAAGCTGTGGTCAGTCACATGTATGTGCAGAAGCTGTGGTCAGTCACATGTATGTGCAGAGGCTGTGGTCAGTCACATGTATGTGCAGAGGCTGTGGTCAGTCACATGTATGTGCAGAAGCTGTGGTCAGTCACATGTATGTGCAGAGGCTGTGGTCAGTCACATGTATGTGCAGAAGCTGTGGTCAGTCACATGTATGTGCAGAGGCTGTGGTCAGTCACATGTATGTGCAGAGGCTGTGGTCAGTCACATGTATGTGCAGAGGCTGTGGTCAGTCACATGTATGTGCAGAGGCTGTGGTCAGTCACATGTATGTGCAAAGGCTGTGGTCAGTCACATGTATGTGCAGAGGCTGTGGTCAGTCACATGTATGTGCAGAAGCTGTGGTCAGTCACATGTATGTGCAGAGGCTGTGGTCAGTCACATGTATGTGCAGAAGCTGTGGTCAGTCACATGTATGTGCAGAAGCTGTGGTCAGTCACATGTATGTGCAGAAGCTGTGGTCAGTCACATGTATGTGCAGAGGCTGTGGTCAGTCACATGTATGTGCAGAGGCTGTGGTCAGTCACATGTATGTGCAAAGGCTGTGGTCAGTCACATGTATGTGCAGAGGCTGTGGTCAGTCACATGTATGTGCAGAGGCTGTGGTCAGTCACATGTATGTGCAAAGGCTGTGGTCAGTCACATGTATGTGCAGAGGCTGTGGTCAGTCACATGTATGTGCAGAGGCTGTGGTCAGTCACATGTATGTGCAGAGGCTGTGGTCTGTCACATGTATGTGCAGAGGCTGTGGTCAGTCACATGCATGTGCAGAGGCTGTGGTCAGTCACATGTATGTGCAGAGGCTGTGGTCAGTCACATGTATGTGCAGAGGCTGTGGTCAGTCACATGCATGTGCAGAGGCTGTGGTCTGTTACAGTCAAATGCATGTGCAGAGGCTGTGGTCAGTCACATGCATGTGCAGAGGCTGTGGTCAGTCACATGCATGTGCAGAGGCTGTGGTCAGTCACATGTATGTGCAGAGGCTGTGGTCAGTCACATGTATGTGCAGAGGCTGTGGTCAGTCACATGCATGTGCAGAGGCTGTGGTCTGTTAGTCACATGTATGTGCAGAGGCTGTGGTCAGTCACATGTATGTGCAGAGGCTGTGGTCAGTCACATGTATGTGCAGAGGCTGTGGTCAGTCACATGCATGTGCAGAGGCTGTGGTCTGTTACAGTCACATGCATGTGCAGAGGCTGTGGTCAGTCACATGTATGTGCAGAGGCTGTGGTCAGTCACATGCATGTGCAGAGGCTGTGGTCTGTTACAGTCAAATGCATGTGCAGAGGCTGTGGTCAGTCACATGCATGTGCAGAGGCTGTGGTCAGTCACATGCATGTGCAGAGGCTGTGGTCAGTCACATGTATGTGCAGAGGCTGTGGTCAGTCACATGTATGTGCAGAGGCTGTGGTCAGTCACATGCATGTGCAGAGGCTGTGGTCTGTTACAGTCACATGCATGTGCAGAGGCTGTGGTCAGTCACATGTATATGCAGAAGCTGTGGTCAGTCACATGTATGTGCAGAGGCTGTGGTCAGTCACATGTATGTGCAGAAGCTGTGGTCAGTCACATGTATGTGCAGAGGCTGTGGTCAGTCACATGTATGTGCAGAGGCTGTGGTCAGTCACATGTATGTGCAGAGGCTGTGGTCAGTCACATGTATGTGCAGAGGCTGTGGTCAGTCACATGCATGTGCAGAGGCTGTGGTTAGTCACATGTATGTGCAGAGGCTGTGGTCAGTCACATGCATGTGCAGAGGCTGTGGTCTGTTACAGTCAAATGCATGTGCAGAGGCTGTGGTCAGTCACATGCATGTGCAGAGGCTGTGGTCAGTCACATGCATGTGCAGAGGCTGTGGTCAGTCACATGTATGTGCAGAGGCTGTGGTCAGTCACATGTATGTGCAGAGGCTGTGGTCAGTCACATGCATGTGCAGAGGCTGTGGTCTGTTACAGTCAAATGCATGTGCAGAGGCTGTGGTCAGTCACATGCATGTGCAGAGGCTGTGGTCAGTCACATGCATGTGCAGAGGCTGTGGTCAGTCACATGTATGTGCAGAGGCTGTGGTCAGTCACATGTATGTGCAGAGGCTGTGGTCAGTCACATGCATGTGCAGAGGCTGTGGTCTGTTACAGTCACATGTTTGTGCAGAGGCTGTGGTCAGTCACATGTATATGCAGAAGCTGTGGTCAGTCACATGTATGTGCAGAGGCTGTGGTCAGTCACATGTATGTGCAGAAGCTGTGGTCAGTCACATGTTTGTGCAGAGGCTGTGGTCAGTCACATGTATGAGCAGAGGCTGTGGTCAGTCACATGTATGTGCAGAGGCTGTGGTCAGTCACATGCATGTGCAGAGGCTGTGGTCAGTCACATGCATGTGCAGAGGCTGTGGTCAGTCACATGTATGTGCAGATGCTGTGGTTAGTCACATGTATGTGCAGAGGCTGTGGTCAATCACATGCATGTGCAGAGGCTGTGGTCTGTTACAGTCACATGCATGTGCAGAGGCTGTGGTCAGTCACATGTTTGTGCAGAGGCTGTGGTCAGTCACATGTATGTGCAGAAGCTGTGGTCAGTCACATGTATGTGCAGAGGCTGTGGTCAGTCACATGTATGTGCAGAGGCTGTGGTCAGTCACATGTATGTGCAGAAGCTGTGGTCAGTCACATGTATGTGCAGAGGCTGTGGTCAGTCACATGTATGTGCAGAAGCTGTGGTCAGTCACATGTATGTGCAGAAGCTGTGGTCAGTCACATGTATGTGCAGAGGCTGTGGTCAGTCACATGTATGTGCAGAAGCTGTGGTCAGTCACATGTATGTGCAGAGGCTGTGGTCAGTCACATGTATGTGCAGAAGCTGTGGTCAGTCACATGTATGTGCAGAGGCTGTGGTCAGTCACATGTATGTGCTGTGGTCAGTCACATGTATGTGCAGAAGCTGTGGTCAGTCACATGTATGTGCAGAGGCTGTGGTCAGTCACATGTATGTGCAGAAGCTGTGGTCAGTCACATGTATGTGCAGAGGCTGTGGTCAGTCACATGTATGTGCAGAGGCTGTGGTCAGTCACATGTATGTGCAGAAGCTGTGGTCAGTCACATGTATGTGCAGAGGCTGTGGTCAGTCACATGTATGTGCAGAGGCTGTGGTCAGTCACATGTATGTGCAGAAGCTGTGGTCAGTCACATGTATGTGCAGAGGCTGTGGTCAGTCACATGTATGTGCAGAAGCTGTGGTCAGTCACATGTATGTGCAGAAGCTGTGGTCAGTCACATGTATGTGCAGAGGCTGTGGTCAGTCACATGTATGTGCAGAGGCTGTGGTCAGTCACATGTATGTGCAGAAGCTGTGGTCAGTCACATGTATGTGCAGAGGCTGTGGTCAGTCACATGTATGTGCAGAGGCTGTGGTCAGTCACATGTATGTGTAGAAGCTGTGGTCAGTCACATGTATGTGCAGAGGCTGTGGTCAGTCACATGTATGTGCAGAAGCTGTGGTCAGTCACATGTATATGCAGAAGCTGTGGTCAGTCACATGTATGTGCAGAGGCTGTGGTCAGTCACATGTATGTGCAGAGGCTGTGGTCAGTCACATGTATGTGCAGAAGCTGTGGTCAGTCACATGTATATGCAGAAGCTGTGGTCAGTCACATGTATGTGCAGAGGCTGTGGTCAGTCACATGTATGTGCAGAGGCTGTGGTCAGTCACATGTATGTGCAGAAGCTGTGGTCAGTCACATGTATGTGCAGAGGCTGTGGTCAGTCACATGTATGTGCAGAGGCTGTGGTCAGTCACATGTATGTGTAGAAGCTGTGGTCAGTCACATGTATGTGCAGAGGCTGTGGTCAGTCACATGTATGTGCAGAAGCTGTGGTCAGTCACATGTATATGCAGAAGCTGTGGTCAGTCACATGTATGTGCAGAGGCTGTGGTCAGTCACATGTATGTGCAGAGGCTGTGGTCAGTCACATGTATGTGCAGAAGCTGTGGTCAGTCACATGTATATGCAGAAGCTGTGGTCAGTCACATGTATGTGCAGAGGCTGTGGTCAGTCACATGTATGTGCAGAGGCTGTGGTCAGTCACATGTATGTGCAGAAGCTGTGGTCAGTCACATGTATGTGCAGAAGCTGTGGTCAGTCACATGTATGTGCAGAGGCTGTGGTCAGTCACATGTATGTGCAGAGGCTGTGGTCAGTCACATGTATGTGCAGAGGCTGTGGTCAGTCACATGTATGTGCAGAAGCTGTGGTCAGTCACATGTATGTGCAGAAGCTGTGGTCAGTCACATGTATGTGCAGAGGCTGTGGTCAGTCACATGTATGTGCAGAAGCTGTCGTCAGTCACATGTTTGTGCAGAGGCTGTGGTCAGTCACATGTATGAGCAGAGGCTGTGGTCAGTCACATGTATGTGCAGAGGCTGTGGTCAGTCACATGCATGTGCAGAGGCTGTGGTCAGTCACATGCATGTGCAGAGGCTGTGGTCAGTCACATGTATGTGCAGATGCTGTGGTTAGTCACATGTATGTGCAGAGGCTGTGGTCAATCACATGCATGTGCAGAGGCTGTGGTCTGTTACAGTCACATGCATGTGCAGAGGCTGTGGTCAGTCACATGCATGTGCAGAGGCTGTGGTCAGTCACATGTATGTGCAGAAGCTGTGGTCAGTCACATGTATGTGCAGAGGCTGTGGTCAGTCACATGTATGTGCAGAGGCTGTGGTCAGTCACATGTATGTGCAGAAGCTGTGGTCAGTCACATGTATGTGCAGAGGCTGTGGTCAGTCACATGTATGTGCAGAAGCTGTGGTCAGTCACATGTATGTGCAGAAGCTGTGGTCAGTCACATGTATGTGCAGAGGCTGTGGTCAGTCACATGTATGTGCAGAAGCTGTGGTCAGTCACATGTATGTGCAGAGGCTGTGGTCAGTCACATGTATGTGCAGAAGCTGTGGTCAGTCACATGTATGTGCAGAGGCTGTGGTCAGTCACATGTATGTGCAGAAGCTGTGGTCAGTCACATGTATGTGCAGAAGCTGTGGTCAGTCACATGTATGTGCAGAGGCTGTGGTCAGTCACATGTATGTGCAGAAGCTGTGGTCAGTCACATGTATGTGCAGAGGCTGTGGTCAGTCACATGTATGTGCAGAGGCTGTGGTCAGTCACATGTATGTGCAGAAGCTGTGGTCAGTCACATGTATGTGCAGAGGCTGTGGTCAGTCACATGTATGTGCAGAGGCTGTGGTCAGTCACATGTATGTGCAGAAGCTGTGGTCAGTCACATGTATGTGCAGAGGCTGTGGTCAGTCACATGTATGTGCAGAAGCTGTGGTCAGTCACATGTATATGCAGAAGCTGTGGTCAGTCACATGTATGTGCAGAGGCTGTGGTCAGTCACATGTATGTGCAGAGGCTGTGGTCAGTCACATGTATGTGCAGAAGCTGTGGTCAGTCACATGTATGTGCAGAGGCTGTGGTCAGTCACATGTATGTGCAGAGGCTGTGGTCAGTCACATGTATGTGTAGAAGCTGTGGTCAGTCACATGTATGTGCAGAGGCTGTGGTCAGTCACATGTATGTGCAGAAGCTGTGGTCAGTCACATGTATATGCAGAAGCTGTGGTCAGTCACATGTATGTGCAGAGGCTGTGGTCAGTCACATGTATGTGCAGAGGCTGTGGTCAGTCACATGTATGTGCAGAAGCTGTGGTCAGTCACATGTATATGCAGAAGCTGTGGTCAGTCACATGTATGTGCAGAGGCTGTGGTCAGTCACATGTATGTGCAGAGGCTGTGGTCAGTCACATGTATGTGCAGAAGCTGTGGTCAGTCACATGTATGTGCAGAAGCTGTGGTCAGTCACATGTATGTGCAGAGGCTGTGGTCAGTCACATGTATGTGCAGAGGCTGTGGTCAGTCACATGTATGTGCAGAGGCTGTGGTCAGTCACATGTATGTGCAGAAGCTGTGGTCAGTCACATGTATGTGCAGAAGCTGTGGTCAGTCACATGTATGTGCAGAGGCTGTGGTCAGTCACATGTATGTGCAGAAGCTGTCGTCAGTCACATGTATGTGCAGAAGCTGTGGTCAGTCACATGTATGTGCAGAAGCTGTGGTCAGTCACATGTATGTGCAGAGGCTGTGGTCAGTCACATGTATGTGCAGAGGCTGTGGTCAGTCACATGTATGTGCAGAAGCTGTGGTCAGTCACATGTATGTGCAGAGGCTGTGGTCAGTCACATGTATGTGCAGAAGCTGTGGTCAGTCACATGTATGTGCAGAGGCTGTGGTCAGTCACATGTATGTGCAGAGGCTGTGGTCAGTCACATGTATGTGCAGAGGCTGTGGTCAGTCACATGTATGTGCAGAGGCTGTGGTCAGTCACATGTATGTGCAAAGGCTGTGGTCAGTCACATGTATGTGCAGAGGCTGTGGTCAGTCACATGTATGTGCAGAAGCTGTGGTCAGTCACATGTATGTGCAGAGGCTGTGGTCAGTCACATGTATGTGCAGAAGCTGTGGTCAGTCACATGTATGTGCAGAAGCTGTGGTCAGTCACATGTATGTGCAGAAGCTGTGGTCAGTCACATGTATGTGCAGAGGCTGTGGTCAGTCACATGTATGTGCAGAGGCTGTGGTCAGTCACATGTATGTGCAAAGGCTGTGGTCAGTCACATGTATGTGCAGAGGCTGTGGTCAGTCACATGTATGTGCAGAGGCTGTGGTCAGTCACATGTATGTGCAAAGGCTGTGGTCAGTCACATGTATGTGCAGAGGCTGTGGTCAGTCACATGTATGTGCAGAGGCTGTGGTCAGTCACATGTATGTGCAGAGGCTGTGGTCTGTCACATGTATGTGCAGAGGCTGTGGTCAGTCACATGCATGTGCAGAGGCTGTGGTCAGTCACATGTATGTGCAGAGGCTGTGGTCAGTCACATGTATGTGCAGAGGCTGTGGTCAGTCACATGCATGTGCAGAGGCTGTGGTCTGTTACAGTCAAATGCATGTGCAGAGGCTGTGGTCAGTCACATGCATGTGCAGAGGCTGTGGTCAGTCACATGCATGTGCAGAGGCTGTGGTCAGTCACATGTATGTGCAGAGGCTGTGGTCAGTCACATGTATGTGCAGAGGCTGTGGTCAGTCACATGCATGTGCAGAGGCTGTGGTCTGTTAGTCACATGTATGTGCAGAGGCTGTGGTCAGTCACATGTATGTGCAGAGGCTGTGGTCAGTCACATGTATGTGCAGAGGCTGTGGTCAGTCACATGCATGTGCAGAGGCTGTGGTCTGTTACAGTCACATGCATGTGCAGAGGCTGTGGTCAGTCACATGTATGTGCAGAGGCTGTGGTCAGTCACATGCATGTGCAGAGGCTGTGGTCTGTTACAGTCAAATGCATGTGCAGAGGCTGTGGTCAGTCACATGCATGTGCAGAGGCTGTGGTCAGTCACATGCATGTGCAGAGGCTGTGGTCAGTCACATGTATGTGCAGAGGCTGTGGTCAGTCACATGTATGTGCAGAGGCTGTGGTCAGTCACATGCATGTGCAGAGGCTGTGGTCTGTTACAGTCACATGCATGTGCAGAGGCTGTGGTCAGTCACATGTATATGCAGAAGCTGTGGTCAGTCACATGTATGTGCAGAGGCTGTGGTCAGTCACATGTATGTGCAGAAGCTGTGGTCAGTCACATGTATGTGCAGAGGCTGTGGTCAGTCACATGTATGTGCAGAGGCTGTGGTCAGTCACATGTATGTGCAGAGGCTGTGGTCAGTCACATGTATGTGCAGAGGCTGTGGTCAGTCACATGCATGTGCAGAGGCTGTGGTTAGTCACATGTATGTGCAGAGGCTGTGGTCAGTCACATGCATGTGCAGAGGCTGTGGTCTGTTACAGTCAAATGCATGTGCAGAGGCTGTGGTCAGTCACATGCATGTGCAGAGGCTGTGGTCAGTCACATGCATGTGCAGAGGCTGTGGTCAGTCACATGTATGTGCAGAGGCTGTGGTCAGTCACATGTATGTGCAGAGGCTGTGGTCAGTCACATGCATGTGCAGAGGCTGTGGTCTGTTACAGTCAAATGCATGTGCAGAGGCTGTGGTCAGTCACATGCATGTGCAGAGGCTGTGGTCAGTCACATGCATGTGCAGAGGCTGTGGTCAGTCACATGTATGTGCAGAGGCTGTGGTCAGTCACATGTATGTGCAGAGGCTGTGGTCAGTCACATGCATGTGCAGAGGCTGTGGTCTGTTACAGTCACATGTTTGTGCAGAGGCTGTGGTCAGTCACATGTATATGCAGAAGCTGTGGTCAGTCACATGTATGTGCAGAGGCTGTGGTCAGTCACATGTATGTGCAGAAGCTGTGGTCAGTCACATGTTTGTGCAGAGGCTGTGGTCAGTCACATGTATGAGCAGAGGCTGTGGTCAGTCACATGTATGTGCAGAGGCTGTGGTCAGTCACATGCATGTGCAGAGGCTGTGGTCAGTCACATGCATGTGCAGAGGCTGTGGTCAGTCACATGTATGTGCAGATGCTGTGGTTAGTCACATGTATGTGCAGAGGCTGTGGTCAATCACATGCATGTGCAGAGGCTGTGGTCTGTTACAGTCACATGCATGTGCAGAGGCTGTGGTCAGTCACATGTTTGTGCAGAGGCTGTGGTCAGTCACATGTATGTGCAGAAGCTGTGGTCAGTCACATGTATGTGCAGAGGCTGTGGTCAGTCACATGTATGTGCAGAGGCTGTAGTTAGTCACATGTATGTGCAGAGGCTGTGGTCAGTCACATGCATGTGCAGAGGCTGTGGTCAGTCACATGCATGTGCAAAGGCTGTGGTCAGTCACATGTATGTGCAGAGGCTGTGGTCAGTCACATGTATGTGCAGAGGCTGTGGTCAGTCACATGTTTGTGCAGAGGCTGTGGTCAGTCACATGTTTGCGCAGAGGCTGTGGTCAGTCACATGTATGTGCAGAGGCTGTGGTCAGTCACATGTATGTGCAGAGGCTGTGGTCAGTCACATGTATGTGCAGAGGCTGTGGTCAGTCACATGCATGTGCAGAGGCTGTGGTTAGTCACATGTATGTGCAGAGGCTGTGGTCAGTCACATGTTTGTGCAGAGGCTGTGGTCAGTCACATGTATGTGCAGAAGCTGTGGTCAGTCACATTTATGTGCAGAGGCTGTTGTCAGTCACATGTATGTGCAGAGGCTGTGGTTAGTCACATGTATGTGCAGAGGCTGTGGTCAGTCACATGTATGTGCAGAGGCTGTGGTCAGTCACATGCATGTGCAGAGGCTGTGGTTAGTCACATGTATGTGCAGAGGCTGTGGTCAGTCACATGCATGTGCAGAGGCTGTGGTCAGTCACATGCATGTGCAGAGGCTGTGGTCAGTCACATGTATGTGCAGAGGCTGTGGTCAGTCACATGTTTGTGCAGAGGCTGTGGTCAGTCACATGTATGTGCAGAAGCTGTGGTCAGTCACATTTATGTGCAGAGGCTGTTGTCAGTCACATGTATGTGCAGAGGCTGTGGTTAGTCACATGTATGTGCAGAGGCTGTGGTCAGTCACATGTATGTGCAGAGGCTGTGGTCAGTCACATGCATGTGCAGAGGCTGTGGTCAGTCACATGTATGTGCAGAGGCTGTGGTCAGTCACATGTATGTGCAGAGGCTGTGGTCAGTCACATGCATGTGCAGAGGCTGTGGTCTGTTACAGTCACATGCATGTGCAGAGGTTGTGGTCAGTCACATGTTTGTGCAGAGGCTGTGGTCAGTCACATGTATGTGCAGAAGCTGTGGTCAATCACATGTATGTGCAGAGGCTGTGGTCAGTCACATTCATGTGCAGAGGCTGTGGTCAGTCACATGCATGTGCAGTGGTCAGTCACATGCGTGTGCATCTGACTGACCTAAATGCCTAGGCATGCTAGTGGTTTTCTTTGTAATTAATATCTTATAATATATAAACCACACATTGCAATTTTTGCAAGGAAATAAATTTTTCCATTTTCATTTTCATCATAACAGTCACAGAAATGAAACTCACTGAGACAACAACAGATGCAATCTTCCCACTGGGATATCAGATCTTGAGGAAAGATAGAAGGAGTAAAGGGGGAGAAGGGGTTGTACCGTTCAGAAAAAATCGATGGGGATTTGAGGAAATGGAAGGCATGGACGAGATTGGAGAAAGGGAATAAATATTAGGTACAATTCAGCCTTGGGAACATAAAGTAGTCATTTGAGTGATGCTTAGCCCACCACAGAACTGCAGGAGGCCAAGAGACTGGTACAAAGAAAACCACGGAGCAATGGTGGGCACACTGGCTGAGGTGGCAAAAAGAGCTCACTCGATGTAGTGATACTGCTCCTGTGGGGAGCAGCAGCAGGATAATACTGCACCACCTCTCGGGGCCCTTAACAACAACAACAGTTTGGTGTGTGTCATGGGCGCCAACACATGGTGTGTGATTCTCTTCTCTTCTAACCATATATTAGTGATGCAGATTACATGGTGAGTTTAAATATGTGACCTGTAGTTATAACTTTTCTCTTGACATATGCAAGACATCACCATCCCTGTAGAAGCCGTTATTAGATGTACTAGTCATTATATTTTGTTGTTGCAGAAGTACTATGAAGATTCTATTTTCAATAAAGCCTAGAGATAAGGCCTGTGTTTCTATCACAACAATTTATTGAACATAGAATCCTGGGCTACCTGGTGGTGATCCTGCGCTAGACTACGTCACAACATGTAGCGTTTACTGAAACCTCAGAGGCTAGACTGTGACCCCAGCTTATCATCGGCTGCTCAGGAATGGAAGCACTGGTTTAAGACTTTCGAAAACTTCTTGGGAGCCCTTCCTAAAGAAGATCTAGATAAACTAAGTCTGCTCATCAATTTTGTGTCACCTAAGATATATGAGGCTATTTCTGAGTGTAATACCTACGAAGATGCTATCAAAACCCTCAAGTCTCAGTATATTAAACCTACAAATGAAATCTTTGCACGCTATCGCCTTGCAACTCGCCGCCAGCAGATTGATGAATCCTTAGAGGAATACCTTCAAGCACTGAAAATTTTAGGTAAGGACTGTCACTTCCAAGCAGTGACAGCTGCTCAGTATTGTGAAGAGTCCATCAGGGATGCTTTTATCAGTGGCCTGCAATCACCAATAATAAGACAGCGTTTATTGGAGAATAAAACTCTCGACTTAGCCGCTGCCTTTGACCAGGCAAGAGCTCTAGATTCAGCCCAGAAGAATTCTGAATTATGCAGTACCACTCAGCCTTCTCGAGTGGTAAGTGCTGCAATTCCTGACCAAGACTCTTGCAATGAAGTTACTGTGGAACCTGCCTCAGTGACAGCAGCAGCAGATACGGTGTGTTTCTTTTGTGGTTTTTCAAGACATCCACGTCCAAAGTGTCCTGCTCGTGAAGCAATGTGCCATAAATGCCACAAGAAAGGTCACTTTGCTAAAGTATGTCGTGCTAATGCATCAACAAGAGCTAGTGCCTCCACACATTCCAGTGATCATGCGACTCTGGCAACAGTGACTTCTGCGGCTACTCCAAATTCACTGTCAAAGGCAGTTGTGAAAGTATTCATCAAAGGAACAGAAGTAGATGGTCTTATTGATAGTGTGGCAGCTCAGAGAGTTTCATCAACCTTGACTTAGTTAAACGCCACTCCTTGACTGTACATCACTCATCAGGTACCATTTCCATGGCATCAACATCTCTCTCTATTCAGACCTTAGGGTTTTGTAAGGTAAATCTCAGAGTTAATAGAAAGGATTATCAAGATGTACATTTAGCTATTCTGCCACAACTGTGCTCTGATGTTATCCTTGGTCAGGACTTTCAGAAGCGGCATGGTAGTGTCACCTTAACATATGGAGGTGAACTGCCTCCTCTTGTTGTCTGTGGACTTAGCACTTTAAGGGTAGACCCACCAAAGCTGTTTGCAAATCTTACCGCGGATTGCCATCCTATATCAGCTAAGTTACGCCGCTATTCTTATGAGGATCGGATGTTCATTGAGAAAGAAACTCAGAGGCTGCTGAAGGAGGGTATTATAGAACCAGGTAATTCCCCTTGGCGTGCACAGGTTGTTGTTGTTAAAGATGATTACAGGAAACGGAGACTGGCTATTGATTACTCTGAGACAATCAACAAATTTACACTTCTTGATGGGTACCCTCTACCTCGAATTGATGATACAGTGAACAAAATTGCTCAGTACTATGTGTTTAGCACAATTGATCTACAGAGTGCCTATCATCAAGTCCCTATAAGGAATGAAGATAAACCATACACAGCGTTTCAGGCTAGTGATGGCCTGTATCAGTTTACCAGAGTCCCTTTTGGAGTCACCAATGGGGTAGCCTGCTTCCAACGAATTATGGATTCACTCATTCAGGAAGAGCAACTCATGGGAACTTACGCGTATTTAGATAATGTTACCAAGCCCATGATGACACTCTTCAGGTCACTTGTTCTATCTAGGCTGGAATATTGCTGCACTCTAACAGCACCTTTCAAGGCAGGTGAAATTGCCGACCTAGAAAATGTACAGAGAACTTTCACGGCACGCATAACGGAGATAAAACACCTCAATTACTGGGAGCGCTTGAGGTTTCTAAACCTGTATTCCCTGGAACGCAGGAGGGAGAGATACATGATTATATACACCTGGAAAATCCTAGAGGGACTAGTACCGAACTTGCACACGAAAATCACTCACTACGAAAGCAAAAGACTTGGCAGACGATGCACCATCCCCCCAATGAAAAGCAGGGGTGTCACTAGCACGTTAAGAGACCATACAATAAGTATCAGGGGCCCGAGACTGTTCAACTGCCTCCCAGCACACTTAAGGGGGATTACCAACAGACCCCTGGCAGTCTTCAAGCTGGCACTGGACAAGCACCTAAAGTCAGTTCCTGATCAGCCGGGCTGTGGCTCGTACGTTGGTTTGCGTGCAGCCAGCAGCAACAGCCTGGTTGATCAGGCGCTGATCCACCAGGAGGCCTGGTCACAGACCGGGCCGCGGGGGCGTTGACCCCCGAAACTCTCTCCAGGTAAACTCCAGGTAATTTGTGGCAAGACCCAGGAGGAACATGATGCAAACCTTGATAAGTTTTTGGAAGCCGCCAAGAAGAAAAATATCAGTTACAATGAGAAAAAGTGCACTTTTTCAACTAAAAGGCTTAGCATCCTTGGTTATGTAGTGGAAGGAGGTTCAATATTCCCAGACCCTGAACGACTACGACCTCTACAGGAACTTCCAATGCCTCAAGACAAAAAGTCACTCCGAAGAACTTTTGGTCTCTTTGCTTATTACTCACAATGGATCTACAACTATTCAAGTAAAGTCCGCCCATTGAGTGCTACCACATTTCCTGTGACAAAGGAAGCAGAAGCTGCTTTCCATACTCTCAAACAGGATATTGAAAACTCAGTAGTTGAAGCCATTGATGAGTCCTTACCATTCGAAGTGGAAACGGATGCATCTGACATTGCCATTGCTGCAGTCTTATCTCAGGCAGGACGACCAGTAGCCTTCTTTTCGAGAACTTTTCAAGGATCAGAGAAATGTTACGCTGCTGTAGAAAAGGAAGCCCAGGCCATCATAGAAGCAGGTCGCCACTGGAGGCATTATTTAACTGGTAGACATTTCACCATAAGGACTGACCAACGGTCCGTGATGTATATGTTAGACAAGAAGCACAAAAGTAGGATAAAGAATGACAAGATATTACGCTGGAGGATGGAACTATCGTGTTATGACTTTGATATTCTGTACCGACCGGGTCAAGAGAACATCTCACCTGATGCATTCTCTAGGTCCCACTGTGGAGCAGCATGTCATGATTTGCAATCACTCTCAGTGCTCTACAAGGCTTTGTGTCACCCAGGAGTTACACGCCTGTACCATTTTGTCAAATCAAAGAACATGCCCTACTCAATGGAAGATGTGCGGCAAGTGATCAGAGCATGTGCAGAGTGTGCACAGCCAAAGAGTGCAAGCCAAACTTTCATCAGCCAGAGAAGACTTATCTCATAAAATCCACCCAGCCTTTCTAGAGACTGAATATAGATTTCAAAGGACCTCTACCAAGCACAAATCAGAATAGGTATTTCCTTAACATAGTAGATGAATATTCAAGGTTTCCCTTTGTATTCCCCTGTGCAAATATGACTGCTTCAACTGTTATTAGTTGTCTTTCACAGTTGTTCTCTATTTTTGGTATGCCAGCTTATATCCATTCAGACAGGGGATCCTCGTTCATGAGTAACGAACTTCAGGAGTTTTTGGCTAGTAAAGGTATTGCCTGCAGCAGAACAACAAGCTACAACCCTCAAGGCAATGGTCAAGTGGAGCAGTTCAATGGTACTATATGGAAGGCAGTTACAATGACACTGAAGTCGCGCAATCTACATGTTCAACACTGGCAAACTGTCCTACCTGACGCTCTTCACTCTATTAGATCATTGCTGTGCACAGCTACTAATGCAACCCCTCATGAAAGACTCCTCAACTATTCACGTCGTTCCTCTACGGGAGCCTCCGTGCCCACTTGGTTATGTCATCCTGCACCCGTTCTCCTGAAGAGTCACCGTAGGATGAACAAGACGGATCCTTTAGTGGAAGAGGTAGAGCTCCTGCAAGCTAATCCACATTACGCCCACATTCGCTACCAAAATGGTGAAGAGACTACAGTATCTACAAGACATTTAGCCCCAGTTGAAATCCCCATTAGTGTGGAATCTCAAGATACACCAATAGATGTGAAAGATGCTTCGTTTTCTCCTGGAAAGCCCCTTGAGACTACCCCTATGGAAATAGAGGATTCTGCTCCAGCAGTTAGTCAAACCCCGCTGGAAAATATTGAACCTGGTGAAGAGGCTCAAGGGCTACGAAGGTCGGGACGTGTACGTCGCCCACCTAACAGTTTGGGAGATTACTGTCTCTGATATTTTAGAAGGGGGAGATTGTAGTGATACTGCTCCTGTGGGGAGCAGCAGCAGGATAATACTGCACCACCTCTCGGGGCCCTTAACAACAACAGTTTGGTGTGTGTCATGGGCGCCAACACATGGTGTGTGATTCTCTTCTCTTCTATCCATATATTAGTGATGCAGATTACATGGTGAGTTTAAATATGTGGCCTGTAGTTATAACTTTTCTCTTGACATATGCAAGACATCATCATCCCTGTAGAAGCCGTTATTAGATGTACTAGTCATTATATTTTGTTGTTGCAGAAGCACTATGAAGATTCTATGTTCAATAAAGCCTAGAGATAAGGCCTGTGTTTCTATCACAACACTCGAGCAGAGCAAAGTTACTGGTTATAGGCGATTTCAATCACAGGGAGATTGATTGGGAAAACCTGGAGCCACGTGGGGGTCCCGAAACATGAAGAGCCAAGATGATAGATGTGGTACTGGAAAACCTCATGCATCAACATGTCAGGGACACTACCAGAGAGAAGGGGGGAGGATGAAGCAGCAAGATTGGACCTTGTGTTCACCCTGAGCAGTTCAGACATTGAGGACATCACTTATGAGAGGCCCCTTGGAGCTAGTGATCACGTGGAGAGGGTAACATGAATTGAATGAGAAAAGCCAAACTATAAAAGGGGGGACTACACAGGTATGAGGAACTTCCTGCAAGAGGTTCAGTGGGACAGAGATTAGATAGATTTTGCCACCGAAGTGGCTAGTTTATTGTGCACCCCATATCCATCCTGTGGACGGTAGCGCGAGAGCATATGGATACACAAAAGGCCTAGGAACTAGGCCCCAAAGGGTTAACAGGAATACATATGGATTTATATCTACATATCTATAGTTCACTTATCTGTTACAAGCAAATTTAGGAAATTTGCTTAGTATATCTGGTATCTTATTTTCATTAATAAGATATCTTGACATGTCACATAGGTTATTATACTGTCTGTCTCTGTATTCCTCAATAAGTGGACAATTAAGCACATAGTGTTCAAGAGAGTGACCATATGCCTGATCACATAATTTACATTTAGTTTGATCATCATCTGTGTGTCTCCCAAACTGCCAGAAGTACTTGTAACCAAGCCTAAGCCTGGCCACTACAACATCAGTCAGTCTGTTCACATTGCAAGTTGCTCCATAAACATACTTATCTACGTTCATGTTATCATAGTGGGTTATAGATCTACTCAGGCTTCTAACTGCATTCCTATAACAATCATTTTCATTATTTACTTCTCTCCTAATATTATTCCTAATGCTAGACACAGTTATACCAAAGTTATATTCTACATTCTCCTTCTCGATACTCTTCTTGGCTAACATATCAACTTTATCATGAAGGAGTAATCCAATGTGTGATGGGATCCATAGCAATTGTACATTAATTCCTTTGTCCCTAATTTTTGAGTATCTTGTTGTGATAGAAACACAGGCCTTATCTCTAGGCTTTATTGAACATAGAATCTTCATAGTACTTCTGCAACAACAAAATATAATGACTAGTACATCTAATAATAGCTTCTACAGGGATGGTGATGTCTTGCATATGTCAAGAGAAAAGTTATAACTACAGGCCACATATTTAAACTCACCATGTAATCTGCATCGCTGATAAATGGATAAAGTAGGAGAGAATCACACACCATGTGTTGGTGCCCATGACACACACCAAACTGTTGTTGTTGTTAAGGGCCCCTAGAGGTGGTGCAGTATTATCCTGCTGCTGCTCCCCACAGGACCAGTATCACTACAATCTCCCCCTTCTAAAATATCAGAGACAGTAATCTCCCAAACTGTTAGGTGGGCGACGTACACGTCCCGACCTTCGTAGCCCTTGAGCCTCTTCACCAGGTTCGATATTTTCCAGCGGGGTTTGATTAACTGCTGGAGCAGAATCCTCTATTTCCATAGGGGTAGTCTCAAGGGGCTTTCCAGGAGAAAACGAAGCATCTTTCACATCTATTGGTGTATCTTGAGATTCCACACTAATAGGGATTTCAACTGGGGCTAAATTTCTTGTAGATACTGTAGTCTCTTCACCATTTTGGTAGCGAATGTGGGCGTAATGTGGATTAGCTTGCAGGAGCTCTACCTCTTCCACTAAAGGATCCGTCTTGTTCATCCTACGGTGACTCTTCAGGAGAACGGGTCCAGGATGACATAACCAAGTGGGCACGGAGGCTCCCGTAGAGGAACGACGTGAATAGTTGAGGAGTCTTTCATGAGGGGTTGCATTAGTAGCTGTGCACAGCAGTGATCTAATAGAGTGAAGAGCATCAGGTAGGACAGTTTGCCAGTGTTGAACAGGTAGATTGCGCGACTTTAATGTCATTGTAACTGCCTTCCATATAGTACCATTGAACCGCTCCACTTGACCATTGCCTTGAGGGTTGTAGCTTGTTGTTCTGCTGCAGGCAATACCTTTGCTAGCCAAAAACTCCTGAAGTTCGTTACTCATGAACGAGGATCCCCTGTCTGAATGGATATAAGCTGGCATACCAAAAATAGAGAACAACTGTGAAAGACAACTAATAACAGTTGAAGCAGCCATATTTGCACAGGGGAATACAAAGGGAAACCTTGAATATTCATCTACTATGTTAAGGAAATACCTATTCTGATTTGTGCTTGGTAGAGGTCCTTTGAAATCTATATTCAATCTTTCGAAAGGCTGGGTGGATTTTATGAGATGAGTCTTCTCTGGCTGATGAAAGTTTGGCTTGCACTCTGCACATACTCTGCATGCTCTGATCACTTGTCGCACATCTTCCACTGAGTAGGGCATGTTCTTTGATTTGACAAAATGGTACAGGCGTGTAACTCCTGGGTGACACAAAGCCTTGTGGAGAGCTGAGAGTGATTGCAAATCATGACATGCTGCTCCACAGTGGGACCTAGAGAATGCATCAGGTGAGATGTTCTCTTGACCCGGTCGGTACAGAATATCAAAGTCATAACACGATAGTTCCATCCTCCAGCGTAATATCTTGTCATTCTTTATCTTACTTTTGTGCCTCTTGTCGAACATATACATCACGGACCGTTGGTCAGTCCTTATGGTGAAATGTCTACCAGTTAAATAATGCCTCCAGTGGCGAACTGCTTCTATGATGGCCTGGGCTTCCTTTTCTACAGCAGCATAACATTTCTCTGATCCTTGAAAAGTTCTTGAAAAGAAGGCTACTGGTCGTCCTGCCTGAGATAAGACTGCAGCAATGGCAATGTCAGATGCATCCGTTTCCACTTCGAATGGTAGGGACTCATCAATGGCTTGAACTACTGAGTTTTCAATGTCCTGTTTGAGAGTATGGAAAGTGGCTTCTGCTTCCTTTGTCACAGGAAATGTGGTAGCACTCAATGGGCGGACTTTACTTGAATAGTTGTAGATCCATTGTGAGTAATAAGCAAAGAGACCAAGAGTTCTTCGGAGTGACTTTTTGTCTTGAGGCATTGGAAGTTCCCGTAGAGGTCGTAGTCGTTCAGGGTCTGGGAATATTGAACCTCCTTCCACTACATAACCAAGGATGCTAAGCCTTTTAGTTGAAAAAGTGCACTTTTCCTCATTGTAACTGATATTTTTCTTCTTGGCGGCTTCCAAAAACTTATCAAGGTTTGCATCATGTTCCTCCTGGGTCTTGCCACAAATGGTAACATTATCTAAATACGCGTAGGTTCCCATGAGTTGCTCTTCCTGAATGAGTGAATCCATAATTCGTTGGAAGCAGGCTACCCCATTGGTGACTCCAAAAGGGACTCTGGTAAACTGATACAGGCCATCACTAGCCTGAAACGCTGTGTATGGTTTATCTTCATTCCTTATAGGGACTTGATGATAGGCACTCTGTAGATCAATTGTGCTAAACACGTAGTACTGAGCAATTTTGTTCACTGTATCGTCAATTCGAGGTAGAGGGTACCCATCAAGAAGTGTAAATTTGTTGATTGTCTCAGAGTAATCGATAGCCAGTCTCCGTTTCCTATAACCATCTTTAACAACAACAACCTGTGCACGCCAAGGGGAATCACTCGGTTCTATAATACCCTCCTTCAGCAGCCTCTGAGTTTCTTTCTCAATGAACATCCGATCCTCATAAGAATAGCGGCGTGACTTAGCTGATATAGGATGGCAATCCGCGGTAAGATTTGCAAACAGCTTTGGTGGGTCTACCCTTAAAGTGCTAAGTCCACAGACAACAAGAGGAGGCAGTTCACCTCCATATGTTAAGGTGACACTACCATGCAGCTTCTGAAAGTCCTGACCAAGGATAACATCAGAGCACAGTTGTGGCAGAATAGCTAAATGTACATCTTGATAATCCTTTCCATTAACTCTGAGATTTACCTTACAAAACCCTAAGGTCTGAATAGAGAGAGATGTTGATGCCATGGAAACGGTACCTGATGAGTGATGTAGAGTCAAGGAGAGCCGTTTAACTAAGTCAAGGTTGATGAAACTCTCTGAGCTGCCACTATCAATAAGACCATCTACTTCTGTTCCTTTGATGAATACTTTCACAACTGCCTTTGACAGTGAATTTGGAGTAGCCGCAGAAGTCACTGTTGCTAGAGTCGCATGATCACTGGAATGTGTGGAGGCACTAGCTCTTGTTGATGCATTAGCACGACATACTTTAGCAAAGTGACCTTTCTTGTGGCATTTATGGCACATTGCTTCACGAGCAGGACACTTTGGACGTGGATGTCTTGAAAAACCACAAAAGAAACACACCGTACCTGCTGCTACTGTCACTGAGGCAGGTTCCCCAGTAACTTCATTGCAAGAGTCTTGGTCAGGAATTGCAGCACTTACCACTCGAGAAGGCTGAGTGGTACTGTATACTTCAGAATTCTTCTGGGCTGAATCTAGAGCTCTTGCCTGGTCAAAGGCAGCGGCTAAGTCGAGAGTTTTATTCTCCAATAAACGCTGCCTTATTATTGGTGATTGCAGGCCACTGATAAAAGCATCCCTGATGGACTCTTCACAATACTGAGCAGCTGTCACTGCTTGGAAGTGACAGTCCTTACCTAAAATTTTCAGTGCTTGAAAGTATTCCTCTAAGGACTCATCAATCTGCTGGCGGCGAGTTGCAAGGCGATAGCGTGCAAAGATTTCATTTGTAGGTTTAATATACTGAGACTTGAGGGTTTTGATAGCATCTTCGTAGGTATTACACTCAGAAATAGCCTCATATATCTTAGGTGACACAAAATTGATGAGCAGACTTAGTTTATCTAGATCTTCTTTAGGAAGGGCTCCCAAGAAGTTTTCGAAAGTCTTAAACCAGTGCTTCCATTCCTGAGCAGCCGTTGATAAGCTGGGGTCACAGTCTAGCCTCTCAGGTTTCAGTAAACGCTCCATGTTGTGATGTAGTCTAGCGCAGGATCACCACCAGGTAGCCCAAGATTCTATGTTCAATAAATTGTTGTGATAGAAACACAGGCCTTATCTCTAGGCTTTATTGAACATAGAATCTTCATAGTACTTCTGCAACAACAAAATATAATGACTAGTACATCTAATAATAGCTTCTACAGGGATGGTGATGTCTTGCATATGTCAAGAGAAAAGTTATAACTACAGGCCACATATTTAAACTCACCATGTAATCTGCATCGCTGATAAATGGATAAAGTAGGAGAGAATCACACACCATGTGTTGGTGCCCATGACACACACCAAACTGTTGTTGTTGTTAAGGGCCCCTAGAGGTGGTGCAGTATTATCCTGCTGCTGCTCCCCACAGGACCAGTATCACTACATATCTATACCTGGCTTCCCCAATGAGCATGTTGTTGGAGTCATTATATGAGCCAAGAGCCTTCAATGATGACATAGAATCAGTAATGATGATAGAGTCAAGCTCAGTGTCATAGGTTAGCTTTAGCGCCATTAGGATTGCAAACAATTCAGTTTGCAGTGTAGACGCCCAGTTGTTAATTCTTATGCCTAACTCAACAAATTTATTATCGTTCTTAACTAGGGAGGTGGCAACAAGAGCAGATGCAGCCCTGCCAGAAGACTCCTGTTTAGATCCATCAGTGTATATAACTTGTGATAACTTGTTACTACCAGCTAGGTGAGAAATTTCTTCTTGAGCAGTTGCTCTAACAAGAGATTTAAGGAAGGGATTACTAGCAATGAGCTTCTTGGGAGGGACTTGTAGGTATGTGATATTAAATGAACACATCTTCCATGGAGGGGTGAAATGCTCTTGTTGCCTACAGTGATACAGTTCATGCAGGTTATAAAACTTAATGCAATTGCACGTTTTCACAATCCATTTAGATCTGTGTGTATTTACCTCTAGACACTTGGTAAGATTCACTGTGACAGTGTCTGGTTCGTTTCTCAACATTCTAATACCGAGTACAGTGTTAATTTCAACAATCCTATCACTGATACTAGAAATACCAAGCTCCTTCCTCATGTTAAGAACTTTTGTAGATCTGGGACAGCCAAGAATAATCCTGAGAGCTTCATTTTGCATTAACTCCAAGGGTCGGAGAGAACTTTCTCTAGCTAATATCAACATGGGAGCAGCATAATCAATTAAGGACCTAACATAGGCTATGTACATCATTCTCACGATTCTCACATTTGCACCATAGTTGGGATTGTAGCCAGCAACAGCTTTGAGAGCATTTAGACAGAGAACTGATAGGAAAGTCAGTAAATGAGATGATGGAATATATAACAAGAAAATCCAAGGAGGCAGAGGAAAGATTTGTTCCCAAGGGCAATAGAAATAAAGGGAGGACCAAAGCGAGTCCTTGATTTATCTGAAGGTGTAGGGAGGCAAAAACTAAGTGCACCAGGGAATGGAAAAGGTACAGGAGGCAAAGGACCCAGGAAAATAGAGATTAGTCAAAGAGCCAGAAACGAGTATGCACAGGAAAGGAGGGAGGCCCAGTGACAGTACTAAAACGACATAGCATCAAAAGTCAAGTCTGACCCAAAATTGCTGTATAGCCACATTAGAAGGAAGATAACAGTCAAAGACCAGGTGATCAGGCTGAGGAAAGAAGGTGGGGGACTCACAAGAAATGATCAAGAGGTATGTGAGGAGCTCAAACATGAGATTTAAGGAAGTATTTACAGTGGAGACAGGAAGGCCTCTGGGAGGACAAAACAGAGGGGGACACTAGCAAGAAATATACCGACAAGTGTTGGATGACATAAATACAACTGAGGAGGAGGTGAAGAAGCTGCTAAAGGACATTGATACCTCAAAGGCAATGGGACCGGACAACATCTCCCTGTGGGTCCTTAGAGAGGAAGCAGAAATATTGTGTGTGAACTAACTACAATCTTCAACATATCCCTTGAAACTGGGCAACTACCTGAGGTATGGAAGACGGCAAATGTAGTTCCCATTTTTAAAAAAAGGAGACAGAAAAGAGGCACTAAACTATAGACCAGTGTCACTGACGTGTATAGTATGCAAAGTCACGGATAAATTTATCAGGAGGGGAGTGGTGGAGCACCTGGAATGGAACAAGAGCATGGAATGGAACAAGCCTATCCGATGTTATCCTGACGCCAAATGACTTCGAACAGGCGATAAATGACATGCCCATGCACTCTGCCCCAGGGCCAGACTCATGGAACTCTGTGTTCATCAAGAACTGCAAGAAGCCCCTATCACGAGCCTTTTCCATCCTATGGAGAGGGAGCATGGACACGGGGGTCGTCCCACAGTTACTAAAAACAACAGACATAGCCCCACTCCACAAAGGGGGCAGTAAAGCAACAGCAAAGAACTACAGACCAATAGCACTAACATCCCATATCATAAAAATCTTTGAAAGGGTCCTAAGAAGCAAGATCACCACGCATCTAGAAACCCATCAGTTACACAACCCAGGGCAACATGGGTTTAGAACAGGTTGCTCCTGTCTGTCTCAACTATTGGACCACTACGACAAGGTCCTAAATGCACTAGAAGACAAAAAGAATGCAGATGTAATATATACAGACTTTGCAAAAGCCTTCGACAAGTGTGACCATGGCGTAATAGCGCACAAAATGCGTGCTAAAGGAATAACAGGAAAAGTCGGTCGATGGATCTATAATTTCCTCACTAACAGAACACAGAGAGTAGTCGTCAACAGAGTAAAGTCCGAGGCAGCTACGGTGAAAAGCTCTGTTCCACAAGGCACAGTACTCGCTCCCATCTTGTTCCTCATCCTTATATCCGACATAGACAAGGATGTCAGCCACAGCACCGTGTCTTCCTTTGCAGATGACACCCGAATCTGCATGACAGTGTCTTCCATTGCAGACACTGCAAAGCTCCAGGCAGACATCAACCAAATCTTTCAGTGGGCTGCAGAAAACAATATGAAGTTCAACGATGAGAAATTTCAATTACTCAGATATGGTAAACATGAGGAAATTAAATCTTCATCAGAGTACAAAACAAATTCTGGCCACAAAATAGAGCGAAACACCAACGTCAAAGACCTGGGAGTGATCATGTCGGAGGATCTCACCTTCAAGGACCATAACATTGTATCAATCGCATCTGCTAGAAAAATGACAGGATGGATAATGAGAACCTTCAAAACTAGGGAGGCCAAGCCCATGATGACACTCTTCAGGTCACTTGTTCTATCTAGGCTGGAATATTGCTGCACACTAACAGCACCTTTCAAGGCAGGTGAAATTGCCGACCTAGAAAATGTACAGAGAACTTTCACGGCGCGCATAACGGAGATAAAACACCTCAATTATTGGGAGCGCTTGAGGTTCCTAAACCTGTATTCCCTGGAATGCAGGAGGGAGAGATACATGATTATATACACCTGGAAAATCCTAGAGGGACTAGTACCGAACTTGCACACGAAAATCACCCACTACGAAAGCAAAAGACTTGGCAGACGATGCACCATCCCCCCAATGAAAAGCAGGGGTGTCACTAGCACGTTAAGAGACCATACAATAAGTGTCAGGGGCCCGAGACTGTTCAACTGCCTCCCAGCACACATAAGGGGGATTACCAACAGACCCCTGGCAGTCTTCAAGCTGGCACTGGACAAGCACCTAAAGTCAGTTCCGGATCAGCCGGGCTGTGGCTCGTATGTTGGTTTGCGTGCAGCCAGCAGCAACAGCCTGGTTGATCAGGCTCTGATCCACCAGGAGGCCTGGTCTCAGACCGGGCCGCGGGGGCGTTGACCCCCGGAACTCTCTCCAGGTAAACTCCAGGTAAGCGCCAACAAGCACAGATTTATGGAAGGCAAATCCTGTGACACAAGAGAGAGAGAGGGGTGGGTTGATTGCATCTTGGAGTGCATGAAGATCTTTTAAACAGTTCCTCACAAGAGATTAGTGCAGAAGCTAGAGGATCAGGTGCATATAACAGGAAGGGCACTGCAATGGATCAGAGAATACCTGACAGGGAGGCAACAACGAGTCATGGTACGTGATGAGGTATCACAGTGGGCACCTGTGACGAGCGCGGTCCCACAGGGGTTGGTCCTGGGACCAGTGCTATTTTTGGTATATATGAATGACATGATGGAAGGGTTAGACTCAGAAGTGTCCCTCTTTGCAGATGATGTGAAGTTAATGAGGAGAATTAAATCAGATGAGGATCAGGCAGAACTTCAAAGAGACCTGGACAGACTGGACACCTGGTCCAGCAACTGGCTTCTCGAATTTAACCCTGCCAAATGCAAAGTCATGAAGATAGGGGAAGGGCAAAAAAGACCGCAGAGGGAGTATAGGCTAGGTGGCCAAAGACTGCAAACCTCGCTCAAGGAGAAAGATCTTGGTGTGAGTATAACACCGAGCACATCTCCGGAAGCACAATCAACCAGATAACTGCTGCAGCATATGGGCGCCTGGCAAACCTGAGAACAGCATTCCGATACCTTAGTAAGGAGTCGTTCAAGACACTGTATACCATGTACGTCAGGCCCATACTGGAGTATGCAGCACCAGTTTGGAATCCACAGGAATCCAGGCCCGGTGGCCTGGTGGCTAAAAGCTCCCGCTTCACACACGGAGGGCCCGGGTTCGATTCCCGGCGGGTGGAAACATTTCGACACGTTTCCTTACACCTGTTGTCCTGTTCACCTAGCAGCAAATAGGTACCTGGGTGTTAGTCGACTGGTGTGGGTCGCATCCTGGGGGACAAGATTAAGGACCCCAATGGAAATAAGTTAGACAGTCCTCGATGACGCACTGACTTTCTTGGGTTATCCTGGGGGGCTAACCCTCCGGGGTTAAAAATCCGAACGAAATCTTATCTTATCTTATCTTATCAAGCACGTCAAGAAATTAGCGAAAGTGCAAAGGATTGCGACAAGGTTAGTTTCAGAGTTAAGGGGAATGTCCTATGAAGAAAGGTTAAGGGAAATTGGCCTGACGACACTGGAGGACAGGGGGGGTTAGGGGAGACATGATAACGACATACAAAATACTGCATGAAATAGACAAGGTGGACAGAGACAGGATGTTCCACAGAGGAGACACAGAAACAAGGGGTCACAATTGGAAGTTGAAGACCCAGATGAGTCAAAGGGATGTTAGGAAGTATTTCTTCAGTCATAGAGTAGTCAGGAAGTGGAATAGCCTAGCAAGTGATGTAGTGGAGGCAGGAACCATACATAGCTTTAAGATGAGGTATGATAAAGCTCATGGAGCAGGGAGAGAGAGGACCTAGTAACACTCAGTGAAGAGGCGGGGTCAGGAGCTGAGTCTCGACCCCTGCAACCACAATTAGGTGAGCACAATCCACAGCTAGACAACCCCCTCTCCACTTTTCAAAAACGTTAACGTACTCACCATACAAAACATTCACTCGTACTACTGTACATCCTACATTTAGAGAACAATCAATTCTTATACAAATCCTGACCTGAAGTGCTTTCTTGACAGTTGTAATAAGACCCATGGACATAACACAAGGCACAAAAATTTCTATAACATTCCCCGTGTCAGGCTAAATCTTTTAAAAATCTCAATATACATAAAAGGACCCAAGATAACCCAAAAAAGTCAGACAGAATGACTTATTTCCGTCGGAATCCTTTTGTTACCTTATCAATAATATTACATTAATATAAGAAATCAAATGTGGCAGATAAGAAATTATATAAAAACGACGCATAAAAGAAATTACATTACATGTTGAATAAAAGATGATAAAAATAGAATGAGTAGATCACAAGAATTATGAAAATATAAAAAAAATATGAATACTAAATTATAATAAGAGTTCACTTTGAAAATTACTTATCAATCTGTTGAAATACAACGAAAAATAAAAGACAATGAATATATATTAGAAATTAATAAACATCTCAAGGGAATGCATTTATTGCCCTAATAGATATTGCTAGGGGGTTGTCCCTCCTCGGTGGGGCAGCCAGACAGGCAGTAGGTTGTGCCAGGATTTGCAGTTTACAGGAGCATCGTTGACTTTCTTCAAAAAAACATCGAATTTGCTAGCAGCTTGAGGGAGAGCTGCTTTGGGGATGTGTCAGCGTCCTGATGGACGTTAATTTGATTGTAGATTTTATGTCCTCTGTAGAGGTGAAGTCGTGGTACCTGTCAGCTGTCTACTGGGAGGGGTTGTTGGCTGCTCCCACTTGGAGCTCTCTGGGAGCTTAGATATCCATTGTGTGCTCAGATGTTGAGATATGAGTGACTGAGTGCACACACCCCGTGGCACACAAACCATACCCCCGGCCGAGGGTATGGTTTGTTTGCAACCGTGTCATTACGATTTCTTGAGTCACCCCGTGGCACACCTGACAGTTGCCTCGTGGTCGAATTCCACGGCGTGGCTCTGTCATGGAAGTTCGTGGGAACCCGGGATATCTTGTGACATTGCTGACATTGTGGAAACAGTAAATAAGCAGTACAAGTCCTTAACATCACACACACGCACACACACACACACACACACACACACACACACACACACACACACACACACACACACACACACACACACACACACACACACACACACACACACACACAAGAAGGTGTGGGCAGCCAAGGACCACTGAGACTTACCTTAAATGCACAAGCCACCTACCTTTCAGTACATAATAAACCCACACATAATTCCACACACAATTACACACAAAATTACACACACACACACACACACACACACACACACACACACATCCAGACACACATACACTCCCCCCTCACCACCGACATCTCACTACTTCCCCTGATCCCTCCCCTCCCTCGATCACCCTCCCCTCCCCCGTTCACCCTAAACCCTCCCCACCCCTCCCCACTCAGCTCCCACATAGCCACAGTTCCTCCACTACTTCCCCCCCCCCCACACTCTGACATACACACTACTAACCTAACATACAGAACTACATAGGTTTCCCACTCTGAGGCAATCAGGATAAAACAAAAATGGGTTGCCAGAGAGCAACAAGAAAAACCAAGGGACAGGAGGAGGAAAATGCAAAGGAAGATTGGGCAGCAGAGCTCATAAAAAGGGATCATGAATGGGAAAAGAAACTAGAAGAACTTAGCATGAGAATGGAAGAGAGGATAGATATGGAAAGCAGGAAGTGGGAGGTGCATGTCAAAGCAGCAGAAGCTAGGATACAGAGTTTAGAAGAGGAATTGAAAAATCTGAAACAGCCTAAAGAACTAAAGAACATTTTGGGATTGACAACAGACACTGCTACCTCAGCCACAAATAACGGGACTGTAGGGAAAGAAGGGGCACAACTGCATGGAGATGCTCTATCAGAGGAGACTGTAGCAAATGAAAGAGCTAAGCTTTATGTGGAGGCCCTAACAGACAACAACAGAGCCCAAGGAAAGCCGAGAAGGGAAAATGACAGGCCACTGAGCCAAGTACATTAGCCAGTGAAACTGATGAAAGGAAAGCTGCAGTGGAGGAAACCAAATTAAATGAGGGGATACACAGGGATATGCAGTGGGAGAATGAAAGGGTGAGGTCAGTCTTTGTGTATGGGCTCCAGGAAGTCGAAGCGGGAAACATATGAAGCAAGAAAACAAGGGGAAAAAAAGCAATTGAAAGCATCATGAAAGCAATAGGAGAAGACGATATGACCCAGCTGGAAAATTTTCGGAGAATAGGGGGGTTTGTAAAAAAAAGAACCCGGCCAGTGAGAGTGACCTTCAAGGCAGAAGCGACTCGGACCAGGATCCTGCAGGAGAAAGCACAATTAAGGGACATGACGGCATACAGGAAGGTGTATCTCGACCGCGACAGAACACAAGAAGAAAGGAAGAAACTGAGATGGTACAAAGGCGAAAGGAGGAAAGAGAGGGGATGGAGAAGGCAGACAGGAGATCCCAGACCCAGGAAGAAGATCAAATACAGCCTCCCTCACAACTTTCTATAGAAGCCTCCCAACCAGGGCAACCCCAGTGCAACCAAACACTCTAAATCAAAACACCCATGCCACATCCAATGCCCCCACCCACTACATTACAAACTTCACCCCCACAGCAACAACCCATAGTTCCTTACCAGGTCTCCCACTTCCCCAACCCCAATATACTTCCCAGACCACAGTCTTAGAAAAGAAGTTGAAGGTGTGGTATACAAATGCAGATGGAATAACAAACAAGTATGAGGAGTGGCACGAAAGAATCAAAGAGACACCCCCAGACATAATAGCACTCACAGAAACAAAACTCACCAGAATAATAACAGATTCAATCTTTCCATCCGGATATCAAATCCTCAGGAAAGACAGAGGGAGGAGAGGGGGAGGAGGAGATGCACTGCTCATTAAAAACCAGTGGGGATTTGAGAAAATGGAAGGAATGGATGGCATGGGCGAAAGGGACTACTTAGTAGGAACAATCCAGTCTGAGGGACATAAGGTGATAATTGCAGTAATGTACAACCCACCACAGAACTGCAGGAGGCCAAGAGAAGAATATGATGAGAGCAACAGAGCAATGATCGACACACTAGCCGAGGTGGCCAGGAGAGCACACATGGGGGGTGCAAAGTTACTAGTTATGGGTGATTTCAATCACAAGGAGATTGACTGGGAAAACCTGGAGCCCCATGGGGGTCCCGAAACATGGAGAGCCAAGATGATGGATGTGGTACTGGAGAACCTCATGCATCAACATGTTAGAGACACTACCAGAGAGAGAGGAGAGGATGAACCAGCAAGGTTGGACCTTGTATTCACCATGAGTAGTTCGGACATCGAGGGTATCATGTATGAAAGGCCCCTGGGAGCTAGTGATCATGTGGTTCTGTGCTTCGACTACATAGTTGAGCTCCAAGTGGAGAGAGTAGCAGGAATAGGCTGGGAAAAACCAAACTACAAAAGGGGGAACTACTCAGGCATGAGGAACTTCCTTCAAGACATTCAGTGGGAGAGGGAACTGACAGGAAAACAAGTACAAGAAATGATGGACTATGTAGCAACAAAATGCAAGGAGGCAGAGGAGAGGTTTGTTCCCAAGGGAAACAGAAATAATGGGAAGAACAGAACGAGTCCTTGGTTCACCCAAAGGTGTAGGGAGGCAAAAACTAGGTGTACTAAAGAATGGAAAAGGTACAGAAGACAGAGAACTCAGGAAAATAAAGAAATCAGCCGAAGAGCCAGAAACGAATATGCACAGATAAGAAGGGAGGCTCAGAGACAATATGAAAATGACATAGCATCAAAAGTAAAGACTGACCTGAAGCTGTTGTACAGCCACATCAGGAGGAAAACAACAGTCAAGGACCAGGTAATCAGACTGAGGAAGGGTGATGGGGAATTCACAAGAAACGACCGAGAGGTATGTCAGGAGCTCAACACAAGATTTAAAGAGGTATTTACAGTGGAAACCAGTAGGACTCCAAGAAATCAGAACAGGGGGGCACACCAGCAAGTGCTGGATGAGGTACATATAACCAAGGAGGAGGTGAAGAAGCTGCTATGCGAACTTGACACCTCAAAGGCGGTGGGACCAGACAACATCTCTCCATGGGTCCTTAAAGAGGGAGCAGAGATATTGTGTGAGCCATTAACAAAGATCTTCAACACATCATTTGAAACTGGGCAACTCCCTGAGGTATGGAAAATGGCAAATGTAGTCCCAATTTTTAAAAAGGGAGACAGACATGAGGCACTAAACTACAGACCTGTATCACTAACGTGTATAGTATGCAAGGTCATGGAGAAGATCATCAGGAGGAGAGTGGTGGGGCACCTGGAAAGAAACAAGTGTATAATTGACAACCAGCACGGTTTCAGGGGAGGAAAATCCTGTGTCACAAACCTACTAGAGTTTTATGACAAGGTGACAGAAGTAAGACAAGAGAGAGAGGGTTGGATCGACTGCATATTTTTGGACTGCAAGAAGGCCTTCGACACAGTTCCTCACAAGAGGTTACTGCAAAAGCTAGAGGACCAGGCACACATAACAGGAAAGGCACTGCAATGGATCAGAGAATATCTGACAGGGAGGCACCAACGAGTCATGGTACGCGACGAGGTGTCAGAGTGGGCGCCTGTGACAAGCGGGGTTCCACAGGGGTCAGTCCTAGGACCTGTGCTGTTCTTGGTATACGTGAACGACATAACGGAAGGGATAGACTCAGAAGTGTCCTTGTTTGCAGATGATGTGAAGTTAATGAGAAGAATCGAATCGGACGAGGATCAGGCAGGACTACAAAGAGACCTGGACAGGCTACAAGCCTGGTCCAGCAACTGGCTCCTTGAATTTAACCCTGCCAAATGCAAAGTCATGAAGATTGGGGAAGGGCAAAGAAGACCGCAGACACAATATAGTTTAGATGGCCAAAGACTGCAAACCTCACTCAAGGAAAAAGATCTGGGGGTGACCCGGTGGTCTGGTGGCTAAAGCTCCCGCTTCACACACGGAGGGCCCGGGTTCGATTCCCGGCGGGTGGAAATTCCGACACGTTTCCTTACACCTATTGTCCTGTTCACCTAGCAGCAAATAGGTACCCGGGTGTTAGTCGACTGGTGTGGGTCGCATCCTGGGGGACAAGATTAAGGACCCCAATGGAAATAAGTTAGATAGTCTTCGATGACGCACTGACTTTCTTGGGTTATCCTGGGTGGCTAACCCTCCGGGGTTAAAAATCCGAACGAAATCTTATCTTATCTTACCGAGCATATCTCCTGAGGCGCACATCAATCAGATAACTGCTGCAGCATACGGGCGCCTGGCAAACCTATGGATAGCATTCCGATACCTCAGTAAGGATTCGTTTAAGACTCTGTACACCATCTACGTCAGGCTCATACTGGAGTATGCAGCACCAGTTTGGAATCCACACCTAGTCAAGCACGTCAAGAAATTAGAGAAAGTGAAAAGGTTTGCAACAAGACTAGTCCCAGAGCTACGGGGATTGTCCTATGAAGAAAGGTTGAGGGAAATCGGCCTGACGACACTGGAGGCCAGGAGGGTCAGGGGAGACATGATAACGACATATAAAATACTGCGCGGAATAGACGAGGTGGACAAAGACGGGATGTTCCAGAGATGGGACACAGACACAAGAGGTCACAATTGGAAGTTGAAGACTCAGATGAATCAAAGGGATGTTAGGAAGTATTTCTTCATTCATAGAGTAGTCAGGCCATGGAATAGCCTAGAAAGTGATGTGGTGGAGGCAGGAACCATACATAGTTTTAAGGCGAGGTATGATAGAGCTCATGGGGCAGGGAGAGAGAGGACCTAGTAGCAATCAGCGAAGAGGCGGGGCCAGGAGTTGTGATTCGACCCCTGCAACCACAAATAGGTGAGTACAAATAGGCGAGTACACACACACACACACACACACACATGAATGACATAATGGAAGGGATAGACTCAGAAGTGTCCTTGTTTGCAGATGATGAGAAGTTAATGAGAAGAATCAAATCGGATGAGGATCAGGCAGGACTACAAAGAGACCTGGACAGGCTACAAGCCTGGTCCAGCAACTGGCTCCTTGAGTTTAACCCTGTCAAATGCAAAGTCATGAAGATTTGGGAAGGGCAAAGAAGACCGCAGACACAATATAGTTTAGATGGCCAAAGACTGCAAACCTCACTCAAGGAAAAAGATCTGGGGGTGAGTATAACACCGAGCATATCTCCTGAGGTGCACATCAATCAGATAACTGCTGCAGCATACGGGCGCCTTGCAAACCTACGGATAGCGTTCCGATACCTCAGTAAGGATTCGTTTAAGACTCTGTATACCATTTACGTCAGGCCCATACTGGAGTATGCAGCACCAGTTTGGAATCCACACCTAGTCAAGCACGTCAAGAAATTAGAGAAAGTGCAAAGGTTTGCAACAAGACTAGTCCCAGAGCTATGGGGATTATCCTACGAAGAAAGGGTGAGGGAAATCGGCCTGACGACACTGGAGGACAGGAGGGTCAGGGGAGACATGATAACGACATATAAAATACTGCACAGAATAGACAAGGTGGACAAAGACAGGATGTTCCAGAGAAGGGACACAGACACAAGAGGTCACAATTGGAAGTTGAAGACTCAGATGAATCAAAGGGATGTTAGGAAGTATTTCTGCAGTCATAGAGTAGTCAGGCCGTGGAATAGCTTAGAAAGTGACGTAGTGGAGGCGGGAACCATACATAGTTTTAAGGCGAGGTATGATAGAGCTCATGGGGCAGGGAGAGAGAGGACCTAGTAGCAATCAGCGAAGAGGCGGGGCCAGGAGCTGTGAATCGACCCCTGCAACCACAAATAGGTGAGTACAAATAGGTGAGTACACACACACACACAGAGGAGGTGAAGAAGCTGCTAAGGGACATCGATACCTCAAAGGCAATGGAACCAGACAACATCTCCCCATGGGTCCTTAGAGAGGGAGCGGATATGCTGTGTGTGCCACTTACCACAATCTTCAACACATCCCTGGAAACTGGGCAACTACCTAAGGTATGGAAGACAGCAAATGTAGTTCCCATTTTCAAAAGAGGAGACAGAAAAGAGGCATTAAGCTATAGACCTGTGTCACTGACGTGTATAGTATGTAAAGTTATGGAGAAGATTATCAGGAGGAGAGTGGTGGAGCACCTGGAACGGAACAAGAGTATAAACGCCAACCAGCACGGATTTATGGAAGGCAAATCCTGCCGCAAACCTTCTGAAGTTTTATGATAAAGTAACAGAAGTATACACGAGAGAGAGGGGTGTGTTGATTGCATCTTCTTGGACCGCAAGAAGACCCCTGCAACCTCAACTAGGTGAGTACGCACACATACACTTAAAAGAAGAGAATGTACATATTATTTGATATATTTATCCTTCAAGGAATGTTTAGGTAGGTTTATACAGTTAATAACTATTATTAGAATTAGAGAAGTAACCATAGATATTATTAATGTAGTCCTAGGACCTTAACATAGGTAGGATTAGGCATTTAATATAGGCAAATATTATTTACAGAAACCATAACACGGGCGGGGTTAGAACCCGCGATCAGTCTCAAAACTTCAGACCGTCGCGTTAGCCATGGTCACAACAGATCACAACATAATCGAGGTTCAGATATGTATGTGCGGAGCCCCAGACCGACAAAATGAGATTAGTCACGACTTAGCCTTCACCAAATTCAACTTTAGTAACAAGAACATAAAGTGGGACCAAGTAAACCAAGTTCTAAATGATATAAGCTGGGAAGATAGACTAAGCAACACAGTCCTCAACTTATGCCTAGAACAGATTAACTCTGTGGCACTCGATGTATGCTCAAGGCATATTCCTTTAAGAAAAAGGAAGAGTAGATGTAAAATAGAAAGAGACAGGCGCTCCCTTTACAGGCGATGGAAAAGAATAACAGAGCGGCTAAAAGCAGCCAATATATCTGCAATGCGTAGGGAGACACTGGTCAGAGAAATAGCAAACATCGAACTAAAGCTAAAGGAATCTTATAGGAGTCAGGAATCGTAGGAAGTGCTAAAAGCCATAAATGAACTCAAAAGAAACTCAAAGTATTTCTTTTCTTATGCCAAATCGAGAACAACATCCAGTATTGGGCCCCTACTTAAACAAGATGGGTCCTACACAGATGACAGCAAGGAAATGAGTGAGCTACTCAAGTCCCAATATGACTCAGTTTTTAGTAAGCCACTAACCAGACTGAGAGTCGAAGATCTAAATGAATTTTTTATGAGAGAGCCACAGAATTTGGTAAACACAAGACTATCTGACGTTATCCTCACGCCAAATGACTTCGAACAGGCGATAAATGACATGCCCATGCACTCTGCCCCAGTGCCAGATGCCAGACTCATGGAACTCCGTGTTCACCTAGAACTGCAAGAAGCCCCTATCATGTGCTTTTAACATCCTGTGGAGAGGGAGCGTGGACACTGGGGTCGTCCCACAGTTACTAAAAACAACAGACATAGCCCCATTCCACAAAGGGGCAGTCAAGCAATAGCATAGAACTACAGACCGTTAGCGCTAACATCCCATATCATAAAAATCTTTGAAAGGGTCCTAAGAAGCAAGATCGCCACCCATCTAAATACCCATCAGTTATGCAACCCAGGGAGAATGGGTTTAGAGCTGGTCGCTCCTGTCTGTTCCAACTACTGGATCACTACGACAAGGTCCTAGATGCACTAGAAGACAAAAAGAATGCAGATGTAATATACACAGACTTTGCGAAAGCCGTCGACAAGTGTGACCATGGCGTAATAGCACACAAAATGCGTACTAAAGGAATAACAGGAAAAACTGGTAGATGGATCTATAATTTCCTGACAAATAGAACACAAAGAGTAGTAGTCAACAGAGTAAAGTCTGAGGCTGCTACGGTGAAAAGCTCTGTTCCGCAAGGCACAGTACTCGCTCCCATCTTGTTTCTCATCCTCATTTCTGACATAGACAGGGATGTAAGACACAGCACCGTGTCTTCCTTTGCAGATGACACCCGAATCTGCATGACAGTGTCTTTCATTGCAAATACTGCAAGGCTCCAAGCGGACATCAACCAAGTCTTTCAATGGGCTGAAGAAAGCAATATGAAGTTCAACGATGAGAAATTTCATCCACTCCGATATGATAAACGTTAGGAAATTAAAACTTCATCAGAGTATAAAACAAATTTCAACCACACAATTGAGCGGAAAACTAACGTCAAAGACCTGGGAGTGGTCATGTCGGAAGATCTCACCTTCAAGGACCATAACATTGTATCAATCGCATCTGCTAGAAAAATGACAGGATGGATAATGAGAACCTTCAAAACTAGGGATGCCAAGCCCATGATGACAATCTTCAGGTCGCTTGTTCTATCTAGGCTGGAATATTGCTGCACACTAACAGCACCTTTCAAGGCAAGTGAAACTGCTAACCTAGAAAATGTGCAGAGAACCTTCACGGCATGCATAACGGAGATAAAACACCTCAATTACTGGGAGCGCTTGAGGTTCCTGAACCTGTACTCCCTGGAATGCAGGCGGGAGAGATACATGATTATATACACCTGGAAAATCCTAGAGGGACTAGTACCAAACTTGCACACGAAAATCACTCCCTACGAAAGCAAAAGACTCGGCAGACGATGCAACTTCCCCCAATGAAAAGCAGGGGTGTCACTATCACGTTAAGAGAAAACACAATAAATGCCAGGGGCCCAAGACTGTTCAACTGCCTCCCAGCATACATAAGGCGGATTACCAATAGACCCATGGCTGTCTTCAAGCAGGCACTGGACAAGCATCTAAAGTCGGTACCTGACCAGCCGGGCTGTGGCTCGTATGTTGGATTGTGTGCAGCCAGCAGTAACAGCCTGGTTGATCAGGCCTTGATTCACCATGAGGCCTGGTCACAGACCGGGCCGCGGGGGCGTTGACCCCCGGAACTCTCTCCAGGTAAACTCCAGGTAAACTGGGCCAGTTAGCCACAATAAGATTCATCCAACAAGGTATATTTATACACCATAGGAATGTTAGCATAGGCACCACTGTGACCTCAAATGCAAGTTTTTACAGACGAATCTCCAGCTAGCGTGGCAATAACAAACTCTAGCTCAAGTCTCCTCAAAGTCGTCAACATGACTCTCGATAAAATATACCTAGTTGGATGAATCTCATCGTAGCTAGCTGGCCCAGTGGCTAACGCAACGGTCTAGAACCCGCGATCAGCGAGTCTCAAAACTCGAGACTCTAGAGTTTTGAGACTCTCTGATCGTGGGTTCTAACCCCGCCCGTGGTATGGTTTGTTTGTAATCGTATCATTACGATTTTGTAATCTTGCCAATGATATTCTGGGGAAACGTAGGTTTTAGTCGATCTGTGGGGTTTGAGCAGACAGACACACGAAGACCAGATAAGACTGCAGTAGGTGTACTGAGGGTGAGGGGACCAGAGTAGGTGTGGGTTTGTGTGAATTGGACCTGACTAGCTTGGGCTACCAGGTCTGGTGCCGTGCTCATTCCTTAAGTGGAAGTGACCTGACTATGTGGTCATTGTTCTAGGCCGGAAGGGGGTGGCATGGACCTGGGTCAGTAGGCCTGTTGCAGTGTTCCTTCTTTCTTATGTTCTTATGTCCTCAGGGGACTGCAGCTGGGCCTCGAAGTTCAGAGTCCCTGCATTAGCCCACCTAGGTCCCCAGAGCATGGCCCGTACAGCTGTGATCTGGACAATACAGAGACACTTGATGTTTGTAGGCCTGGTGTAAACCAGGGTAAGTGCTCCGTAGTCCATGATCGAGTGTACGGCCTGTATGTAGAACAGCCTCATGACCTCGTGGCTGGCCCCGACCCTAGGGTTGGCCATGGTTCAGTTACATCTCTTTCACACTTTCTATAAACTAAAGACTTCCAGTCAGTCTGAAACTACTTAAGAAATCCCGCTGAAGTGAATATCACTTAATCAATTCAAAGTATTAATACAAAATTTTATTATTGTTCATTAGGCTACCTCTTTTTTTTTTTTGTAAATTTAAAGGCACAGTACTCGCTCCCATCTTGTTCCTCATCCTCATATCCGACATAGACAAGGATGTCAGCCACAGCACCGTGTCTTCCTTTGCAGATGACACCCGAATCTGCATGACAGTGTCTTCCATTGCAGACACTGCAAAGCTCCAGGCAGACATCAACCAAATCTTTCAGTGGGCTGCAGAAAACAATATGAAGTTCAACGATGAGAAATTTCAATTACTCAGATATGGTAAACACGAGGAAATTAAATCTTCATCAGAGTACAAAACAAATTCTGGCCACAAAATAGAGCGAAACACCAACGTCAAAGACCTGGGAGTGATCATGTCGGAGGATCTCACCTTCAAGGACCATAACATTGTATCAATCGCATCTGCTAGAAAAATGACAGGATGGATAATGAGAACCTTCAAAACTAGGGAGGCCCAGCCCATGATGACACTCTTCAGGTCACTTGTTCTATCTAGGCTGGAATATTGCTGCACACTAACAGCACCTTTCAAGGCAGGTGAAATTGCTGACCTAGAAAATGTACAGAGAACCTTCACAGCGTGCATAACGGAGATAAAACACCTCAATTACTGGGAGCGCTTGAAGTTCCTGAACCTGTATTCCCTGGAATGCAGGCACGAGAGATACATGATTATATACACCTGGAAAATCCTAGAGGGACTAGTACCGAACTTGCACACGAAAATCACTCACAACAAAAGCAAAAGACTTGGCAGACGATGCAACATCCCCCCAATGAAAAGCAGGGGTGCCACTAGCACGTTAAGAGACCATACAATAAGTGTCAGGGGCCCGAGACTGTTCAACTGCCTCCCAGCATACATAAGGGGGATTACCAATAGACCCCTGGCAGTCTTCAAGCTGGCACTGGACAAGCACCTAAAGTCGGTTCCTGACCAGCCGGGCTGTGGCTCGTACGTTGGTTTGCGTGCAGCCAGCAGCAACAGCCTGGTTGATCAGGCTCTGATCCACCAGGAGGCCTGGTCACAGACCGGGCCGCGGGGGCGTTGACCCCCGGAACTCTCTCCAGGTAAACTCCAGGTAAAGACTTGTACATAAAAAATCGACCACTGTCTGGAAAATTTTCCAGCTCCTGCCCCAAATATCTTGCTGCTGGAGGATTTCAACCTATGACACCTAAAATGGAGGAATGTAATAAATAATACTGCAGCAGAGATAACGCCAGGAGGCAGCTGAGAAAAAAATTCACACACACATGAGCTATTAAATCTCTGCACGAAATTTACCTTAAACTAATAAATAATAGAGCCTACAAGACTGGAGAATACACTGGGCCTCATCTTCACAAACAATGATGATATGATATGAAATATTACGATATCATAAACAATATTCTTAGATAACATAATAAAGGTTCAAGCATGTATGCACGGGGCCCCAGACCAATAAAATGTGATCAGTCACGAGGGAACCTTCACCAAATTCATCTTCAGTAACAAAAACATTAGGTGGGGCCAAGTCAACCAGGTTCTAAATGAAATAAGCTGGAAAGATATCCTAAGTAACATGGATCCAAACCTGTGTCTAGAAAAAATTAACTCTATCACTCGAGGTATGCTTGTTATATCTTTGAAATTGGTCATCCTGTGTTATTTAAATATTGTAAGAGCATATGTTCATCACTTAATATTATAGCGCGAAAGTCCCCGTTTATAGCTAAAATAGAGACTTTCGGCGTTATATTATCTGTTAATATATGAAAAATACCATGGTATTATCACTATTATTGTTATTATCACTATTATCGTTATTATCACTATTTTGTAATTATCACTATTATTTTACTATTATGGTTAGGTAGGATTTCTTGTGTATATAGAGTTTAAGTCTCGGAACCATCCGGTGAATTGTTCAATTGTTTATGTCCGGCTGGCTGACGTGGCTCAGCTGATCCAACCTGATGACACGTCAACAGACTGGCAAGTAGTCAGTAGTTAAATTAACTACAAAGAGAAGATAAAGTATTGTATTTAAATACCTTAATAAATTTGAATATTATTCTATGGATTTTCCCAGTTGAAATTATTTCCCCTAGACTCTAAAAGACCTTTAAAGAACTCGGATCCAAAAATCTTGTTGCATAAGAAATAAATGGTAACAGGCCACATTCTGAAGTTCTTTAAAAAAATTTCTTATTCGCAACAAATGGGGTACCCGTCCGGGATCTCTGTTGTTCTAAGACATTGATCAAAAGAACAATATTAAAGTTATATACTGGGAATTTATCTCAAAATATTGATCATGGAAGATCACATTAAAGAGTTATTTGAAGATTTAACATTGTCAAAGCTGGACTCCTTGAAACTTCAAACGTGCTGGCAGATAGCTCGTAAATTGGGAGTACCATACGATAGATATTATACAACCAATACCGTAAGGGCAATAATTAGAAACAAATTGTTTCCAGGGGCCTCTAACCATGTAGCAGGAGATTCTGACTCTGAAAGTTTAGTTTCTCAAGTAAGCTACCAGTCGAGATATGAAGTATTGCAGGGTGCAGCCGCTGTTCGGCATTCGCCCGTTACTGAAGGAATTCCTATTAATGGTCAGCCTGGCCCTCACCAAGGTGCACGTCCAAAGGAATATCCACATACCGCCAGTTCAATTCCCTCATTTTCGATACCATCGGGGCATATTTCTCAAAGTCAGTTTGAGAAATTAGAGAGACTATTTATTTTACAGACTGCTCAAATTGAGGCTCAGCGTAAATTAAATGAAGAAGACTTTCAAAGGGAAACGCTCCGCTATATAAGACAACAATAACAAGGAAATGTGAGTGAAAGATGTACTGAATCCTCAAATGATTCTTTCAATATACAAAAAGCTGCATCTATGGTTCCAAGGTTTAATGAAGGAGATTTAGATACTTATTTTGAAGTCTTTGAGAATCAAGCACGTGCTATGCGCTGGCCCCGACAACACTGGACAACCTTATTACATACTTCGTTGTCTGGTAAAGCTCAAAGTTGTACGGCTACGTTACCTTTTGAGAAATATGTGGATTATGATTCCGTTAAGAAGGCTATCCTAAAGGCTTATGATCTCCTCCCAGTAAGTTATCAAAAAACTTTTAGAGCATTAAAACGCCAGCCAATTCAGTCGTATGTAGATTTTGCACGTGAAAAGAAAATCGCTTTTGAGAGATGGTGTAGAGCTTCTAACTGTAAATCTATGGAAAGTCTTTCCCAATTGATCCTGCATGAGGATTTCTATAATAATTTACCAGAAGACTTGCATAGGTATTTGATTAGTTGCCCCATAGTAAATATACTAGAAACAGCCTCGCTCGCCGATAATTATGAAAAATCTCAACAATTGATTGGCGAAACAAAAAGTAAGGAAACAGTGACTAAATATGCCCCTAAGAAAGGACAATCCAATCCTACAGAGATGCGTCGCATACAGAATCCTTGCCAGACTTCCTATGATGCCTCCACGCCCATTAATAATAAATTTAGATCTAACTCTAGGAAAAGTTCAAAACCACTAAGGCATAACAGTGAGTTGAACTGCACTTATTGTAATAAGAAAGGGCATGTAAGGAAATACTGTTATTGGCTAGAGAGGGATACCAGGAACGAGCGACTTCATTTAGCAACTCAGGTAATATCTTCATCGACAACTCAAAAGAAACTGAACCCTAGTACCGAACAAGGTTCACAAGAACGAATCAGTAGTCATTCTAGATGACTCAATACTAGAGCTGTTTCAGAAAAAGATATTTACTCAGCTATGAGTCCCTACTTTGCTAAAGTGAAAGTTGGAATAGACGAGACTCAATTAGTTGAAATTAATTCCTTCCGTGATACTGGAAGTTATTTAACATTGTTGAAGCAGGACATACTTCCCGTAAGTGATATGACTCGCACAAAGCTAGATGTCTTATTAGAAGCCTATGGAGGCGCCATTACAAGAGTGCCTCTTCACAGGATATACATCCAAACACCAACCTATACTGACTTTGTGTCGGTAGGTATATCCAGTGAAAATTTTCCTATTCAGGGCGTTGACTTACTCATAGGCAATGATCTAGACTATCCAGGTATAAGCCGAGAGCCTCTAGTTATTGATAATTCTACAGACATTAACTATGCCATAGAAGCTCGAAAAGAGGCTCCTACCTTATTTCCTCTCAATGTTATAACTAGAGCAATGTCTAGAGCGCCTCAAAATCCTTTATCAACTGAAGTCCTAAGTGAAGGCGAATATTTAGGTCTCGATTTATTGTTCAGTCGATCCTTACAACCCGGATCTTCAAATCTGAAATATTCTATGATCGGCCCTTTTCAAGATTTTGATATTAAAATGCTATCGAAAGAAGATTTAATAAGGGATCAGTTCCTTGATCCATCCCTAGAGAAATTGCGAGAGATAGCTATTACAGCAGACGACGCCCAAGACCTGGACCATTGTTACTATCTTGCTAATGGTATATTAATGAGAAAGGAAAAGTCTCTTTTGTCTCCCGACGATCATCTGGCTACCAGCAAACATCTAGTAGTGCTACCTAGCACCTTTAGAGAATTGGCCATTAGTTTCGCCCACCATAGTCCCATGGGAGGACATTTGGGAGTAAAGAAAACGCTGGGCAAAATAGCCAAGCATTTTCATTGGCCCAGAATGAAGGAGACTGTGGAAAGCTATCTAAAAGGTTGTCAAGTCTGTCAAGTGACCGGCAAACCTTCGCACACACCTCCACCAGTTCCCCTCATTCCGATTCCCGTCAGTGGTGAGCCCTTCTCACGCCTGATAATAGATTGTGTTGGTCCGTTACCCAGGACTAAACAAGGGAATCAATATCTGTTTACCATTATGGATGTCGTTACTCGATATCCAGAGGCTATCCCTTTGAGAAAAATTAATTCTCGCATCATTGTTCGAGCTTTGCAAAAAAATTTCTCACAGGTGGGGATTCCCCGAATAATTCAATCCGATCAAGGTTCAAATTTTACCTCTAAGATGTTTCGCGATGCCTTATCTCGCCTCGGAATTAAGTCCGTATTTTCTGTTGCTTATCACCCTCAGTCGCAAGGAGCCCTCGAACGATTTCATCAAACATTAAAATCAATGATGAGAGCGTACTGCGAGCAATTTTCCAGAGATTGGGACGAAGGAATACCATTCCTCTTGTTCGCCTTAAGGGAAAGCGAACAAGAAAGCACTGGGTTCAGTCCATTTGAATTAATTTACGGACACCAAGTACGCGGCTCCCTCGCCGTACTAAAAGATTCATGGACCGGAAAATCCGAACCCTCGCTTAAAACAACTCCAACTCTAATGCAAAAGCGTTTGTCACAACTGAGGGAATTAGCCTCTAAAAACTTAGCTAAGGCCCAATCCAAGATGAAGCATTGTTATGACAAACACACACACTCTCGTTTCTTCAAACCAGGTGACAGTGTGATGCCACAGAAATTCTTACCTGGACACGCTCTGCAACCTAGATACGAAGGTCCTTTGGAAGTGATTGAGCGGCTCAATGAGGTAGATTATGTACTACAAACTCCAGGAAAGAGAAAAGCCAAACGTACTTATCACATAAACCAACTTAAGGCTTACCACCCTAGTATCGTACCAGTTTCGACAGTTCTTCCTTTAGCTGAAACTGAAAATGTAAGTCTGCCCAGCATCTCTAAAGCGATAGAAGTACGTTTAAAAAATTCAGAGACATTGCAATCTCTCGATACCTTTCTTATGGACCTTGATTTGTAGAAAGCAAAAGATATCAAAGACTTGATATTACGTTAGGTGTTGTACATTGGGAATTCACGACATAGATGTACAAGGAGCAAAGCCTTGCAAACAGTCACCTTATAGGGCAAGTCCACTCAAACAGGAAACATTAAACAAAGAAGTAGAATTTTTGGTGTCCCATGGACTCATAGAACGGAGTAAAAGTCCGTGGGACTCACCCTGTATATTAGTTCCCAAGCCTGATGGAACTTCTAGAATGTGCACTGATTATTGTAAGGTTAATGCTCTCATGGTACCAGATTCAAATTCAAATTCAAAGTTTATTCTCTATAAGGATTACAATGCTGAGTTTACAGAAATTTGGTTATTGTTTGGTTTACATGTAGTAAAATTGTGATTACAGAGTGTACCACTAGAACGCTTAGCATGGCTAGGCATTTCGGGCATACTTAGTTTTATTCTTAATTGTAAAATATTACAAATTATGAGGTAAGTTGGTATTATGGCTAAGTGACTAAATACTAGTTTGTGAGTTTAGCAATGTGAATGCTTTTGTTTTGGCACAGTATATAGTTTCAGTATTGGAGTATCACAGGATTCATTATTTTAAGACTGAGATTAATATTTCTGTTTATGGTCAAATGAGTGAGCGAGTGTAAGTGTGAACCACCAGGTGGTATTCGTGTAGTTAGTTGACGGGGTGTATCAGGGAGATAAGATGTTTTCTAATGGTAGTTTTGAAAGTGATGAATGTGTCTGCAGTTCTAGAGTTCTCAGGTAGGGTATTCCAGATTTTAGGGCCTTTGACATACATTGAATTTTTGTAAAGGTTTAGTCGGACATGGGGAATGTCGTAGAGATGTTTGTTTCTGGTGTTATGCCTGTGGGTTCTGTCACAACTATCAAGAAAGCGTTTTAGGTCAAGGTTGATATTAGAGTTTAAGGCCCTGTAGATATAGATTGCACAGTAGTAAGTGTGGATGTACTGAACTGGGAGTAAGTTTAGATCTTTGAATAGTGGGGGGGGGGGTGTGCTGCCAGGGATGGGATTTAGTGATTATTCTTACTGCAGCTTTTTGTTGGGTTATTATTGGCTTTAGGTGTGTTGCTGCAGTTGATCCCCAAGCACAAATAGCATAGGTGAGGTATGGATAAATAAGTGAGTGGTATAGTGTGAGAAGGGCATTTTGCGGCACGTAGTATCGTATCTTGGAGAGGATCCCAACCGTTTTGGATACTTTTTTGGCTATATGCTGGATATGGGTGCTGAAATTCAGGTTGTTGTCAAGGTATAAGCCTAGGAATTTTCCCCCATTATTTCTGGTAATTAGAGTGTTGTCAATCTTAATGTTAATTTGTGCATCTCCTGCTCTGCTACCAAACATAATATAGTAAGTTTTGTCAGTGTTAAGCGTAAGTTTATTGGCTGTCATCCAAGTCGATATTTTAATCAGCTCCTCATTCACAATGGTGTTGAGGGTGGCAAGATTAAGGTGAGAGATGACATAAGTCGTGTCATCAGCAAAGAGAATGGGTTTCAGGTGTTGGGATACGTTTGGAAGGCCATTGATGTATATGAGGAAGAGCAGGGGACCAAGGACACTTCCCTGGGGAACTCCAGTATCAAGTGGCCGTGTTGCTGATGCTGTGTCTTTAATGGTGACGTACTGATACCTATTAGTAATGTAAGATTTGAAATAAGCAAGCGCATGGCCTCTTATACCGTAGTGGTCAAGTTTGTGGAGTAGGATTTCGTGGTTTACTGTGTCAAAAGCTTTTCTTAGGTCAATAAAAATTCCTAGTGGATATTCCTTATTTTCCAATGCTGTGTAAAGCAGATCTAGCATTTTTATGATTGCATCATTAGTGCTTTTATTTTTCCTGAATCCAAACTGGCAGGGGTTGAGTATGTTTTGAGCCGTTATAAATGAATACAGTCTCCTGTGCACGAGTTTCTCAAAGATTTTGGATAGCAATGGTAAGTTAGATATTGGCCTATAGTTGTTTAAGTCTGTAGGGTCACCACCTTTATGTATTGGTGTAACCTTTGCCATCTTGAGTAGTTTCGGGAAGGTGCTAGTCTCTATTGACTTGTTAAAAAGTAATGAAATAGCATGCGAAAGGACATGGGCCGCTCGCTTGTACAGTAATGGTGGGACATGAGACAGATTCCCCGAGTTATTTTTAAGTGACTTTATGATCTCAATGACTTCCGTGGGCTCAGTTGGTGCAAGATAGAAGGAATTAGGGAAATTTCCATCTAGGTAGTCCCCGGCATGGGCATTGGTATGTGGGATTTTACTGGCGAGATTAGATCCTATGTTTGAGAAGAAGTCGTTTATCTTGTTAGCTGTGTCAGTGGGATGTAGTGGTGTTTCATTAGGTTTAGTTAGGACAATATTCTTGGTTTTTCTCAGTTTGTGGGTCCCTAGAATCTGAGAGAGTGTTTTCCAGGTCTTTTTTATATCTCCTCTAGTGTCTGTGAATCTACTGGAGTAGTATAGTTGTTTGGCTTTTTTTATTACTTTGGTGAGAGCTGGTTTCCCACTACCCCGTATTGATGATCTAATAGACAGAGTATCAGGAGCCGCCTATGTCACCCGCCTGGATTTATTAAGGGGCTATTACCAAGTGCCGCTTACCCAGCGTGCCCAAGAAATATCCACATTTACTATACAAGGAGGATTATTCAATTATCGTGTTATGCCCTTCGGATTGTGTAACGTGGCCTCTACCTTTCAGCGCCTGATGAACCTGCTGACCAATGATTTAGGAGTGGATGCATATCTAGATGATCTTGTTATATATAGCAATGAGTGGGAGCAACATTTAATTCGCCTGGAAACCTTATTTAAGAAGTTAGAAAAGTACAACTTCACCATAAATTTAGCCAAGTGTCAGTTTGGACAAGCCAAGATTAAATACCTTGGTTTTTGTATAGGTCAGGGCGAGGTACGTCCTGTTGATGTAAAAGTTAGAGCCATTGCCAAGTTTCCTATCCCTCATGATAGCAAGTCTATACAGAGGTTCCTTGGAATGACTGGTTATTATCGACGTTTCTGTCCTAATTTTTCTCAGGTTGCATCTCCTCTTACTGAGTTAACCAGTAGTAAGATGAAGTTTTGCTGGACGAAAGATTGTGAGATAGCTTTTAATCTGTTGAAGCGGTTGCTTTCTTCGTCACCTGTATTGAAAAGTCCTGACTTTAATCAACCCTTCTATTTACACATCAATGCCAGCGGTTATGCTGTGGGGGCGGTGTTACTTCAGAAATACCCCCCTACTGATATTTTGCATCCTATATCTTATTTTTCTTCAAAGTTAAAACGTCACCAAAAGAATTACACCACTGTAGAGAAAGAAGCTCTTGCCCTAGTAATATCTTTGGAACATTTTGACATTTATCTGGGAACCTCCCCCCCATAAAATTATGGTATTTTCTGATCACAACCCTTTAATTTATATTAATTCTATGAAATCAAAGAACACCCGAATCCTCAGGTGGGCTCTGAGGATCCAACCTTATCTGATTAGTATTCAACACTTAAGTGGATCCCTTAACATAATTGCTGATGCCCTTTCTCGCCCTTGAAAAAAAAATGCATACCTTAAAATGTAAAGTTAAGAAATGAGTACTCTTAGAGCCTAATTTATATGTATATTATATATTTTTGTTAATAATTTTCTTTTATATTGACAGTATGACTATGAAAGCCGTTTCGTTGATGGGACAAAGTATTAAGTACACATGGATGACCCTGACAGTCATGTCCGAGACTCCTATTCTCGAATTGTGATGGAAGCCACTCCAGATAGTTCTTCTGGCCATTGTTCCAAAAGCTCATCCTCTGGCAAATAACCATGCTGTTCAAGTTCTTGCTTCTCCATTCTTCCGTCGTACTACTTGCCTTATTTACCAAGAGGACGCTTACTATAAAGGAGATATTACCAAGGACGCTTGCAAACTCCCTACTGCGACCTATTGTCGTACGGGGGGGGGGGGGGTTATATCTTTGAAATTGGTCATCCTGTGTTATTTAAATATTGTAAGAGCATATGTTCATCACTTAATATTATAGCGCGAAAGTCCCCGTTTATAGCTAAAATAGAGACTTTCGGCGTTATATTATTATCTGTTAATATATGAAAAATACCATGGTATTATCACTATTATTGTTATTATCACTATTATTGTTATTATCACTATTATCGTTATTATCACTATTTTGTAATTATCACTATTGTTTTACTATTATGGTTAGGTAGGATTTCTTGTGTATATAGAGTTTAAGTCTCGGAACCATCCGGTGAATTGTTCAATTGTTTATGTCCGGCTGGCTGACGTGGGTCAGCTGATGCAACCTGACGACACGTCAACAGACTGGCAAGTAGTCAGTCTGCTCCCAGCTCTAGCCCTGACAACTGATCGTATATTGGCTCTTACGGTGTACAGTTGAATGGTTTTGAGAATTGGACTCTAGAGCTGACTCACTTTGTTCCTCATTACTCTGAAAGACTCTTTTGATATTTATTATGGAAAATTTTCTAGGGTGCTTACCTGTATGTACCTCAACATTATATACATACCAGTAATCTCATTGGGAGACAATCATATTGTTTACCGTAGTCACCCCGTGTAGACATGTGAGAAAACTTAACCACCCCTGGTCGCACCAAGTGGTCCCCTCGACCTCACAATCTTATCCATATCTATCCGAGACCAGTATGGATTGGGTAGCACCCACAAGTACGGTGCTACTAATTAATTGTGGACTGTATAGATTATATTAGTTTAGCTGAATGAAGGGGAGGGGGGTAGGATACACCTGGATACATCCATCAAGGAAAACATTTATACATAATCCCACCACTTACCAGATGTTCTCTGGTGGTCACTTGATGTAGTTGGATCACTCATAACCTATCTAATTACAACATAACACAACTGGCCAGCATAAGTTTGTTATAACTAGAAGGGTTACTTAACTGTGGGTGATTGATACTCCTTATTTCTTCCATTCACCATCTCAGTTTCGATGTCCTGCTACACCGACATGGTTCTCATTCCGGCAGGACGAGGTATCCGTCGGTTTGTCCCAGTTAGAAGTCGTGATTCCATAAATCTCCATTATCCCCGGTATGAGAGTCACACGTTCACTAGGAGCAAGGCGCTCTATTTCACATCCCGCATTCTCTTAACTCAATGTTATTATCACTGATTACATTACCATTCACAAGACGATTTAACGTCTCATAACTATTATACAAATTAGAGGTTACTCCATTAAGATCTGAGGCCGATGAGCGAGGATTAACACACGGGTATGTCCCCTGGACACACCCTGGCCGTGCACCTGCCACCCGGTCCTACTCTTATCACACTTTTTACCACTCTATTACCGTGGTCCCGTAAATCACGTTCCCTCACTCTCCACCAGGAACAGTTACGACACTTCTTATTATGAAATGAGGCCTATATTAATCCTTAGGCCGCCGTGAATGTCAATTTCGTGGTTCCATGCTTTCTCAGCTTCTTCACCACATTCAAAACAATCCGCGCCTCCCCCCCCGCACATCCGCGCATGCACAAAGGGAACTCTTGGTTCTACTCTTATTTTCAAATACATTTTTGACCCATATAGACACATTAAACACCTATTAGGCACTATAGTTTCGGAAAATCAAAAAATTTTCCACACTGCGGCCGGGCGGAGGTCGTTGCTAGACGACTTACATAATGTGGAGTACAATTTTCCCATCTTCACTGGCCACCCATATTTATTGAACCCTCAAAATGGACTAATTAGTGTTCCATCCTCTCAGGGGCATAAGCCTATGCTCCCTGGATTAATTTATTGGGCATACTGGAATTATGAGACTTTAACAATAACAAGTCTCTCTCAGTATCCCAAGTCAGCCCCAGCACATTACTGCATATAGGCACCAACTCCATGGCCATCCATATTTATTGAACCCTCAAATGGACTAATTAGTGTTCCATTCTCTCAGGGGCATAAGCCTATGCTCCCTGGATTAATTTATTGGGCATACTGGAATTTTGAGACTTTAACAATAACAAGTCTCTCAGTATCCCAAGTCAGCCCCAGCACATTACTGCATATAGGCACCAACTCCATGGCCATCTATATTTATTGAACCCTCAAATGGACTAATTAGTGTTCCATTCTCTCAGGGGCATAAGCCTATGCTCCCTGGATTAATTTATTGGGCATACTGGAATTTTGAGACTTTAACAATAACAAGTCTCTCAGTATCCCAAGTCAGCCCCAGCACATTACTGCATATAGGCACCAACTCCATGGCCATCCATATTTATTGATCCCTCAAAATGGACTAATTAGTGTTCCATTCTCTCAGGGGCATAAGCCTATGCTCCCTGGATTAAGTTATTGGGCATACTGGAATTTTGAGACTTTACCAATAACAAGTCTCTCTCAGTATCCCAAGTCAGTCCCAGCACCCTACTGCATATAGGCACCAGCTCCATGGCCATCCATATTTATTGAACCCTCAAAATGGACTAATTAGTGTTCCATTCTCTCAGGGGCATAAGCCTATGCTCCCTGGATTAATTTATTGGGCATACTGGAATTTTGAGACTTTAACAATAACAAGTCTCTCAGTATCCCAAGTCAGTCCCAGCCAATTTCTTCATTATTTCATTAACCCCTTCACATATCCTCATTAGTTCCTCTTCAGTTGACGTCACACCCGGAAATTGTCCACATAAGATTATTTACCCAATTACTTCGCTCAGTGGACCGCCTGTGCACTTAAGGTGTGCATTTATCGTCGCCTGAAGTAAGAACAATTTATTATTTAACTGCTTATTAATTATATCATTATAAGCAGTCAACAATTTTGGTGTCTTGCTCAGTTCGCAGAGCTGGGCCCTTTAACTGTCCATACGCCATCCTATAATTAGTAGGTAATTCTGGACGGTCAAGCTTCCACGGAAGTCGTACCCAGTAATGTCCAGATTCACATTTAACATCCTTCAGGTATTGTTCCTGAGTAAAGGAATCATTTGGACTTTCCTCATTTACATTAATCCCTATGCTGTCCAGCTCCCACAAATTAGACTGGTTCAACATCATTCTCGATAGAAGAATACTTGTACTGGGTTGACCTTTCATGAGTAAGACACCGTGACCGTATTCACTACTTCCTCTAGTCATTATTACTAGGCGGTAGTCTGCCATATATTACATGGCCCGTACCAGTGTTGAGGAGAGTGACGCCGTATGGTTTTGGATTTATGCCCTTTATCCTGAATTTTTACATCCAACACCGGCAAGGCTACCTCAGCTAGGCCATCATTATTGCCATTAGCTGCAACCTTTACATCAGTCACTGTAGTGTCAGGGTTATTAACATTATCATTATTGTCACCATTATTATAAGAATCACATACAACCCTGCACATAACTGTATGGTGCTTTCCCTTGTTGCATTGATAGCAACTGTTCAATTTGGTATGACAATCCTTTACATTATGATTGTCTAGACATCTGATAAATCTGTCAAGTTCTTTCATTCTTTCCACTTTAATATCCCATGAATTACAGGCATTACAATTTTTAGTGAAATGAGTACCCTGGCAGAAGAGGCAGTCTCTCTTTTCCTTGCCTGACCTCTTATTAACTGGGTTACACTTACCGAGGTACTTATTCCTCTTACCTTGATGTGAGGAACCACTATTACTGATTCCTGACTTGATATGTGCCTATTTAACTCTTAACTATGATTATTACCACTGGGATTAATTTTCCCTTTTGAGACTTGACAGATACTTCAGCGTCATTATGTGTTATATCCTTAGAACTGTTTGGCTGGCTGGTCTGCAATTGAACAATTAATTCCTGCCGACCTAGTCTGATTTCCTCCAGACCGTACTATGGAGGTTTTGGCAAACCCACCCTTTGCATTAATAGGTTGATCAACTGCCTGGCTTACACCCTTTAATTTATTCAAAGCCTTACTTTTACAAGACAGTTTTTCTTCCAATTCGTAATGTTGATTAATTAAAACATTCATTTCCATTCCATCTGCACAATTCTCCAGCAGATCTCTTTCACAGTCTTTAAACCACAATTTGTACCAATCAAATCTACTCTCTAAAGCATCTAAATATAACTTTAATTCATTAGGGTTCACGGTTCTTTGATTCACTAAATCAAATGCCTTCGTCACATGGCTTTTAATAGCCTGTAATGATGCTTTCATTACTCTAAAATTCACGGACTTGTCAGCCACATTAACTCCATTAGATCCAGTCATGGTTAGAGAATTATTAATCACTGATTATACAACTTAAGTAGGCACCTTATAAGAGTAATTCTTGCACTTTACTCTTGTATAAATCCTAGCCACCCATGTGCTAGCAATTAATTGGGCTAATTGTCATCCATCACACGATCGATTAAACTTGTGCACCCTACACCCACTTCCTTCAATCAGTCACTTAGTTATTAAGTAATTAATTCAATTAATTTTTTCACTGATTGCATCCGGTTCTCGAAGGACCAACGGGCAGATATGGAAAATTTTCTAGGGTGCTTACCTGTATGTACCTCAACATTATATACATACCAGTAATCTCATTGGGAGACAATCATATTGTTTACCGTAGTCACCCCGTGTAGACATGTGAGAAAACTTAACCACCCCTGGTCGCACCAAGTGGTCCCCTCGACCTCACAATCTTATCCATATCTATCCGAGACCAGTATGGATTGGGTAGCACCCACAAGTACGGTGCTACTAATTAATTGTGGACTGTATAGATTATATTAGTTTAGCTGAATGAAGGGGAGGGGGGTAGGATACACCTGGATACATCCATCAAGGAAAACATTTATACATAATCCCACCACTTACCAGATGTTCTCTGGTGGTCACTTGATGTAGTTGGATCACTCATAACCTATCTAATTACAACATAACACAACTGGCCAGCATAAGTTTGTTATAACTAGAAGGGTTACTTAACTGTGGGTGATTGATACTCCTTATTTCTTCCATTCACCATCTCAGTTTCGATGTCCTGCTACACCGACACGGTTCTCATTCCGGCAGGACGAGGTATCCGTCGGTTTGTCCCGGTTAGAAGTCGTGATTCCATAAATCTCCATTATCCCCGGTACGAGAGTCACACGTTCACTCGGAGCAAGGCGCTCTATTTCACATCCCGCATTCTCTTAACTCAATGTTATTATCACTGATTACATTACCATTCACAAGACGATTTAACGTCTCATAACTATTATACAAATTAGAGGTTACTCCATTAAGATCTGAGGCCGATGAGCGAGGATTAACACACGGGTATGTCCCCTGGACACACCCTGGCCGTGCACCTGCCACCCGGTCCTACTCTTATCACACTTTTTACCACTCTATTACCGTGGTCCCGTAAATCACGTTCCCTCACTCTCCACCAGGAACAGTTACGACACTTCTTATTATGAAATGAGGCCTATATTAATCCTTAGGCCGCCGTGAATGTCAATTTCGTGGTTCCATGCTTTCTCAGCTTCTTCACCATATTCAAAACAATCCGCGCCTCCCCCCCCCCGCACATCCGCGCATGCGCAAAGGGAACTCTTGGTTCTACTCTTATTTTCAAATACATTTTTGACCCATATAGACACATTAAACACCTATTAGGCACTATAGTTTCGGAAAATCAAAAAATTTTCCACATTTATATTCTTGGTCAGTCCAGTAATCCATAGAGATACTATACGGCCAGATTCAAAGGTCTTGTTAAATCTTGTACCTTTTGTATTTTGAGTTTACAGTCTTGTTAAGAAAAAGACGTAAATATTAATGAGGACTTAGATACAGGAAGAATAATTAAACTTCCTTATTAATATGACATTTCCATGATTTTGAACTAAATGTATATGGTAAATTTATTGTACAAAGTATTAAGTTAAATTAACTACAAAGAGAAGATAAAGTATTGTATTTAAATACTTTAATAAATTTGAATATTATTCTATGGAGTTTCCCAGTTGAAATTATTTCCCCTAGACTCTAAAAGACCTTTAAAGAACTCGGATCCAAAAATCTTGTTGCATAAGAAATAAATGGTAACAGGCCACATTCTGAAGTTCTTTAAAAAAAATTCTTATTCGCAACAATGCTCAAGGCAGGAGGAGAAGATGTAAAATAGAAAGAGAGAGGCGCTCCCTATACAGGTGAAGGCGAAGAATCACAGAACAGCTAAAAGAGGCCAATATATCTGTAATACAAAGGAAGGCACTGGTCAGAAAATTAGCAAATATCGAGCTTAAGCTAAAGGAATCTTATAGGAGACAAGAAATGCAGGAGGAGCTAAAAGCCATAAATGAATTTCAAAGAAACCCAAAATATTTCTTTTCTTATGCCAAATCCAAGTCGAGAGCAACATCCAATATTGGGCCCCTACTTAGACGAAATGGGTCTTACAAAGATGATAGCAAAGAAATGAGTGAGCTATTCAAGTCCCAATATAACTCAGTTTTTAACGAGCCGCTAAGCAGACTGAGTGGAAGACCTAAATTATATTTTTATGGCCGAGACTCAGAATTTGGTAGATTCAAACTTTTGTGATATTATCCTAACACCACATGACTTCGAAAAGGCGATAAATGACGTGACCCTGCATTCTGCCCCAGTGCCAGACTCGTGGAACTCCGTGATCATCAAAAACTGCAAGAAACCCTAACACGTGCTTCTAGCATTCTTTGGAGAGAGGGCATGGACACAGGGGTCATCCCACAGTCGCTAAAAACAACAGGCGTAGCCCCATTCCACAAAGGTGGCAGTAAAGCAATAACTAAGAACTATAGACTAATAGCACTAACATCCCACATCATAAAAATCTTTGAAAGGGTTCTGAGAAGCAAGACTGACACTCATCTAGATACCCATCAGTTACACAACCCAGGGCAACATGGGTTTAGAGCAGGTCGCTCCTGCCTGTCCCAACTACTGGACCACTATGACAAGGTCCTGGATGCTCTAGAAGACAAACAAAATGCTGATGTAGTATACACAGACTTTTTGGAAGCCTTCGACAAGCGTAACCATGGTATAATAGTGCATACAATGCGTGATAAAGGAATAACAGGAAATGTTGGTAGATGGATCTTCAATTGTTTAACAAACAGAACACAAAGAGTAAAAGTAGACATAGTATGAGGCGGATACTGTGAAAAGCTCTAATATAATAATAATAATAATAATAATAATGATAATAATAATAATAATAATAATAATAATAATAATAATAATAATCACAATAATATCTTTATTGCTACAAGTACATGTACAAGGTATACAGTCCTAGCTGACATCAATGACATACTACTATATAGAAAGCTGCTTGTTATGCAGAACATTTCGGGCAAAGTAGGTCAATTTTGTCCTGGGATGTGACCCACACCAGTCGAATAACACCCAGATACCCATTTTATACTGACGTGTGAACATAGACAACCGGTATAAGGAAACATGCCTAATGTTCCAACCCTCGCCGGGAATCGAACCCGGACACTGACTGTGTGAAGCGAGAGCGTTTGCCACCAAGCCACAGGCCTACCACAATGGACAGTACTCGCCCCATCCTGTTCCTCGTTCTCATATGTGACAGACAGGGATGTAAGCCACAGCACCTTGTCTTCCTTTGCAGATGACACCCAAATTTGCATCAAAGACACTTCAAGGCTCCAGGTGGACATCAACCAAATCTTTAAATGGGCCGCAGAAAACAATATGAAGTTCAATGGTGAGAAATTTCAATTACTCCGATATGAAAAACGTGAGGAAATTAACATAATGTTAGAATATAAAACAAATTCCAACCACACAATAGAGCGAGAACCTAATGTAAAGGACCTGGGAGTGATTATGTCAGAGGGTCTCACTTTCAAAGATCATAACATTGTATCAATCGCATCTGCTAGAAAAATGACAGGATGGATAATGAGAACCTTCAAAACCAGGGATGCCAAGCCCATGATGACACTCTTCAGGTCGCTTGTTCTATCTAGGCTGGAATATTGCTGCACACTAACAGCACCTTTCTAGGCAGGTGAAATTACTGACCTGGAAAATGTGCAGAGAACCTTCACGGTACACATAAGTGCGATAAAACATCTAAATTACTGGGAATGGTTGAAGCTCTTCGACTTGTATTCCCTGGAATGCAGGCAGGAGAGATACATGATTATATACACTTGGAAAATCCTAGAGGGATTCGTACCAAATATGCACACAAAATTCACTCCCTACGAAAGCAAGACTTTCACTTTAATATGTTTATTATTCACAACATACCCATCCTGTGGGTGGTAGTCAAAATATTATAGAGGTACATAATTGGTCCAGGGACTGGATCTCAAAGTTATGATAGCTGAACTAGTTACAAAGGTAATGAACTCCAGGTAGATCTGGTCACAATCATGGCAAGTTACAAAGGTAATGAATCAGCCTCACTCTTATACATGGTTACAATCATGAACAAATTACAAAGTAATGAGCCACTGACACGTCCACACCTGGTCACAATTGTAATGAGTTATAAATACAAATATTAAGTGGGTCATGCGCCCACATGAGCACGCGCGCGCACACACACACACACAAGAGCACACGCACATACACATACACACGTGCAAAGGTTTGCAACAAGACTAGTCCCAGAGCTAAGAGGCATGTCCTACGAGGAGAAGTTAAGGGAAATCAACCTGACGACACTGGAGGACAGGAGAGATAGGGGGGACATGATAACAACATACAAAATACTGAGAGGAATTGACAAGGTGGACAAAGACAGGATGTTCCATGGATTGGACACAGTATCAAGGGGACACAGTTGGAAGTCGAAGACACAGATGAATCACAGGGATGTTAGGAAGTATTTCTTCAGCCACAGAGTAGTCAGGAAGTGGAATAGTTTGGGAAGCGAAGTATTGGAGGTGGGTTCCATACATAGCTTTAAGCAGAGGTATGATAAAGCTCACGGTACAGGAAGAGTGACTAGTAGCGACCAGTGAAGAGGCGGGGCCAGGAGCTTGGACTCGACCCCTGCAATTTCATCTAGGTGAGTACAACTAGGTGAGTACGAGCGTACCAACATACACACACACACACACACACAGTAAGGACATCGAGCTCGCGAGTCACGCCTTCCGTGCTCCGCGAATATAAGTGTTTTTGAGGGCTACCCGAGTGTTCTGCAAGGGTTGCAAAGTGTTTTAGGGTAGTGAACAATCCTAGAAGCGATTTACAATCTGCCTGAGCAACATAAGTGTGGGGAGAGCCATAATTTTGTAAGTGATCTAGAAAGTAAACGGTGGTGGCGCAGTCAGAGCAGGCAGGCTAGTGTGGGTGGTAAGGCGACGTTGTCACATATCGCCCAAGAAAGATAATAAAGTGAAACAATTGTGTGTCCAGTGAGAGAAATACAGTGAATAGGGTACATTATTAGCGAGAAGAAATTGAGGTGGATCTACGCCAGGACGTCACATCGAGCTGGACAATCTACAGGCTGCTACAGCTGCATTGCAAGTATACTGTATTCACCTATGAGTGGTTGTGTGGGTGTTCCAGGGTTCCAATTAACCGCCAAGCTGATTGTGAATGGTCTCTCATGGCACGATAAAGAACAGGCACTCAAGTATTCAATAAGGAATAGCAATTGGTAATTCATTGAACAAGGCGAGTAACTTACTATAAGCTAGGTGGCAGGACAAGCTTTTAAGGGCAACATTGTAAGTAGGTGTGGGTCAAGTCCCAGGAGGGTGGGGGTCAGGTCACAAGAGGCTGTGGTCACAAGTGACCACTGAGACTCCACATTACACTCCAATGCACAAGCACCTACTTTTCAGACACATAATAAACCCGCACATAATTTCACACATAATTTCACACATAATTTCACACACACACACACACACACACACACACACACACACACACACACACACACACACACACACACACACACACACACACACACACACACACAAACACACACACATGCACACACACACACACACACACACACACACACACACACACACACACACACACACACACACACACACACACACTCACACACACACACACACACACATATCCAGACTCACACATACACTCCCCCCTCCCCACCGACATCTCACTCCTTTCCCTGATCCTACCCCTCCCTCTTTCACCCTCCCCCTCCCCACCTCTCGCCTCCTTCCCCCTCTCCCTCTCCCACTCGCTTCTCCCTCCTTCCCACTCCCCATATTCCCCCCTAAATTCCCCTCCCAACTCCTCCCCCACATAGCCACAGTTCCTCCTCTACCTTCCCCCCCACACTCTGACATACACACTACTAACCTAACACACAGAGTTACATAGGTTTCCCACTCTGAGGCAATCAGGATAAAACAAAAATGGGTTGACAGAGAACAGGAAGAAAAACCAAGGGACAGGAGGAATAAGCTGCAAAGGAAGATTGGGCAGCAGAGCTCATAAAAAGGGAACATGAATGGGAAAAGAAACTAGAAGAACTTAGCATGAGAATGGAAGAGAGGATAGATATGGAAAGCAGGAAGTGGGAGGTGCAAGTCAAAGCAGCAGAGGCTAGGATACAGAGTTTAGAAGAGGAACTGAAAAATCTGAAACAGCCTAAAGAACTAAAGAACATTTTGGGATTGACATCAGAGACTACTACCTCAGTCACAAATAATGGGAATGTAGGGAAAGAAGGAGCAAAACTGCATGTAGAAGCTCTATCAGAGGAGACTGTAGTAAATGAAAGAGCTAAGCTATATGTGGAGGCCCTAACAGACCACAGCAGAGCCCAGGGAAAGCCGAGAAGGGAAAATGACAGGCCACTGAGCCCAAGCACATTAGCTAGTGAAACTGAAGAAAGGAAAGCTGCAATGGAGGAAATCAAATTGAATGAGGGGATACACAAGGATATGCAGTGGGAGAATGAAAGGGTGAGGTCAGTTTTTGTGTATAGGCTCCAGGAAGTTGAAGGGGAAACATATGAAGCAAGAAAACAAGGGAAAAAAAAAGCAATTGAAAGTATCATAAAAGCAATAGGAGAAGACGACATGACCCAGCTGGAAAATTTTCGGAGAATAGGGGGGTTTGTAAAAAAAAGAACCCGGCCAGTGAAAGTGACCTTCAAGGCAGAATCGACTTGGAACAGGATCCTGCAGGAGAAAGCACGATTAAGGGGCATGCCGGAATACAGGAAGGTGTATCTCGACCGTGACAGAACATAAGAAGAAAGGCACAAACTAAGAGAGATGGTACAAAGGCGACAGGAGGAAAGAGAGGGGATAGAGAAGACAGACAGGAGATCCTAGACCCAGGAAGAAGATCAAATACAGCCTCCCTCACAACTTCCTATAGAAGCCTCCCAACCAGGTCAACCCCAGTGCAACCAAACACTCTAAACCAAAACACCGATGCCACATCCAATGCCCCCACCCACTGCATTACAAACTCCACCCCCACAGCTACCACCCATAGTTCCTTATCAGGTCTCCCACTTCCCCAACCCCAATATACCTCCCAGACCACAGTCTTAGAAAAGAAGTTAAAGGTGTGGTATACAAATGCAGATGGAATAACAAATAAGTATGAGGAGTGGCATGAAAGAATCAAGGAGACATCCCCAGACATAATAGCACTCACAGAAACAAAACTCACCAGAATAATAACAGATTCAATCTTTCCATCTGGATATCAAATCCACAGGAAAGACAGAGGGACGAGAGGGGGAGGAGGAGTTGCACTGCTCATTAAAAGCCAGTGGGGGTTTGAGAAAATGGAAGGAATGGATGGCACGGGCAAAAGGGACTTGTTAGTAGGAACAATCCAGTCTGAGGGACATAAGGTAATAATTGCAGTAATGTACAACCCACCACAGAACTGCAGGAGGCCAAGAGAAGAATACGATGAGAGCAACAGAGCAATGGTCGACACACTAGCCGAGGTAGCCAGGAGAGCACACATGGGAGGAGCAAAGTTACTAGTTATGGGTGATTTCAATCACAAGGAGATTGACTGGGAAAACCTGGAGCCCCATGGGGGTCCCAAAACATGGAGAGCCAAGATGATGGATGTGGTACTGGAAAACCTCATGCATCAACATGTTAGAGACACTACCAGAGAGAGAGTAGAGGATGAACCAGCAAGACTGGACCTTGTATTCACCTTGAGTAGTTCGGACATCGAGGATATCATGTATGAAAGGCCCCTGGGAGCTAATGATCACGTGGTTCTGTGCTTCGACTACATAGTTGAGCTCCAAGTGGAGAGAGTAGCAGGAATAGGTTGGGAAAAACCAAACTACAAAAGGGGGAACTACCCAGGCATGAGGAACTTCCTTCAAGACATTCAGTGGGAGAGGGAAGTGACAGGAAAACCACTACAAGAAATGGTGGACTATGTGGCAACAAAATGCAAGGAGGCAGAGGAGAGGTTTGTTCCCAAGGGAAACAGAAATAATGGGAAGAACAGAACGAGTCCTTGGTTCACCCAAAGGTGTAGGGAGGCAAAACCTAGGTGTACTAGAGAATGGAAAAGGTACAGAAGACAGAGAACTCAGGAAAATAAAGAGATTAGCCGAAGAGTCAGAAACGAATATGCACAGATAAGAAGGGAGGCTCAGCGACAATATGAAAATGACATAGCATCGAAAGTCAAGACTGACCATCAAAACAATCATTATGCAAGCCCCGTATACGTTCCTTTAAATCCTCAATTTCCTCTACAGGGTATCATGGACCATCACCCATATAACAATCACATAACTGTCCTTCAAAATACCCCTGAAGCCCGTACAACATTTGATTATTTTCCCGCCCACACCGAACATAATAATTCTGGATACGTGTCTTAGCCACCATATCCCACCACCGAACCAAGTCATCATCCCCAGGTGCCCCTGCCCACAAATCCTCCCACAAAGTCAGGAAGGATTGGCTGCTCTCATCCCCTTTCATCAATTTAACATTCAATTTCCAGTAACTGCGACTCCTTCTAGTAATCCCTCGCACCCTAAGTCCACGAGAACACCTCTGATCGGAAAACACCACATCTACGATATGCACACTCTTGACTGCGACAGTACGCGGCACATACACTCTATCAAGTTGTGCCATGTACCTGCGATGTACAATGGTATGCTCAACCTCACCCCCACCCGCCACGTCCATTAATCCCACCCCAAACAATAAATCCCCCAATACCCCAGAAAAGTGTCCACTTCCCTGGGGTTCAACATCCCTATGCCGGATCATGTAATTCCAATCCCCTCCTATGACTGCCACTTCAGGGAGTGACCGCAAATAGTAAATTAATACCTCCTTCACAAAGTTAGTTTTTACATGCCCATCATTCTCTGCAGGTCCGTACATGCACACAAAAGCTGCCCTCTCCTTGCCCCATAGACCTTCCACCCTTTTTACCCTCCCCTTCCCACCCTCGCAATGTCTCACAACAAATGGGCTAGTCTTCCTGATCATGATGGCAATGCCACCTTTCAACCATATAGAATTTTCCACATACACATCATACCCATCTATCGGCAACTCACTGCCTATTTTATGATTGTGTTCCTGTATGAACACAACATCAACATTATGCACCAATAATTCATGGAACCATACACGCTTTCGTACAGTCCTCAAACCATTAATATTTATTGTCAGGCACTTAAATTGGTCAGTGGGGGTTTTCCTCTCGATACTGAATTTTTCTCACCAGATTTTTCGTTTCCACCTTTTTCACCCCCCCCCTTTCGAAGCACTCTTGACCAACCCTTGAACTTTAGGTCCATAGGGCCCTCTCTGTGCCACATCCACCCAGGTTTTTTTTCCTGATCGCTGGGCTGGCGTCAGCACTTCCTCCGAGTCTGAAAGCGCTACAGAACACTTCGGCGTTACACTTTCCAAACCATACCACGGGCGGGGATAGAACCCACGATCAGAGAGCCTCAAAACTCCAGACTGTCACGTTAGCCACTGGGCCAGCTAGCCACAATAAGATTCGTCCAACTAGGTATATTTCTACATCGCAGGAAGGTTAGCATAGGCACCACTGTGACCACAAATGCAATCGTGTCATTACGATTTTGTGAGTCATGTTTACACTTTCCACCTGCATGTCGTCATCCACAGTGCAGTCATGGTGGAATTCCACCTCCACCATATGTTTCAGCAAGGCATCAGGTACCGCATAGGCAAACTAGGCATTTGCCTAGGGCCCCGCGCATTTGGGGGCCCCGCGGTCCAAGGGGTTCAGGGGCTCATCCAAGACTGCGCAGCACATGGTGCAAGTGCAAAGGGGTCCTTACCTAAAAAGTTCAAGTGTTTGGAGAGCAAAATTGATTTTTAAAAATTAATCAAAACAAAAATAAATAATGAAATAAGATTTGTAAGCTCACTTCGCAATGATGAAGCTTTTGAAATGTTTGAAGAGAAAGCTAAACTGCTGGTGAAAGACTACAGTTACCGGTCTGATCATCAGCGGTCAAGGAAGAGGAAACGCAATTTTGAAGAGCCAGACAATGAAATTGTGTTGTTACCAAGGCAGAAATGTAAGACAGCTACATACTTCGTCATTCTGGATTCACTGATTACAGAATTGGTGAAAAGAAAAGAAATCTACCAGAATCTCAATGACAAGTTTGGATTTCTGTTCAAAATTACTACTATGCCAGATGCAGAATTAAGAGAAGCTGCATTAAAGTTGCAACAACACCTTTCAGCAGATGTTCAGGACACATTTGTTGAAGAAATAGTTCATTTTTCTGGGTATGTGAATCAGATTAAAGCTCCACCTGAAAAATGTGCACCCTCAGCTGCTTTGAAACATCTAAGAAATGCAGGTATCTCAGAAACGTTCCCTAATGTTGACATAGTGTATCGCCTTTACCTAACACTTCCAGCTACTAACTGTGAAGGAGAACGTTCAGTTTCTGTTTTGAAAAGAGTGAAAAACCAGCTCCGTTCAACAATGAGCCAAGACAAATTGTGTAACCTAGCCTTGTTGACCATTGAGTCTGATCTAACAAGAAATATTGATTTTCAGAATATAATTGATGATTTTGCCAATATGAAATCCAGAAAAAAGTTTATTTAAGAAGTGCCTGTGAATATAAACAATTCTTTACTTTCTTGAGTTTATATGATTTGATAGTCTTATGCATGATGCAATGATAACAATAATGGTCAGTGATTTATAAAGGGAATAATAGTGCTGTAGTGGTTATGCTGAATATAATAGGTACATGATGTCACTACTTTAATAGCCTAATCTATTAATACTATGCTGTCTTGAGTTTATTCTCTTTAAAATGCATGATTTAACAAGATAGTTATAATGGCTGTTGGTAAATGGTTTTGGGTGTCTTGATGTACTTTCCCTATTAAATTTAATCTAAATAGCCAGAATGTATTTAATTAGACCTTAAACAGGCTCACACCGACCCCCCCCCCCCCAAGCTGGAAGGGGTCGCTTCGCTTACCTGTAACTCAAAGGGGCCCCGCCAATCTGAATAGCCTAGGGCCCGGAGACTTCTTAATCTGGCCCTGGGGACGCCCACGACCAGCTGCTCTTTGTGTCCAACGTCCACCTTTGCAGCAGGTTCCAGGTCTAGGGGGGGTCCGTCGCCGGACTCATGCTCCTCTCCATAAATAATTCATCCAGCATGGAGGCAATGGATTCCTCGATGTTGTTGTTATGCACATCTTGCAGAGCCGGGCCCACTACTGGTTCCACCTCCAAAGAAGGCGACACTCCCGAGAGTGTGGCACACGCTGTCTCCATAGACCTCTCAACCTCTTCGCTCCAAGACAATCCTGATGGTAGCACCAGTGCACCAGGCACATCTTGCCCTGCACCTTCCTCCCCAACGTCCGTGCTTTGTTGCCCAACCTTGGCACCTCGTCGTCGTTCACACTGTACCGCCATATGGTCATATGTGCCGCACAACCTGCAAGTGCGGCGTTGCCCTGCATATGACACCAATACCTGAGCCCTGAAGTCTTGCAAGATCACGTAAGAAGACATTGGGTGTCGTAATGTCATCTTTACAGAAAACATTCCCTCTGGTATCCCTGCATATGGGCCATCAGACCACTTCCCTGCTGTTGCCATGTGTGTGGTGCCATAATTATCCAATGCAGCTCAAATGTCAGACACATCAGCCTCAAAGGGCACGTTTCTGACCTTTACCCATGTGTAACAGCAGGAGACATCATGTAGCTTCATTGACACTGCATGGTTAACCACTAGATTAACCTCCTGGAACTTGTGAACCACTGCCTTGTAAACATGAGCCAAGCAGAACTTCACAAAGATCCTCGACATGCCATTCATTGCCACACCGCACAAGTCCTAGTTGGCAATACCATAGGTATCACAGATTATCGCAGGCACGGCCCCACGGGTCAACTCAATACACACAGTATTGACGTGGCGTCTACCCGCCAGTGCCATATTGAGAAAATGAAACTGCAACCGGTCAACTATAGGGGGCAGTAGTAGCACACGTCCTCTCTACTCAAAGGCTGAGACGAATGAACACCAAGTAAGTTTGTCCTTTATACGTGCATGCAGGCGAGATTTCTTGCAACATCAGTCATTTATGAAAATCTGTCCTATAAGCCACTTGTGAGGCTGAGGTACCAGCCTCAGGGCTCGGTGTCAACAGAGCTTGCTAGGGTAGACAACTCACATGGAGGCAGTCCAGACAAATTTTCACAGAGGCCTCGTGGGAGTCTTTGTTTACAATGGTCACGGCGCTCTTTGTCTGTGAATGTATGGAAGTTGACACTATCTCTCGCACTTACCTCTCCACTTGTATTACATTCATCACTATCATCACATGTACCACTTCCCTCATCATTATGACTGAAATTATGAACACCAGTGATACATATGCCATTATCGACAACCGAGTCATCTTCACATCCAGTATCTATCAATACATTGCACTCATTATTTTGACTATCATGATGGTCTTCACTAAAAATTCACTCCCTACGAAAGCAAGACTCGGCAGACGATGCAGCATCCCCCAAATGAAAAGCAGGGTGCCTCTGGCACGATAAGAGACAACACAAGTGTCAGGGGCCCAAGACTGTTCAACTGCTTCCCAGCATTCATTTTTTTTTTTTTTATATTTTATTTAAAACCAATACAGTTTAACATAAAAATAAAGAAACAGTATGGAACCTAATCAAATTAACTGACAAACGGATTGTACTTACATGCTCGCAAGATATTACAACAAAAACTTACATCAAGAACATAACTAAAAACAAAATTACATGTCACAGGGTCATGAATTGACATATATACAAAACCTTGCATATATATAAATTGTACATATAAATGACATCTGACAAAGGTTCAATACACTTGAACATAAAATATACAAAGAAGTTATATCAGTTAAATCCCATCCTTCACATTAATCAAAAAACCAAAACCTAACATCATAATCTGACTAGATAATCTACATACTTATCCCTAACAATACAGCTGAACATATCCCAACATACAAATAAACAGAAAAGAATACAGCTTAGAACACAATAACAAGCTCTATACTGTTACAATACACCCATATAAAACTTTCAGACAAATGGACTACGTCACTAAACTGTCTAGATATGTCTGTATACCATACAGACTAAAACTTAACATCAAGAACTTGCATGAACACCAAACCGGTATCAGGGTACAGACCTTAATTATAAACTTTAAAAAGAATCAATCATGCGTATATAAAGTATTACATAACGTCTGACCCATGACAAAGGCTCAATACAATAGAAAGAGATATATATTTATATATATACACATACACACCCACACACACACACCCACACCCACATCCACACACACACCCACACGTACACAAAAATTTTCACAAAATCACATTAATCATATGCACTGTATGCACAATGCAAAACAGGATATACGTATCTCTCATCGTGCAAAAACCCAGCACGTAACATAAATACAAACTAAAACACACTGCATGTCGCAAATAACTTATTTCTCAAGAATCATGTTATACAAGACTGATACACATCATAATTATACATAAATCTACTATATTATACCTACATTCTGAAAAGTGTTATATCTACCATAACGAGACCTTGAGCTCTACATCCACACTTGGATGCCATAAAGTCCCAATGAAAACCAGGAAACCATTCCAAGCCCACATTCACAACACTCTCACGACCCCCCCCCCAGGGAGGCGAGCCCGCTGTTGCCCCCTGACTCCCTCCAACCTATGAAAACCCCTTCATTCACTCATATCCAATCACAGATTTACGAGAATCCCTAACGTTAGCATTCTATACCCCTCTGAGAAAGCCTGATCCCACCTCCTCCCATACAAATCTCTGTTACGACACCTCGTACTATATAACGTTACCGCAAGAACCTTTCTTCTCTCCTCACTATCCCCTCTCCCCCTCATCACCCACGACATATATATATAATCTACCATGATATAATCTAAAGCTCTTATGACACCCTCGTCTAACCCGCCCATATCTAGACTTAGAGCACGCAAAACCGACACCCCACGGCCCCCCACCCTCTGTACCAACCTACTTAACCAGCACCTAACCTCCTCTAGCCCTTCACAAAAGTAAACTACATGGAACGCTGTCTCATCCCCTCCACAGATACCACACCCCCCACCCTCTACAACCTGTCTGTTTCGTAATATCTCACCAGACGGAAGGATCCCATGCAGAAAACGAAACATCACCTCACGCGCCCGAGGTTTTAACTTCAATTTACTAAATCTAAACCAAATACTCTTCCACGCATACATGGGGAACAAACCCTCAACTGGGACAACGCACCTACCTACAAGTAACCTACACAAAACCCTTATACGAACCTTTCTCAGTTCCCTAACCAACATAACAGCCCTCAAAACTATTTCACATTCCCTCAACTCCATTCCTCGATACCACATACCCAGCCTGTCGTGTATCCTTCCCAAACGCCCCGCGTTCACACCCTCACGCAACACTTCCCATTTAATGAACACACATTTAGCCCTCCGTCTCAAATCCAACAACCCCAACCCACCCTGACTTACAGGTAACATTACAACCTCCCTCCGTAACCAATCACAACGTGAACCCCATAAAAATTTGTACACCCGTCTTAGTATCCCCGCAATCGCTGTCCCTGTAATTGGGAACACAGCTGCAACATACCAAACCTTACTATACAATAAAATGTTCACGACTATCACTCGCTGTATCAGAGTTAGGTGCTGGGGTCTCAGAACACCTAGACGCCCCACGATCCTTTCCAATAACCTATCCGAATTTTCCTCCCGCGCCGCAACCATGTCATCCCTATAAATAATACCACAAATCTTTAAAGACACCGCCCATTCTTTAACAACATTACATCTCCCCCCCACACCCCCCACCCAGGAACCCAACCCCATGCACCTTGACTTCGCACTATTTACCTGCATACCCGTGGCACTTCCAAATAATTGCACCACCTCGTCCAACACTCTCATTGACATCCCTGCACGAAAGAGAACAGTGGTGTCGTCAACATATCCAATTAACCCCGGCCAGGCCCTCCCACCCCCCACACTTCCCGCACATGGCGTACATAAGCTACGGTCAACCATTCTATAAAAGGGGTCCTGGAAACACGCAAACAATATTTGGGACATGGGGCATCCCTGTCTAAGGCCTCTTCCCATTGCAATGTCCTTCCCCATACACCCATTAATCTGTATCCTCATTTTCGCCCCCTTGTACAACGTATTTACCCACTCGACTATTTCCTCCCCAAAACCCTGTCTCCTAAGTATAACCTGCAAAGCTCCCCTTTCCACTCTATCGTATGCTCCCTGCCAGTCTAGAGCCAACAAAGCCGCCCCTCCACCCCCACCCTTAGCTTCCACAAAACTTCTCAGTATCCCATGTCCTTCAATCATCGACCTCCCCGGCAACCCGAACTGAGATGTTGACACCACCCTCTCCACTACACATTTGAACCTATTACCTAAAATTTTTGCAAACACCTTATAGTCTGCACACATCAGTGATATGGCTCGGTACTCCCGAAGGGTGGGCTGCCCCTTGACCTTCGGGACCAGCACTACTACTGCTGTTTCCTGCTTCTCCCCCAACTTACCCTTCTCTTTCATACTATTAAATAACCTAACTATAAATTCCTTTATCAACGCCCAATGTTGTAAATAAAATTCTACCGGGAGACCATCAATACCGGGAGCTTTCCCCTTCCTCATTCCCCTTAACGCATTCTCTATTTCCTCTGCCGTAATCGTCCCACCTAAAGCCTTTCGATCACTATTTCCTAAATTACACGTCACATACGTACACACCTTGTCCAATGCCCCGTCACCCACCCCCCCACTGTTCCAGTATTTCTCGTACCAAGCCTCCGCATACGCACACATCCCCTTCGTGGTTCGTATCTCCTGCCCTACTCTATAATTCCCAACCATCTCCGTTACCTCTAAACATGGTATAGCCGTCAGCGCCTGCCTTTGCTTTTGATGCCGCAAAACACACGCTGACGGCTTGTCGCCCCAAAGCACTTCCTCCACCCCTGCCTGCATCCTTACAGCTTGAAACCTTTCATTTTGCAACACCCTCAACCTCCCCTTTATTTCAGCTATTTCATCCATAGGAAAATTATTCCCATCCACCCCCCTCCCATAGCAACCTCTTAACCTATCCTCTAAATAGTTAGCCAGTCCATATTTTAAATTATTAATACGTTTTCCTTCTCTCACATAAAACTTTCTAATCCTTTCCTTTGCGACAGTATCCCACCATGTCACAATGTCATCCACTCCCTGTTCTTCCACACTAAGCTCCTTCCATAGGACTGAAAACCCCTCCAACCCCTCCTCATCTCCTAACACACTTATATTTAATTTCCAATAACTTCTATATATGTCCGCGAGCGTCCCCCACCCAACCTCCACCACCACTGCCCTATGATCTGACATTGTAGTCTCAACAGTACTGAAAGATTTCACGTTCACTCCCTGAGAAAGGTACACTCTATCTAGTCTCGCAGCATAACCACTCCTAACAAACGTATATTCAGTCTCCCACACCGCTCCCCCAAAGGCATCACGTAACCTAACATCCCTTAATAAATCCCTAAGAGCCACAGACATATATCCAGCTCCTCTTGGGTCCACATCAGCCACCCTGATTACACTATTCCAGTCCCCACCAACTATCGCCACCTCTGGCAGTGCACTTAAGAAAAACACAAGATCCTCACACACAAAATCATTCTTTACCTTTATGTTATTTTCTGCCGGCGCATACACACTCACAAAAGACACACGCTTACCCATCCACCACCCATCCACACGCAACACCCTCCCTCCCCCTCCTCCCTCGCTTCTCTGCAAAACAAACGGGCTCGTCTCCCTTATTAAAATTCCCACACCACCTTTTAGACGGGGAGATGGCAGGGTAACTACCCGAAATCCTGCCACCTCCAACACCCTACCCTCTTTGAAATTGTGCTCCTGCAGGAACACAACATCCACTCTAGATTTATTCAGAAAATTACGAAACCAATCTCTCTTCATACCGCTACATAACCCATTAACATTTACAGACATACACCTAAGGCCTATTAAAGTTTCCACCCCTGCTTCCTCTCATCACTCTTTACAACTCCAGAGCTTGAATTTACGTTCAACACCTTCAGAGTGCTCTCTTTCCCTCCCCCCTTCTTCCGGTGCCTCCTATCATGGCTACCACCACCTACACCACTACCTTCACACTTCACCTCAGTCTTTTTCCCAGGCCTTTGTGCAGGCGTAAGGACGTCATCAGAATCTGATGTAGCCGCCCTCTTTCTCGTGACAGTCATGTTACACATATCTTGATCAGATGTTACCTCTCGATGAACCTCCACCTCCACCTGAGAATGGTGTAATGAGTCAATGGATGACTCCAAACCACCATCACGTCCCAAATTATCATGTCTCAGACTTTCTGGAAGCGACGATTCTCCAATGACACCACGCTCAGATGTAACATCCCTCTCTGGTGGTGACAACGTCTTCAACACCTCCACCAATTCCTCCTCAATCTCAAGAACCTTCTCTTGTACTTGCTGCTCCTCCTTATCCACAGGAGACGACACCTGATCAGGCAGTTGGGGGCGGGACTCCAACTCACCACCAGTCCTGTGTGCCCGATCCACTATCTCGCTCCACAAAACACCACGCCCTCCATCCGATGTTTGTTCCTCACCTGCCACCTTTGAAGCAGGGGCTGCGACGTCCACCACAGGTCCAGGCACATGTCTTCGCTTGTCACAGGTCGCCGCTATGTGATCATACTCACCACATAGGCGGCACGTACGTCGTTGTCCTGGGTACATTACCATTACCTGCGTCCTGAAATCTTGTAGGTACACATAGGATGGTATTTGGTGCCTCAAAGTCATTTTGAGGTTGAAAGAACCCTCTGGAAAACCAGCATAGGCTCCTGCCGCCCACGTACCATGTTGAGCATAATGCACCGTCCCATACTTCTCAAAAACTTTCCTTATATCTGCCTCGTCCGCCTCAAAGGGAACGTTGCGTAACTTGATCCACGTATAATACCGTGAAACATCTATCATTCTTACAGTGACAGCTGGTGTGACGTTAAGACTCACGTCCTGAAACCTGGTGATTAACGATTCATAAACCGTTGCTGATAGCAGTTTGACGAAAATTCGTTGTCCTCCGTTCAATGCTACACCATACAAGTCACAATCTTGTACTCCATAAGTCTCCCGTATGATCTTTGGCAATAAGACTTGCGCAGAACTGGTCGTTATCGTTCCTTTAAGTAGCTCGATGCCTACAGTATTTATCCTTCGTCTCAGACTAACCGCCATCTTGACGATCACAGTGCACCTAAGTTGTTAGCCGAGGTGTGACAGCACCACTTCACACCACTGCAGCCAGGTAACTGACAAGGGCGCTCGCCTACACACAGCAGAGGGGTGCAGAGCGCTACCGCACACTACCGTGGTCAGGCAGCGAATGTTTCCCCCAAATGAAAAGCAGGGTGCCTCTGGCACGATAAGAGACAACACAAGTGTCAGGGGCCCAAGACTGTTCAACTGCTTCCCAGCATTCATTAGGGGGATTGCCAATAGACCTCTGGCTGTCTTCAAGAAGGCGAGGACAGGCGCCTAAAGTCAGTACCTGACCAGCCGGGCTGTAGTTCGCACGTCGGTTTACGTGCGGCCAATGGTAACAGCCTGGTCGTTCAGGCCCTGATCCATTATGAGGCCTGGTCACAGACCGGGATTACCGGGCGTTGATCCCCGAAACCCTCTCCAGGTATACTCCAGGTAATTAGTTCTTAAGTAGTCTTCAAGAATTAAGGTTAGTCTTCCCAGAATGCACCTCATGTTAGTGGGTTTCTTTTGTGCCTAACAATATTTTATTACATGTAAACTATTTTACCTATGTACTGTAGAAAAAAAAAATAAGTTTAATATTATATTACTATTTTATTATTATTTTCTAGTTAAAGTAAATTATGTAAGAGTTTCCCATTTAATATTAAAATTGAAAGTGGATCACTATTGTATATTATTTTTAAAAATATTAAAACAAATTATTAAACTATTATAAAAAATAAAACACTATTATAAATATTCTTTAAATTTCTTAATATTTTAAAAAATTATTAAAAATTTAAAAAAAACTAGTATAATATCTTCTTGTTTTGAGCTGCAAAATAATAAATATCTTTTAAATAGAAAATGTTATTGTTTACGTCAATTCTTGCTTGTTGATATAGAAGTTATTTTTTAAAGGTAATTTTTATTACCTCACAGTGTGTAATGACGGTGGGAGAATTACCGAAATAGTTCGTAGGTATCTTGATACGTTGTTAGTTTAATGTGTTTATTATGCACCCCATACCCATCCTGTGAGCGGAAGTCAAAAGATTACAGAGGTACATAATGGGTCCAGTGACTGGACCCCAAAGCTTTGATAGCTGAGCAAGTTACAAAGGTAATGAACTCCAGGTAGGTCTGGTGACAATCATGACGAGTTACAAAGGTATTTACAGATTACAGAGGTACGTAATGGGTCCAGGGACTGGGCCCCCAAAGTTTTGATAGCTGAGCTTTTTTTTTTATTTTATTTAAAACCAATACAGTTTAACATAAAAATAAAGAAACAGTATGGATCTCAATCAAATTAACTGACAAACGGATTGCACCTATATGCTGGCAAGATATTACTGCCAAACATACAACAACAACCTACGGCAAGAACATAGCTAAAAAAAATACTGTCACAGGGTCGTGAATTGACATATATACACATTCATTGATGCAAAACCTTACATATATATATAAATTGTATATATAACATGACATCTGACAAAGGCTCAATACACTAGAACAGAAAATATACAAAGAAGTTATATCAGTTAAATCCCATCCTTCGCATTAATCAAAAAACCAAAACCTAATATCATAATCTTACTAGAACATCTACATACGTAGTGGCCTGGTGGCTAAAGCTTCCGCTTCACACACGGAGGGCCCGGGTTCGATTCCCGGCGGGTGGTGTGAGAGACCATACAGTAAGTGTCAGGGGCCCGAGACTGTTCAACTGCCTCCCAGCACACATAAGGGGGATTACCAACAGACCCCTGGCAGTCTTCAAGCTGGCACTGGACAAGCACCTAAAGTCAGTTCCTGATCAGCCGGGCTGTGGCTCGTACGTTGGTTTGCGTGCAGCCAGCAGCAACAGCCTGGTTGATCAGGGGCTGATCCACCAGGAGGCCTGGTCACAGACCGGGCCGCGGGGGCGTTGACCCCCGAAACTCTCTCCAGGTAAACTCCAGGTGGAAACATTTCGACACGTTTCCTTACACCTATTGTCCTGTTCACCTAGCAGCAAATAGGTACCTGGGTGTTAGTCGACTGGTGTGGGTCGCATCCTGGGGGACAAGATTAAGGACCCCAATGGAAATAAGTTAGACAGTCCTCGATGACGCACTGACTTTCTTGGGTTATCCTGGGTGGCTAACCCTCCGGGGTTAAAAATCCGAACGAAATCTTATCTTATCTTATCTAACAATACAGCTTTACAAATACAAACATACGAATAAACAGAAAAAGAATACAGCTTAGAACACAAAAACTGAAGCGCTATACTGTTACAATAAACCCATATACAAAATCTCAGACACAAATGGTCTACGTCACTAAACTGTCCAGATATGTCTGTATACCATACAGACTAAAACTTAACATCAAGAACTTAGCAATGACACCAAACCGGTATCAGGGTACAGACTATAATTTTTTTTTATATTTTATTTAAAACCAACAAATAGACAATAGACAAAAGGAAAAAACCATAAAGATGACAATATATGAACAATAACTGAAAAAACATTACATTAGATATTGAAACAGTAACGAATAACATAACAATATAACAAATATGACCACTATTACCTACATATAAAATCAGATACCGAAGCTTAAAACTGTCCTATACTAGCTACATGTGGATAAGTTAACTTTCGTAAAAACATGCAAACCTATATTAACTCTTCCTCAAATTAATCATCCTTGCTCTTAATTTACACTAGAATAATAAAATGCAAGTATACTTTCATTACTTTGTTACAGACTAAATTTCTTCTGCTCAGAGCACGGAAAGAAATATAGGATAATTAACCAATGATGTCAAGAACACATCCAAGCGAAACCTACACCGACCATACAGGTCCATGAGAACTGCACGGTCCGCGCAGCTGCTCGCCCAGGTGTGCACATGTACATTACACATGAGAACTGCACGGTCCGCGCAGCTGCTCGCCCAGGTGTGCACATGTACATTACACATCGTACCTACAATTAGATTCAGCTCAACATTTTTCAATAATGCCATACGCAGGGTCCAGTGTCAGCGTGCCTCGTTGTGCTCCCGGTTTTCTGGTGTTTTCACGGTCGCTCTTACGTGCTAGAACTTTAATTTGTGTCATCAATCCTATACGATACATCCCTCTAGCGCCTGGAACCAATCTTGGGCGGAAAACATTATATACTGAGTAAAAAAAGGAGAATTGTGTGCACTACCTAACAGAGTTTACTGCCAGAGGGGAATCATAGGCCTGTCCCGTGTGGAAAAATAATAATAATTGAACTTTGTGTCAGAGGAAAGAAAGTCTCCCTGAAAGCATTGAGTATACATAGTGTATAGTGTATACTACAGTGGCTCCCTAGTATATTGATGATAAAGGCTAAAGTGTCATTTGAAAACAGGTGAATTTGTAAATGAAGTGATAAGCCTATAGAGGCAGGTGCCAGAAGTCGCCAGAAACTTACCACAGGTCAGCTGTTTTTAATAATCTTCCTGGCCTGCTAGTGTACTCGCATATAATCTAGTGATACCAGTGAATAGCAGAATACAGTGTTGTAGTAGCAACTAACCAGTATTATAATGGTACTTAGTGGAGTGGAGTGACTTTCATTAGTTTCTTTTTCTTGAAATACCAGACGTTACTGTGAATTTCATATAACCTGTAGTTACCAGCGGTCGCAATATACACAACGAGAAGCAATTATTACTACAGAAAAAGCGCCCTTCCTCCAAAATTTGCACCAGTCAACTATAGTGATAATATAGCATTTATTGTGGTGGAGACGGAAAAAAAAAAAAAAAATAGAGAAGCTAGATACAGCGATTGATAAACAAGGGTGGAGGCTCGACCGTTCGTCATTGTAGGAGTGCCAGCAGTCACCGGCTCTTCAACACGCAAGTTATACTTTTGTATCAATCAAATCACATATTACTAGGGTAGATAATTTCCAGTAGATCCTTCATGTGTTAGCTCAAATCACCGACCAGTATGGTTTAAATAAGTGACCCACTGATCAGATCAGATAGACTGGTCCGAACCCTTGACTGGTCCGAACCCTTGACTGGTCCGAACCCTTGACTGGTCCGAACCCTTGACTGGTCCGAACCCTGGACTGGTTTCAAACGGTTTCGTTGTGCACCACCTAGCAGGTTATTAATAGAATATTCAAGAGGTTGCTAGTAGAATTGCAGTAAATCAACCATTCAAATCATTATGAAGCTGTGTGTAGTCTGTGGTCAGTCAAACAAACGGGCTTCCACATGCATAAATTGTCATTTCTGTGGAAATTGGTGTCACGCCCCTTGTGCAAATATCCAAGAACTAGCTACAAGCAGTATTAAAACAGGGAAGTGTTTTTGGGTATGCCCAAATGAGATAAATCTGTGGACTAAAATCACAAGGGTATTAAAAGAGGTCAACATCAAAGCTGCTTTCATAGAAAACCTGGAAGCTTTCTACAACAGATGGGAACATAAAAAGTCTGGGCTGAATGGTACTGCCCTTGATACTGGCCATGTAGTCAGAAACTGTAAGGCTGGAGATGATGTCCTGGTAGTCAGTAAATGGGGGGCTGATAGTGCTGTCCTGGGAGACAGTAATGGGGAAGCTGGAGGTGCTGTCCTGGGAGACAGTAATGGTGAAGCTGGAGGTGCTGTCCTGGGAGACAGTAATGGTGAAGCTGGAGATGCTGTCCTGGGAGACAGTAATGGTGAAGCTGGAGATTTTGTCCAGGTAGTCGGAAATTATACGCAGGAAGGAATACATATAAATGACCCCATAGGGGACAGGAGCCATAGTAGGGAAACAAGTGTAGTCAAAGATAAGATAAAACCAATATTGCAAACTAGAAATACCGCAGGAAATAGCAAACAAGAGGACTCCACTAGCAATAGTGATGATATATTACCAAACACAAATGGTGGGAGCTCCATTGTTGGTGCTAGGGAGGATAGAAGTAAGACAGGGAAACATGCACCAACAGGGAATACAGTCACAGAAACCCAAGGCAAACGGAAACCAAGCCTGTGCACATACTATGCACTCGGTATCTGCTGGCATGGGAAATCTGGAAAAACAGATGGGACGTGCAACTATGACCACCCTAGGAAATGCCATGCCCATATGACAACAGGAAAATGCAAACTCCCTTCCTGTAAGCTTTTTCACCCTGAACTGTGTACCTCTTCAGTACAGGAAAGACTGTGCTATAACTTAAATTGCCAGGCATACCATCTAAAGGGGACAAAAAGATACAAAACATCCAGGCCATGGGAAAACCTGGGTAGCCACAGCCACTCAAGAGGGAGAGGTTTTTTAGTGCCAGGAAGGAAAAAAAACTGGCAGGAAATGGCAGAAATCGTACACCAAATCCAGTCATTCCTGGAGTGGAACCACAGTCGATGGCCTCCACTCCAAACCAACAGATACAGATACTAATGCCGGAAAAAAAATCCCCCCCCAGTACCAACAATACCACCAGTCCGATAACATTCTTCTTTGCAAATATACAGGGTCTAAAGCCAGCAACAAACAACAAAATACCTTTCATCCGTGGACTGCTTGCAGAGGCAAAGGCAATGTTCGCGGCTTTCACTGAGACCCACATAAAGGATCACTTGGACAACGAAATATGGATCCCAGGTTACAACCTATACAGATGTGACAGAGTGAACAGGCAAAAGGGGGGGGGGTTGGCCTGTACATTGCAGAGTCACTTGTTTGCACAGAACTGCTAAATGCCTCAAATGATGTAGTGGAAGTTTTAGCAGTAAAGGTCGAGAACCAAAACCTAGTCATTGTGATAGTCTACAAGCCTCCGGATGCAACATCCCAGCAATTCCAGGAACAGCTGTTAAAAATTGACCACTGTCTGGAAAACCTTCCAGCTCCTGCACCCAACATCTTGCTCCTGGGGGATTTCAACTTAAGGCACCTAAAATGGAGGAATATAGCAAATAATATTGTTGCAGAAATAACACCAGGAGGCAGCTCTGATGAAAACTCACACTCACGCGAGCTTTTAAATCTCTGCACAAAATTCAATTTAAACCAGCAAATAATAGAGCCTACTAGACTGGAGAATACACTAGACCTCATCTTCACTAACAATGATGATCTGATAAGAAATATCACCATATCAAAAACAATATACTCAGATCACAACATAATTGAGGTTCAGTCATGTATGCGCGGAGCCCCAGACCGACATAATGAGATTAGTCACGAGGGAGCATTCACCAAATTCAACTTCAATAACAAAAACATAAAGTGGGACCAAGTAAACCAAGTCCTAACCGATATAAGCTGGGAAGATATACTAAGCAACACAGACCCCAACTTATGCCTAGAACAGATTAACTCGGTGGCACTCGATGTATGCACAAGGCTTATTCCTCTAAGAAAAAGGAGGAGTAGATGTAAAACAGAAAGAGACAGGCGCTCCCTTTACAGGCGACGGAAAAGAATAACAGAGCGGCTAAAAGAGGTCAATATATCTGAAATGCGTAGGGAGACACTGGTCAGAGAAATAGCAAGCATCGAACTTAAGCTAAAAGAATCCTTTAGGAGTCAGGAATCGCGGGAAGAACTAAAAGCCATAAATGAAATCGAAAGAAACCCAAAGTATTTCTTCACCTATGCCAAATCAAAATCGAGAACAACGTCCAGTATTGGGCCCCTACTTAAACAAGATGGGTCCTACACAGATGACAGCAAGGAAATGAGTGAGCTACTCAAGTCCTAATATGACTCAGTTTTTAGCAAGCCGCTAACCAGACTGAGAGTCGAAGATCAAAATGAATTTTTTATGAGAGAGCCACAAAATTTGATTAACACAAGCCTATCCGATGTTATCCTGACGCCAAATGACTTCGAACAGGCGATAAATGACATGCCCATGCACTCTGCCCCAGGGCCAGACTCATGGAACTCTGTGTTCATCAAGAACTGCAAGAAGCCCCTATCACGAGCCTTTTCCATCCTATGGAGAGGGAGCATGGACACGGGGGTCGTCCCACAGTTACTAAAAACAACAGACATAGCCCCACTCCACAAAGGGGGCAGTAAAGCAACAGCAAAGAACTACAGACCAATAGCACTAACATCCCATATCATAAAAATCTTTGAAAGGGTCCTAAGAAGCAAGATCACCACGCATCTAGAAACCCATCAGTTACACAACCCAGGGCAACATGGGTTTAGAACAGGTCGCTCCTGTCTGTCTCAACTATTGGACCACTACGACAAGGTCCTAAATGCACTAGAAGACAAAAAGAATGCAGATGTAATATATACAGACTTTGCAAAAGCCTTCGACAAGTGTGACCATGGCGTAATAGCGCACAAAATGCGTGCTAAAGGAATAACAGGAAAAGTCGGTCGATGGATCTATAATTTCCTCACTAACAGAACACAGAGAGTAGTCGTCAACAGAGTAAAGTCCGAGGCAGCTACGGTGAAAAGCTCTGTTCCACAAGGCACAGTACTCGCTCCCATCTTGTTCCTCATCCTTATATCCGACATAGACAAGGATGTCAGCCACAGCACCGTGTCTTCCTTTGCAGATGACACCCGAATCTGCATGACAGTGTCTTCCATTGCAGACACTGCAAAGCTCCAGGCAGACATCAACCAAATCTTTCAGTGGGCTGCAGAAAACAATATGAAGTTCAACGATGAGAAATTTCAATTACTCAGATATGGTAAACATGAGGAAGTTAAATCTTCATCAGAGTACAAAACAAATTCTGGCCACAAAATAGAGCGAAACACCAACGTCAAAGACCTGGGAGTGATCATGTCGGAGGATCTCACCTTCAAGGACCATAACATTGTATCAATCGCATCTGCTAGAAAAATGACAGGATGGATAATGAGAACCTTCAAAACTAGGGAGGCCAAGCCCATGATGACACTCTTCAGGTCACTTGTTCTATCTAGGCTGGAATATTGCTGCACACTAACAGCACCTTTCAAGGCAGGTGAAATTGCCGACCTAGAAAATGTACAGAGAACTTTCACGGCGCGCATAACGGAGATAAAACACCTCAATTATTGGGAGCGCTTGAGGTTCCTAAACCTGTATTCCCTGGAACGCAGGAGGGAGAGATACATGATTATATACACCTGGAAAATCCTAGAGGGACTAGTACCGAACTTGCACACGAAAATCACTCATTACGAAAGCAAAAGACTTGGCAGACGATGCACCATCCCCCCAATGAAAAGCAGGGGTGTCACTAGCACGTTAAGAGACCATACAATAAGTGTCAGGGGCCCGAGACTGTTCAACTGCCTCCCAGCACACATAAGGGGGATTACCAACAGACCCCTGGCAGTCTTCAAGCTGGCACTGGACAAGCACCTAAAGTCAGTTCCGGATCAGCCGGGCTGTGGCTCGTATGTTGGTTTGCGTGCAGCCAGCAGCAACAGCCTGGTTGATCAGGCTCTGATCCACCAGGAGGCCTGGTCTCAGACCGGGCCGCGGGGGCGTTGACCCCCGGAACTCTCTCCAGGTAAACTCCAGGTAGAAACATTCTACCCAATTTGTATAATAAAGAGCAGTTTGAATGAAAGAACATTCCACAATTATCATAAATTTACCCTAACCTAAGCCTAGTATTTCATCTGTATTATAAATGTCTAATCAACACGAAAATTTTACCACATACCCCTAACCATATTTGTTGGTGTACATGATACAACCTTGTATTACCATAAAGAAAAAAAGAACAAATAAAAAGGAAAACCCACTCTTCAACTTGAAAAATCAGACTTCAATTTACAATTCAGGTACATACATATAAATAATTATATAAAGTATGTTGTCTAATTGAACACAATCACTTACAACGTCAGTTATAAAATTACGTCAACTCAACCACAAATAACTTCATCCAATTCTTACAACTTCAAGGTTCGTAAAACTCTTAAACTACATACATAGTATTGCCACCATCTAGACAAATTAAAAAGAAAAACAATACTCAAATATATCAAAACACACTATGCTTCTATTGGCACCAAATCAATTGTGCTTACAAAAATACATTGTAAATTAAACTGAAACATAAAAAGCCATTTTGACATTTACACATTGTATCAAAATCATAAATACACATAGAAAATATGTATTGAATATCATTGAAAATGCTCATGAGAAAAACCATTAATGGTATATACAAGAAAGTAAACATACATACACATATACATACACATATACATACACATATACATATATATACATATTCATATACATATATATATACATACATATACATACACATATATACATACATACACATACACATACATACATACATACACACACATACACATGTATATACATACACAACTGCAGCCAACTGCAGTAGCAAGGGACAGCTGGTCAGGAAAGACAGTCCACTGAGAATAGAAGTTTCAGATATGACAGGGACTGAAGGCAAGAACATGTCAATGGAAGGAAATAAAATGCCTCAGAGGACGCAGATGGAGACTCAGTGGGAGGAGGAAAGGGCGAGGTCAGTTTTTGTGTACGGGCTCCAAGAAGCCAAGGGGGCCAACTTTGAAGAAATAAAACAGGAGGAGAAAAAAATGATTGAAGGCATCATGAAAACAATAGGGGAGGGCAATATGACCCAGGTGACAAATTTTCAGAGAATTGGGTGGTTTGCGAGTGGAAGGATACGGCCTGTCAGAGTAACTTTCAAGGAAGAAACAGTTCGAACCAGGATTCTGCAAGAGAAAGCAAGACTGAGGGACAAAGAGGGGTACCAGAGAGTATACCTCGACCGCGACAGAACACAAGAAGAAAGGACTACACTGAAAGAGAGGGTACAGAGACGCAAGGAGGAACGAGAAGCAATGAAAATGAGCAGGACCCAGACACAGGAGGAAGGGCAAACACACCCCACAGAATCTCCCACCAAAAGACTCCACCCGCGACATTCCCAACGCAACTGAGCAACCTATACTACAACCCACTCACTGTTCCCTCTGCCACCAATCCCCATATCACAAACCTCACCCTAACAGCTGTCCCTTATGGGCATTCTGACCCCACCCCCATCAACACAAACCCCACCTACACCACAGCCCCATATAGGCCCCCACCAAGGCTCTCGCTCCCCCAACCCCAATATTCTTGCATGACCACAATGATAGAAAAGAAACTAAAGGTTTGGTACACAAACGCGGATGGAATAATGAATAAACATGAGGAGTGGAATGAAAGAATCAGTGAAAAATCCCCAGACATCATAGCAGTCACAGAAACAAAACTCGCTGAGACAATAACAGACACAATCTTCTTAACAGGATATCAGATCCTGAGGAAAGATAGAAGGAGTAGAGGGGGAGGAGGGGTTGCACTGCTCATGAAACACCGATGGGGATTTGAGGAAATGGAAGGCATGGACATGATTGGAGAAAGAGACTACATTGTAGGTACAATTCAGTCAGGAGAACATAAAGTAGTCATTGGAGTGATGTATAACCCACCACAGAACTGCAGGAGGCCAAGAGAGGAGTACGAAGTAAACAACAGGGTGATGGTGGACACACTGGCTGAGGTGGCAAGAAGAGCTCACTCGAGCAGAGCAAAGTTACTGGTAATGGGCGATTTCAACCACAGGGAGATCGACTGGGAAAACCTGGAGCCACATGGGGGTCCCGAAACATGGAGAGCCAAGATGATGGATGTGGTACTTGAAAACCTCATGCATCAACATGTCAGGGACACAACCAGAGAGAGAGGGGAGGATGAGCCAGCAAGACTGGATCTTGTGTTCACCCTGAGCAGTTCAGACATTGAGGACATCACTTATGAGAGGCCCCTTGGAGCTAGCGATCATGTGGTTCTGAGTTTTGACTATATAGTAGAGTTACAAGTGGAGAAGGTAACAGGAACTGAAGGGGAAAGGCCAAACTATAAAAGGGGGGACTACACAGGTATGAGAAACTTCCTGCAGGAGGTTCAGTGGGACAGAGAAATGGTAGGAAAATCAGTAAACGAGATGATGGAATATGTGGCAACAAAGTGCAAGGAGGCAGAGGAAAGTTTTGTTCCCAAGGGAAACGGAAATAATAGGAAGACCAAAACGAGTCCTTGGTTTACCCGAAGGTGTAGGGAGGCAAAAACTAAGTGCAACAGAGAATGGAAAAGGTACAGGAGGCATAGGACCCAGGAAAACAAGGAGATTAGTAGAAGAGCCAGAAACGAGTATGCACAGATAAGGAGGGAGGCCCAGCGACAGTATGAAAACTACATAGCATCGAAAGTCAAATCTGACCCGAAACTGCTGTATAGCCACATTAGGAGGAAGACAACAGTCAAGGACCAGGTGATAAGGCTGAGGAAAGAAGGTGGAGAACTCACAAGAAACGATCAAGAGGTATGTGAGGAGCTCAACACGAGATTTAAGGAAGTATTTACAGTAGAGACAGGAAGGACTCTGGGGGGACAGACCAGATGGGGACACCAGCAAGGAATACACCAACAAGTGTTGGACGACATACATACAGATGAGGAGGAGGTGAAGAAACTGCTAAGGGACATCGATACCTCAAAGGCAATGGGACCAGACAACATCTCCCCATGGGTCCTTAGAGAGGGAGCAGATATGTTGTGCGTGCCACTTACCACAATCTTCAACACATCCCTGGAAACTGGGCAACTACCTGAGGTATGGAAGACGGCAAATGTAGTTCCCATTTTTAAAAAAGGAGACAGAAAAGAGGCACTAAACTATAGACCTGTGTCATTGACGTGTATAGTATGCAAAATTATGGAGAAGATTATCAGGAGGAGAGTGGTGGAGCACCTGGAACGGAACAGGAGTATAAATGCCAACCAGCACGGATTCACGGAAGGCAAATCCTGTGTCACAAACCTTCTGGAGTTTTATGATAAAATAACAGAAGTAAGACAAGAGAGAGAGGGGTGGGTTGATTGCATCTTCTTGGACTGCAAGAAGGCCTTTGACACAGTTCCTCACAAGAGATTAGTGCAGAAGCTAGAGCATCAGGCGCATATAACAGGAAGGGCACTGCAATGGATCAGAGAATACCTGACAGGGAGGCAACAACGAGTCATGGTACGTAATGATGTATCACAGTGGGCACCTGTGACGAGCGGGGTCCCACAGGGGTCGGTCCTAGGACCAGTGCTATTTTTGGTATATGTGAACGACATGACGGAAGGGTTAGACTCAGAAGTGTCCCTGTTTGCAGATGATGTGAAGTTAATGAGGAGAATTAAATCTGATGAGGACCAGGCAGGACTTCAAAGAGACCTGGACAGACTGGACACCTGGTCCAGCAAATGGCTTCTCGAATTTAATCCTGCCAAATGCAAAGTCATGAAGATGGGGGAGGGGCACAGAAGACCACAGACAGAGTATAGGCTAGGTGGCCAAAGACTGCAAACCTCACTCAAGGAGAAAGATCTTGGGGTGAGTATAACACCGAGCATGTCTCCGGAAGCACACATCAATCAGATAACTGCTGCAGCATATGGGCGCCTGGCAAACCTGAGAACAGCATTCCGATACCTTAGTAAGGAATCATTCAAGACACTGTACACCGTGTATGTCAGGCCCATACTGGAGTATGCAGCACCTGTTTGGAACCCGCACTTGATAAAGCACGTCAAGAAACTAGAGAAAGTACAAAGGTTTGCGACAAGGTTAGTTCCAGAGCTAAGGGGAATATCCTATGAGGAAAGATTAAGGGAAATCGGCCTGACCACACTGGAGGACAGGAGGGTCAGGGGAGACATGATAACGACATATAAAATACTGCGTGGAATAGACAAGGTGGACAAAGACAGGATGTTCCAGGGAGGGGACACAGAAACAAGAGGCCACAATTGGAAGTTGAAGACACAAATGAGTCAGAGAGATAGTAGGAAGTATTTCTTCAGTCATAGAGTTGTAAGGCAGTGGAATAGCCTAGAAAATGACGTAGTGGAGGCAGGAACCATACACAGTTTTAAGACGAGGTTTGATAAAGCTCATGGAGCGGGGAGAGAGAGGGCCTAGTAGCAACCGGTGAAGAGGCGGGGCCAGGAGCTAGGACTCGACCCCTGCAACCACAAATAGGTGAGTACAAATAGGTGAGTACACACATATACATAGTTATAAGTCGACAATTCCAAAATATAACAACAACATTCTGCTGTTGACTCGCCCTGGCAGGTCATAGCAGCTCTCCTTACTTGCACAGTATCCCTACGATCCCCGAGGGGGAGGGGAACCTCTACCATCTCCACGATGTCTCATCGTGTGAGAATTAAGCCCAAGTCTGCTGTCGTCGATGACGCCACGAAGCTTGAGCTTGCAGCTTCTCTCAACACTTGTCTGCACGCAAAGTTCTCCAAGATCACGTCACTGAAGGAAGCTTTCATCGTCACTTTTCTCGATGATACTGAAGCTGACAAGGTGCTTACACCTACTGCCATGAAGACCTTAGAAGACCGAGGCTTTACCATCTCTACGTCACCATACATGCTTGCAAAACGTTCAGTGTTTATGAAACGTCTTGACAGGCTGATCACGAACATGACAATCCAGGAAATTACTACATCACTTGGGCCAAGATTGACACTGTAGTGAAGATTCCCAACGCTTCCTCAATGCTCAAGGTCACATTCCTGGACGTTACCATGGCGACCAGAGCACTGTCGGATGGCCTGGCCATCTCTTACTACTATATCAACCCTCGACAGATTGAACCTGAACGCTTCACGTACATAACACCTTGCTGGACATGTTACTCGTACAGTCACTCTACTGCCGACTGCCACGTGAAGAATAAGAAGATATGTTCCACCTGTGGGTCTGCAGGACACGATTTTCGTTCTTGCACTTCCACTGCTGCTCCCACTTGCATAAACTGTAAGAGTGATCACCATACTCTTGCAGCCAAGTGTCCAGTGCGAAAGGATATCCTTTCTAAGAAACTAAAGGAAGAAACAAAGAAGTCATCTGGAACCTCTCCTACATACGCTGCAATTGCCAAGATTCAATCTACAATATCCAAGATTCTACAAGCTACTCAACAGTCGTCTCCACCACCTCTCACTACCCAACCTCCACCTGATGATATTTCTACCAAATTTTATTACTGCATGATGTTTGCCCACATGCAAAATGCTGCAAAACCTGGCTCTTTCAACACGACTATCAATGAACTTCTTGCACTCAACAACATGCCATCATTTAACTTCCCTGCAAGTCCACCATCAGCTGAAATTTTGAAAATAATCCCGAAGATCGTCAGTTTTGAAGCGCCAGATGACTTTAAGAAATTAATAATTGACAATGAAGACGCATCCTTTTTTGAATCCTCCAATCAACGTTCACCTGATAACATCCAAGTCAGCACTACGCCTCCTATTCGTCGATCGCCTCCTACTCGTCGATTGGCTCGTCGTGGCGGCGTACCTCCTTCACCTCCACTCACCACTACTCATATGGACCAATCAGAAGCCACGATTCTACCACAGTCTTCTACACACTCTCTAGCGGAGACACCAACATTGAAAGAACCTTCAATGCTGCAACCACCAAAAAAAACCTCTCCAGTCATCACTCGACGTATTAATACAGAAGACCAACATCGAGATCAATACCTGCACTGGAAAGATATAACTTTTTATACGACTCCTGACCAAGAACCCACCATGAATGTCGACACTTTGTACGAGAAATTACACGACAGAACAGTCAAGTTTACAAATCGTAAAGGATCCCACTGCTCCTTCACTACATTCAAGATGACCCTTGACCAGTTACAAGCCGACCCAGCATTTCGACCCAAGATTACAAGACTACTCATCTCATCGTTTCCTTCCAACAACTGCACAACATAAGGAATGCCTCCCACACTGAAGAAATGAAGTAACTCCTGACTCACAATTTAATGACACCTGACCAATCAAGAAGCTAGCCTCCCTTGACCACGCCTCCAGCTTCTGCCAGCCGCCAATCAACATCAAGATGCAGCAATCTTCCATCCAGCAAGTTGCAGTCAACGCCCGCAGAGTTCCTGCTGTCTTCTATGTCGTCTTCGTTATTGTTTATCCAGGCTTAGCAGTTGGGTCTAGTCCTGACTCTTCTCTCTTCGACTCAAGACATTCCTCTCACCGTCTATTCTTCGCACTGTCCCCACTTGCCCCTCGCCCCTCGTGGGTCCTTACCTGTGAGTCCTTGATTGATTGACAAAATATTGTACTTGAAACACTCGGAACAAATAATGTTAAAATTGCACCCCTGACATACCTCATATAACATTCATCAAACAAACTCATCACGCTACCGCCCATTCTAGGAAACCAGCCCATTTCATCCCCCTTACCTGCCTTTCAACTCCCGTAAATCCCGTAATGTGAAATTCCTATAACCCTCACTTAAATCCCTCTCCCATCTCCCCCCATACACCTCCTTATTCCTACACTTTGTCCTATAAAAAGTTGCTGTTAACGCATTAATTCTTTCACACACGTTCGCTCCTCTCATAGCCCAAGACATATAAATATAATCCGTAATTATATACCCTACCGCATTCTCTACCATTTGATTCACCCCACCTATGTCAAAGCTTAAAACCCTCAACACCTGCAAACCCCCCCCTCCCACTAACCTTATTACCTTACCCAACCAAACCCTTATTAGTTCAATACATTCGCAAAAATACACCATATGGAAAACAGTCTCCAATCCACCACAAGCCTTGCATATCCCATCCTCCCTTATTCTCTTATGGAATAAAACCATTCCAGACGGTAAGATCCCATATAAAAATCTATACATAACTTCTCGTACTTTAGGTTTTAAACGTAATTTGTTCAAACGCCCCCAGATATTACGCCAATCATTCATCGGATAAACCCCTTCTACCACTGCCTTACCTTCCACCCCATCAAGGTTTCCCAGTTTAATATGTGAAGGATCGCTCATGTTTATGATGACCCGTAACATTGCCTCACCTATTATGAACTCCCTACCCACCCACCACCGTTGCATATCCTGACGTATCTTATGAAGTCCGCCTTCCCTCGCCCCCCCTCCCGCTTATAACTACGTTTCAAATACACACTCATAATCCTCTTTTCAACAGCTATAAGACCCAGCCCTCCTCGGCCAACCGGGAGTGTGACAACCACTCTACCTAACCATTCGCTTCCAGTACCCCAAATGAATCTAAAAATGCGCTTTTGTAACCTTTGTATCTCACTACGAAGTATCGGATATATTGCTGTGTTATGGGGCTATAGGACCCAACATGTATTTATAAGTAACAGTTACTCTGGAATACCTAATTATATTGAATTGATGGGGACTCAGTTCTAAATGTCATAAGGGCTGATCATCCTTATGACTGAGAGGCAGCTGGATCAAGCCTATTTTTCTCAATATAATAGGTTATACTTTAGACACATAAACACACAATTTAAATAAGTAGTTTATAAAGTTGTATTTCTTTTTGTAAAAGTAAAATTAAGGGTGGTAGAATTGTGGTAACTGGAGAATTGTGCTTGGCAACAGTCTTTTGTTTTGGTGGGAGGAGCTTAGCTAGTCTTTCTCTCTCTCCCTCTCACTGAGGCTCTCTCTCTGTGGCTGACCTTCAACCTGGCAGGATCTCTGGGTCCTTCTTCTATCTTTTGGGGCATTGTGTGTGCTCCAGGGGGTGAGTTTTTATAATTTAATTTGTGGCCACCATACCCAGGGTGACTAAAGTGTGTCAAAACACTGGTTAGCCCAGAATTATGTCAAGAAGAGAGAAGGACAAAAGTTGTTGGAAAACACCATGTGGAGAACAGCTATGGAGTGTGTAGATCTTTGTTTTGAAAATGTGAGGCTGTAATTGTATATTCTGTACATATCTATTGAGAATACAGTTATATTTTTATAGTAGTAGTTTACATAACCTGTGAAGAGGGCTGGTGAGAGGATATCAGAGACACTCAGGATGATCAGCCATAATGTAGGTATTCCCCCTAGACAGATAAGGCCATTAAGTAAAAAGCTACCCCACACTAGAACATGTAGTGAGAACCTTACTATCAAAGTAATAAGGGACAACCAACGTAACATGGGAGCTTGACCGGGAGAGTTATTTGACTGCTAAAATAACTCAAAACATTCTTTGAACTATATGTGCTGGTATGGGGTAATAACAGTTGCATGTTTCTGGTAGAAGATTTACCAAGGTGGTGTCAGTGGAAGTGTTGTTTTCATATATTAGTTTACAGGTTGTTTTTCTCCTAAGGTGGGAGAAAGGTTGAGTAACACATTTTTGTTGTGGTTATGGTAAGTGCTATGTGCATAGTTTACATTCAATTTGTGTTATTTTATGTACCTTTGGGAAAACTTTGTCCACTGATGCTGTAAGAGGGAAGCAAGTGTTTAAAGATAAAAACTATGTCAGAAGATGAGTCTTTAAACTTTTTAGGCTTCAGGGAAGAAGGTAATAATTCATCAGTAAACATGCCTGTTAACAGTGAAGATGAGGAATCACCTACTCCAGGTGATATGGAAATGGAGAGAATGAGACTTAAATTAGCAGTACTAGAGGCTCAGATGAACTTAATGAAAGCTAAGGAGGAAGAACGTCATTGGTTAGGAGGTTCAGAACAAGAGCCTGAGCAGTACTTTAACATAACTAAAGCTGCAAATTTTGTCCCTAAGTTTACAGAGAGTGACCCAGATAGATATTTTTCTTTTTTTGAGAAGACTGCTTTGGAGCAAGGATGGCCCAAACAGAAGTGGGCTACCCTAGTTCGCACACAACTTGTGGGTAAAGGATTCCAGGGAGTAGAGACTCTGGAGGGGCAAAATTTTTCTGATTATGATAAGATTAAAGAGGAAGTATTGCTTGCATACCAAATGATACCTGAGAAATATAGACAAAAGTTCAGGAATCAAAAATTTCGGGATGGGCAGACCTTAACTGAGTTTGGGAATGAGAAACTGTTCCTTTTTAAGAAATGGGTTTGTTCCAAAGGAGTTAATAAAGACTATAACAAATTAGTAGATCTGATGGTTCATGAGGAATTGTACAATACAATCCCTGTTGACCTCAGAGAATATTTAGAGGACAAAAACCCAGATAATCTTTCAGAAGCACTGGATCTAGGTGACCGATTCTTGGCTCGCAGGGAATTGGTAAGTAAAAACAGTCATACTTCTGAAAATTTCCCCACTCATTCTAAACCTTATTCCAAGTCCTATGGTCATAAAGGTAAGTGGGACAAGAATTTTCAGGGACAAATGAAGGCTGATGTGCCCTCTAAAATAGAAGGAAAAGGTAAGTCAGCTGGAGTTCAAAGTTTACCTAGACAATCAGATAATTTTTCAGGTCCTCGAGTAAACAGTACCAGTCCTACACCAAATGGTAAAAATACCTTTAAGAGTTATGCCTGTTACTACTGTAACAAAACTGGACACACACAAAAGTTTTGCTGGTCAAGGCGGCGAGATCAGGAAAGGGAGGAACCACCCCAGAGGACTCTAACTGCAGAGATACATCCAGTTGCCTGCATTAGGTCTTCAAGGCAAGGTGAGGAGGAACCTTTGGGTCTAGACCCCAGGATGCAGGTATTTTCTAGTAAGTCCACAGTTGCTTTGCATAAGGATGTGGGTAGGGTTGAGAACATAGTGTCCTTGAGAGATGGATGTAGCACCTACTCCTTGCTACGTGCTGGAGTGCTGCCAGTGTCTAAGGATACCTATACTGGAGTAGATATATTATTGAAGGGTATTACGGGTTCAACCATAAGGACACCAGTACACAAATTATGGGTAGAATCTGCATACCAAGTTGGCTATCTCCCTGTAGGTATCTCAGATGAAATTCCCTTCGAAGGGGTCGACCTCTTATTAGGGAATAATGTTATGGGCCTGTTAGACAGTGAAGAACCACTAGTATGGGGGCAACCAGGCCCCAAAGTTTGGGAGAAGAAGGCTAGGGAGACCCTGCCAGACCTTTTTCCTGTTGGTGCCATCACACGAAGTATGTCTCGGGATGGTGAGGACTTAGGTTTGGAAACTCTATTTTCTGATGTTGAACTGCAGTCAACTAAAGAAAAGGATACCACAACCCGAGTTGAGTCTAATCGGTGCAGAGATCAAGGTAGTAGTGTGAGGGAGATTGGGCCTACTATGATGCAGTTAATTGCTGCACAGGGGTGTGATGACACACTTAAGTCGATCAGAGCCTCGGCTGTGACTGAGGAGGAATCTTTACGTTTAAATAAATGCTTCTATTTCAGGAAAGGTATACTCATGAAGAAGGCACCTTCGGTTGCAGTACCAGTAGAAGGAGAGCCAAGTTTTTGTCACCAGGTCGTGGTGCCTGAGCCTTATAGAAACCATGTTCTTAGCTTAGTGCATGACACACCCCTAGGTGGACACCTAGGTATTGCTAAAACAGTATCCAGGGTTTCCAGGCACTTCTTCTGGCCTCGGCTGTGGGAGACGGTGGGAGATTATATAAAGACCTGTCATGCCTGCCAAATTATAGGGAAACCTAATCAAAGCATTAAACCTGTTACCCTTCAGCCGATTTCAGCACCAGGTGAACCCTTCAGCAAGCTGCTAGTGGATGTCGTTGGCCCACTCCCAAGGACCAGAATGGGAAATAATTATTTACTAACAATAATTTGCTCCACTACCAGGTACCTGGAAGCAGTCCCTCTGCATAAGATAACTGCTCATGTAGTCTTAAGGGTTTTGATGAAGTTCTTTTTTCATGTTTGTTTTCCTCAAGCAGTGCAAAAAGACCAAGGGCCTAACTTTACCTCAAAGTCTTTCAGAAATGTTTTGAAGGGACTAAAAGTAGAGCCTCAGTGTTCAACTGTGTATCACTCTCCATCTCAAGGGGAAATAGAGAAATTACATCAAACCCTCAAGACAATGATGCAAGCCTATGGTATAGACAATACTAACAACTGGGATAAGAGGATCCCTTTCTTTGTATTTGCTGAGTGGGGAAGCACTCTGGAATCTCTGAGCTATTGGCTTGGGGAGGATGGTGATGCTCCCCCCTCGGAGCTTTTTCTCAGTTTCAGACACTGTTTGGCTCGTATGAGGTGGATGGTACCAGTGAACGTGCCCATCAACCAGACCAGGATGATGATGTGGGACCATAATGTGGACCATGATACTCAGGAGGCTGGAGAGGAAGTGCTGATACTGGAGCCAATTCATGTGAAAATCTGTATGGCATGTTGCTGTGAGCTGAACATGTTGTGGGGGTAGTTCCCAGGGGTTAGATATAAAACCCACACCCCGAAGCAAGAAAAGAATGAGTATAGTGTACACAGTAACCGGTTAAAGGGTTTGAAGTTATGTCAAAAATTCAGAGAGACCAATGTTTTAATGGAATGTAAAGGGCTGCAAAACAATAATCTGTATGAAATACCAAAAGTGTATTTAAGAAATAACATGTGTGTAAAAGATTTTGGGAAATGCATGCTTGGTTTTAATGAGAAAAATGTTGGAGAGTTGGCTCAGCCACCTTGGAACTTTATAAAAGTTTGGGATGTCAGTAATGAGGAAAAGTTGAAACTCCATGAAGAGATTGTTAAGGAAGCTGAGCCAATTCAACAATTTTTGTGTGGGAAAAATCTGTATGAAAAATTGGAGATGGAGGAAGAAGTGAAATTCTTCCAACACCAGTTTGTAGTGCTTAGTGAGAGTCAGTGGGCATTCCCATGCTTCATGGTTCCCAAATTAGATGGCACCCTGGGCATAAACACTGACTACCACAAAGTACATTTAACAACTAAGGTTTACAGGATTAGAAAGATTGATACTTATGCACTAAGAGATGCAAACATTTTAAATAAACTAAAATATAGGGCAGGAAGATGTGATTTCCATGGCCTGTGTTCCAGTACCATTTTAATGTGTGTAATGCAAATTGTGTTCATTGTGTGCTTAAAATTTGTGTGTGAGATGGAACGTGATGGTATTTGTGTAAACTTGATGTATCCAACCTGGGTGCAAAGAGATGTCTTTGGTGTTTGTTATTGTACTGCGAGAGGTTCCAGAACTGTTACTATCAATGAACAACCTTCTAAGTTTAAATGTCAACATTTTACCACAGGAAATAAAATTTTCATTTTGGGGCTGGCTATTCAGCATTTGTACATGTCTCAGAATCTCTTCATCCTGTTCCTGTGTATAGTGACTAAAATCAGACTCTTAAAATGGGCTTTGTTCCTACAGCCTTTTAATTTGGAAGTCAAATATATAAAAGGCTCAGAGAATGTGGTTGCTGATGCTCTCTCTAGATGTTTCATGTAGATGCATGGTGCGTACTTTGTACATAGTGTTTGTCATGTGCTGACCTTGTTGTTTTTGCAGTGGTGGACTCTCGGCGAGCCTGAGTACTCTCTACCAGCCATCTGACTGTGAAGGAGTCGAGTCAGAGCCAAAAGTGTGACGAGGGTCAGGGTGTACGTAAATGTGAGTTGAGGCAGTGGTTGACAACCTTCGGTAACATGAGACGTTCAGGAAGGTATGTGATGTTGTGTCTTGGTGTGCTCTATATACAAAACGGCCCGACGATTTGCCTTTGTGGTCCCTTGGACCCCTTCATGTTCTATGTCAGCCTCCTCTTCATAAGTTTGGAGGATCTGTGTGGAGTGGGACCTCGGAAGATGGGCTTGAGTGCCTGACCATGTTAAGGATCGTGAGTGTTGACTGGAAGTCTCACTGTTTGGTTCGGCCACCAAGTAAGAGACACCTTGACATGTTTTGTGAAGTTTCCTGCCTGGTGTACACCTGACTGCTCTGGGTTTGGCTCTACTCTCGTCTCCTGATCAGGAAGATGCCACCCTGGAGTACCAGTTGCTTGCTGGATTACCGCAGCAGAGGCACAGGCCTGTTGGTGCGGGCTTTCACAGTGGGCATTGTGTGCAATTTTTGCATTGTAATGTGTATTGTTTAAAAGTCACTAAAATTGTAAATAGTTACACCCTTGAGTATGGGTATGGTTAAAATGCTTTTCTAAAAAATTCTGCAATCTGTTGTAAATAACAGTAAAGTGAAGAGTAGTTATGGTGCTGGGAAATATGTAGCATTTCTAGTAGTCTTGTTTACCGCCTTCAGACTTAAGTAATATACCTTTTACTAGCCGTATCCTGAGGGACACGGCTAGCTTTTGTGAGACTTCGTCTGGAGGTGGGGGTGTTATGGGGCTATAGGACCCAACATGTATTTATAAGTAACAGTTACTCTGGAATACCTAATTATATTGAATTGATGGGGACTCAGTTCTAAATGTCATAAGGGCTGATCATCCTTATGACTGAGAGGCAGCTGGATCAAGCCTATTTTTCTCAATATAATAGGTTATACTATAGACACATAAACACACAATTTAAATAAGTAGTTTATAAAGTTGTATTTCTTTTTGTAAAAGTAAAATTAAGGGTGGTAGAATTGTGGTAACTGGAGAATTGTGCTTGGCAACAGTCTTTTGTTTTGGTGGGAGGAGCTTAGCTAGTCTTTCTCTCTCTCCCTCTCACTGAGGCTCTCTCTCTGTGGCTGACCTTCAACCTGGCAGGATCTCTGGGTCCTTCTTCTATCTTTTGGGGCATTGTGTGTGCTCCAGGGGGTGAGTTTTTATAATTTAAGTTGTGGCCACCATACCCAGGGTGACTAAAGTGTGTCAAAACACTGGTTAGCCCAGAATTATGTCAAGAAGAGAGAAGGACAAAAGTTGTTGGAAAACACCATGTGGAGAACAGCTATGGAGTGTGTAGATCTTTGTTAGGCTGTAATTGTATATTCTGTACATATCTATTGAGAATACAGTTATATTTTTATAGTAGTAGTTTACATAACCTGTGAAGAGGGCTGGTGAGAGGATATCAGAGACACTCAGGATGATCAGCCATAATGTAAGTATTACCCCTAGACAGATAAGGCCGTTAAGTAAAAAGCTACCCCACACTAGAACATGTAGTGAGAACCTTACTATCAAAGTAATAAGGGACAAACCAACGTAACATGCTGCTACATGCCAAAGTTTACTATATAATAGGACATTCGTTGTAATTACTCTTTGATGCAAAGTTAAGTGTGCAGCTCGTAAACCACTGAGGCGCTTCAGTACACCATCTGCAATACGCACTGAATTTATTTGTTGTGCTAACTTGATATCACTTACATAAACGATCCCACATATCAGTAATTGGTCCACCTTTTTCCACCTTTCAACTACTTCACATTCCTCACTTAACCCATCCCCAAGATCCATATACTTCATTTTCTCCTTATTAATTGACAAGCCAGAAGCCTTTTCAAAAACGTTTACTAACTTTTCCACCTGAGGCAAATCCCTGTTACCACTTACTAAAATCGTTGTGTCATCAACATATCCAACAATGCCAGCCCCCCACCCCTTTCGTCACAAACCCCATTTGCTGCCAATAAGACCCTAATTCCTCTATAAAAGGGATCCTGTAAACACGCAAAAAATATTTGTGAAAGGGGACAACCTTGACGTAGACCCCTTCTCATCTGAATTTGTTCTCCTAACCTTCCATTTACCTGCACCCGCAAGGATGCATCTTGATACATTAATTTGGCCCATGATATAATTTCCTCTCCAAACCCCTGCCATCTCATAATCTTCCATAACGCTTCCCTTTCTACACTATCATATGCCGCCTCCCAATCTATAGCCAACACCCCCCCCCCTCCCAATTTTACTCTTTCTTCAATAAAACTTCTAATCAACCCATGCCCATCATACATAGATCTTCCCAGTACCCCATATTGTCCCTTATTAATCACTTTACCCAGGACCTTTTTTATTCTGTTAGCTAAAATTCTTGCAAAAATCTTATAATCACCACACAATAACGAAATAGCATGATAGTCTTTGACTGTTAATGGCTCACCTTTAGGCACTAGAACGACCACAGCCATCCGTTGCTGTGCCCCTAAAACCCGATCCCGCTTAAGGATATTGAATAATCTTACCAAAAACCCTTTTAAAACGCTCCAATTTTGAAGATAAAAGTCACTGGGCAACCCATCAATTCCTGGTGCCTTACCTAATTGCGCCCCGGATAAAGCTTCCCATGTCTCACACTCCGTTATCGGCCCTTCCAAAACGAATCGATCATGCTCTGTCAACTCACACTGCACAAACCTTCCAATTGACTGTAATGCTATTTTGCTTATTCCCACACTTTGCGTTTTCAACTTAACCCAAGCATCAATATACCCACTCATACCCTCAGTTGTCATCAACACCTGGTCTACTTTATACCCTTGCATACCTACCTGAACATTCAACCCCATTAACTCCATTGCCTTGCGACGTGTGTGTTGACTCCGCAACACACATGCCGACGGCCGAGCTCCCCACAAAACCTCCTCAATCCCGCCCTTAAGCCTTTCCCCATCAAACCTCTCATTTTGTAAATTCCGGATATTTTCCTTCAAACTTTCAATTTCAATAACAGGATAATTAGCATTATTTTGTGCATAACATTCGCGCAACTGCCCATCTAAATATTTTTGAAAACCGTATTGTAACTGATTATATCTCGTCCCTCGATTAATATAATATTCCTTAATACGTTTTTAGCTATCGTTTCCCACCAATTAACCATGGCAACATCCCCTGGTGCTTCTACCACTAAACGATCCCACATATGTCCAAAAGACAAAAGACTATCCTCTTCCTTTAATAACTTTACATTCAATTTCCAAAATGATGGACCCCTCCGAGGCACACCCTCAATATCCACATCTATTACAACTCCTCTATGATCCGAAAAAACCACATCTATCACATTCACCCTCCGCACAGTAACCGCACAAGGCATGTACATTCGGTCCAACCTCGCCGCATAACCTCGTTTAATGAAGGTATGCCTTACCATCCCTCCCCCCCACACACATCCTTTAACCCCACCCCGGTCAATATATCCCCCAATATACCCAAACAACACCCCGCACCTCTAGGCTCCACATCTTTACGACGTATCACGCAATTCCAATCTCCGCCTATTATTGCAACATTCGGTAAACCACGTAAAAAATAGACCAGTACGTCCTGAACAAATTTAGTTTTAATACTCACGTCACCCTCAGCCGGGCCATATACACATACTAAACTAATGGGAACCCTACCCCAGGTTCCATCCACTCTAATTACCCTCCCCTCCCCCCCTTCACTACGCCTTATTATAAACAGGCTAGTTTCCTTTACCAAAATGGCTGCCCCACCTTTCAAACGTGTCGCATGTTCCATGTACACATTATAACCACTCATATCCAACTCATAACCAGGCCTAAAATTATGTTCCTGTAAGAATACCACATTCACACCAAGTCGCACCAAATACTCATTAAACCACTTAAGCTTCCTCTCAGCTCTCAACCCGTTAATATTTATAGTAAAACACTTGAATTCAACAAATGGGTTTTCCTTTTGTCCCCGGCATTGACTTTACCCCAGTTCGTTTTGCAGCACCTCTGTCCCTCCCCCCTTTACTGGGAATCACCTTTGCAATCCCTTGATCCTTGGGTTCACCATTCCCTCTCTGCTGTACCTCCACCCAAGACTTTTTCCCAGGGCGTTGGGCAGGAGTGAGCACATCATTAGAATCCGATGATGCTGCAGTCCTCTTTCGTGTCCCACCCTCCACCTGCATTTTGACATCTGAAGCACCGTCCTGATGCACCTCCACCTCTACTGCATGCACCTTCAATCCTTTAGACTCTCTCGTCGACAAACCGTCATCTCCTGCCATACCTTCATTCACAGCCGTCCCCAGAACTAAGCCTGGGTCTTCCACCTGATCTAGGACCGATTCCTCTAACAAGTCATCCAACGCCTTTACCAAAGACGCCGCCACTTCTTCACCCATATTAGGTAGTCTCTCCTCAAAAACCTTATGTATGTCCAATGACTGAGATTCTCCTTGTAGCGTTACAACTGGCGATTCAAGCTCCTTTTCTTTGTCCACCCCCTCACTCCATGACAACCGTTGTTGGGGCGGTGTAGCAAGAGACTGTTCTCGCTCATCGCCTACCTCGCCCACTGGCTGCTGTTGCCTTTGCTGTTGTGCCGGGTACCCACTTCGTTTCCCACACTGTGCCGCGATGTGGTCATATGACCCACATAGCCGACACGTACGTTGTTGCCCCGCATACGTTACATAGACTTGAGTCCGTAATTCCTTCAACACAACATATGAAGGAATAGGGTGTCGAAGAGTCATTTTAACAGTATATGTACCTTCCAGCGCACCTGCATACGGTCCAGTTGCCCATCTCCCTGCTGTGGCTACGTGAACCGTCCCATAAGTACGCTGTTCACTGGTAATATCAAAATCAGTCGCCTCAAAAGGCACATTCCTTATTTTCACCCAAGTGTAATGTCGAGATACATCATGGAGTCTCACCGACACAGCTGCATTAACCGGTATGATGGTCTCCTGATACTTGTCGACCACCGCCTCGTAGACTCGTGCAGACGTCATTTTAACGAAGATTCTTGTCGTTCCATTGAGTGCGACACCACTTATCTCCTCATTTGCTATACCATAGGTATCGCGAATGATCGCTGGTAATAATAAATCCATGCTGGATCCCGTGACAGCACCACGGATCATCTCAATGCAGACAGTGTTGATTCTTCTTCTGCTATTCAGCGCCATGTTGGAGAAAATAAAGTTTCCACCAACCAACGCTAGGGGCAGCTCAATCAGGTAAATTGCGCAAAAACAAACTCAAACAGGAGCGTCTGCGCAGCTCGTCCACACGGCTCGGAGGCGATGAGGACAATGTCAGACCATAATTATAAACTTTAAAAAGAATCGAATCATACATATATAAAGTATTACATAACGTCTGACCCATGACAAAGGCTCAATACAATAGAAAGGGATACACACACACACACACACACACACACACACACACACACACACACACAGTCGGTCCTAGGACCAGTGCTATTTTTGGTATATGTGAACGACATGACGGAAGGGTTAGACTCAGAAGTGTCCCTGTTTGCAGATGATGTGAAGTTAATGAGGAGAATTAAATCTGATGAGGACCAGGCAGGACTTCAAAGAGACCTGGACAGACTGGACACCTGGTCCAGCAAATGGCTTCTCGAATTTAATCCTGCCAAATGCAAAGTCATGAAGATAGGGGAAGGGCACAGAAGACCACAGACAGAGTATAGGCTAGGTGGCCAAAGACTGCTAACCTCACTCAAGGAGAAAGATCTTGGGGTGAGTATAACACCGAGCATGTCTCCGGAAGCACACATCAATCAGATAACTGCTGCAGCATATGGGCGCCTGGCAAACCTGAGAACAGCATTCCGACACCTTAGTAAGGAATCATTCAAGACACTGTACACCGTGTATGTCAGGCCCATACTGGAGTATGCAGCACCTGTTTGGAACCCGCACTTGATAAAGCACGTCAAGAAACTAGAGAAAGTACAAAGGTTTGCAACAAGGTTAGTTCCAGAGCTAAGGGGAATGTCCTATGAAGAAAGATTAAGGGAAATCGGCCTGACGACACTGGAGGACAGGAGGGTCAGGGGAGACATGATAACGACATATAAAATACTGTGTGGAATAGACAAGGTGGACAAGGACAGGATGTTCCAGGGAGGGGACACAGAAACAAGAGGCCACAATTGGAAGTTGAAGACACAAATGAGTCAGAGAGATAGTAGGAAGTATTTCTTCAGTCATAGAGTTGTAAGGCAGTGGAATAGCCTAGAAAATGACGTAGTGGAGACAGGAACCATACACAGTTTTAAGACGAGGTTTGATAAAGCTCATGGAGCGGGGAGAGAGAGGGTCTAGTAGCAACCGGTGAAGAGGCGGGGCCAGGAGCTAGGACTCGACCCCTGCAACCACAAATAGGTGAGTACAAATAGGTGAGTACACCCACACACACACACACACACACAGCAGCCAACATGGTTTCAGGGACGGGAAATCCTGTGTCACAAACCTACTGGAGTTCTATGACATGGTGACAGCAGTAAGACAAGAGAGAGAGGGGTGGGTGGATTGCATATTCTTGGACTGCAAGAAGGCGTTTGACACAGTTCCACACAAGAGATTGGTGCAAAAACTGGAGGACCAAGCAGGGATAACAGGGAAGGCATTACAATGGATCAGGGAATACTTGTCAAGAAGACAGCAGCGAGTCATGGTACGTGGCGAGGTGTCAGAGTGGGCACCTGTGACCAGCGGGGTCCCACAGGGGTCAGTCCTAGGACCAGTGCTGTTTCTGGTATCTGTGAACGACATGACGGTAGGAATAGACTCTGAGGTGTCCCTGTTTGCAGATGACGTGAAGTTGATGAGAAGAATTCACTCGATCGAAGACCAGGCAGAACTACAAAGGGATCTGGACAGGCTGCAGACCTGGTCCAGCAATTGGCTCCTGGAGTTCAATCCCACCAAGTGCAAAGTCATGAAGATTGGGGAAGGGCAAAGAAGACCGCAGACGGAGTACAGTCTAGGGGGCCAGAGACTACAAACCTCACTCAAGGAAAAAGATCTTGGGGTGAGTATAACACCTGGCACATCTCCTGAAGCGCACATCAACCAAATAACTGCTGCAGCATATGGGCGCCTGGCAAACCTCAGAACAGCATTCCGACATCTTAATAAGGAATCGTTCAGGACCCTGTACACCGTGTACGTTAGGCCCATATTGGAGTATGCGGCACCAGTTTGGAACCCACACCTAGCCAAGCACGTAAAGAAACTAGAGAAAGTGCAAAGGTTTGCAACAAGACTAGTCCCAGAGCTAAGAAGTATGTCCTACGAGGAGAGGTTAAGGGAAATCAACCTGACGACACTGGAGGACAGGAGAGATAGGGGGGACATGGTAACGACATACAAAATACTGAGAGGAATTGACAAGGTGGACAAAGACAAGATGTTCCAGGATTGGACACAGTAACAAGGGGACACAGTTGGAAGCTAAAGACACAGATGAATCAAAAGGATGTTAGGAAGTATTTCTTCAGCCACAGAGTAGTCAGTAAGTGGAATAGTTTGGGAAGCGATGTAGTGGAGGCAGGATCCATACATAGCTTTAAGCAGAGGTACGATAAAGCTCATGGTTCAGGGAGAGTGACCTAGTAGCGACCAGTGAAGAGGCGGGGCCAGGAGCTTGGACTCGACCCCTGCAACCTCAACTAGGTGAGTACAACTAGGTGAGTACACACACACACACACACACACACACACACACACACACACACACACACACACACACACACACACACACACACACACACACACACACTCACACACACACGTACACACAAAATGTTTCAGAAACTCACATTAATCAGATGCACTGTATGCACAAAGCAAAACAGTACATATGTGTAAAATACTGTATATATTTTCCAGAAATACAGTTGTGGAAAAATTGCATTTATCTGAATGTATCATTAAATACATAACAGTAAATAAACAAAGATAATTATTATTTATAAGTTAGACAAGTAGGAATTTGGGACACCTAGGTCGCAAAAAAATGTCCCCCTTCGATACCTTCCACTGTCATATCCACAAGTTGCTCTGGACCTATTAATAATAAATAAAAGATACATCACCAGGAATTCTGGTAAATATATAAATTTGTGGACTGTATATTAAAAATATTATATATATATATATATATATATATATATATATATATATATATATATATATATATATATATATATATATATATATATATATATATACACACATTTATACAACAGAAGGAGAATATATCTTAATCATAACACTCACCAATTTGACTGGAGATTAATGTGTATCATACTCAGAAAACCTCACTGTCTATACATGAAAATAACAACTGGCCAGAGTTATAACATAACAGACTTATCTGAGGTTCCTGGAGCTGTCTTGTCAAGTCGCCTGATATCTCAAGTTATGCAGGAATGCACATCCAACAATTTTGCCTCCTATTTGAGAGGTGTCAGCCCATTTTAACCTCTAGAGCACGAAAAATTCTTCCCATTACACTAACGTTTACTTGGCTCATTCAAACCAAAATGGCGACTCCTCTTTTTAAAAATACACTTTTATTAAATACAATATAGGGCATCTATTTACATATAAATTACTGTATTTCCGGAAAATATACAGTATTTTCCACACTGCGGCCGGGTGGAGTTCATTGCTAAATGACTCAAATTGCTCCTTCCTTTAGGAGACGATTCCAGCCGGTTCTGGCTTGAGTGGCTGTTCTCCTAGTAGGTCTTACTATGATTTCATCTTCCGGCATCATTTGGTCAGCGTTATCTTCCATATTAAATCATTTGAAGCGGCAGTGGCAGCAGCGGCATCCTACCAGCTCTTCTTCCTCAAAAAACATCGCTCATCAAAACTTGTGATGGCCTAAGTGAAAGTTCAACTACATGAACCCACGTAGACCACAAAATGACCCAAGAATACTAAGAATGTAACCCAAATCTTGACAAAAATAGAAGATCTAAGGAAGACAGCCCTGCTAACCCAAACACTGCCTCCGCTGCCAGACAACCACTTAACCCAAGCTCCGAGAAAACAAGCCTTCTCCATTGCTACACAGTATCTACTTCAGTGATACTATGAAAGGATATCGCAGAAGAAACAACATCAGTAATAAAAGAATAACAGCAAGGACCCTAGAACTCAACTTGTCTACCCAGCAGGACGCCGGTGTATCATCAACCCCCCCTAACCGCCGCCACCCAGGGAACAACAACAACAACAAACATGGCTGACTCCCCCTCCAACTCCACTCCCTTCAAAGGATTCACCCATGATTACTCAGGTATGATTATTCCTGACAATATCAAGGACTACATCGTTGCTCTAGAAAACGAAATCAAAGATATCAAAGCAACACTCGAGCGACGAGAATCCAAGATAACGAACCTCGAGAACAAGATCCAAAACCTTGAAGAGAAGATTACATCGGGAAGTGTTGACACAGAAAATACTCTGAAAGCAGCTATAGCCAGTCACACCGAACAAATAACTACAATAAATATGAAGGTTGAAGAAGCAATCAAGGACTGGAATCAGAACATACACACTCGACTAAATGAATACCTTGATTTCAAAGACGACAAAACTGAACAAGATAAGTTGTCTGATGCAGTTATAATAAACAGTCCACACATTCCAAGTGACATAACACAAGCTCAGTGCAAAGAAACTGCTGTCAGGATAATACAGGACCACGTACAAGTCATCGTGCAAAACAATGAAATCAAAGAAACACGTTTGTTAGGAAAACCAGGAAGTAAACACAGTATAATGATCAGACTTCATTCATACGATAAAAGAAAGGACCTAATTAAATCAGCAATTACAATGAAAAATGGAGTGTACATAAATGAGTGTCTAACAAGAAAATGTCAAAACCTTCTGTTCAGGCTGAGAAAACTTAAACAGGAAAACAAAATACATCAGTGTTTCACGCGAGATGGGAAAATACTAGTAAGGAAAACATCAACAGGACAACAATATACCATCTCAAACGAACACGATTTCTCTACCTTCCTTAGAAAAGCTGACATTTCTGTAACAGATTAGATAGGTGCCCTTAATACATATATACGTGTGGTGCATATAGTGTACCTTACTATTATATTGTGCATTATTATTTTTATTATTTTTTTCATCACAAGCTAATGCTTACTACTTCCAATACTTTTTTACTTCTTTCTTACTGCTATTAATTGCTCATAATTTTATGTTACAAGTCAAATCTTACTCCAAATTAATATTATTCATTGTTCTTACCTGTCCATTTAATTTAGTTTACCACTACTTGTTTTTTTAGTCACTTTTTATTGTGTGTGCAGTGTATATTCCTTTCACTAATTATGAACTTGATGCAGCGCTAACTAAGGGCAACTCCACGTCGCCTGGTGAGGATGGTATTACTTACAACATACTCAGATTGCTGTGTCGAGTACCAGGTAATCCATTACTTGAATTATATAATATGAGCTATGTAACTGGGGAGCTCCCTCAATCTTGGACCAACAGCCTCATCATTCCAATTCCTAAGCCCAATCAACAAAATGCATTTCGCCCAATATCTCTTACTAGCTGCTTGTGTAAAACATTTGAGAGAATGATTCTTAATCGTCTCATGTACAGAATCAAACAATTTTTGTCTCCCCGGTTACATGGTTTCATGCATGGAAGGAGCGTGCATCATTACATAGCCACCTCTCTCACCCTGCACACTGACAGCTCCTACACTACCTTCCTTGACCTTAAATCCGCTTTCGATGTAGCCAACCGACATGTAATAATTAGTGAACTTGCCAGAATGGATGTTGGAGGATGGCTTCTCCGCTGGATTAAAGGCTACCTGTCCAACAGAAAATCGTCTGTGTTGTTCCAGGGACATAGAAGTGTAACTAAAGACTTTGAATTAGGAACCCCACAGGGAGGTGTGCTCAGTCCCACACTGTTCAATATTCTAATTAATGCATTACTTAATGCTATGCCTAGTCAGCCCCATAATTATGTGATTAGTTTTGCTGATGATATAATGATTCACACCACCGGATTCTCCAACACCCAAAACATTCTTAATCATGTACTAGCCTCGTGTCAGGACCTGGGGTTGATAATCTCTACTGATAAAACAAAGATACTCAATAGGCGTCCTCCTCGACAGAGAGGCACAGTTCGTCAGATCCAATTGCATGATGGGTCTCTTCTAGAATATGTAAGCAGATACAGGTATCTAGGCTTTGAGGTTCCACTACTTGGACCTGTTGTAACAAGACTTTGTTGCCAATACAAAGAACGACTAAGAGCACTTAGAGTTGTGGCAGGGCTTCACCCCAGGTATGGTGCTAATGTTAAAATTGTGAAAATGATGTATCTTGCTTATATTAGATCATTGGTTGATTATGCTGCGCCACTACTTGCTCTTGTGTCTGACTGGAAGCTTGGGGGGCTGGAAAAACTGCAGAACGAAGCAATGAGGATCATCCTAGGATGCCCTCGTACTGCCAAAATTTTAAATATGCAAAAAGAACTTGATATTCCAAGCATCAGAGATCATGTTACTGAAAGAAATATCCTAATTGGGGTTAATATGCTCAGGCAAGCTCATTCAAACCCCTGCACAGAAGCCCTCCAAACTTTCCTCAGCACTGGTGAACACTCCTCCAGATGGATCGAAAAGACTGGAACCGACCTCCGCATGAATCAGATACATGATCTATGTCAAGTAAGGCAACAGCGGCACTTCTCCGCTCCATGGAATATTACCCCATTCCAAACTACCATTCCTCCATTTCCCCCCAAACTACTTCTTAAATCACAACCAAAACTTCGCCTTGAAGCCAAACATGAGGCCTTAAGCTGTATTGATAACTTAGTCACACAGCACACACTCTCGCAAATTATTTACGTTGATGGTTCTGTTCACCAATCCACTGGTGCAGCTGGTAGTGCTGCTGCTGTCGTACAGAGTGATGGCTCTCTTAAAGAAATTGGAGCACGCATCAATAATTGGGCCTCTACCCTTCAGACAGAACTGTTTGCCATACTCCTTGCACTGAAATGCATCTATGTATCAAAGATTGACAGTTTAATTGTAACTGATTCTCTGTCATCCATAAATGCTCTCAACTCATTAAGCATAAATTGTGGCATGCTTGTGTCAGAAGCCAGACACAGGTATGGTAGGATTGTGGACAGTGGAGTCAGAGTGCACATGCTGTGGATTCCATCTCACATTGGTCTTCAGATGCATGATAGAACTGATAAATTGGCTAGGCTGTATGCTTTCAAAGAGGGAGTAGATTACAATCTTGGCTTGTCAGGTAGTAGTTTGAGAACAATAATACGAAAAGAACTTCAGCTGAATTTTATGGACTTAAGGCTCAGGGAGATTGACACCAGTGAGTCCATCTATCATCATTCTATCATGCAGGAGGAGCCACATGTCTATGGTGCATCCAACAAAATAAGCAGACTCTTGGATGTCACTACCGCCCGGCTCCGGCTGGGTTACAAGTATCTTTGGCAGGTTAAATCACCACCACCAGATGTAGACCAAACGAAATGTAAACTTTGCCAGATGGATTATTGTCACACCCTGCGTCATTATGTACTGGAGTGCGATAAAATTAATGAATTTAGAAACAACTCACTCAGAAGTGTTCAAGAAATGGCTAAGTATTTTATCCACAGTGGTATATTACAGACCATTCTGGAGAAATACCCTGACTTTGCTAGCTGTAAATAAAGCATTACCACATATGTGCATGTGTGTGTGTGTGTGTGTGTGTGTTTGTGTGTGTGTGTGTGTGTGTGTGTGTGTGTGTGTGTGTGTGTGTGTGTGTGTGTGTGTGTGTGTGTGTGTGTGTTTGTGTGTATGTGTATGAGTGTGTGTGTGTGTGTGTGTGTGTGTGTGAGTATGAGTGTGTGTGTGTGTATGAGTGTGTGTGTGTGTACTCACCTATTTGTACTCACCTATTTGTGGTTGCAGGGGTCGAGTCCTAGCTCCTGGCCCCGCCTCTTCACCGGTTGCTACTAGGCCCTCTCTCTCCCCGCTCCATGAGCTTTATCAAACCTCGTCTTAAAACTGTGTATGGTTCCTGCCTCCACTACGTCATTTTCTAGGCTATTCCACTGCCTTACAACTCTATGACTGAAGAAATACTTCCTACTATCTCTCTGACTCATTTGTGTCTTCAACTTCCAATTGTGGCCTCTTGTTTCTGTGTCCCCTCCCTGAAACATCCTGTCTTTGTCCACCTTGTCTATTCCACGCAGTATTTTATATGTCGTTATCATGTCTCCCCTGACCCTCCTGTCCTCCAGTGTGGTCAGGCCGATTTCCCTTAATCTTTCCTCATAGGACATTCCCCTTAGCTCTGGAACTAACCTTGTCGCAAACCTTTGTACTTTCTCTAGTTTCTTGACGTGCTTTATCAAGTGCGGGTTCCAAACAGGTGCTGCATACTCCAGTATGGGCCTGACATACTGCGTGTGCGTGTGTGTGTATGAGTTTGTGTATGTGTGTGTGTGTGTGTGTGTGTGTGTGTGTGTGTGTGTGTGTGTGTGTGTGTGTGTGTGTGTGTGTGTTTATGTGTGTGTGTGTATGAATTTGTATGTGTGTGTGTGTGTGTGTGTGTGAGAGAGAGACTCAGCAATCAACATTTGCACCAATAACTCACTACAGTTGTGTCCGGGTGTGGAAGTGTGAATTGCTCATTACTCTAAAATTTGTTCATGATTGCAGCCATGTATAAACGTAAGTAACCATTCTTACAGTATTCATTACCTTTGTAACTTGTGAGTTCATTACCTTTGTAACTTGTGAGTTCATTACCTTGTACCTAGTTCAGCCATCAAAACTTTGGAGCCCGGTCCCTGGACCCATTGTGTACCTCTGTAATCTGTAAATACCTTTGTAACTTGTCATGATTGTGACTAGACCTACCTGGAGTTCATTATCTTTGTAAATTGTGAGTTCATTACCTTTGTAAATTGTGAATTCATTACCTCTGTAACTTGCTCAGCTATCAAAACTTTGAGGCCCAGTCCCTGGACCCATTATGTACCTCTGTAATCTTTTGACTACCGCCCACAGGATGGGTATGGGGTGCATAATAAACATATTAAACTAACTAACTAACTTCCAATTACTTTTTTGCAAGTACCAAAACTATCTTTTGCTAGCTAGTACCAACTACCTCATTTTTTTTTTACTTTTTATTGTGCAATAAACTGCTCAACTTATTTAATATTACAAATCAGATCTTACTCCTAAACCAATATTATTTCAAAGTGACTATCTGTCCATTTAACTTGTTTACCATTACTTAATTGCAGTCCTTTATATATTTTTTTTCCTTTATTTTAACTTTATATAACTACCTTAGCTCATATATTCACAATTGTTAAAATAATCAAGGTGCTATTCTCAGGTGCTAAAGTTAATAAGTTCACTATTTTGCCACTATACTCCAAAGCTCATTTATTTGATTACCACTTTATTGTTCACCACAACTTATATTAGTCCCTTTTATATTATAATTTTATATTATAATTCTAACTTTAAAGAATTACCTTTAAAGTACTACCTACTATCATATTCCCAAGCTCCATTATTTGATCATCACTTTATTTGTTCACCACAAATTATTTTAGTCCCTTTTATATTGTCTCCTTTATTTTAGCTTTAAAAAACTACCTTAGCTCATTATTTTTACATTTGTTAAATAATTCAGGTGCTATTTTTTTTAGCTTTAGAATATTTACTTTATGTTTTACTTAATTCTATCTATAGATTCACTACAAGTCTTATGATTACAAGCATTGATCCTGATACCAACCTCTTATTTAATGACTTAAATGATTCAAACAGTTACTGTAATTACTACACAGCAGAACAATCAAAGGCACTTCTCAGAGCCAACAACAACATAACTATCTTTAACTACAATATCAGATCTTTAAGCAAGCATTATGATGACCTCCTAGCATTACTAAATTCCTTGCATGCCAATATGTCCATCATTACACTAACTGAAACCTGGCTAAAGCCTGATACTACAGATGTCTATACCATTTTTTTTTATTTGATTTAAAATACAATACATAGCTTAACATAAAAACCCCTTAAACTAGGGTTGATACACATTGTATATAAACACATTTTGAAACACAATCTCTCAGAACGTACAATAGCAAATAACAAACACAATATTAACAAACACAAGAGGTTACACAATTATACTAGAAAATATCGCTTGTGACAAAACATAACATTAAGAAGATGGGCAATCTTAACCCTATGTACACAAGAACAACAACAAGAACATAACATGTAGGTGACCCCTGTAGCAGGTTCAATAATATAAATAAAACCATAATCCCTTCGGGTATACACTATTTACATAATATACTGGGACATATTGCCAATGCACTATACAATACAATAAGAAGAATATTATGATAAATATATAAATATATCGGTTACTCACAACCAACACAAATAATCGATAACCGAAAGAACCTACATCACAATCTCATGATAAAACAAAGTACATACTCTTACTCACCTAACTCCCAGTACATAAGTTCCCTACAGTCACACATACTCGCCTTACCACAAGTCTTACGAGTCAGCCACAAAACTAGAATAGCCATAAGCATTCCGCACTCATCTACAGGCTATACACATTATATAATATAGCAATAAAATGCTCAGTACAAACACATAAAACCCCGTTTGCCAGGCCATAGCCGAAAGGTACATCAAGTACTTCAACAAAGAAAGAAGGCAGTAGACTCTGACTTAAGACATCTATAACACATATAACTTCACCACCACATCCACTCACACAACCACATTTTCCTCAACCACGCATTACACAGATACACACAGTAAACCAGCTGTTGTGCATACCCAACCCCGGAGACAAGCCCGTTCCATCCCCTGAAATTCACTCCCCCCCCCCTTTCACAACGTTAACAATGCTCTCACACTCATACTACGGTACCCTGCTGAAAAAGCCTGGTCCCAGCGACTTCCATATATTTCCCGATTATAACACAACGTTCTATAAATGGTCCCCGCCAACACCCTTTTGCGCACCTCCCAATCCCCATTCCTTCTCATTGCCCAGGATACAAAAACAAAATCCGCAATTATATACGTGATTGCACGTTGCACAGGCGCAACTCTTGCCTTCTAGACTTGCCTTATCACTGGCTGCCAAAATGCCGAAAAATGCTTAAAAATAAAGGTCCTGAAGATAAAGACGTACAAACTATGCTATTTGCTCTTAAGTATCTGCACACTGTAGTCAAAGCATAATAGTTTTACCATCTTATGAGCAAGAGATTGTAATAACTCACTACAATGGATACATTACAAATCTTTTCATGGAACATTGCTTCCATCAGGAAGCGGTTGCCTGACTTACATCATATTAGTGCAACCAAGAATATTGATGTCATCTGTTTGCAGGAATGTAGATTGAAAGATGGAGCACCTCCACCAAACTTGCCTGGATATGCAGCGTATAACCTAAGGTCAACCAACTGTTGTGTGATGTATGTCAGAAAGAGCTTGCCACATTCACTCCTTTCCTTGCAGAGTCGAGTTAACATGCAGTATCATGGTGTCAAAGTATATGCAGGCGATTTTTCCATAAACATTTTTAATCTCTATGCCCCAGCGAACCAGCTTCGACCTGATGCTTTACCAGATCGCATCAATAGTGAACCTACCATCATTCTTGGAGATTTTAATGCCAGACATAAGAATATTGGTGGGTCTATAACAAACACCAATGGAACTAAACTAGTGAGATTGCTAAATGAGCATGATAATGTTCGAATTGTGGGCGCTACTGAGCCTACTCACATATATGGTGGCATACTAGATCTGTGTCTTGGATTTAATACATCATATACGATGCATGACTCTGTCATAGTTGATGATCTTCTATCTGATCACTTCCCAAGACTAACAACTGTCAATCTTGATCACATCTCCAGCAATCAAGGAGCTAAATACAGAAGGAGGAAACTTATTCTCAAACCAGAACACAGAGACAACTTTATTAACCACTTGGATCAATGGTATAAGAATTACGAGCCCATTGGCACACAAAAATTTAATGATGATTTAATTACCACTATTGAGAGTGTTCTCACAGATCAAGTGGGCAGGAATAGGAAACAAAAACCCTCCACTATAAATAACAATAAAAACCAATGTAAATACTATAATGATCCACAACTGCGCAATCTAACACATGCAGCTAGGAGGATTGGTAAAGCATACCGTGAATGTAGAACCCCAGACCTACTCAGAACGTTCCAAGCTGCACTAACAAATGCAAGGAATAGAAAGGAAGAACTTAGGCAACAGGAATGGGAACAGTTTGTTAGTGGATTAAATAGGTCCACCCCTTTGAGTTTGGCTTGGAAAGGTATAAATAAAATAACCAGGAAAAAGACTGGCAATGTTGCTCATCCCTTTCCTCTTGAAAAAGCAAATGACCTCATAAATGACTGGTCCAAAACATCCAGGCATGAAAGCCTTCCATCTCATATTAGAAAAAATTTAGAGAGTACTTCTGAAGAAATGTTGAAACTGATTAATTTTATGAGCCAAAATATTGATGAGAGTGATTGCCTCTTTACCGAGTATGAATTAGATAATGCATTAACCAAAGGTCGATCAACTGCTCCTGGAGAGGATGGTATAACCTATGATATTCTCAGAACTCTAAGGCACGTGCCTGATAACCCTTTGTTGGCACTGTATAATCTCAGTTACATTGAGGGCGTTCTTCCTACTTCCTGGACCAATAGTCTCATTGTGCCTATCCCTAAGCCCCAACAGCCTGATACATTTAGGCCGATCTCCTTAACTAGTTGTCTTTGTAAAACTTTTGAAAGAATGATGCTTAACAGACTGTACTACAGAATCAGACATCAACTTTCCCCCTACCTCTATGGGTTCATGAAAGGTAAAAGTGTGCAGAACTGTATTTCCACCTTTCTCACTGCACACACCTCTACTAGTTTTACCACTTTTCTTGATCTAAAATCTGCATTTGATATTGCGAACAGAACCGTTATACTACATGAACTAGCCAAAATGAATATTGGTGGTAGCTTACTCTGCTGGATAATAGGATACCTGTCAAATAGAGTATCCTCTGTCCTTTACCAAGGCTTCAGAAGTGATTCTAAAGAAATGTCTTTAGGTACACCGCAGGGAGGAGTTCTTAGTCCCATGCTATTTAATATTCTGATTAATGCTCTCCTAAATGCTCTACCTGCCTCACCTAAACATATAGCTATAAGCTATGCTGATGATATCATGATCCATACAACAGGGCATAAGAAGATGAATACCATTCTTAATGAAGTTCAAGCAATTTGTAATCGACTAGGCCTCATAATATCTTCCTCTAAAACTAAGATATTAACAAGCAAACGACATCCCCCACCCATCTATTTGCAGGGTGAAATCATTAGCTACGTTAAAACTTACAGATATCTTGGTGTAGATGTACCCTTTAACAAATCCACTATACCACAACTAAACAAGAAATGTAAAGCTAGGCTAAATGCTCTCAAAGCTGTTGCTGGCTACAATCCCAACTATGGTGCAAATGTGAGAATCGTGAGAATGATGTACATAGCCTATGTTAGGTCCTTAATTGATTATGCTGCTCCCATGTTGATATTAGCTAGAGAAAGTTCTCTCCGACCCTTGGAGTTAAAGCAAAATGAAGCTCTCAGGATTATTCTTGGCTGTCCCAGATCTACAAAAGTTCTTAACATGAGGAAGGAGCTTGGTATTTCTAGTATCAGTGATAGGATTGTTGAAATTAACACTGTACTCGGTATTAGAATGTTGAGAAACGAACCAGACACTGTCACAGTGAATCTTACCAAGTGTCTAGAGGTAAATACACACAGATCTAAATGGATTGTGAAAACGTGCAATTGCATTAAGTTTTATAACCTGCATGAACTGTATCACTGTAGGCAACAAGAGCATTTCACCCCTCCATGGAAGATGTGTTCATTTAATATCACATACCTACAAGTCCCTCCCAAGAAGCTCATTGCTAGTAATCCCTTCCTTAAATCTCTTGTTAGAGCAACTGCTCAAGAAGAAATTTCTCACCTAGCTGGTAGTAACAAGTTATCACAAGTTATATACACTGATGGATCTAAACAGGAGTCTTCTGGCAGGGCTGCATCTGCTCTTGTTGCCACCTCCCTAGTTAAGAACGATAATAAATTTGTTGAGTTAGGCATAAGAATTAACAACTGGGCGTCTACACTGCAAACTGAATTGTTTGCAATCCTAATGGCGCTAAAGCTAACCTATGACACTGAGCTTGACTCTATCATCATTACTGATTCTATGTCATCATTGAAGGCTCTTGGCTCATATAATGACTCCAACAACATGCTCATTGGGGAAGCCAGGTATAGATACTCAAAAATTAGGGACAAAGGAATTAATGTACAATTGCTATGGATCCCATCACACATTGGATTACTCCTTCATGATAAAGTTGATATGTTAGCCAAGAAGAGTATCGAGAAGGAGAATGTAGAATATAACTTTGGTATAACTGTGTCTAGCATTAGGAATAATATTAGGAGAGAAGTAAATAATGAAAATGATTGTTATAGGAATGCAGTTAGAAGCCTGAGTAGATCTATAACCCACTATGATAACATGAACGTAGATAAGTATGTTTATGGAGCAACTTGCAATGTGAACAGACTGACTGATGTTGTAGTGGCCAGGCTTAGGCTTGGTTATAAGTACTTCTGGCAGTTTGGGAGACACACAGATGATGATCAAACTAAATGTAAATTATGTGATCAGGCATATGGTCATTCTCTTGAACACTATGTGCTTAATTGTCCACTTATTGAGGAATACAGAGACAGACAGTATAATAACCTATGTGACATGTCAAGATATCTTATTAATGAAAATAAGATACCAGATATACTAAGCAAATTTCCTAAATTTGCTTGTAACAGATAAGTGAACTATAGATATGTAGATATAAATCCATATGTATTCCTGTTAACCCTTTGGGGCCTAGTTCCTAGGCCTTTTGTGTATCCATATGCTCTCGCGCTACCGTCCACAGGATGGATATGGGGTGCACAATAAACTAGCCACTTCAGTGGCAAAATCTAAAAAAAAAATCACAGGCGCCTCGACGCCTCCCACGTCCAAACTTAACGCCCTCAATACTAATATCCCGCCTCCTCCCACTGTCCTCAGAACCTTACCCATCCATTCCCTGATACTCCCCAAATTATCACAAAAATACACTACATGAAACGCAGTCTCCTCATCCCCACACACCCGACACGCGCCCTCCACCATCAACCCTCTTTCCTTAAGTGCAGCACCCGACGGCAGTATACCATGGAGAAAACGGAAAAATACCTCTCGCACATTTGGACGCACGCGCATCAACCGTAATCTTTCCCATATATCCTTCCACGCATACATAGGGTAGATACTCTCAGCCTTCACGACTACCTTCGCCCTTACAACACGCTCTAAAACACCCACTCGAACTTTATTAGGGTCCCGTACATGCAGCAACGCCCGCAACACGTCTTCACACACTTTCATCTCCGACCCTCCCCACCACATTCGCACCTCTTCATGCAAGCCATTCACGCCCCTCCCTGCATGACCCCGCACACGGCGTAACCCCCACTTTAAATAAATGCACTTGACTCTTAACCGTAAATCAATCAACCCCAATCCTCCTCTGTTGACCGGTAAAGTAACCACACTCCTACTCAACCATTCACACCCGGAACCCCAAAGAAAATGGAAAACCCTCTTTAACAGCCTCGTAACATCCGGACATGCTAACGGATATACCGCAGCCACGTGCCAGACTTTACTGTATAACAACACATTCACAACAATCGCACGCTGATGTACTGTCAAATGAGTTGGTCTCAACCCATCCAATCGCCCCACCATTCGATCCACAACAAGTCCAGAATTAACCATCCTCGCCTCTCTCGCACTACGCATATACACTATTCCACACACTTTTATCCTGTCCACCATATTCCAATGTACATTCCCTCCCCAACTCTCTCTTCCCACCCAATCTCCTAAGACCAGTAATTTTGATTTTTCCACATTAACTCTTAACCCGGTAACCCCCGCGAAATTATCAATAACATCTCCAACCGCACGTAAACTCCTCTGCGTTCGCACGAGTATTGTCATGTCATCCACATACCCTATTATTCCCTGCACTCCACTTCCTACTCCCCAATCCACCTCCATACACGCTTCCACCTTTCTATAGAAAGAGTCTGTTAAACAGGCAAACAACAATTGAGACAGGGGACAACCCTGCCTAATACCCCGACCCATGGATACCCACTCCCCCAACTTCCCATTTACCTGTACACACACTCCCACACCTGTATACAATGTCTCTGCCCAACGCACCACCTCCTCCCCAAAACCCTGCCTCCTTAATATGTACCACAATACCTCACGTTCTACACTATCATATGCCGCCTGCCAATCTAGCGCTAAGACACCCCCCCCCTGCTCCCCTCCCGATCCTTCCACAAAATTCTTTATAATACTATGCCCGTCATACATCGTCCTCCCAGACACACCATATTGTCCTCTCGCAACCACTCTATCCACCACACACTTCATCCTATTTCCTAAAATTTTTGCAAAAATCTTATAATCAGCACACAGCAATGATATTATCCTAAAGTCCCGCACCGTGTCCTGTTTCTTACCTTTTGGCACTAAAACCACAACCGCAGTTCCTTGCAACCTGCCCATCCTCCCCTCCCTTTTCATCGTATTCATTAGTTCTACTAAGAAGGACTTCAACACATTCCAATGGCTCACATAAAACTCGCAGGGCAAGCCATCCAGACCTGGAGCCTTACCACGTGCCATCCCCTCCAAAGCCCTCCACACCTCCCCTTCTTCAATATCCCCCCCCCCAACGCCATGCGATCACTGCTACTTAGCACACAAGATACATTCTCCCCCAACCTCCCGAAAGCCTCCCCATCCACCCCTACACTCAGTAAATTTTTTCCAAACCACCTATCCACGTAATCACTCATTGCCTCCGCTGTTCTTAACTCATGTCCCGCCCTATATCCACCTAAGTCCTCATGTACCACCAGCCTATCAATTTCCATAGCCATACATCGCTGCCTCTGTCCCCTTAACACACAGGCCGATGGTCGGTCACCCCACACCGCCTCTTCAATTCCACCCTGCACTCTCACCGCATCAAATCTATCATTCTGCAAATCACGAATCCTTCCTTTTAACAACTCGATTTCCTCCATGGGATACTGCCCTGCCTGCACGCCCCTCTCATAACAACTTTGCAACCTACCCTCGAAATACTGCTGCAACCCGTACGTCATCCAACCCTGGTACTTTCCCCATCGCACATAAAACCGCCGGATCCTCTCCTTAGCTACCCCATCCCACCACCCCAGCAAGTCACCCACATCCCTACCCTCTCCCCACAAATTCTCCCACATTGTCCTAAAATCTAACCCCGCCTCCTCCACCCCAAGAAGTCTCACATTTAACTTCCAATACCCTGGATACCTCTTAGGTAAGCTGGCCCAAGTCAAGTCCGTATAAACAGCTCTATGATCCGTGTATACAGCTTCCACCGTACGCACACACATCACTCGCACACTTCTCGTCACATATAACCTATCGAGCCTGGCCGCGTATCCCTGTCTATGAAACGTATGCTCAACCATTAGGTCCCCACCTCCAATAACATCCCTTAACCCCACACCCAGCAAAAGATCCCTTAGGCTAACCAAAAAACACCCTGCCCCCCGTGGCTCCACATCCTTTCTACGTACTATACAATTCCAATCACCGCCCACGATTGTTACCGAGGGAAGAGATCTCAAATAATAAACCAAAACATCACGCACAAATTCATTCTTCACCCGTACATCACGCTCCGCCGGCGCATACACACAAACCACTGCCAGTCGCTCACCTCTCCACCATCCATCTACCCGGAGTACCCTACCCTCCTCCCCTCCCTCACATCTAATTACAACAAACGGGCTTGTCTCCCGAATCAGAATTCCAACCCCACCTTTCAAACGATCCGAATATGCCACAAACACACGATATCCGTCCACATTCAAATCCCGACCCGCCTTAAAGTTATGCTCCTGCATGAATACAATATCTATGGCATGACGCCTCAGAAACCCCTGGAGCCACAAACGCTTCACATTCATACACAACCCATTTACATTCACAGTCATACACCTGAAACCTTCTTGAAGGGATTTACACGCTGCCCTGTAACTCCTTTCATAGACACGTCACCAGCCTTCCTATTTTTCCCACCATGCTCACCACAGTGAGCTCTATTCCCTCCCCGGTCGAACACCTGACCGGACACACCTGTGGTGCCTCCACTCACCACATCAGCCACGGTTTCTTCCCCGGTCTTTGTGCCTGGGTCAAGACATCATCGGAATCAGAGTGCATTGCCGCCCTCTTCCGCCGAACACTCTCTGCATCCATGGTCTGGTCGGGGGATGCCTCACAATGCACCTCCGCCGCCACCTCGACCACGGTCACCATTCCCGTAGAAGAGGCACCTGCAGTCAGCTGGCTGTCTCTCCTCTCGTCCTCACTCTCCTCAGGTCCCACCACCGATTGTACATCATCTCCAGCTCTCTTCGTCTCCAAAAACTTTTCCGTCAACTGCTCCAAAGCCACATCCGCTGCTCGTTCTCCTCCACTCAACTTGGTCTCCCCTTCCACCAAAGCGGAGACTGTAGATCCTACAGGCATTGATGGGCTCGACCCCACCGTCGGGAACTCTCTCTCCACCTCCTTGCTCCAAGACGAACTATGGCCCTTTACAGGCGTCCCGCTGGCAGGCCCCGCCTTCGGGTCAGGCCCTCGCTCCGTCCTTCTGTCTGCAACCTGTCGTTGCTGCTGCCTCTCACACTGTGCTGCCATATGGTCATAAGCACCACATAGTCTGCAGGTCTTGCGCTGCCCTGCGTAATACACCATCACTTGCGTCCGAAAGTCGTCCAGGATGACAAACGACGGGATGGGATGCCTCAGCGTCATCTTTAGGTTGAACGTACCCTCCGGCCAGCCGGCGTACGCCCCATCCACCCAGGTACCTGCCGTTGCCAGATGCACAGTACCATAACGTTCAAAAACGTTCCGTATATCTGCCTCGTCAGCTTCGAAAGGCATGTTGCGTACCTTCACCCAAGTGTAGTGTCGCGACACGTCAATTAAACGAACTCGTATTGCCGAGTTTACGTCCACACAGCCATCTTGATACTGCTCCACCAGGCGCTCATACACTGCCGTCGATCGTAGCTTAACGAATATTCGGTAAGCCCCGTTGAGCGATACTCCATACAAATCTTGATCAGCAATGCCGTATGTGTTGCGAATAATCAAAGGTAGAAGCACCTGTGCGGACTGAGGCGTAACTACACCCCGCACTAAATCAAAGCACACAGTGTTGACGCGCCTTCTGATAGTCTGCGCCATCTTGTGAAAATCAATCTGCGCAGGAAGGCCTCTCAACCAGGAGCGTGTGCGCAGCACAACCTCACGGCAATAAAGCGATGAGGTCAATGAGATGTCTATACCATTCCTGGTTACACAGCCATACACAACTGTAGGCCAGACCAACAAGGGGGTGGCACAGCTATATACCACTCAGACCAACTAGAATGTATCACTAATACTTGCACAAGGGATGAACATGGGGAATATATAATAGCTAAATTCAAATCCAAATACCTACAAAAACCTCTCACAGTGATAAACATCTACAGAGTTCCACAATCAAACATTAGCCAATTTAGTCAAAACCTAGGAAGTATGATAACTGATGCACGCATGAACAAAGATCACTTACTACTCTCAGGTGACTTCAATATAAATCTCCTGCAAGACCAGGACCCACACGTTACTGAATTCACAAACACTATGAGTTATGAGTAACTGCATGTTGCTACCAACAGTAACAAAACCTACAAGAGTTACAGAGACTTTTTTTTTTTTTTTTATATTTTATTTAAAACATGACATTACAAAAATATAATATGTAAAACTCATTTAAGTCTATAAATTAACACAATCCTCCCTACAGCTAACATTACACACCACACTTACAACTCCGTGTGGGTACACCCCCCCCCCTCCCTGCTCCCTCATCCTATCACTTAACCCAAACCTGTTGGAGCTCCTCAACAGAATTACATGATATGAACAACACTTTTATATACACATCCCTCGAAATGGTACTTAATAATCGACCACAGACCATGCAATGCATTGCACTGAACATATTATACAGACATATTACTCCCCCCGTGGTTATCCAACCACCCCACTATTTACAACCTAACATGCTATAAACAATGAATGTTGCCTAATCTAATGTCACACAGCAATGATCAAAACATTAATTTATATAATTGTCCTAATGGTTCAGTTACATAACAATATGTATTACACAACAATGGTGATATAGAAAAGTCACAAAGACATACAAAATTACTACAAAACAATAAGAATAAACTTAGTCTCAAAATCCAACACATGTAAGCCTCTACACATTTAAACATGCAATTCCAGTGTTAAAACAATAACACAGCTTCAACTATGATATTCAAGCTCTATACAGCTTATATGGACATTACATAGTGCTATTGACAACAGTACAATACAACATAAAAAATAACCATGACATAAGTAACACATAAAAACTGTGCCTAGCACGCACCTAACCACAAAAACCTATAACACCACTGTTGCCCAACTTTATTAACACTATCTGACGTGCATTAACCTCTTTACTCTCAAAACAAAACTGAAAATTGCAGAACACCAGTGACGAACAATAATGCACAGACATTAATTCAAACATATCACAGCATATCTCTGGACACCGTGCATGATCACAGCATCAACACTATGCAGTGCAAGGCACCTAGAAAACAAGTTGGAGCAAATACATGCAATTATTATAGCAAATCTCCAAATTACAATGTCATTACCGTAAATCAATATTACCACACACAATATGTATAATAAGTGTAAAGTCCAGTCACACAAAAACTGGCCAGCTCCACAGGTGCTAGCACCCGTGGTCCACATATTATTCACTCATGCATCACTCATCCAACACTCTCGCAAACATTTGTTATCCATTACCAGGGAGGCGACCCTGTTTTCACCCCTGACTTCCCTACCCCAGCAACACTTTCCAATCATACCCTCCCCTCCCTCGTATATTACAAGTCTAATAAAACCTGTAACGTAAGTTGCCTATATCCCTCTGAAAAATCCTTCACCCACCTCCTCCCATAAATTTCCTTATTTCTACATACCGTTTTATAGAACGTTAACGCTAACACCCTCCTCTTCACCTCAGTAACCTGTTTCCCCCGCAATCCCCACACTATATAGATATAATCTGCCATAATGTATCCCACAGCTCTGATTACACGTTCCTCCCAACCCCCCACGTCGAGACTTAATGCTCTCAATACAGAAATTCCTTTACCTCCTATCCTATTTATCACCCTATTTAACCACCCCTTGACACTCCTCAGTCCATCACAAAAATATACTACATGAAAAGCCGACTCCTCCCCACCACATATCCCACACTCCCCCCCGTCAACGACTCGTCTATCCCGTAGAACCACACCCGACGGTAAAATGCCGTGCAGAAAACGATACATTACATCCTGAACACGAGGTTGCAACCTCATCCTACTCACCCTATTCCATATACTTCCCCATGCATACATGGGGAAAATTCCCTCTACAGGTGCTACAACCCTCCCGGCTAACAATCTACACAACCTACCTATTTTAACCTTTGTTGGCTCTCGATCCCATGCCAGAGCCCTCAACACAGTTTCACACTCATGCAACTCAACTCCTGTATACATCCGTTGCAATCTGTTATGGATCCTGGCCAAACCCCCCCCCACCCACACTTTCCCTCATCACCTCCCTTTTAATGAAGACACATTTGACCCTCCGCTTTAAGTCCAGCAATCCCAACCCCCCTTACTTACAGGTAACATTACCACGTCCCTTTTAATCCAATCACAGCTCGAACCCCACAAGAATTTAAAAACCTTCCTAAGTATGTTGGTTATTGCTGGCCCAGTTAATGGGAACACGGCTGCCACGTGCCATACTTTGCTATACAGTAAGATATTAATAACAATGGCACGCTGCACAAGGGTCAAATGATAAGGTCGCAATGCACCCAAGCATCCCTGAATCCTTTCTACCATCCTAAGCGAGTTTTCCATGCGTGCCACAGGTAGATCGTCTGCATAAATAAGACTGCAAATTTTTAACGAATTCACGTGCTTCCTCACAACTGCACTACCCCAATCAACCCTTCCTGCCCAAGCTCCTAACCCCATAACCATGGATTTATCTGAATTTACCCTCATACCAGTTGCCCCTGCGAACATTCGTACTACCCCATCTAATGTGTCCATTGACATCCCCTCCCTGATCAGAACAGTTGTATCATCCACATACCCAATTAAAACTGGCCAAACCCTCGCAACCTCACACCCTGGTCCCTCTACGTGACACATACGCTGCTCCATCAATCTATAAAAGGGGTCCTGTATGCACACAAACAATAATTGTGGCATAGGACACCCCTGCCTAAGTCCCCTACCCATTACAATCTTCCCACCCAATCGACCATTAATCTGTACCCTCGCCATTGCACCTCCATACAACGCCTCAACCCAACCCACTATTTCTTCCCCAAACCCCTGATCCCTGAGGATGGCTTTCAATGCATTCCGATCCACTCTATTGTATGCCCCTTGCCAATCGAGCGCCACCAAACCTCCCCCCCTCCCCCCTCCCCCCTTTTGCCTCCACAAAATCCCTAAGTAACCCATGCCCCTCCACCATAGACCTACCTGGCAAACCAAACTGAGTTTTTGATACTACCCGCCCCACCACACACTTGACCCGATTTCCCAAAATCTTGGCAAACAATTTGTAATCTGCGCATAACAACGAGATCGCCCGGTAATCCCGAAGCGTATGCTGCCCCTTACCCTTCGGTACCAATACAACGACAGCCGTTGCCTGCTTCTCACCCAGCTCACCTCTCTCCTTCATGCAATTTAATAACCTAACCAAAAAATGCCTCATTAATTCCCAATGCTGCTGATAAAACTCTGCTGGGAGTCCATCAATTCCCGGTGCTTTGCCCTTTCGCATTCCACTTAAAGCCCTCCATATTTCCCCCTCAGTTATTTCCCCATCCAGTGCTTCCCTATCACTGTTATGCAACTGACATACCACACTCCCACACACCTGTTCTAAAACCCCATCCTCTACCCCTTCTCGTTGCCAGTACTTCTCATACCACTTATCAGCAAACGCCCCCATTCCTTCCGTAGCTTGTATGACCTGCCCCTCCCTGTACCCTCCTATCGACTCATGAACCTCCAACCATGGTATAGTCATTGCCTGCTGTCTTTGTTTCTGCCTACGCAATACGCACAATGAAGGTCTATCGCCCCATAACACCTCTTCCACCCCTGCCTGTACCCGCACCGCTTGGAACCTCTCATCCTGTACCTCACGCAGCCTCCCTTTAATTGCCATAATATCATCCATTGGATAAGTGCCCGCCACCGCTCCCCTAGCATAACAACCCCGTAACCTATCCTCCAAATAGTTGGCAAGCCCATATTTTAAAGAATTGATACGTTTCCCTTCCTTTACATAATATTGCTTAATCTGTTCTTTAGCCACACCATCCCACCACATCCTCTACCCCATTTACCTCTGCACGTAACCCCTCCCACAGCGTTGCAAATCCCTCTATCCCCTCCTCATCGCCTAACACACTTGTATTTAACTTCCAATAACCCCTAGATATACCTGCTAGTGACTCCCACCCCACCTCTGCTACTACCGCCCGATGATCCGAATAAGCTACTTCTATTGTACGGAAAAATGTCAACCAAACCCCTCGAGATATATACAGCCTATCCAACCTAGCCGCGTAAACCCGTCTTACAAAAGTGTGCTCTACCTCCCACGCCCCTCCTCCAACCACATCCCGCAACTAATATCCCTCAAAAGATCTCACAAGGCCGCCGACATGTGCCCCGCCCCTTTTGGTTCCACGTCAGCCCTCCCAATAATGCAGTTCCAGTCCCCACCAACGATGGCCACCGCAGGTAAACCACGTAAGAAGAAAACTAGTTCTTCGCATACAAAATCCCTTTTTACCCTCACATCATTTTCTGCTGGTGCATACACACTTACAAAGGATACCCTCTGCCCCATCCACCACCCATCCACGTGCAACACTCTTCCCCCCCTTCCCCCTCACTTCTTAGCAACACAAACGGGCTCGCCTCCCTGATCAATATACCCACACCACCTTTCAGACGTACAGATGGCAGAGTCATGACCCGAAACCCTTCCACCTCTAGCATTCTTCCCTCCTTGAAATTGTGTTCTTGCAGGAACACTACATCCACCCTTTATTTATACAGAAACATTCGAAACCATTCCCTCTTCACACTATTACACAGTCCATTTACGTTCACAGTCATACACCTAAGGCCTCTTTATAGTTTCCAACCCTTCCTCCTCTCTTCATTCATCCCAGGGCCTCCTGCCCCAGAGCCAGCACAAGGCTTCACACCATCAACCACCCCCCCCTTTTTTGCGATGCCTCTTATCGTAACTACCTCGACAGTGCTCTTCCTTCCTCCCAGACCTCTGCGCCGGCGTTAGGACATCATCTGAGTCTAACGCCGCCGCTCTCTTCCTCGTGATGCCCTCCACATTCATGTTATCTAATGAGGTTCCCTCACGATGTACCTCAACCTCCACCACGCCTCGTTCCACAGCACACGTTGACAACTCACGCTTACTAGTTGGCCCATCAACCCTGCTATGGTTTTTATCATTACATTCCTCTACAGGCAACGCCGTGCCTCTCACCAGCTCAGGAACAACATCCTCTGCAGGCGGCATCAATGTCCTTAACACTTCCTGAAGCTCTTCCTCTAGAGCCTGCACCTCCTCCTGCACTTGCACCTTTGTACTTTTCCCTTGCTTAGTAACAGATCCTTTTACGTCACAGTTTACCTCACACACGCCATTCTCCTCTTTGGAATCCTCCACCTCTTCACTCCACAAGCGCCCAAGCCCTTGCTTTTGCGTGGGGCTCTCAACAACAGCTATCACGCTGGTAACTGGTGCTTCACCAGTTTGTGCAGGCGCCCTCCTCAGCTTCACACACGCTGCCGCCATATGGTCGTACGCCCCACATATTCTGCACGTACGTCTCTGTCCGGCATACGATACCATAACTTGCGTCCTGAAGTCCTCCAACACGACGTAAGACGGTATGGGATGTCTCAGAGTCATCTTCAGGGAAAAGGTTCCCTCCAGACGGCCCATGTAAGCACCTGCTGTCCACTTGCCTTGTTGTGCCAGATGTACGGTCCCATATGCCTCAAAAACATTCCTGATGTCAGCCTCATCTGCCTCAAATGGGACATTACGAATCTTAACCCACGTAAAGTGGCGAGATACGTCGATCAAACGTACCTTCACAGCTGGAGTAGCGTCAAGACTCACGTCTTGGAATCTCGTCACCAAAGACTCGTACACGGACGTGGAATTCAGTTTGACGAAGATTCTGTAAGCCCCATTCAGGGCTACACCATACACCTCATCGTCCTGGATTCCATAGGTCTCCCTAATGATTGTTGGGAGTAATACCTGCGCTGAAGAGGGTGAAATCGCCCCACGAAGCAACTCAATACCAATGGTATTTACGCACCTCCTCACACTCAGCGCCATGTTGGTACAAGGTAGCTCACCTGAAAACAGCAGAGGGGTGCAGAGCACAACCGCACTCTACCGTGGTCAGGCAGCGAATAGTCTGCTCTACACCTCACACTCTCGTCAACACTATCTTCACCTTATCTATGCTATTTCTACCCTAATTCTGATAATAGCTTGCAGGAGTGAGTGACCAGTATCTAACAGTGATGCAGAGACCAGAATCTGAAACCTTACCTAACCTAAGCTGAACAAAGACAGCAGGTGCCTTAAGAAAACACGCCTGAATGTTTCCATGTGTGTGTGTGTGTGTGTGTGTGTGTGTGTGTGTGTGTGGGTGTGTGTGTGTGTGTGTGTGTGTGTGTGTGTGTGTGTGTGTGTGCGCGCGCGCGCGTGTGTGTGTGTGTGTGTGTGTGTGATGCGTGTGTGTGTGTGTGTGTGTTGTGTGTGTGTGTGTGTGTGTGTGTGTGTGTATGTGTGTGTGTGTGTGTGTGCGTGTGTGTGTGTGTGTGTGACTCAACAATCAATATTTGCACCAATAACTCACTACAGTTGTGACCGGGTGTGGAAGTGTGAATTGCTCATTACTCTATAATTTGTTCATGATTGTAGCCGTGTATAAACGCAATTAACCATTCTTACAGTATTCATTACCTTTGTAACTTGTGAGTTCATTACCTTTGTACCTAGTTCAGCTATCAAAACTTTGGGGGCCCAGTCCCTGGACCCATTACGTACCTCTGTAATCTGTAAATACCTTTGTAACTTGTCATGATTGTGACCAGACCTACCTGGAGTTCATTACCTTTGTAAATTGTGATTTCATTACCATTGTAAATTGTGAGTTCATTACCTTTGTAACTTACTCAGCTATCAAAACTTTGAGGCCCAGTCCCTGGACCCATTATGTACCTCTGTAATCTTTTGACCACCGCCCACAGGATGAGTATGGGGTGCATAATAAAGATATTAAACTAACTAAACTTTTGTCCCCAGGATGCGACCCACACCAGTCGGCTAACACCCAGGTACCCATTTTACTTATAGGTGAACAGGGACAAAATATGATTATAATCATAACCATAATTTTTAAAGTTGTAGAGGGGTAAGCCAGTGGCAAGGCTCGGTCACATGACCAAAAGCTCCAGCTGTGGGTCATATGACCAAGACCCGCGTCAGGAAACATTTATCCAGTTTCCATGTCCCGTCACCACATGGAAAAGACCAGGACCAGGACCCGTCATGGCAAAGCTACTCATATATGTCCTGTTTCCTAACAAACCTTACCTAACCTAAGCTGAACAAAGACAGCAGGTGCCTTAAGAAAACACGCCTGAATGTTTCCACCCATACCGGGGATCGAACCACGGACCTCCTTGTGTGAGATGAGTGCGCTAACTTTCTGATACAATAATATGTAATGATATAGAGAGGAAAAAATTGTCAAGAATGTGATTATTATTGCATTCAATTTGATTACATATTTTTTTGTTATGAAGAAAGCCGTACATGGAGGAAATGAATTATAAATTTTTGAATTCTTTCCATATTCATATTCATATTCATATAGTTCATTTGGACATGATATATAGTTGTACAAGGAATTATAGTAGTTGGGTGTACATGTCAAAAGTCCCTTGTATGAGTTAAATCGGAGGCTGCCATAGTGAAGAGCTCTGTTCCACAAGGCACAGTACTCGCCCCCATCTTATTCCTCATCCTCATATCAGACATAGACAGAGATATACATCACAACACCGTATCATCCTTTGCGGATGATACTAGGATCTGCATGAGGCTGTCATCTGCTGAGGACGCGGTTAACCTCCAAGAAGATATAAACAAAGTTTTCCAGTGGGCAACGGTAAACAATATGATGTTCAATGAGGACAAATTCCAACAACTCCGTTATGGAAAACTGGAGGAGATAATAACTAGAACAGAGTATACTACTGACTCCGGCCATACAATAGAGCGGAAAAATAATGTAAGGGACCTGGGAGTAGTAATGTCTGAGGATCTCACTTTCAAGGATCACAACAGTGCCACGATAGCACGTGCAAAGAAAATGATAGGATGGATAATGAGAACGTTCAAAACGAGAGATGCCAAGCCAATGATGATCCTTTTCAAATCACTTGTTCTCTCTAGGCTGGAATACTGCTGTACATTAACATCTCCATTCAAAGCAGGAGAAATCGCAGATCTAGAGAGTGTACAGAGATCCTTTACTGCACGTATAAGTTCTGTCAAGCACCTTAACTACTAGGAACGCTTGGAAGCACTTGACTTGTACTCGTTGGAATGCAGGAGGGAGAGATATATCATAATCTACACTTGGAAAATCCTGGAAGGAATGGTCCCAAATCTGCACACAGAAATCACTCCCTACGAAAGTAAAAGACTGGGCAGGCGATGCAAAATGCCCCCAATTAAAAGTAGGGGCGCCATTGGTACACTAGGGGAAAACACCATAAGTGTCTGGGGCCCAAGACTGTTCAACAGCCTCCCATCAAGCATTAGGGGAATTGCCAATAAACCCCTGGCTGCCTTCAAGAGAGAGCTGGACAGATACCTAAAGTCAGTGCCGGATCAGCCGGGCTGTGGCTCGTACGTTGGACTGTGTGCGGCCAGCAGTAACAGCCTAGTTGATCAGGCCCTGATCCATCGGGAGGCCTGGTCATGGACCGGGCCGCGGGGGCGTTGATCCCCGGAATAACCTCCAGGTAACCTCCAGGTAACCTCCAGGTATGCAGAGCATTATAGGCAGCTTAAAATTAACTTAAGATTAACTAAGCAATGAAAGGTTCAGTCATAAAAATTACAGTAGACAATTTACAATATGAAGTACAATTGAGTATTTGAAACAATTAAATTTGAACATTTCGATATTGAATAATTATAGTTGTACAAACTTGTCGCATTACAATGTATAAGAACAAGATGATCAATTTACTATATGTTGTCTTGAAGTTTTAAGATTTAAGAATAATTGGGAGAATTATTGATAATGTTAACTATTGAGTGATGATTATTTAGTCCTGGGCGAGTAAGTGGTTTTTTAGAAGAGTCTTAAATTGATTTTCAGCCCTGGTTACTTGAGTACGTTCTGGTAATGAATTTCAGATTTTGGGCCCCTTTATGTGCATAGAGTTTTTACACAGTGTGATATGGACACGAGGTACGTCAAAAAGAGATCTGTGTCTTGTGTTGTGGTCGTGTGTCCTGTTAAGGTTGGTGAGAAGTTTGAGTGGACCCATTGTGTACCTCTGTAATCTGTAAATACCTTTGTAACTTGTCATGATTGTGACTAGACCTACCTGGAGTTCATTACCTTTGTAAATTGTGAGTTCATTACCTTTGTAAATTGTGAATTCATTACCTCTGTAACTTGCTCAGCTATCAAAACTTTGAGGCCCAGTCCCTGGACCCATTATGTACCTCTGTAGGATGGGTATGGGGTGCATAATAAACATATTAAACTAACTAAACTGTATGTAGTAGGTGCATGAATAAGTGTGGATGTTCTTTATGGTGAGCAAATTTAGACTTTTGAATACAAGTGGAGTATGTTGTCACGAGTGGGAATTTGTTATCATTCTGATTGCAAATTTTTGCTGGGTTATTATTGGCCTTAGGTGATTTGATGTTGTTGACCCCCATGCACAAATTCCATATGTGAGATAAGGGTAGATGAGTGAGTGATACAGTGCAAAGAACATAGTACAGTATCTTTGATAGTATGCCTACTGTCTTAAAGATTTTCTTGGAAATTTGTTGTATATGTGTCCGGAATCTGAGGCTACTATCTAGGTAGATTCCTAGGAGTTTTCCTTCTGTTAGTCTTGTGATGGGTGATCCATTTAGTGTTATGTTAAGTGGAACATTTGCAGTTCTGGTTCCAAACTGAATGAAATAGAACATTAAAATGGTATAAAATACCGACAGGTTTTGTCAGTATTTAGGGTAAGTTTATTCGTCATCATCCAGGTAGATATTTTCTGCAATTCAGCATTGACAGTGTTGGCGAGTATGGCTGGGTTTGGGTCTGAGAAGACGTATGTAGTGTCATCTGCAAATAATATGGGTTTGAGTAGCTGTGATGCATTCGGTAGGTCATTGATGTAGATGAGAAAGAGGAGTGGTCCAAGGACGCTTCCTTGTGGGACTCCTACTGTGATTGGTTGTGTGGAAGAGTTTGCACCATTTGTGTACACATATTGGCTTCTGTTACTTAGGTATGACTTTAGGTAGTTGAGGGAGTGGCCTCTGATACCATAGTATGTTAATTTAGTGTGCAGCAATTCATGGTCGACTGTATCAAAAGCTTTACGTAAGTCAATGAAAATTCCCATCAGGACTTCTTTCTTATGTATAATAGCATCATTTGTGCTTTTATTATTCCTGAATCCAAACTGACAGGGGGTGTAGTATGTTGTTTGAGATGAGGTAGGAATAGATCCGTCTATGAATTAATTTTTCAAAGATTTTAGAGAGTAATGGTAAGTTGGATATTGGTATATAGTTATTCAAGTCGGCTTGGGAAGGTGGAGGATTCAATGAATTTGTTAGTGTTCCAATAATTGGTGACAGTACTTGTGAAGCTTTTTTGCACATAAAAGTATTTTATTTATTTATTTATTTATTTATTTATTTATTAACAATTTGAGCATACATACAGAGGTACAAAAAATACAGATAAGAGCAGCATGCCAAAGCCACTTATACTATGCATAGCATTACGGGCTGGCTTAAAATTAACTAAGCAATGATGAAATCAGTGATAATACATTATTGTAAACAGATAACTATAAAGCACAAATGAGTATTACAAAGACAGGTCATATGGTTGCATGCATTGCTGTACATTCAGTCGTATGGAGTATTCTGTTAGGTAGTGTATTTAAAAAATAATAAAGTTAGATTGGGTTTTAGGTTTAACATTTATGTGATATAATTGTGAGAAACATTTAAGATATACAATTTATAAGGTTCAGTTATTCAGTATTTATTTGGTTTTGGGTGAGTAAGTGATCTTTGAGAAGAGACTTGAATTTATAAACAGGTAGTGTTTCTTTTATATTTACAGGTAATGAATTCCAGATTTTAGGGCCTTTTATGTGCATTGAGTTTTTGCCTAGTGTGAGATGGACACGAGGAACATCAAAGAGTGATCTGTGCCTTGTGTTATGGTCATGTGTTCTGTTGAGGTTGGCAAGGAGATGTTTGAGGGGAGGGTTAATATCAGAGTTAAGTGTTCTATGTATGTAATAGGTGCAGTAATAAGTATGGATGTTTTGTATGGTGAGTAGGTTTAGTGTATTGAATATTGGTGGAGTGTGCTGCCTGTAGTGAGAATTTGTTATCATTCTAACTGCAGCCTTTTGTTGGGTAATTAGTGGTCTGAGATGGTTAATTGTTGTTGAGCCCCATTCACAAATTGCATAGGTGAGATAGGGGTAAATAAGAGAGTGATATAGGGCCAGGAGGGCTGACTGTGGAACATAGTACCGTATCTTCGATAGTATGCCTTCAGTCTTGGAAATTTTCTTAGAAATTTGTTGTATATGTGTATGAAATTTGAGTCTATTATCAAGGTGGATTCCTAAGAATTTTCCCTCTGTTAGCTTTGTGATAGGTGATCCGTTTATCATTATGTTAAGAGGGACATCTGTAGCTCTGTTACCAAACTGAATGAAGGAGGTTTTGTCAGTGTTTAGTGTAAGTTTGTTAGTCCTCATCCAGGTAGATATTTTCTGTAATTCGGTATTTACAGTATTGGCTAGCGTGACTGGGCTCGGGTGAGAGAAGACGTATGTAGTGTCATCTGCAAATAGTGTGGGTTTGAGTAATTGCGAAGCATTTGGAAGGTCATTTATGTATAGGAGAAAGAGAAGAGGGCCAAGGACACTTCCCTGTGGGACACCAACTGTAATTGGTTGCGCAGAAGAGTTTGCCCCATTTGCGTACACATATTGGCTTCTGTTGCTGAGGTATGACTTGAGGTAGTTGAGGGAGTGCCCTCTTATACCATAGTGTGACAATTTTACGTGGAGCAAGTCATGGTCAACTGTATCAAAAGCTTTACGTAAGTCAATGAAGATCCCCAGTGGGACTTCTTTTTTCTCTATTGCAGTGTATATATGTTCTAGCATGTGTATAATAGCATCATTAGTATTTTTATTAGGCCTGAATCCAAATTGGCAGGGGTTGAGTATGTTTTGGGAGATAAGGTAGGAGTAGATTCGTTTATGAATTAATTTTTCGAAGATTTTTGAGAGAGGGTGTAAGTTGGATATTGGCCTATAGTTATTCAACTCTGGTCTCCTCCTTTGTGGATCGGGGTGACCCTTGCTATTTTGAGTACTGTAGGGAAGGTGGAGGATTCAATGGATTTGTTAAAGAGTGTTGCAATGATTGGTGATAGCACTTGTGACACTTTTTTGTATATAAAGGCTGGTAAGGTATTTAAATCTCCTGCCTTGTTTTTTAGTGCGTTGATAATAAGGGAGACTTCGTATGGGTTAGTCGGAGCTAGGAACAGTGTGTTCGGGTAGTTGCCGGTGAGGTAGTCATTTGGTGGGGTATCTGAGCTTGGGATTTTATTGGCAAGGTTTTGTCTTATAGTGGAGAAGAAATCATTGAGTCTGTTTGCTGTTTCTGTTGGTGGGAGTTGGGGTTCATCTGATTTTGCTAATTTTATTTCGCTATTTCGTGATATCTTTTTTGTTCCCAGAATTTCTGATAGGGTTTTCCAGGTCTTTTTTATATCACCTTGTAAGTTGGATAATCTGTTCTCATAATACAATTTTTTTGCCCTTCTTATCAGGCTGGTTAGGATTGACGAGTAACGTTTTGTTTGGTCTCTGGTTATGTGACCCATTCTGTACTGTTTTTCATATTGGTGTTTTGTATTTATGGATTTGAGAATGCTGGGTAAGTTGTTTATATCTCCTGCCTTGTTCTTAAGGGTGTTGATGAGCGAGACCTCTGTTGGGTTGGTGGGAGCTAGGAATAGTGTATGCAGGTAGGTGCCAGTAAGGTAGTCTGATGGACAGGTGTTTGAGCTTGGGATATTGCTCGCTAGATTCTTTCCTATGGTGGAGAAGAAAATATTGAGTCTGCTGTTTCAGTTGGTGGGAGTAGGGGTTCGTCTGACTTTGTTAATTTGATTGTTTTGTTTTTGGATATCCTTTAAGTTTCTATAATTTCAGATTGGGTTTTCCAGGTCTTTTTTATATCACCTTTGATGTTTTGTAATCTCTTTCCATAATACAACTTTTTAGATCTTCTTATCAGGCAGGTAAGGGGCTGACGAGTAAGGTTTAGACTGATCTCTAGTTATTTGACCCATTCTGTACTGTTTTTCAGATTGGTGCTTTGTGTTAATGGATTTGAGGATGGTGGGTGTTAGCCAGGGACTGTTTAGTCTCTTTGCTGTGAGCTGTTTAGTTTTGTTTAGGGCAATGCTTGTTATAGAGGTAGTGGGTTCTTTTAATGAAATTATTAATATATTCATTAGTGTCTGTATATGTTTCAAGCTCATTATGCCAGTCGACATTATTCATAGCTGCTATAAAATCGTTTACAGCTGTTTCGTTATGCAGTCTGAAGGTAACTTTAGTAGTGTCTTGGGGCAGTTTACCAAGGTTGGTTATAAGAAAGGTAGGGTAGTGGTCTGTGGTGTTGTCTGTGATTATGCCTGATTTTAAAGGGAATATGGTGTTAGTCCAGATGTGGTCCAATAAAGAGATACTATTCTGGGAGATTCTTGCAGGTTTTGATATTGTTGGTAGTAACAAGCAGTTGCTCATAGTGTTTGTGAATTCAGTTACTTGTGGGTCCTGGTCATGCAGTAGATTTATGTTGAATTCTCCTGTTAGTAGTAGGTGGTCTTTGTTCATATGTGCATCAGTTATCAAATTCCCTAATTTTTCACTAAAGTGATAAATGTTTGACTGTGGTACTCTGTAGATGTTTATGGCTGTGAGGGGTCTTTGCAAGTCTTTTGATTTAAATTTAGCTATAATATATTCACCATGCTCATCCCTTGTGCAAGAATTATTGATACAGTCAAGTTGAGTTGAGTAGTATAAAGCTGTGCCACCCCCTTGCTGGTCTGTCCTACAGTTGTGTATAGCTGTGTATCCAGGAATGGCATAGACATCTGTAGTGCCAGGCTTTAGCAAAGTTCCTGTGAGTGTGATGATTGACATACTGGAATTAAGGGAATTGAGTAATACGGTGAGGTCATCGTAATGTTTGCTCAAGGATCTGACATTGTAATTAAAGATAGTTATGTTATTGTTAGCTCTGAGTAATGTCTTAGCTTGCTCTGCTGTATAATAATTACAGTTGCTATTTGATTCGTGTAAGTCATTTAATAAAAGGGTAAAATCTGGATCAGTGTTTGTAATCATAAGAATGAGAGTGACTCTGCAACTAGGTCTTTGAATAAGCATTGTATTGAACTTAATAATTAAGATACTTAACTAATTTATCTTACTAGTTAATGGATTGTTACACTAGTTAAAAAAAACAGAATTACAGTTTCCTCTTTACACTACACAACTTTATACTCCTCAAATCACTAAACTATAATTCATTAATAAAGTCATCAGAGAACTAATGCAGAAAAAGAAAATATGAAGGTAGAATTATGCGAAGATTTCGAGGATGAAGACTGATTAAACAGTGACATATTTACTGTTTACAATGTGTCTGCTGCTCCTCTTGATGACGTTTTTTTATTTAAAACTTTGTATGCATAAGACATACATAGGTCATTCCAACATGCAGGAACTTGAAAACATGATGACGACACCATACAAATACCTTTACCCAAAGTAGAACGTGAGATTATTGTTACAGTTAGTTTGTTTATACAATTACGATACTTAGGACATCACATATACATACAGGAGTCGATGTGTATATAACAACATACACTTCAATTTACATGATATAAACCAATCAGTTCTTGTACTGGTAATTCCTGTTACACAACAGGAAACTTTTGTGTAAACCATCTTCCAAACATCTGTTGATTTCTAACTTGAGTTCTATACACTGTTGCAGCTAACAACTTAATTATATACTCTTCAACGATATCATCATGAATGCTGTGGAAAATTTAGAATGTTTCCAAATTCAGCATGTGTAAATTTTTATATAATAATTGTGTATTAAAATAATACTGATTTGACCCTTCAAGAAAGTTTGTTTGAAGGAGGGTGTGCAGTGGCAGCGGAGTGATATACGGGAGGGGAGACGCCATTTTTGTAATTTGTAAGCACTGGTTGTTGCGGAAAATTTTGCTAATAATCCGGCATCAGCGAGGCCAAATTGGGGTCTTTTGACCTGATTTTGTAACAAGAACCCATATTAATGTTCCTTCTTGAAGAATTAGAACAGGAAATTTGCGTAACTTCCAGAATTACATGTGGATGATGGAAGATAAGAAGACTGAATTATTACTCACACAGGGAAGTATGCCATTAGTCCTTCCATTTAGATTTGTTGCTGGCCAGTGTATGATTCTATTTGTTAGGCAGTTGTTGTGGTGTGATCCATCTACAGTAATTAAATGGTAAGTGGTAATACGAATTTCTTTTCAAATAACACCACTATAATTTATGTGGAGAAATTTTCTCCAGGAGGGGGGTATCAGCCCCCTTCAACCACTTTCAGCCCCTTTCAAACATTCTTCAAAGAACACTATTCTTCAATCAAGACAACAGATATCCGGGTGCAACTACGGATCTGCTCCAAATACCCAGGTACATTTAATAAACATGATAGGGGTAAGTCGGCTGCCCAGTGGATGTCCTTTTTGTGTTTGTTAAACGTACCTGGGTATTTGTAGCTGACCTGTAGTTGCACCCGGATATCCGTTGTCTTGACTGAAGAATAGTGTTCTTTGAAGAATGTTGCACTACATTCTGTTGGATCGCAACACTCGTTGTTACACTGTTCATCAAGATTTATTCACCATAATGTCACTAAAGAAGCTGATCACACTTCTCTGTAAGTGTCTTGATGTGTTTCTTGAGACACTTTTATGCACAAAAATGCACAGATCAGTGTTCTTTGTTGGTTATCCCGGCGTCAACGTGAGCCCTAGCAGGGTCAAAAGTAGTCAGACGATGTCCCAGCCTCCTACGACGCCACTGCTCTAGTCCATAAAGGAAAAGCTGACCTAGTACATTTTGCTTCCTTGCCAAACTTCCTCCATGAAGCAAAGCAGAATGCTTGATTCTTGCTGTCTTAAGCATAGACAACAATGTACACTATCTTTACTATGGTAATAAAGTGGGTACAGGATTTCTTTAATTGTCCTGCTAAGGTAAGAGATTGATTTCCTCTTATTTAAACTATACACTTGCAACAGATGTCTCTTGCAAAGATCCGCATGGCCACGTAACTGTTACACACACTGGTTAAACATCTGCTGGTAATTACTTGACGTAGCAGTAAACAAGATGCTTGCCTCTTCTGGGTGGGCTGGGCCCCTCAGGCTGAAAAGAGCTGAAAGGGGCTGAAGGTGGCTGAAGGGGGCTAATACCCCCTCCTGGAGAATATCTCACCACAATTTATTTACAATAATTATATTCTGTGTACCCAGCAAGCCAAATCATATACAGTCCACATTTTATAATTTACCACTATTGGTATTAATGTTTAATATTGTAATTAATAATTTAATAGGTCTAGCTTTTTGTGAGAGTAGTGATGTAGTGAGCATCGAGGGAGTGACAGTTCTGCGACCTACTGTGCCTAAGTTCCACTTACCTCGTCCAAATTACTTGCACATAATAATTCAGGTAACACCCTGTAAACCTCATGCAGGTAATTTCCCTCAAAAACGCTCGTTTTATGTCTTCATTAAAAAAAACTAATAGCAGGTAACAACTGTACTTCTTATACTGTAACATATGATAACACATTCTTCATCCAAATCTTTGCTACATTATGTCTGTTACAAAAATAAATCTCGTGATTCACTAAATCGTATTGACATGATAGCAAACAAACTATACCACGTATGGCTTGTTTGCTATCATGTCATTACGATTTCGTGAGTCATGTTGACGACTTTGAGGGACCTTGAGCTAGAGTTCGTCACGGCCACGCTAGAGGGAGATTCGTCTGTAAAAACTTGCACTGGTGGTCACAGTGGTACCTGTGCTAACCTTCCTATGGTGTATAAATATACCAAGTTGGATGAATCTTATTGTAGCCAGCTGGTCCAGTGGCTAAAGTGTCGGTCTGGAGTTTTATGACTCTCTGATCACGGGTTCTAACCCAGCCCGTGGTATGGTTTGATAAATCTCGTGCAGTGCTGTACCTAATAATCCACATCTTTGGCAGCTGCCACCCTGATAAATGTTCTCATCAGGAGAATGGCTTCAAATGGCAATATACCATGCATATATTTATATAATGACTCGTTGGTTAGGTATAATTCTCAATTTACTTAGTAATAACCATATTCGTTTCCATCTATATAATAAATACAAATCATGTGCATATAGATAGACGTTTTTATCGTCACTGAATTTACACAATACTTTAGCTGTAATACGAGACACATCAGGTACACACATCCCATACCTTAATATATTCTGCACTAATATTATTTTTGTTAACACATATCAACATTAATACATATATTTTTTTTTATATTTTATTTAAAACTTCATGTACAAATATTAATAGGTACATATATAAAAAAAATGAACAAGGACAACATCAGTAAAACAATATATAAACACAAAACAATCCAGGCAACATCTGACAGTCTACTATATACAAGTTTTTAAAACATATCACAATTTAAGAAGGAATAAAGTTATAATAACAAAGGCCACAAAATGGCTATAAATAAAACTCCTAAAATTACGACCTCAACACAATAATGCTCCAAGCTTAATGACAATCACCCATAATACCACTCGCAACAAATACACCAGACCTACAATATGCCTTATTAAGAAACCTGTGCTGCAACACAGGTGACCCACCATCCCTCCCCCCCCCCCCCACTCACACACACACATTGAAAACTAACCCCATCACCAACCTGAATAATCATGACATTAATTATCCTCAATTTAGGATTATTATGACACATGTCACTTGAGGAAACATTATTTACAACCATGAATGGTACAGGACTACCAAAATTACAATACCTTAAATAAGAATAATAATAATAGGTAATTACGTCAAAACTGATGCTGGACCACGTTACAAAAAAAAGGCAAAAATAACTCAGTGCTTCAAGGAAATAGTGAAAGGAAAACCCTCTCAAGAAAATTCAAATTCAATTGCAATACCAGTGCAAGTGGAACATAATACGCTACCAAAGAAATATACATGTTATATAATTTATAGGTTATACATTAATACATGTTATATATTTAATCTGCTCCTTACACCTTCCCCATCAAGGGAACTAAGCAAAACTTATCTTGCACAACCTCTCATCTGGTCACACACTAGTACCTCCAATCACACCCAACCACATCACTGCATTCCCAAGGAGGTGAGCCCGTTGAAATCCCCTGAACCCCCCCCCCCCCTTTTACCAACCCACTCACCCCGGCAGTTAAAGCCCCTTATAACGCCAATAAATTCCCTATTGTTAGTCCTCTATAACCCTCAGAAAAATACTCTTCCCACCTTTTCCCAAAAATGTCTCTGTTGCGACACAAAGTTCGATAAAACGTTGCCGCCAAAGTCCTTCTCAGCACATCCCCACCCACCCTCCCCCTCATACCCCATAAAACATATATGTAGTCCACGATGACATATGCTAAACCTCTTACCACACTCTCCTCCACACCACTCATATCAAGACTCAACGCTCGCAATACCGCCACACCTTGACCCCCCACCCTCACCACTACCTTACGCATCCATACCCTGATGCACTCCAAACCTTCACAAAAATAGACGACATGATATGCAGTCTCTTCCCCACTGCATCTGCCTCACCCCCCACCCTCAATAACCCTCCTATCTCAGAGCATCGCTCCCGTTGGCAAAATCCCATGCAGGAAACGGTACATAACCTCACGCGCCCTAGGTCGTATCCTTAATTTACTAAATCTTCGCCATATTACATCCCATGCATACATGGGGTAGATCCCTTCAACCGGCGCCACTACATGTCTCTCTAACAATTTACACAAAGTTCCCACCTTTACTTTTCCTGGTTCCCTGGCTAACATTAAGGCGCGTAACACTGTCTCGCATTCCTTCATTTCCGCCCCTCCATACCATTTCCTCAGGTGAGCATGTACCTTATCTAGCTGACCCTCCCTCCATCCACCTGCACTCATCACTTCCCTCTTAATAAACACACATTTCACGTGCTTTCTCAAGTCCAACAAACCCAACCCTCCCCTACATACCGGCAATGTCACTACCTCCCTTCGCAACCAGTTGCACCCTGAACCCCACAAAAATTTGAACACCATTCTAAGAATACTCGTGATCGCCGTTCCTGTTAACGGCATCACAGCCGAAACAAACCAGACTTTACTATATAGTAATACATTGATGACAATTACACGTTGCCTAAGGGTTAAATGGTGAGGTCGCAGCATTCCCAACCGTCGCTGCACCTGTTCCACCATCCTATTCGAATTGCTAACCCTTGCAGCACTCAGGTCAGCCTCATACATGACACCGCAGATTTTCAGACTCCCGGTCCTCCGCTGCACAACATCACATCCCCAATCTAATCTCTCTGTCCACTCTCCCGGCCCCATGATCATTGACTTTTCCAGATTTACCTTCATCCCAGTAGCTCTCCCAAAAGTGTGTACAACTTCCCCCAAAAGTCCTAACCGTGTCTCCTCACTTGCCAAAATAGTGGTATCATCAACATAACCCACCAAACCAGGCCACGGCTTCAGCTCACCATCCCTCCCCCCCGTCCTTAGATGATCCTCCACAATCCTATAAAAGGGATCCTGAACACATGCAAACAATATTTGTGATAAAGGACATCCCTGCCGAAGACCCCGCTCCATGTTGACTCCCCCCCCCACACACCCATTGATTTGCACCCTTACCTTCGCGTTTGAGTACAACGTATCCACCCACCCCACTATTTCTTCGCCAAACCCCTGTCGTAGGAGAATATCCCTCAAAGCCTTTCTTTCCACCCTATCATAAGCCCCTTGCCAATCCAACGCCACCAACGCCCCTCTTTCCCTTTCTATGTCCTCCAGGAACCCCTTGATAATCCCGTGGCCCACGCTCATTGACCTACCAGGTAAACCAAACTGAGACTCAGACACGACCCTCCCCACAACACATTTAAGCCGATTCCCAAGAATTTTCGCAAATAATTTATAATCAGCACAAAACAATGAAATGGCTCGATAATCCCGAAGGGTACTCTGCTGTTTACCCTTTGGGACCAACACCACCACCGCCGTTGCCTGAGATTCTCCCATCTTACCTCCGTCTTTCATGGCATTCATTAACCTTACTAGGAAACCCCTAAGCAGACCCCAGTGCTGTACATAAAATTCGCTAGGTAAACCATCGATCCCAGGTGCCTTACCCTTCCTCATGTCCATAAGGGCTCTCCATATTTCCCCCTCCTCAATGACCCCACCCAGTGCCTCCCGATCACTCCTCCCCAGTTTGCACGGCACATACTCACATACCTTCCCAAGAACCTCACCATCCACCCCACTACTTTTCCCGTATTCCTCAAACCATCTATCTGCATATGCACTCATCCCCTTGGTGTCCCTTAATACCTGACCCTCTCTAAAACCCCCCACAGAAGATATGACTTGCAAACCCGGTATTGTAGTCGTTCGCTGTCGTACCTTCTGTCCTCGCAGCACACAAGCTGATGGCTTGTCGCCCCAGAGTACTTCGTCTAACCCCGCCTGTACCCGTACAGCTGCAAAACGTTCTTCTTGCAAATCCCGTATTCTGTCCTTCAACATGTGTATATCCTCCACCGGGTACACCCCGGCCACCGCCCCCCCCTCGTAACAATTCCGTAATCTAGATTCTAAGTAATTTGACAAACCATACCGCAATTGATTAATGCGTTTGCCCTCCCTCACATAAAATTGACGTATTTGTAATTTAGCCACACTATCCCACCATCCTACCACGTCTTCCTCAGTTCTTCTGTCGGCACAGAGCTGTTCCCAAAATATTGCAAATGCTTCCACTCCCTCCCTATCTCCCAAAACCATCGTGTTCAGTTTCCAATAACTTCCCTGCCTACGAGCCAAAGCATCCCATCCCACCTCCACTAATACCGCCCTATGATCGGAAGACACCATCTCTATAGTTTTAAAAGACTCTACCAAAACCCTCTGAGATAAATATAACCTGTCCAAACGAGCCGCATATCCCCTTCTTATAAACGTATGTTCCACCTCCCACAGACCTCCCCCGAAAGCATCACGTAACTGAAGATCTCTAAGCAGGCCCCCCAAGACTGAGGAAAAATATCCCGCTCCTCTGGGTTCCACGTCTGTCTTCTTAATTACACAATTCCAATCCCCCCCCACAATCGCCACAGACGGTAACGTGCGTAGGTAATACACGAGCTCCTCCCGCACAAAATCCATCTTCACTTTCACGTCACTTTCTGCTGGGGCATACACACACACAAACGCCACTCTCTCTCCCATCCACCATCCTTCCACACGTAATACTCTCCCCCCTCCCCCCCCCTCTTTCCTATGCAATACAAACGGGCTCGCCTCCCTGATCAACACACCCACTCCTCCTTTTAAACGCTCAGACGGCAACACATAAGCCTGATACCCAGGCACCACTAATTCACGACCAAGCTTAAAATTGTGCTCCTGCACAAAAGCTACGTCAACCTTATACCTATTCAAAAACATCCTGAAGCACTCCCGTTTAACACCATCACACAGACCATTAATATTTATTGTTACACACCTGAGGCCAGTTTAAGGTTTCCTTCCCTGCCTCATGTCAAGATTCTTCCCTTTCAGACCGTTCCCCTGGACTGTGCCTTTGCCACAGATTCCCCCCTCCTTCCCAACCATCCCCCCCCCTTCTGTTGTGGCCCCCTCGCAGAGTCACTCTGGGTACCATAACCCCATGTCTTTTTCCCCGGCCTTTGCGCCGGTGTCAGAACATCGTCCGAATCTGACGCTGCTGCCCTTTTCCTTGTAGCTCCCTCAGTTTCCATACCTGAGTCCTGGGAGCCAGCACAATGGACTTCCACCTCTACCACCCTTAATCCGCCTCCATGCCCCTCCATGGCACTCGCACTGTCCACCACAGGTGCCACCTGATCCTCCCCTTCCCCACACACACCATCTGCCCTGATCCCAGGGTCTTGTTCGCTGTAACTCTCCACCTCCGTAGACTGTAACATAGCCTGTATCACCGTCTCCAACTCCTCCTCAATAGCCTTCACTGCTGCGCCCTCCTGTACCTCCTCACTTGACAACTGTACTGTTGATGGGCCAGGTGATTCATGGATCACCACTTCTTCCGATTCCCCAGGAGGAGCCACCACCACTTCACTCCACATGCGACCATGCCCTCCTCCTTGCACCCGTTCTTCTTTAGGCATCGGGTGCTCATGCGCAGGTGCTCCGCCCCTTGCCGGCCCAGGAGCCACTGTTGATGGGCCAGGTGATTCATGGATCACCACTTCTTCCGATTCCACTGGAGGAGCCACTACCTCTTCACTCCACATGCGACCACGCCCTCCTCCTTGCCCCCGTTCTTCCTTAGGCATCGGGTGCTCATGCGCAGGTGCTCCGCCCCTTGCCGGCCCAGGAGCCATACTCCGCTTGCCACAGTCTGCCGCCATATGGTCATATTCGCCACACAGTCGGCACGTACGTCTCTGCCCCGCATACGCTACCATTACCTGGGTTCTAAACTCTTCGAGATATACATACGAGGGTATAGGATGCCTAAGCGTCATCTTGAGATTAAAAGAACCCTCAGGAAATCCTGTGTAAGCACCTTTTACCCATTTGCCAGGTTGGGCCAGATGTACAGTTCCATAACGTTGGAAAACATTTCGAATATCTACCTCATCAGCCTCAAAAGGCACGTTGCGGAGCTTAACCCACGAATAATGTCGTGATACATCAATCAACTTGACCCTCACTGCCGGTGTTACAGTAATGCTGACATCTTGGTAACGATCAACCAAAGCCTCGTATACTTGAGCAGTTAGCACTTTCACGAAAATTCTATATACACCGTTCAGTGCCACTCCATATAAATCCTCGTCTCTGATGCCATATGTCTCTTGTATAATTTTGGGCAATAACACATCGACTGACGTAGGCGTTAAAGCCCCACTAATAAGTTCAATGCCCACAGTATTCACTCTCCTGCGCACACCTGGCGCCATGTCGCTGACTGAGTAGCTCGTCTGGGAAACAGTAGAGGGGTGCAAAACAAGACCGCACTCTACCTCATCCAGGCAGCGAATGCACAACACCTCCTCTTACCACTGCTGTCAGGTTACTGAGGAGCGTCAGGCAAGGAGGTCTACACGGCCCAAGAGCGATGCAGACAATCCAATACATATATATATTCATTGTAATCCATTTTCTTGAAATGTGCCAACATGTTTAATTAGTGTATGTAAATACACACAAAGATTATCTACCGATGTCTATCAAACCAGTACCACCATGACTAACACTTAACCAGTACCACTATGACTAACACGTAACCAGTACCACCATGACTAAAGCTTAACTAGTACCACCATGACTAACACGTAACCAGTACCACCATGACTAACACGTAACCAGTACCACCATGACGAACACAACCAGTACCACCATGACTAACACGTAACCAGTACCACCATCACTAACACGTAACCAGTACCACCATGACTAACACGTAACCAGTACCACCATGACTAACACGTAACCAGTACCACCATGACTAACACGTAACCAGTACCACCATGACTAACACGTAACCAGTACCACCATGACTAACACAACCAGTACCACCATGACTAACACGTAACCAGTACCACCATGACTAACTCGTAACCAGTACCACCATGACTAACACAACCAGTACCACCATGACTAACACGTAACCAGTACCTTCATGACTAACACATAACCAGAACCACCATGAGTAACAGAACTAGTACCACCATGACTAACACGTAACCAGTACCACCATGACGAACACAACCAGTACCACCATGACTAACACGTAACCAGTACCACCATGACTAACACGTAACCAGTACCACCATGACTAACACGTAACCAGTACCACCATGACTAACACGTAACCAGTACCACCATGACTAACACGTAACCAGTACCACCATGACTAACACGTAACCAGTACCACCATGACTAACACAACCAGTACCACCATGACTAACACGTAACCAGTACCACCATGACTAACTCGTAACCAGTACCACCATGACTAACACAACCAGTACCACCAAGACTAACACGTAACCAGTACCATCTTGACTAACACGTAACCAGTACCACCATGACTAACACGTAACCAGTACCACCATGACTAACACGTAACCAGTACCGCCATGACTAACACGTAACCAGTACCACCATGACTAACACAACCAGTACCACCATGACTAAAACAAACAGTACCACCATGACTAACACGAAACCAGTACCACCATGACTAGCACGGAACCAGTACCACCATGACTAACACAACCAGTACCACCATGACTAACACGAAACCAGTACCTCCATGACTAACACAACCAGTACCACCATGACTAACACGTAACCAGTACCACCATGAGTTACACGTAACCAGTACCACCATGACTAACACAACCAGTACCACCATGACTAACACGTAACCAGTACCACCATGATTAACACGTAACCAGTACCACCATGACTAACACAACCAGTACCACCATGACTAACACGTAACCAGTACCCCCATGACTAACACAACCAGTACCACCATGACTAACACGAAACCAGTACCACCATGACTAACAACCAGTACCACCATGACTAACACGTAACCAGTACCACCATGACTTACACGTATCCAGTACCACCATGACTAACACAACCAGTACCACCATGACTAACACGTAACCAGTACCACCATGATTAACACGTAACCAGTACCACCATGACTAACACAACCAGTACCACCATGACTAACACGTAACCAGTACCACCATGACTAACACGTAACCAGTACCACCATGACAAACACGTAACCAGTACAACCATGACTAACACAACCAGTACCACCATGACTAATACGTAACCAGTACCACCATGACTAACACGTAACCAGTACCACCATGACTAACACGTAACCAGTACCATGATGACGAACACGTAACAAGTACCACCATGACTAACACAACCAGTACCACCATGACTAACACAACCAGCACCATCATGACTAACACGTAGCCAGTACCACCATGACTAACACAACCAGTAACACCATGACTAACACGTAACCAGTACCACCATGACTAACACGTAACCAGTACCTTCATAACTAACACGTAACCAGTACCACCATGACTAACAGAACTAGTACCACCATGACTAACACGTAACCAGTACCACTATGACTAACACGTAACCAGTACCACCATAACTAACACAACCAGTACCACCTTGACTAACACGTAACCAGTATCACCATGACTAACACGTAACCAATACCACAATGACTAACTCGTAACCAGTACCACCATGACTAACACGTAATCAGTACCACCATGAGTAACACAACCAGTACCACCATGACTAACACAAACGGTACCACCATGACTAACACGTAACCAGTACCATCATGACTAACACAACCAGTACCACCATGGCTAACACGTAACCAGTACCACCATGACTAACACGTAACCAGTACCACTATGACTAACACGTAACCAGTACCACCATGACTAACACGTAACCAGTACCACCATGACTAACACAACCAGTACCACCATGACTAACACAACCAGTACCACCATGGCTAGCACGTAACCAGTACCACCATGACTAACACAAGCAGTATCACCATGACTAACACGTAACCAGTACCACCATGATAACACAACCAGTACCACCATGACTAACACGTAACCAGTACCACTATGACTAACACAACCAGTACCACCATGACTAACACGTAACCAGTACCACCATGACTAACACGTAACCAGTACCACCATGACTAACACAACCAGTACCACCATGACTAACACGTAACCAGTACCACCATGACTAACACGTAACCAGTACCACCATGACTAACACGTAACCAGTACCACCATGACTAACACGTAACCAGTACCACCATGACTAACACGTAACCAGTACCACAATGACTAACACAACCAGTACCACCATGACTAACACAACCAGCACCACCATGGCTAACACGTAACCAGTACCACCATGACTAACACAACCAGTACCACCATGACTACCACGTAACCAGTACCACCATGACTAACACAACCAGTACCACCATGACTACCACGTAACCAGTACCACCATGACTAACACAACCAGTACCACCATGACTACACGTAACCAGTACCACCATGACTAACACGTAACCAGTACCACCATGACTAACACAACCAGTACCACCATGACTAACATGTAACCAGTACCACCATGACTAACACAACCAGTACCACTATGACTAACATGTAACCAGTACCACCATGACTAACACCTAACCAATACCACCATGACTAACACGTAGCCAGTACCACCATGACTAACACAACCAGTAACACCATGACTAACACGTAACCAGTACCACTATGACTAACACGTAACCAGTACCTTCTTGACTAACACGTAACCAATACCACCATGACTAACAGAACTAGTACCACCATGACTAACACGTAACCAGTACCACTATGACTAACACGTAACCAGTACCACCATAACTAACACAACCAGTACCACCTTGACTAACACGTAACCAGTATCACCATGACTAACACGTAACCAATACCACAATGACTAACTCGTAACCAGTACCACCATGACTAACACGTAATCAGTACCACCATGAGTAACACAACCAGTACCACCATGACTAACACAAACGGTACCACCATGACTAACACGTAACCAGTACCATCATGACTAACACAACCAGTACCACCATGGCTAACACGTAACCAGTACCACCATGACTAACACGTAACCAGTACCACTATGACTAACACGTAACCAGTACCACCATGACTAACACGTAACCAGTACCACCATGACTAACACAACCAGTACCACCATGACTAACACAACCAGTACCACCATGGCTAACACGTAACCAGTACCACCATGACTAACACAAGCAGTATCACCATGACTAACACGTAACCAGTACCACCATGATAACACAACCAGTACCACCATGACTAACACGTAACCAGTACCACTATGACTAACACAACCAGTACCACCATGACTAACATGTAACCAGTACCACCATGACTAACACAACCAGTACCACTATGACTAACATGTAACCAGTACCACCATGACTAACACGTAACCAATACCACCATGACTAACACGTAGCCAGTACCACCATGACTAACACAACCAGTAACACCATGACTAACACGTAACCAGTACCACTATGACTAACACGTAACCAGTACCTTCATGACTAACACGTAACCAGTACCACCATGACTAACAGAACTAGTACCACCATGACTAACACGTAACCAGTACCACTATGACTAACACGTAACCAGTACCACCATAACTAACACAACCAGTACCACCTTGACTAACACGTAACCAGTATCACCATGACTAACACGTAACCAATACCACAATGACTAACTCGTAACCAGTACCACCATGACTAACACGTAATCAGTACCACCATGAGTAACACAACCAGTACCACCATGACTAACACAAACGGTACCACCATGACTAACACGTAACCAGTACCATCATGACTAACACAACCAGTACCACCATGGCTAACACGTAACCAGTACCACCATGACTAACACGTAACCAGTACCACTATGACTAACACGTAACCAGTATCACCATGACTAACACGTAAACAGTACCACCATGACTAACACAACCAGTACCACCATGACTAACACAACCAGTACCACCATGGCTAACACGTAACCAGTACCACCATGACTAACACAAGCAGTATCACCATGACTAACACGTAACCAGTACCACCATGATAACACAACCAGTACCACCATGACTAACACGTAACCAGTACCACTATGACTAACACAACCAGTACCACCATGACTAACACGTAACCAGTACCACCATGACTAACACGTAACCAGTACCACCATGACTAACACAACCAGTACCACCATGACTAACACGTAACCAGTACCACCATGACTAACACGTAACCAGTACCACCATGACTAACACAACCAGTACCACTATGACTAACACGTAACCAGTACCACCATGACTAACACGTAACCAGTACCACCATGACTAACACGTAACCAGTACCACCATGACTAACACGTAACCAGTACCACAATGACTAACACAACCAGTACCACCATGACTAACACAACCAGCACCACCATGGCTAACACGTAACCAGTACCACCATGACTAACACAACCAGTATCACCATGACTAACACGTAACCAGTACCACCATGACTACCACGTAACCAGTACCACCATGACTAACACAACCAATACCACCATGACTACCACGTAACCAGTACCACCATGACTGACACAACCAGTACCACCATGACTACCACGTAACCAGTACCACCATGACTAACACGTAATCAGTACCACCATGACTAACACAACCAGTACCACCATGACTAACATGTAACCAGTACCACCATGACTAACACAACCAGTACCACTATGACTAACATGTAACCAGTACCACCATAACTAACACGTAACCAATACCACCATGACTAACACGTAACCAGTACCACCATGGCTAACACGTAACCAGTACCACCATGACTAACACGTAACCAGTACCAAGATGACTAATACAACTAGTACCACTATGACTAACACGTAACCAGTACCACCATGACTAACACGTAACCAGTACCACCATGACTAACAACCAGTACCACCATGACTAACACAACCAGTACCACCATGACTAACACGTAACCAGTACCACCATGACTAACACAACCAGTACCACCATGACTAACACAACCAGTACCACCATGACTTACACAACCAGTACCACCATGACTAACACAACCAGTACCACCATGACTAACACAACCAGTACCGCCATGACTAACACGTAACCAGTACCACCATGACTAACACGTAACCAGTACTACCATGACTAACACAACCAGTACCACCATGACTAACACAACCAGTACCGCCATGACTAACACGTAACCAGTACCACCATGACTTACACAACCAGTACCACCATGACTAACACAACCAGTACCACCATGACTAACACAACCAGTACCGCCATGACTAACACAACCAGTACCACCATGACTAACACAACCAGTACCACCATGACTTACACAACCAGTACCACCATGACTAACACAACCAGTACCACCATGACTAACACAACCAGTACCGCCATGACTAACACGTAACCAGTACCACCATGACTTACACAACCAGTACCACCATGACTAACACAACCAGTACCACCATGACTAACACAACCAGTACCGCCATGACTAACACGTAACCAGTACCGTTATGACTAACACTGTCATGTAGGGGGGTAATGATTGAATAGGATATAAGTGGGGAATATGGGAGTAGGGGATTATGTAGGCAGGGGAGAGGCAGGCGAGGTGGTAGGAGTGAGATGATTAGCGGAGGTAGGTAGGTAATGACAGGTCAGTGGTGACCACCACGACACTCTCATTAACTCTACAATATTCACTAACATATGCCTCGTCCATTCTTCACTCATATATAAACATAATAAAATATAAGAAAAAAAAGACAGGGACAGTGAATATTACTATTCTACTCAAACACAGTTTATTATTACGTCTTTGTACCATAATATATTTGGGAACAGAACATTATTGTGGTTTAGATAAATGGGGTGGTACACATAAGCAGTGAGACAGGGAACACAATCAACTTGACCAAAATGAATGTAACTTACAATATAGCACAGAGGACAGTTCACTACAGGAACTAAGCCACAGGTCCCAAGACCTACACAGCACGAGTACTGCGCCAAGCCAGTACTCTGCCCAATGCCTCCAACAGTCTCCTCCAGAGACTTCAGCAGCCTTCTCCCGAGCCCTGCACCCCAGCAGCAGCTCCTCTCGAAAATCTCTGCTCAGAGCTCTGCACCCAGGCCAAAGCTCTGCCCGAATCTTCTGCTCAGGAGCTCTGCGCCCCAGCAGCAGCTCCGCTCCCATCTCATGATCATGCTCTTCCTTGGGCTTTTATGGTGGTCCAAGCACCCTCCACAACCACGTGTACGACCTGACGCCTAGCTCTGACGCTGTTAAGAACAAAAGACCTCAGACGTGGGCGTGGCTACAGACGTTTGCCAAGGCAAGGTGTGACCATATAATTGGTTAAATTAGGTCTCCCCAGAGACCTCACAAGCCCAGCTGGACTACATCACAACACAACCAGTACCACCATGACTAACACAACCAGTACCGCCATGACTAGCACGTAACCAGTACCACCATGACTAACACAACCAGTACCACCATGACTAACACGTAACATTGTTATTGAGTACAACAATGTGCTAACTACTGTTGATCTCTATAATACTGTCAGTCCTTCATTCCTCAGAGTTCCTAATCTCCTTCACATATTATCCCTAACTATGACTGAGTTACATTCTCTGGCTTTTGCTTTATCCTTACTAAATTACACACTACAAATGTTACAGGTTCTGCCACCTCAATGGCGTTACTGTCATACCAATCACTCTTATTCATCTTTTTAGTGTAATTTGTTTATTATGCACCCCATACCCATCCTGTGTGTGGTAGTCACCCCATACCCATCCTGTGGGTGGTAGTCACACCATACCCATCCTGTGGGTGGTAGTCACCCCATACCCATCCTGTGGGTGGTAGTCACCCCATACCCATCCTGTGGGTGGTAGTCACCCCATACCCATCCTGTGGGTGGTAGTCACCCCATACCCACCCTGTGGGTGGTAGTCACCCCATACCCATCCTGTGGGTGGTAGTCACCCCATACCCATCCTGTGGGTGGTAGTCACCCCATACCCATCCTGTGGGTGGTAGTAACCCCATACCCATCCTGTGGGTGGTAGTCACCCCATACCCATCCTGTGGGTGGTAGTCACCCCATACCCATCCTGTGGGTGGTAGTCACCCCATACCCATCCTGTGGGTGGTAGTCACCCCATACCCATCCTGTGGGTGGTAGTCACCCCATACCCATCCTGTGGGTGGTAGTCACCCCATACCCATCCTGTGGGTGGTAGTCACCCCATACCCATCCTGTGGGTGGTAGTCACCCCATACCCATCCTGTGGGTGGTAGTCACCTCATACCCATCCTGTGGGTGGTAGTCACCCCATACCCATCCTGTGGGTGGTAGTCACCCCATACCCATCCTGTGGGTGGTAGTCACCCCATACCCATCCTGTGGGTGGTAGTCACCCCATACCCATCCTGTGGGTGGTAGTCACCCCATACCCATCCTGTGGGTGGTAGTCACCCCATACCCATCCTGTGTGCGGTAGTCACACCATACCCACCCTGTGGGTGGTAGTCACACCATACCCACCCTGTGGGTGGTAGTCACCCAATACCCATCCTGAGGGTGGTAGTCACCCCATACCCATCCTGTGGGTGGTAGTCACACCATACCCACCCTGTGGGTGGTAGTCACACCATACCCATCCTGTGGGTGGTAGTCACCCCATACCCATCCTGTGGGTGGTAGTCACACCATACCCACCCTGTGGGTGGTAGTCACACCATACCCATCCTGTGTGTGGTAGTCACACCATACCCACCCTGTGGGTGGTAGTCACCCAATACCCATCCTGAGGGTGGTAGTCACCCCATACCCATCCTGTGAGCGGCAGTCACCCCATACCCATTCTGTGGGCGGTAGTCACCCCATACCCATCCTGTGGGTGGTAGTCACCCCATACCCATCCTGTGGGTGGTAGCCACCCCATACCCATTCTGTGGGTGGTAGTCACCCCATACTCATTCTGTGGACGGTAGTCACCCCATACCCATCCTGTGGGCGGTAGTCACCCCATACCCATCCTGTGGGTGGTAGTCACACCATACCCATCCTGTGTGTGGTAGTCACACCATACCCACCCTGTGGGTGGTAGTCACCCAATACCCATCCTGAGGGTGGTAGTCACCCCATACCCATCCTGTGGGCGGTAGTCACCCCATACCCATCCTGTGGGCGGTAGTCACCCCATACCCATCCTGTGGGTGGTAGTCACCCCTTACCCATCCTGTGGGTGGTAGTCACCCCATACCCATTCTGTGGGTGGTAGTCACCCCATACTCATCCTGTGGACAGTAGTCACCCCATACCCATCCTGTGGGTGGTAGTCACCCTATACCCATCGTGTGGGTGGTAGTCACCCCATACCCATCCTGTGGGTGGTAGTCACCCCATACCCATTCTGTGGGTGGTAGTCGCCCCATACTCATCCTGTGGACGGTAGTCACCCCATACCCATCCTGTGGGTGGTAGTCACCTCATACCCATCCTGTGGGTGGTAGTAACACCATACCCATCCTGTGGGTGGTAGTAACACCATACCCATCCTGTGGGTGGTAGTCACCCCATACCCATCCTGTGGGCGGTAGTAACCCCGTACCCATCCTGTGGGTGGTAGTCACCCCATACCCATCCTGTGGGTGGTAATAACACCATACCCATCCTGTGGGTGGTAGTAGCACCATACCCATCCTGTGGGTGGTAGTCACCCCATACCCATCCTGTGGGTGGTAGTAACACCATACCCATCCTGTGGGTGGTAGTCACCCCTTACCCATCCTGTGAGTGGTAGTAACCCCGTCCCCATCCTGTGGGTGGTAGTCACCCCATACCTATCCTGTGGGTGGTAGTAACACCATACCCATCCTGTGGGTGGTAGTAACACCATACCCATCCTGTGGGTGGTAGTCATCCCACACCCATCCTGTGGGTGGTAGTAACACCATACCCATCCTGTGGGTGGTAGTCACCCCATACCCATCCTGTGGGTGGTAGTAACCCCATACCCATCCTGTGGGTGGTAGTCACCCCATACCCATCCTGTGGGTGGTAGTAACACCATATCCATCCTGTGGGTGGTAGTAACACCATACCCATCCTGTGGGTGGTAGTCACCCCATACCCATCCTGTGGGTGGTAGTAACACCATACCCATCCTGTGGGTGGTAGTCACCCCATACCCATCCTGTGGGTGGTAGTAACACCATAACCATCCTGTGGGTGGTAGTCACCCCATACCCATCCTGTGGGTGGTAGTAACCCCGTACCCATCCTGTGGGTGGTAGTCACCCCATACCCATCCTGTGGGTGGTAGTAACACCATACCCATCCTGTGGGTGGTAGTAACACCATACCCATCCTGTGGGTGGTAGTCACCCCATACCCATCCTGTGGGTGGTAGTAACACCATACCCATCCTGTGGGCGGTAGTCACCCCATACGCATCCTGTGGGTGGTAGTAACACCATACCCATCCTGTGGGTGGTAGTAGGACCATACCCATCCTGTGGGTGGTAGTCACACCATACCCATCCTGTGGGTGGTAGTAACACCATACCCATCCTGTGGGTGGTAGTCACCCCATACCCATCCTGTGGGTGGTAGTAACACCATACCCATCCTGTGGGTGGTAGTAACACCATACCCATCCTGTGGGTGGTAGTCACCCCATACCCATCCTGTGGGTGGTAGTAACACCATACCCATCCTGTGGGTGGTAGTCACCCCATACCCATCCTGTGGGTGGTAGTAACACCATACCCATCCTGTGGGTGGTAGTCACCCCATACCCATCCTGTGGGTGGTAGTAACACCATACCCATCCTGTGGGTGGTAGTCACCCCATACCCATCCTGTGGGTGGTAGTAACACCATACCCATCCTGTGGGTGGTAGTCACCCCATACCCATCCTGTGGGTGGTAGTCACACCATACCCATCCTGTGGGTGGTAGTCACCCCATACCCATCCTGTGGGTGGTAGTAACACCATACCCATCCTGTGGGTGGTAGTAAAAATATTACAAAGGTACATAATGGGTCCAGGGACTGGAGCCCAAAGTTATGATAGCTGAACAAGTTACAAAGGTAATGAACTCTTACAAGTGTTTATCAGGTCAAAATCATGACCAAGTTACGGAAGTATTAAACCACCAACACTTCTATACTTGGTCACAATAGTGAACTTATTATAAAGTCATCAGTGCCACACGTCCATATCCGGTCACAACTGTATACCTGGAGTATACCTGGAGGATACCTGGACGATATCTGGAGTATACCTGGAGTATACCTGGAGGATACCTGGAGTATACCTGGAGTATACCTGGAGGATACCTGGACGATATCTGGAGTATACCTGGAGTATACCTGGAGTATACCTGGAGTATACCTGGACGATATCTGGAGTGTACCTGGAGTATACCTGGAGGATACCTGGAGTATACCTGGAGTATACCTATAGTATACCTGGAATATACCTGGAGTATACCTGGAGTATACCTGGAGTATACCTGGAGAATACCTGGAGTATATCTGGAGGATACCTGGAGTATACCTGGAGTATACCTGGAGTATACCTGGACGATATCTGGAGTATACCTGGAGTATACCTGGAGTATACCTGGAGTATACCTGGAGGATACCTGGAGGATGCCTGGAGGATACCTGGAGTATACCTGGAGTATACCTGGAGGATACCTGGAGGATACCTGGAGGATACATGGAATATACCTGGAGTATACCTGGATTATACCTGGAGGATACCTGGAGGATACCTGGAGGATACCTGGAGGATACCTGGAGGATGCCTTGAGTATACCTTGAGTATACCTGGAAGATACCTGGAGGATTCCTGGAGTATACCTGGAGGATACCTGGAGAGAGTTTCTTGGGTCAACGCCCTCGCGGTCTGGTCTGTGACCACGCCTCATTGTGGATCAGGGTCTTATCAACCAGGCTGTTAGTGCAAATATTAATTGGGTCACACACACAGGATTGCACACAAAGACGAGCGCACACACACACACGAGCACAAACACAGGCACGAACACACACGAGGAGTGGCACTGTTCATCAAAAACCAATGAGATTTTGAGGAGCTGGAGAGAGGAGACAGAGGAGAAGCAAGAGACTACATAATAGGAACATTTCAGTCTGGAGGGCCCAGTGTAGTAGTTACAATGATGTATAACCCACCACAGAATAGCAGGAGGCGAAGGCAAGAGTATGATGAGAGTAACAAAGCAAAGGTTGCCACATTGGCTGAAGTGGCCAGAAGGGCCCATATAGGCAAAGCAATGCTACTGGCTGTGGGTGACTTCTACCACAAACAAATTGACTGGGAAAAGTCTGGAGCCACATGGGGGCCCAGAAACGTGGAGGACTAAGATGATGGAGGTGGTACTGGAAAACCTCATGTACCAACACGTTAGGGACACTACCAGAGAGAGAGGAGAGAATGAACCAGCACGATTGGACCTAGTATTCACCTTGAGTAATGCAGATTTTCAGGACATCACACATTAATGGTCCCTCGGAGCTAGTGATCACCTGGTTCTAAGCTTCGAATATATAGTAGAGTTACAAGTGAATTTCATATAACCTGTAGTTACCAGCGGTCGCAATATACACAACGAGAAGCAATTATTACTACAGAAAAAGCGTCCTTCCTCCAAAATTTGCACCAGTCAACTATAGTGATAATATAGCATTTATTGTGGTGGAGACGGAAAAAAAATAGAAAAGCTAGATACAGCGATTGATAAACAAGGGTTGAGGTCGACCGTTCGTCACTGTAGGAGCAGCCAGCAGTCACCGATTTCTTCAACACGCAAGTTATACTTTTGTATCAGTCAAATCACATATTACTCGGGTAGATAATTTCCAGTAGAGCCTTCATGTGTTAGCTCAAATCACCGACCAGTATGTTTTAAATAAGTGACCTACTGATCAGATCAGATCGACTGGTCCGAACCCTTGACTGGTCCGAACCCTTGACTGGTCCGAACCCGGGACTGGTTTCAAACGGTTTCGTTGGACAATAAAGCAGACTAAACGGATGGGGTTGTAGGCGCCCATATAAACACAAACATTAAAAATCAGGAACGTGACGGTAAGCTGTCCAATATACAAAAACAGTTAGAAACAGAAATACAAATAGCTAGAGCTTCATTTAAGGTTATTAATAGAATATTCAAGAGGTTGCTAGTAGAATTGCAGTAAATCAACCATTCAAATCATTATGAAGCTGTGTGTAGTCTGTGGTCAGTCAAACAAACGGGCTTCCACATGGATAAATTGTCATTTTTGTGGAAATTGGTGTCACGCCCCTTGTGCAGATATTCAAGAACTAGCTACAAGCAGTATTAAAACAGAGAAGTGTTTTTGGGTATGCCCAAATGAGGAAAATCTGTGGACTAAAATCACAAGGGTATTAAAAGAGGACAACATCAAAGCTGCTTTCATAGAAAACCTGGAAGCTTTCTACAACAGATGGGAACATAAAAAGTCTGGGCTGAATGGTACTGCCCTTGATACTGGCCATGTAGTCACAAACTGTAAGGCTGGAGGTGATGTCCTGGTAGTCAGTAAATGTGGGGCTGATAGTGCTGTCCTGGGAGACAGTAATGGTGAAGCTGGAGGTGCTGTCCTGGGAGACAGAAATGGTGAAGCTGGAGATACTGTCCTGGGAGACAGTAATGGTGAAGCTGGAGATACTGTCCTGGGAGACAGTAATGGTGAAGCTGGAGATTTTGTCCAGGTAGTCGGGAATTATACGCAGGAAGGAATACATATAAATGACCTCATAGGGGACAGGAGCCATAGTAGGGAAACAAGTGTAGTCAAAGATAAGATAAAACCAATATTGCAAACTAGAAATACCGCAGGAAATAGCAAACAAGAGGACTCCAATAGCAATAGTGAGGATAAATTACCAAAAACAACTGGTGGGAGCTCCATTGTTGGTGCTAGGGAGGATAGAAATAAGACAGGGAAACATGCACCAACAGGGAATACAGTCACAGAAACCCAAGGCAAGCGGAAACCAAGCCTGTGCACATACTATGCACTTGGTATCTGCTGGCATGGGAAATCTGGAAAAACAGATGGGACATGCAACTATGACCACCCTAGAAAATGCCATGCCCATATGACAACAGGAAAATGCAAACTCCCTTCCTGTAAGCTTTTTCACCCTGAAATGTGTACCTCTTCAGTACAGGAAAGACTGTGCTATAACTTAAATTGCCAGGCATACCATCTAAAGGGGACAAAAAGATACAAAACATCCAGGCCATGGGAAAACCTGGGTAGCCACAGCCACTCAAGAGGGAGAGGTTTTTTAGTGCCAGGAAGAAAAAAAAAATGGCAGGAAATGGCAGAAATCGTACACCAAATCCAGTCATTCCTGGAGTGGAACCACAGTCGATGGCCTCCACTCCAAACCAACAGATACAGATACTAATGCCGGAAAAAAAATCCCCCCCCAGTACCAACAATACCACCAGTCCGATAACATTCTTCTTTGCAAATATACAGGGTCTAAAGCCAGCAACAAACAACAAAATACCTTTCATCCGTGGACTGCTTGCAGAGGCAAAGGCAATGTTCGCGGCTTTCACTGAGACCCACATAAAGGATCACTTGGACAACGAAATATAGATCCCAGGTTACAACCTATACAGATGTGACAGAGTGAACAGGAAAAAGGGGGGGGTTGGCCTGTACATTGCAGAGTCACTTGTTTGCACAGAACTGCTTAATGCCTCAAATGATGTAGTGGAAGTTTTAGCAGTAAAGGTCGAGAACCAAAACCTAGTCATTGTGGTAGTCTACAAGCCTCCGGATGCAACATCCCAGCAATTCCAGGAACAGCTGTTAAAAATTGACCACTGTCTGGAAAATCTTCCAGCTCCTGCACCCAACATCTTGCTCCTGGGGGATTTCAACTTAAGGCACCTAAAATGGAGGAATATAGCAAATAATATTGTTGCAGTAATAACACCAGGAGGCAGCTCTGATGAAAACTCACACTCACACGAGCTTTTAAATCTCTGCACAAAATTCAATTTAAACCAGCAAATAATAGAGCCTACTAGACTGGAGAATACACTAGACCTCATCTTCACTAACAATGATGATCTGATAAGAAATGTCACCATATCAAAAACAATATACTCAGATCACAACATAATTGAGGTTCAGACATGTATGCGTGGAGCCCCAGACCGACAAAATGAGACTAGTCACGAGGGAGCATTCACCAAATTCAACTTCAATAACAAAAACATAAAGTGGGACCAAGTAAACCAAGTCCTAACCGATATAAGCTGGGAAGATACACTAAGCAACACAGACCCCAACTTATGCCTAGAACAGATTAACTCGGTGGCACTCGATGTATGCACAAGGCTTATTCCTCTAAGAAAAAGGAGGAGTAGATGTAAAATAGAAAGAGACAGGCGCTCCCTTTACAGGCGACGGAAAAGAATAACAGAGTGGCTAAAAGAGGTCAATATATCTGAAATGCGTAGGGAGACACTGGTCAGAGAAATAGCAAGCATCGAACTTAAGCTAAAAGAATCCTTTAGGAGTCAGGAATCGCGGGAAGAACTAAAAGCCATAAATGAAATCGAAAGAAACCCAAAGTATTTCTTCTCCTATGCCAAATCAAAATCGAGAACAACGTCCAGTATTGGGCCCCTACTCAAACAAGATGGGTCCTACACAGATGACAGCAAGGAGTGAGCTACTCAAGTCCCAATATGACTCAGTTTTTAGCAAGCCGCTAACCAGACTGAGAGTCGAAGATCAAAATGAATTTTTTATGAGAGAGCCACAAAATTTGATTAACACAAGCCTATCCGATGTTATCCTGACGCCAAATGACTTCGAACAGGCGATAAATGACATGCCCATGCACTCTGCCCCAGGGCCAGACTCATGGAACTCTGTGTTCATCAAGAACTGCAAGAAGCCCCTATCACGAGCCTTTTCCATCCTATGGAGAGGGAGCATGGACACGGGGGTCGTCCCTCAGTTACTAAAAACAACAGACATAGCCCCACTCCACAAAGGGGGCAGTAAAGCAACAGCAAAGAACTACAGACCAATAGCACTAACATCCCATATCATAAAAATCTTTGAAAGGGTCCTAAGAAGCAAGATCACCACCCATCTAGAAACCCATCAGTTACACAACCCAGGGCAACATGGGTTTAGAACAGGTCGCTCCTGTCTGTCTCAACTATTGGATCACTACGACAAGGTCCTAAATGCACTAGAAGACAAAAAGAATGCAGATGTAATATATACAGACTTTGCAAAAGCCTTCGACAAGTGTGACCATGGCGTAATAGCGCACAAAATGCGTGCTAAATGAATAACAGGAAAAGTCGGTCGATGGATCTATAATTTCCTCACTAACAGAACACAGAGAGTAGTCGTCAACAGAGTAAAGTCCGAGGCAGCTACGGTGAAAAGCTCGGTTCCACAAGGCACAGTACTAGCTCCCATCTTGTTCCTCATCCTCATATCTGACATAGACAAGGATGTCAGCCACAGCACCGTGTCTTCCTTTGCAGATGACACCCGAATCTGCATGACAGTGTCTTCCATTGCAGACACTGCAAGGCTCCAGGCGGACATCAACCAAATCTTTCAGTGGGCTGCGGAAAACAATATGAAGTTCAACGATGAGAAATTTCGATTACTCAGATATGGTAAACATGAGGAAATTAAATCTTCATCAGAGTACAAAACAAATTCTGGCCACAAAATAGAGCGAAACACCAACGTCAAAGACCTGGGAGTGATTATGTCGGAGGATCTCTCCTTCAAGGACCAAAACATTGTATCAATCGCATCTGCTAGAAAAATGACAGGATGGATAATGAGAACCTTCAAAACTAGGGAGGCCAAGCCCATGATGACACTCTTCAGGTCACTTGTTCTATCTAGGCTGGAATATTGCTGCACTCTAACAGCACCTTTCAAGGCAGGTGAAATTGCCGACCTAGAAAATGTACAGAGAACTTTCACGGCGCGCATAACGGAGATAAAACACCTCAATTACTGGGAGCGCTTGAGGTTTCTAAACCTGTATTCCCTGGAACGCAGGAGGGAGAGATACATGATTATATGCACCTGGAAAATCCTAGAGGGACTAGTACCGAACTTGCACACGAAAATCACTCACTACGAAAGCAAAAGACTTGGCAGACGATGCACCATCCCCCCAATGAAAAGCAGGGGTGTCACTAGGACGTTAAGAGACCATACAATAAGTGTCAGGGGCCCGAGACTGTTCAACTGCCTCCCAGCACACATAAGGGGGATTACCAACAGACCCCTGGCAGTCTTCAAGCTGGCACTGGACAAGTACCTAAAGTCAGTTCCTGATCAGCTGGGCTGTGGCTCGTACGTTGGTTTGCGTGCAGCCAGCAGCAACAGCCTGGTTGATCAGGGGCTGATCCACCAGGAGGCCTGGTCACAGACCGGGCCGCGGGGGCGTTGACCCCCGAAACTCTCTCCAGGTAAACTCCAGGGAGAGGGAAGCACGAAGGGCTGGACGAATGAAACCAAGCTACAAGAGAGGGGGGACTATACAGGCATGAAGAATTTTCTTTGCGAGGTCCAGCGGGACAGAGAACTAGCAGGGAAAAAAGTAAATGAGATGATGAAATATGTGACAATAATATGTAAGGAAGCGGAGGAGAGGTTTGTTCCCAAAGGAACGATATCATAGAGAACACAGGCTACCACAAGATATTGAGAACACGGACTCCGTAAGATATCACAGAAAACAGGGAATCCCTCAAGATAGAGAAAGCAGACTACACAAGATATCATAGAAGAAGACAAGTAAGTTTATTTTGGTACATGTGCACTTGAGTACAATTATCATATGTAGTTTAACATATGTGTAAATTACCCAAGACAACCCCAAAAAAGTCAGACAAAGTGGCTTTTTTCCATTGGGATCCTTGTAATATTTTATTATTTAATCCCTACACCTCTGGAAAACGGAAGCCATACTCTTTGGCACGAAAAATAAACTGAAAAGGGTAAATAATTTTATGTCCAGTGTAATGGGGAACCATCGCTCCAGTATCTTCAGTGAAATATCTGGAAATCCCCTTTGACCCAAGCCTGTCAGGAGAACTGATAGGGAACAATGTAGTTAGGAAAGGGAATGTCAGACTAAAGTGTCTACAAACAGGCAGAATGTCTACCTACTGAGGCTCGCAAGACCCTATGTCTAGCCCTTATACAATACCTTGGTACTCTGCCTTAACAGAAAAAAACAACAACTGAAAGATGGACTACAAATCACCCAGAACAAAATGGTAAGATTCATCCTGGACTTGGGTCCAAGAGAACATGTAGGCCAGGATGAACTACATGTAGGCCAGGATGAACTACATGTAGGCCAGGATGAACTACATGTAGGCCAGGATGAACTACAACAATTGAATATGCTGAATGTTGAAGACAGAGTAAAACAACTGAAGTTAAATCACATTAATAAAATTCCTTAAAGTGTCCAGAATATCTTGCATCCAAGTTTGACAAGGCTGAGAACCAAAGTAATCATAGTATACTACTACTACTACTACTACTACTAATACTACTACTACTACTACTACTACTACTAATAATAATAATAATAATAATGTCTGTTGTGATAGAAACACAGGCCTTATCTCTAGGCTTTATTGAACATAGAATCTTCATAGTACTTCTGCAACAATAAAATATAATGACTAGTACATCTAATAATGGCTTCTACAGGGATGGTGATGTCTTGCATATGTCAAGAGAAAAGTTATAACTACAGGCCACATATTTAAACTCACCATGTAATCTGCATCGCTGATAAATGGATAAAGTAGGAGAGAATCACACACCATGTGTTGGTGCCCATGACACACACCAAACTGTTGTTGTTGTTAAGGGCCCCTAGAGGTGGTGCAGTATTATCCTGCTGCTGCTCCCCACAGGACCAGTATCACTACAATCTCCCCCTTCTAAAATATCAGAGACAGTAATCTCCCAAACTGTTAGGTGGGCGACGTACACGTCCCGACCTTCGTAGCCCTTGAGCCTCTTCACCAGGTTCGATATTTTCCAGCAGGGTTTGATTAACTGCTGGAGCAGAATCCTCTATTTCCATAGGGGTAGTCTCAAGGGGCTTTCCAGGAGAAAACGAAGCATCTTTCACATCTATTGGTGTATCTTGAGATTCCACACTAATAGGGATTTCAACTGGGGCTAAATGTCTTGTAGATACTGTAGTCTCTTCACCATTTTGGTAGCGAATGTGGGCGTAATGTGGATTAGCTTGCAGGAGCTCTACCTCTTCCACTAAAGGATCCGTCTTGTTCATCCTACGGTGACTCTTCAGGAGAACGGGTCCAGGATGACATAACCAAGTGGGCACGGAGGCTCCCGTAGAGGAACGACGTGAATAGTTGAGGAGTCTTTCATGAGGGGTTGCATTAGTAGCTGTGCACAGCAGTGATCTAATAGAGTGAAGAGCATCAGGTAGGACAGTTTGCCAGTGTTGAACAGGTAGATTGCGCGACTTTAATGTCATTGTAACTGCCTTCCATATAGTACCATTGAACCGCTCCACTTGACCATTGCCTTGAGGGTTGTAGCTTGTTGTTCTGCTGCAGGCAATACCTTTGCTAGCCAAAAACTCCTGAAGTTCGTTACTCATGAACGAGGATCCCCTGTCTGAATGGATATAAGCTGGCATACCAAAAATAGAGAACAACTGTGAAAGACAACTAATAACAGTTGAAGCAGCCATATTTGCACAGGGGAATACAAAGGGAAACCTTGAATATTCATCTACTATGTTAAGGAAATACCTATTCTGATTTGTGCTTGGTAGAGGTCCTTTGAAATCTATATTCAATCTTTCGAAAGGCTGGGTGGATTTTATGAGATGAGTCTTCTCTGGCTGATGAAAGTTTGGCTTGCACTCTGCACATACTCTGCATGCTCTGATCACTTGCCGCACATCTTCCACTGAGTAGGGCATGTTCTTTGATTTGACAAAATGGTACAGGCGTGTAACTCCTGGGTGACACAAAGCCTTGTGGAGAGCTGAGAGTGATTGCAAATCATGACATGCTGCTCCACAGTGGGACCTAGAGAATGCATCAGGTGAGATGTTCTCTTGACCCGGTCGGTACAGAATATCAAAGTCATAACACGATAGTTCCATCCTCCAGCGTAATATCTTGTCATTCTTTATCCTACTTTTGTGCCTCTTGTCGAACATATACATCACGGACCGTTGGTCAGTCCTTATGGTGAAATGTCTACCAGTTAAATAATGCCTCCAGTGGCGAACTGCTTCTATGATGGCCTGGGCTTCCTTTTCTACAGCAGCATAACATTTCTCTGATCCTTGAAAAGTTCTCGAAAAGAAGGCTACTGGTCGTCCTGCCTGAGATAAGACTGCAGCAATGGCAATGTCAGATGCATCCGTTTCCACTTCGAATGGTAGGGACTCATCAATGGCTTGAACTACTGAGTTTTCAATGTCCTGTTTGAGAGTATGGAAAGCGGCTTCTGCTTCCTTTGTCACAGGAAATGTGGTAGCACTCAATGGGCGGACTTTACTTGAATAGTTGTAGATCCATTGTGAGTAATAAGCAAAGAGACCAAGAGTTCTTCGGAGTGACTTTTTGTCTTGAGGCATTGGAAGTTCCCGTAGAGGTCGTAGTCGTTCAGGGTCTGGGAATATTGAACCTCCTTCCACTACATAACCAAGGATGCTAAGCCTTTTAGTTGAAAAAGTGCACTTTTCCTCATTGTAACTGATATTTTTCTTCTTGGCGGCTTCCAAAAACTTATCAAGGTTTGCATCATGTTCCTCCTGGGTCTTGCCACAAATGGTAACATTATCTAAATACGCGTAGGTTCCCATGAGTTGCTCTTCCTGAATGAGTGAATCCATAATTCGTTGGAAGCAGGCTACCCCATTGGTGACTCCAAAAGGGACTCTGGTAAACTGATACAGGCCATCACTAGCCTGAAACGCTGTGTATGGTTTATCTTCATTCCTTATAGGGACTTGATGATAGGCACTCTGCAGATCAATTGTGCTAAACACGTAGTACTGAGCAATTTTGTTCACTGTATCGTCAATTCGAGGTAGAGGGTACCCATCAAGAAGTGTAAATTTGTTGATTGTCTCAGAGTAATCGATAGCCAGTCTCCGTTTCCTATAACCATCTTTAACAACAACAACCTGTGCACGCCAAGGGGAATCACTCGGTTCTATAATACCCTCCTTCAGCAGCCTCTGAGTTTCTTTCTCAATGAACATCCGATCCTCATAAGAATAGCGGCGTGACTTAGCTGATATAGGATGGCAATCCGCGGTAAGATTTGCAAACAGCTTTGGTGGGTCTACCCTTAAAGTGCTAAGTCCACAGACAACAAGAGGAGGCAGTTCACCTCCATATGTTAAGGTGACACTACCATGCAGCTTCTGAAAGTCCTGACCAAGGATAACATCAGAGCACAGTTGTGGCAGAATAGCTAAATGTACATCTTGATAATCCTTTCCATTAACTCTGAGATTTACCTTACAAAACCCTAAGGTCTGAATAGAGAGAGATGTTGATGCCATGGAAACGGTACCTGATGAGTGATGTAGAGTCAAGGAGAGCCGTTTAACTAAGTCAAGGTTGATGAAACTCTCTGAGCTGCCACTATCAATAAGACCATCTACTTCTGTTCCTTTGATGAATACTTTCACAACTGCCTTTGACAGTGAATTTGGAGTAGCCGCAGAAGTCACTGTTGCTAGAGTCGCATGATCACTGGAATGTGTGGAGGCACTAGCTCTTGTTGATGCATTAGCACGACATACTTTAGCAAAGTGACCTTTCTTGTGGCATTTATGGCACATTGCTTCACGAGCAGGACACTTTGGACGTGGATGTCTTGAAAAACCACAAAAGAAACACACCGTACCTGCTGCTGCTGTCACTGAGGCAGGTTCCACAGTAACTTCATTGCAAGAGTCTTGGTCAGGAATTGCAGCACTTACCACTCGAGAAGGCTGAGTGGTACTGTATACTTCAGAATTCTTCTGGGCTGAATCTAGAGCTCTTGCCTGGTCAAAGGCAGCGGCTAAGTCGAGAGTTTTATTCTCCAATAAACGCTGCCTTATTATTGGTGATTGCAGGCCACTGATAAAAGCATCCCTGATGGACTCTTCACAATACTGAGCAGCTGTCACTGCTTGGAAGTGACAGTCCTTACCTAAAATTTTCAGTGCTTGAAAGTATTCCTCTAAGGACTCATCAATCTGCTGGCGGCGAGTTGCAAGGCGATAGCGTGCAAAGATTTCATTTGTAGGTTTAATATACTGAGACTTGAGGGTTTTGATAGCATCTTCGTAGGTATTACACTCAGAAATAGCCTCATATATCTTAGGTGACACAAAATTGATGAGCAGACTTAGTTTATCTAGATCTTCTTTAGGAAGGGCTCCCAAGAAGTTTTCGAAAGTCTTAAACCAGTGCTTCCATTCCTGAGCAGCCGTTGATAAGCTGGGGTCACAGTCTAGCCTCTCAGGTTTCAGTAAACGCTCCATGTTGTGATGTAGTCTAGCGCAGGATCACCACCAGGTAGCCCAGGATTCTATGTTCAATAAATTGTTGTGATAGAAACACAGGCCTTATCTCTAGGCTTTATTGAACATAGAATCTTCATAGTACTTCTGCAACAATAAAATATAATGACTAGTACATCTAATAATGGCTTCTACAGGGATGGTGATGTCTTGCATATGTCAAGAGAAAAGTTATAACTACAGGCCACATATTTAAACTCACCATGTAATCTGCATCGCTGATAAATGGATAAAGTAGGAGAGAATCACACACCATGTGTTGGTGCCCATGACACACACCAAACTGTTGTTGTTGTTAAGGGCCCCTAGAGGTGGTGCAGTATTATCCTGCTGCTGCTCCCCACAGGACCAGTATCACTACAATGTCTTTATTTACTACAAGTACATATACAGGAAGGCCCCACTTATACAGCTGGTTAGGTTCCAGGCTACCGCCGTAAAGCGGAAACTGCCGTAAAGTGAAACACCCTTTTTTTCCACTTACAAATGCATACAAACACTAGATAACAAGTTTACACTAACATATATTAAGTTAGCAATAGAACCAGGCATCAAAAAACAATAAAAAGTACAATACACACATAGTGCACTCATTACTTATAGTCTTAATCTAGGGTGAGACAAGTAGTATTTATTGTAAGAAATCAAGTGTGGTATGTATGGTAGTCAGCCAGGCTACCATACCAGGCCACCCCACCCACACATACAATTCTATGATATTTAAGCATCCCAGAGCGATAAAATGTATATACAGTTCACTCATTACTTACCTTAAAATATAGGGTGAGATGAGTAGTATTTATTGTAAAAAATCAAGTGTGGTATGTACGGTAGTCAGCCTGGCTACCATACCAGGCCAACCCACCCACACATATATTCTATGATATTTAAGCATCCCAGAGCGATAAAATGTATATACAGTTCACTCATTACTTACCTTAAAATATTTGTAGTCTTAATGTAGGGTCAGGAGTAAGTAAATGATATAAAACGAATAAATGAGAGAGAGAAAGAATGAGCACATGAGAGAGGACAGGCGCAGAGTTATGTAAACAAACCAGGCGAAGGTAAGTTTTGTAAACAAACAAAGTGTACACGTCTGGTTTGTGTACAAGTTACATTGTGTACAGGTTGTCTCTACACTGATACGGTAGAATAAATAAAGAAGAACACTCCCATTCTCATGTAACATCATTTTGAGAAGAAATGATGCTCTGAGTGAAGGCAATGGAAATAAGTCACTCTGACTTTTTTGGGTTATCCTAGGTTCTCTACACATATGTTGTTATGTATGATAATCTATGTAACTGTATTTGTGTATACCTGAATAAACTTACTTACATACATACGAAAGGAATAATTTTCTACAGTTACCCCCAGTAACACATTTTCTCTTATGTTAGATTACAGAAAATGTTATTCTTGGCATCACTTGTACAAGTTATCTGGCTACGACATCTCATATTTATGAAGATTGAGACACTTATGCAGCATATGGGAATCTTTATTCAGGAAACGTTTCGCCACACAGTGGCTTCATCAGTCCAATACAAAGAGGAAGGCGTAAGGAGAGGAGGAGAATGAGGTAATCAGTCCCTCAACCTGGAGTCGATGTGTTCAGTCCATCAATCTTGTAGAAAGTACAGCATAGGGCCGTAGACGTGGCTTATATACTGTAGTGAGGTGACGTGAAGCAGATGGAGGCGGGGTCATAGTGGTACCATCCACTAGTCGAAGTAGGTCTTCGTCCAAAGGTTGAACAAGTGTTGAAGAATTCTTTGTAACAAGACCCCATGATGCTGCCGTGTCTGACAGTTGTGATGAATGGTTTGAAAAACCGACAAGTTGAAGATAGAGACACTTATGCAGCATATGGGAATCTTTATTCAGGAAACGTTTCGCCACACAGTGGCTTCATCAGTCCAATACAAAGAGGAAGGCGTAAGGAGAGGAGGAGAATGAGGTAATCAGTCCCTCAACCTGGAGTCGATGTGTTCAGTCCATCAATCTTGTAGAATGTACAGCATAGGGCCGTAGACGTGGCTTATATACTGTAGTGAGGTGACGTGAAGCAGATGGAGGCGGGGTCATAGTGGTACCATCCACTAGTCGAAGTAGGTCTTCGTCCAAAGGTTGAACAAGTGTTGAAGAATTCTTTGTAACAAGACCCCATGATGCTGCCGTGTCTGACAGTTGTGATGAATGGTTTGAAAAACCGACAAGTTGAAGATTGAGACACTTATGCAGCATATGGGAATCTTTATTCAGGAAACGTTTCGCCACACAGTGGCTTCATCAGTCCAATACAAAGAGGAAGGCGTAAGGAGAGGAGGAGAATGAGGTAATCAGTCCCTCAACCTGGAGTCGATGTGTTCAGTCCATCAATCTTGTAGAATGTACAGCATAGGGCCGTAGACGTGGCTTATATACTGTAGTGAGGTGACGTGAAGCAGATGGAGGCGGGGTCATAGTGGTACCATCCACTAGTCGAAGTAGGTCTTCGTCCAAAGGTTGAACAAGTGTTGAAGAATTCTTTGTAACAAGACCCCATGATGCTGCCGTGTCTGACAGTTGTGATGAATGGTTTGAAAAACCGACAAGTTGAAGACACGGCAGCATCATGGGGTCTTGTTACAAAGAATTCTTCAACACTTGTTCAACCTTTGGACGAAGACCTACTTCGACTAGTGGATGGTACCACTATGACCCCGCCTCCTTCTGCTTCACGTCACCTCACTACAGTATATAAGCCACGTCTACGGCCCTATGCTGTACATTCTACAAGATTGATGGACTGAACACATCGACTCCAGGTTGAGGGACTGATTACCTCATTCTCCTCCTCTCCTTACGCCTTCCTCTTTGTATTGGACTGATGAAGCCACTGTGTGGCGAAACGTTTCCTGAATAAAGATTCCCATATGCTGCATAAGTGTCTCAATCTTCAACTTGTCGGTTTTTCAAACCATTCATCACATCTCATATTTATGTTTATTTATTCTATTGTAGGGTGTATTTATCATCTTTTTATGTTATGTATCGTGTTTATTATATAATTTTGAAAAAAATATCATGGATGGATTAATGAAAATGTGTATATTAACGTAATATACGACATTTAATAAGACTCGGTGATTATTATTATTATTATTAGCATTTCTAATATGGCGTCACTTGTGCAAGTCGTCTGCTACCACATCTCATATTTATGTTTATTTATTCTATTGTGGGGTGTATTTAACATCTTTTTATGTTATGTATCGTGTTTATTATATAATTTTGAAAAAATATCATAGACGGATTAATGAAAATGTGTATTTAACGTAATATACGACATTTAAATGAGACTCGATGATTATTATTATCATTACTAATATGACGTCTGGAGACATAAGACACTCTTACTGATTTTAATGTGTACCTGCATGCCAGCACAGTATGTAAGCTTATTTAAGTACAGGTATACATAAGTATAATTATCAGAGTATATATAAAATATGAAATAACTTTTAAAAACATTTGAAATTTTGGAGTTTCCAGACAAAATGGAGAGACTTAGTGCTTACTGAGCTCACGAAGAATGTAAACAAACAAGGTGGGGCGCGGTGACCGTATTAGAAAGTCAGGTGGGGGGAGCTGTATAGCGAGTTTTGGTCATAATTTGAAATGACCGTCTTAGCTGAACGCCGTAAAGTGAAACGCCGTAAAGCGGGGCCTTCCTGTACAAGGTATACAGTCCTAGCTGACATCAATGACATACTATTATATAGAAAGCCGCTTGTTATGCTGAGTATTTCGGGCAAATTAGGTCAGTTTTGTCCCAGGATGCCACCCACACCAGTCGACTAACACCCAGGTACCCATTTTACTGATGGGTGAAAATAGACAGCCGGTTTACCTGGAGTTTACCTGGAGAGAGTTCCGGGGGTCAATACTCCCGCGGCCCAGTCTATGACCAGGGCTCTTGGAGGACCAGGGCCTGATGAACCAGGCTGTTACTGCTGGCCGCACGCAATCCAACGTAAGAACCACAGCCCGGGTGGTCAGGTACTGAGTTTTATTACCTTAGTAACTTGGTCATGATTGTGACCAGATCTACCTGGAGTTCATTACCATTGTAACTAGTTCAGCTATCATAACTTTGGGGTCCAGTACCTGGACCCATTATGTACCTCTGTAATATTTTGACTACCACCCACAGGATGGGTATGGGGTGACTACTGCCCACAGGATGGGTATGGTGTTACTACCACCCACAGGATGAGTATGGTGTGACTACCACCTACAGGATGGGTACGGGGTGACTACCACCCACAGGATGGGTATGGTGTGACTACCACCCACAGGATGGGTATGGGGTGACTACCACCCATGGGATGGGTATGGGGTGACTACCACCCACAGGATGGGTATGGGGTGACTACCGTCCACAGGATGGGTATGGGGTGACTACCGCCATCAGGATGGGTATGGGGTGACTACTGCCCACAGGATGGGTATGGGGTGACTACCGCCCACAGGATGGGTATGGGGTGACTACCGCCCACATCTTCACCCAAGTATGGAGCACTGCACCAGACCCAGCAGCACAAGCTAGGTCCAACTCAAACCCACCCACACCTACTCATTTATCTAACCTATTTTTAAAACTACACAACGTTTTAGCCTCAGTAACTGTACTCGGGAGTTTGTTCCACTCATCCACAACTCTATTACCAAACCAGTGCTTTCCTATATCATTCCTGAATCTGATTTTTTCCAACTTGAAACCATTGCTACGAGTCCTGTCATGACTAAAAAATTTCAGCACGCTATTTACATCCCCTTTATTTATTTCTGTTTTCCATTTATACACCTCGATCATATCCCCCCTAATTCTACGCCTTTCGAGAGAGTGCAGATTCAGGGTCCTCAGTCTATCCTCATAGGGAAGACTTCTGATACATGGGATCATCTTTGTCATCCTCCTTTGTATGTTTCCCAGAGCATTTATATCCATTCTGTAATACGGTGACCAGAACTGAGCAGCATAGTCTAAATGAGGCCTAACCAAGGATATATAGAGTTGAAGAACAACCTGAGGACTTCTATTATTTATACTTTTAGATATGAAGCCAAGAATTCTGTTAGCTTCATTGCGAACACTAATTCACTGTTGTCTTGGTTTTAAATTGCTGCTAACCAGAACTCCTAAATCCTTTTCGCAATCAGTAGTATTAAGATCTACATTATTTAGTTTATATGTGGTATGGTTAAATAATGTAGATCTTAATACTACTGATTGCGAAAAGGATTTAGGAGTTCTGGTTAGCAGTAATCTAAAACCAAGACAACAGTGCATAAGTGTTCGCAATAGAGCTAACAGAATTCTTGGCTTCATATCTAGAAGTATAAATAATAGAAGTCCTCAGACTGTTCTTCAACTCTATATATCCTTGGTTAGGCCTCATTTAGACTATGGTGTGACTACCGCCCACAGGATGGGTATGAGGTGACTACCGCCCACAGGATGGGTATGGTGTGACTACCGCCATCAGGATGGGTATGGGGTGACTATTGCCCACAGGATGGGTATGGGGTGACTACCACCCACAGGATGGGTATGGGGTGACTACCACCCACAGGATGGGTATGGGGTGACTACCGCCCACAGGATGGGTATGGGGTGACTACCGCCATCAGGATGGGTATGGGGTGACTACCGCCCACAGGATGGGTATGGGGTGACTACCGCCCACAGGATGGGTATGGGATGACTACCGCCCACAGGATGGGTATAGTGTGACTACCACCCACAGGATGGGTATGGTGTGACTACCGTCCACAGGATGGGTATGGGATGACTACCGCCCACAGGATGGGTATGGGGTGACTAACGCCCACAGGATGGATATGGGGTGAGTTCCGCCCACAGGATGGGTATGGGGTGACTACCACCCACAGGATGGGTATGGGGTGACTACCACCCACAGGATAAGTATGAGGTGACTACTGCCCACTGGATGGGTATGGGGTGAGTTCCGCCCACAGGATGGGTATGGGGTGACTACCGCCCACAGGATGGGTATGGGGTGACTACCACCCACAGGATGGGTATGGGATGACTACCACCCACAGGATGGGTATGAGGTGACTACCACCCACTGGATGGGTATGGGGTGAGTTCCGCCCACAGGATGGGTATGGGGTAACTACCGCCCACTGGATGGGTATGGGGTGAGTTCAGCCCACAGGATGGGTATGGGGTGACTACCGCCCACAGGATGGGTATGGGGTAACTACCGCCCACTGGATGGGTATGGGGTGACTACCGCCCACTGGATGGGTATGGGGTGACTACCGCCCACTGGATGGGTATGGGGTGAGTTCCGCCCACAGGATGGGTATGGGGTGACTACCGCCCACTGGATGGGTATGGGGTGAGTTCCACCCACAGGATGGGTATGGGGTGAGTACCACCCACAGGATGGGTATGGGGTGACTACTGCCCACTGGATGGGTATGGGGTGAGTTCCGCCAACAGGATGGGTATGGGGTGAGTACCACCCACAGGATGGGGATGGGGTGAGTACCACCCACAGGATGGGTATGGGGTGACTACCGCCCACTGGATGGGTATGGGGTGAGTACTGCCCACTGGATGGGTATGGGGTGTCTACCACCCACTGGATGGGTATGGGTGAGTTCCGCCCACAGGATGGGTATGGGGTGACTACCGCCCACAGGATGGGTATGGGGTGACTACCGCCCACTGGATGGGTATGGGGTGACTACCACCCACAGGATGGGTATGGGGTGACTACCGCCCACTGGATGGGTATGGGGTGAGTTCCACCCACAGGATGGGTATGGGGTGAGTACCACCCACAGGATGGGAATGGGGTGAGTACCACCCACAGGATGGGTATGGGGTGACTACCGTCCACTGGATGGGTATGGGGTGAGTTCCGCCAACAGGATGGGTATGGGGTGAGTACCACCCACAGGATGGGGATGGGGTGAGTACCACCCACAGGATGGGTATGGGGTGACTACCGCCCACTGGATGGGTATGGGGTGAGTACTGCCCACTGGATGGGTATGGGGTGTCTACCACCCACTGGATGGGTATGGGTGAGTTCCGCCCACAGGATGGGTATGGGGTGAATTCCGCCCACAGGATGGGTATGGGGTGACTACCGCCCACAGGATGGGCACGTGGTGACTACCGCCCACAGGATGGGTATGGGGTGACTACCACCCACAGGATGGGTATGGGGTGACTACCACCCACAGGATGGGTATGTGGTGACTACCACCCACAGGATGGGTATGGGGTGACTACCGCCCACAGGATGGGTAAGGGGGTGACTACCACCCACAGGATGGATATGGAGTGACTACCACCCACAGGATGAGTTTGGAGTGACTACCACCCACAGGATGGGAATGGGGTGACTACCACCCACAGGATGGATATGGAGTGACTACCACCCACAGGATGGGTATGGGGTGACTACCACCCACAGGATAGGTATGGGGTGACTACCACCCACAGGATGGGTATGGGGTGACTACCACCCACAGGTGGGAATGGGGTGAGTTCCGCCCACAGGATGGGTATGGTGTTACTGCCGCCCACAAGATGGGTATTGAGTGAGTTCCGCCCACAGGATGGGTATGGGGTGACTACCGCCCACAGGGTGGGTACGGGGTGACTACCGCCCACATGATGGGTATGGGGTGACTACCACCCACAGAACGGGTATGGGGTGACTACCACCCAGAGGATGGGTATGAGGTGACTACCACCCACAGGATGGGTATGGGGTGACTACCGCTCACAGGATGGGTAAGGGGGTGACTACCACCCACAGGATATGGATGGGGCGACCAATACCCACAGGATGGGTATGTAGTGACTACCACCCACAGGATGGGTATGGGGTGACTACCACCCACAAGATGGGTATGGAGTGACTACCACCCACAGGATGGGTATGGAGTGACTACCACCCACAGGATGGGTATGGTGTGACTACCGCCCACAGGATGGGCACGTGGTGACTACCGCCCACAGGATGGGTATGGGGTGACTACCACCCACAGGATGGGTATGGGGTGACTACCACCCACAGGATGGGTATGTGGTGACTACCACCCACAGGATGGGTATGGGGTGACTACCGCCCACAGGATGGGTAAGGGGGTGACTACCACCCACAGGATGGATATGGAGTGACTACCACCCACAGGATGAGTTTGGAGTGACTACCACCCACAGGATGGGAATGGGGTGACTACCACCCACAGGATGGATATGGAGTGACTACCACCCACAGGATGGGTATGGGGTGACTACCACCCACAGGATAGGTATGGGGTGACTACCACCCACAGGATGGGTATGGGGTGACTACCACCCACAGGTGGGAATGGGGTGAGTTCCGCCCACAGGATGGGTATGGTGTTACTGCCGCCCACAAGATGGGTATTGAGTGAGTTCCGCCCACAGGATGGGTATGGGGTGACTACCGCCCACAGGGTGGGTACGGGGTGACTACCGCCCACATGATGGGTATGGGGTGACTACCACCCACAGAACGGGTATGGGGTGACTACCACCCAGAGGATGGGTATGAGGTGACTACCACCCACAGGATGGGTATGGGGTGACTACCGCTCACAGGATGGGTAAGGGGGTGACTACCACCCACAGGATATGGATGGGTCGACCAATACCCACAGGATGGGTATGTAGTGACTACCACCCACAGGATGGGTATGGGGTGACTACCACCCACAAGATGGGTATGGAGTGACTACCACCCACAGGATGGGTATGGAGTGACTACCACCCACAGGATGGGTATGGTGTGACTACCGCCGACAGGATGGGTATGGGGTGACTACCACCTACAGGTTGGGTATGAACATAAGAACATAATAACATAAGAAAGAAGGAACACTACAACAGTCCTACTGACCCAAGCGGAGCAGGTCCCTGTTTCCCCCCCCCCCCCCCCCCCCGGATTATCCCAATGACCCACCCAGCCTGGTCATCTTCACCTAAGGATGGAGCACCGCACCAGACCCAGCAGCACAAGCTAGGTCCAACTCAAACCCACCCACACCTACTCATGTATTTATCTAACCTATTTTTAAAACTACACAACGTTTTAGCCTCAGTAGCTGTACTAGGGAGTTTGTTCCACTCATCCACAACTCTATTACCAAACCAGTGCTTTCCTATATCATTCCTGAATCTGATTTTTTCCAACTTGAAACCATTGCTACGAGTCCTGTCATGACTAAAAAAATTCAGCACGTTATTTACATCCCTTTATTTATTTCTGTTTTCCATTTATACACCTCGATCATATCCCCCCTAATTCTACGCCTTTCGAGAGAGTGCAGATTCAGGGTCCTCAGTCTATCCTCATAGGGAAGATTTCTGATACATGGGATCATCTTTGTCATCCTCCTCTGTACGTTTTCCAGAGCATTTATATTCATTCTGTAATACGGTGACCAGAACTGAGCAGCATAGTCTAAATGAGGCCTAACCAAGGATATATAGAGTTGAAGAACAACCTGAGGACTTCTATTATTTATACTTCTAGATATGAAGCCAAGAATTCTGTTAGCTTTATTGCGAACACTAATTCACTGTTGTCTTGGTTTTAGATTACTGCTAACCAGAACTCCTAAATCCTTTTCGCAATCAGTAGTATTAAGATCTACATTATTTACTTTATATGTGGTATGGTTAAATAATGTAGATCTTAATACTACTGATTGTGAAAAGGATTTAGGAGTTCTGGTTAGCAGTAATCTAAAACCAAGACAACAGTGAATTAGTGTTCGCAATAAAGCTAACAGAATTCTTGGCTTCATATCAAGAAGTATAAATAATAGAAGTCCTCAGACTGTTCTTCAACTCTATATATCCTTGGTTAGGCCTCATTTAGACTATGGTGTGACTACCGCCCACAGGATGGGTATGAGGTGACTACCGCCCACAGGATGGGTATGGTGTGACTACCGCCATCAGGACGGGTATGGGGTGACTACCGCCCACAGGATGGGTATGGGGTGACTACCACCCACAGGATGGGTATGGGGTGACTACCGCCCACAGGATGGGTACAGGGTGACTACCGCCCACAGGATAGGTATGGGGTGACTACCGCCATAAGGATGGGTATGGGGTGACTACCGCCCACAGGATGGGTATGGGGTGACTACCGCCCACAGGATGGGTATGGGGTGACTACCGCCCACAGGATGGGTACGGTATGACTACCACCCACAGGATGGGTATGGTGTGACTACCGTCCACAGGATGGGTATGGGATGACTACCGCCCACAGGATGGGTATGGGGTGACTACCGCCCACAGGATGGGTATGGGGTGAGTTCCGCCCACAGGATGAGTATGGGGTGACTACCACCCACAGGATGGGTATGGGGTGACTACCGCCCACTGGGTGGGAATGGGGTGAGTTCCGCCCACAGGATGGGTATGGGGTGACTACCGCCCACAGGATGGGTATGGGGTGACTACCGCCCACTGGATGGGTATGGGGTGAGTTCAGCCCACAGGATGGGTATGGGGTGACTACCGCCCACAGGATGGGTATGGGGTGACTACCGCTCACAGGATGGGTATGGGGTGACTTCCGCCCACTGGATGGGTATGGGGTGAGTTCCGCCCACAGGATGGGTATGGGGTGACTACCGCCCACAGGATGGGTATGGGGTGACTACCGCCCACTGGATGGGTATGGGGTGAGTTCCGCCCACAGGATGGGTATGGGGAGACTACCGCCCACTGGATGGGTATGGGGTGAGTTCCACCCACAGGATGGGTATGGGGTGAGTACCACCCACAGGATGGGAATGGGGTGAGTACCACCCACAGGTGGGTATGGGGTGAGTTCCGCCCACAGTATGGGTATGGTGTTACTGCCGCCCACAGGATGGGTATTGGGTGAGTTCCGCCCACAGGATGGGTATGAGGTGACTACCGCCCACAGGGTGGGTACGGGGTGACTACCGCCCACATGATGGGTATGGGGTGACTACCACCCACAGAACGGGTATGGGGTGACTAACACCCACAGGATGGGTATGAGGTGACTACCACCCACAGGATGGGTATGGGGTGACTACCGCTCACAGGATGGGTAAGGGGGTGACTACCACCCACAGGATGGGTATGGGGCGACCACCACCCACAGGATGGGTATGGAGTGACTACCACCCACAAGATGGGTATGGAGTGACTACCACCCACAGGATGGGTATGGAGTGACTACCACCCACAGGGTGGGTATGGTGTGACTACCGCCGACAGGATGGGTATGGGGTGACTACCACCTACAGGTTGGGTATGAACATAAGAACATAATAACATAAAAAGAAGGAACACTACAACAGGCCTACTGACCCAAGCGGAGCAGGTCCATGTTTTCCCCCCCCCCCCCGGATTATCCCAATGACCCTCCCAGCCTGGTCATCTTCACCCAAGGTTGGAGCAGTGCACCAGACCCAGCAGCACAAGCTAGGTCCAACTCAAACCCACCCACACCTACTCATGTATTTATTTAACCTATTTTTAAAACTACACAACGTTTTAGCCTCAGTAGCTGTACTCGGGAGTTTGTTCCACTCATCCACAACTCTATTACCAAACCAGTGCTTTCCTATATCATTCCTGAATCTGATTTTTTCCAACTTGAAACCATTGCTGTGAGTCCTGTCATGACTAAAAATTTTCAGCACGCTATTTACATCCCCTTTATTTATTCCTGTTTTCCATTTATACACCTCGATCATATCCCCGCTAATTCTACGCCTTTCGAGAGAGTGCAGATTCAGGGTCCTCAGTCTATCCTCATAGGGAAGATTTCTGATACATGGGATCATCTTTGTCATCCTCCTTTGTATGTTTTCCAGAGCATTTATATCCATTCTGTAATACGGTGACCAGAACTGAGCAGCATAGTCTAAATGAGGCCTAACCAAGGATATATAGAGTTGAAGAACAACCTGAGGACTTCTATTATTTATACTTCTAGATATGAAGCCAAGAATTCTGTTAGCTTTATTGCGAACACTAATTCACTGTTGTCTTGGTTTTAAATTGCTGCTAACCAGAACTCCTAAATCCTTTTCGCAATCAGTAGTATTAAGATCTACATTATTTACTTTATATGTGGTATGGTTAAATAATGTATATCTTAATACTACTGATTGCGAAAAGGATTTAGGAGTTCTGGTTAGCAGTAATCTAAAACCAAGACAACAGTGCATAAGTGTTCACAATAAAGCTAACAGAATTCTTGGCTTCATATCTAGAAGTATAAATAATAGAAGTCCTCAGGTTGTTCTTCAACTCTATATATCCTTGGTTAGACCTCATTTAGACTATGGTGTGACTACCGCCCACAGGATGGGTATGGGGTGACTACTGCCCACAGGATGGGTATGGTGTGACTACCACCATCAGGATGGGTATGGGGTGACTACCGCCCACAGGATGGGTATGGGGTGACTACCGCCCACAGGATGGGTATGGGGTGACTACCACCCACAGGATGGGTATGGTGTGACTACCACCCACAGGATGGGTATGATGTGACTACCGTCCACAGGATGGGTATGGGGTGACTACCGCCCACAGGATGGGTATGGGGTGACTACTGCCCACAGGATGGGTATGGGGTGAGTTCCACCCACAGGATGGGCATGGGGTGACTACCACCCACAGGATGGGGATGGGGTGACTACTGTGGAGAAAATTTCTCCAGGAGGGGGGTATCAGCTCCTTTCAGCCCCTTCAGCCCCTTTCGGTCCTGAGGGGCCCAGCCCTCTTAGAAGGGGCAAATATCTTGTTTACTGCTACAGCGTGTAATTGACCCCAGATGCAGTACCAGTATGTGACATGGCTCGACGCTCCGTGCGGTCCTGTGTTGCAAAGTGTAGCTTAATAAAAGACAGTACATCTCTTACTTTAGCAGGACAATTAAGGAAAATCCTGCTCCCACTTTATTACCATAGTAAAGATAGTGGACATTGTTGTCTATGCTTAAGACAGCAAGATTTAAACATTCTGTTTTGCTTCATCGAGGAAGCGGCAAGGAAGCAAAAGTACTATGTCAGCTTTTCCTTTGTGCAAGGGGCAGTAACGACGTGGGGTGCTGTGGCATCTGCAGATTACTTTTGACTCTACTGAGAGTGACACTGACGCCAGGATAACCAACAAAGAACGATCTGTGCGTTAGTGTGAACAAAGTGTCTCATAAAACACAATCAACACTTAAGAGAAGTGTGATCAGCTTCTTTAGTGATAAGATTGTGAACAATAAAGACAAATCTTGTGGAACATAGTGTACCAGTGTGCGTATTCCTAGACTATGGAAGACGTGGACATCCAAGGACACTTCAGCTTCTATCAAGTCACCGATATCTGTCGAAGGTGTGAAGAACACCATAGCTCATGCTACAAGAGCAAGGTAGGTTACGAATTTCTTGTAGTACGGGGGACTGTGCAGTTCTTGAGTCGCAAGGAGTTTGTAATCAACCTATAGTCGGCAGTTAGGTGCGGACTTTTGAGTCCACACAAGTAAGTTTGTCAGCCGTCAGTGAATGAAATATGCTGACATAACACCCCCTAGGGGTAATTTATAATCTTACAAATTATAACTCTTTACAGCCCATTGAGAGATGACTTCAACAGCTTCTCGAGACCTCGTCTGCAGGGGTGGCTGTGCAGGCGATGAGCTGTCTTTCTAAGTTACGTACCAACTCTTTAAACTTATCTGGTAATGCCATTTCTCAACATAGTTGGTCCTTCAAACCGGATAAAGGCCACACTGTGGTCCAAATATGTTGTACTACAGTGTACAAATAACCTATGAGCCAAGGTCCTTCGAAAAAAGCTGTAAAACTAGTGTTTTACAATTTAAATCAGTATAAATGAGTCCCTCCAGATTCAATCACGGTCGCTCACCCAGCATTCACCCAAAGAAAACGGGAGCTGAGTGACTCACCCAACAAGAAAACGGGGGATGGCACCCTGCATCCACTGCTCCAATCTCGAAAATCGCTGACTAAGACAACAACACAAGTGATGTTCGGTTTGTCTGAGTGTATATACACATAGTGTTTATAATGTTTATAGACAGAAATTAAGAGACAAGATTGTGTTAAAGTTTGTTTCTTATAGATATACCTATTATATTAAAGGAATTATATATAAAGTGTAAGCTTTCAAATATATATTAACAGTGACATTTATATATGTGTAAGTAATATTCACGTGTGATTTACAGTTATACAGTGACATTTATAGTGTATAGTGAATGAAGTGTATAACATCGTTATTTACGATTAATCATCGTGGTCAGGCTGACACAACAAACTGAAGCCATAAACACCAGCCATATGTACTCTGTACCCTTCATGGTCATTGACCCTGAGGTTAAGCTTAGTAGGTCAGTAGTGTCTGACTCGATTATTGCTGACTTAAGCATAACAAAAACTCAGCTGTTTATAGCAGTACAGTGTTTTTTAAACACTCTAAGTGTGGTGCTAGAATTTTCAGTATACCATTAAAATGGCTTGTTTGAAAACTCAGAAACAACTATGTTGAGAAATGGCATTACCAGCTAAGTTTAAAGAGTTTGTACGTAACTTAGAAAGACAGCTCATCCCCTGCACAGCCGCCCCTGCAGACGAGGTCTTGAGAAGCTGTCGAAGTCATCTCTCAATGGGCTGTAAAGAGTTATAATTTGTAAGATTATAAATTACCCCTAGGGGGTGTTATGTCAGCATATTCCATTCACTGATGGCTGACAAACTTACTTGTGTGGACTCAAAAGTCCGCACCTAACTGCCGACTATAGGTTGATTACAAACTCCTTGTGACTCAAGAACTGCACAGTCCCCCGTACTACAAGAAATTCATAACCTACCTTGCTCTTGTAGTGTGAGCTATGGTGTTCTTCACACCTTCGACAGATATCGGTGACTTGATAGAAGCTGAAGTGTCCTTGGATGTCCACGTCTTCCATAGTCTAGGAATACGCACACTGGTACACTATGTTCCACAAGATTTGTCTTTATTGTTCACAATCTTATCACTAAAGAAGCTGATCACACTTCTCTTAAGTGTTTATTGTGTTTTATGAGACACTTTGTTCACACTATCGCACAGATCGTTCTTTGTTGGTTATCCTGGCGTCAGTGTCACTCTCAGCAGAGTCAAAAGTAATCTGCAGACGCCACAGCACCCCACGCCGTTACTGCCCCTTGCACAAAGGAAAAGCTGACATAGTACTTTTGCTTCCTTGCCGCTTCCTCGATGAAGCAAAGCAGAATGTTTAAATCTTGCTGTCTTAAGCATAGACAACAAAGTCCACTATCTTTACTATGGTAATAAAGTGGGAGCAGGATTTTCCTTAATTGTCCTGCTAAAGTAAGAGATGTACTGTCTTTTATTAAGCTACACTTTGCAACACAGGACCGCACGGAGCGTCGAGCCATGTCACATACTGGTACTGCATCTGGGGTCAATTACACGCTGTAGCAGTAAACAAGATATTTGCCCCTTCTGAGAGGGCTGGGCCCCTCAGGGCTGAAAGGGGCTGAAGGGGCTGAAAGGGGCTGATACCCCCCTCCTGGAGAAATTTTCTCCACAACTACCGCCCACAGGATGGGTATGAGGTGGCTACATCCCACTGGATGGGTATGGGGTGAGTTCTGCCCAGAGAATGGGTATGGGGTGACTACTGCCCACAGGATGGGTATGGGGTGACTACCGCCCACTGGATGGATATGGGGAGAGTTCTGCCCACAGGATGGGTATGGGGTGACTACTGCCCACAGGATGGGTATTGCATGACTACCACCCACTGCATGGGTATGGGGTGACTACTGCCCACTGGATGGGTATGGGGTGAGTTCCGCCCACAGGATGGGTATAGGGTGACTACCGCCCACAGGATGGGTATGGGGTGACTACCGCCCACTGGATGGGTATGGGGTGAGTTCTGCCCTCAGGATTGGTATGGGGTGACTACCGCCCACTGGATGGGTATGGGGTGAGTTCCGCCCACAGGATGGGTATGGGGTGAGTACCACCCACAGGATGGGTATGGGGTGAATACCACCCACAGGATGGGTATGGGGTGACTACCGCCTACTGGATGGGTATGGGGTGAGTTAAGCCAACAGAAAGGGTATGGGGTTAGTACCACCCACAGGATAGGTATGAGGTGAGTACCACCCACAGGATGGGTATGGGGTGACTACCGCCCACTGGATGGGTATGGGGTGAGTACTGCCCACTGGATGGGTATGGGGTGTCTACCAACCACTGGATGGGTATGGGGTGAGTTCTGCCCACAGGATGGGTATGGGGTGAATTCCGCCCACAGGATGGGTATGGGGTGACTACCGCCCACAGGATGGGCACAGGGTGACTACCGCCCACAGGATGGGTATGGGGTGACTACCATCCACAGGATGGGTATGGCGTGACTACCACACACAGGATGGGTATGAGGTGAATACCACCCACAGGATGGGTATGTGGTGACTACCGCCCACAGGATGGGTAAGGGGGTGACTACCACCCACAGGATGGGTATGGGGTGACTACCACCCACAGGATGGGTATGGAGTGACTGCCATCCACAGGATGGGTATGGGGCGACTACCACCCACAGGATGGGTATGGAGTGACTACCACCCACAGGATGGGTATGGGGTGACTACCACCCACAGGATGGGTATGGGGTGAGTACCACCCATAGGATGGGTATGGGGTGACTACCTCCTACTGGATGGGTATCGGGTGAGTTCTGCCAACAGAAAGGGTATGGGGTGAGTACCACCCACAGGATAGGTATGAGGTGAGTACCACCCACAGGATGGGTATGAGGTGACTACCACCCACAGGATGGGTACCTGGAGTTTACCTGGAGAGAGTTCCGGGGGTCAACGCCCCCGCGGCCCGGTCTGAGACCAGGCCTCCTGGTGGATCAGAGCCTGATCAACCAGGCTGTTGCTGCTGGCTGCACGCAAACCAACATACGAGCCACAGCCCGGCTGATCCGGAACTGACTTTAGGTGCTTGTCCAGTGCCAGCTTGAAGACTGCCAGGGGTCTGTTGGTAATCCCCCTTATGTGTGCTGGGAGGCAGTTGAACAGTCTCGGGCCCCTGACACTTATTGTATGGTCTCTTAACGTGCTAGTGACACCCCTGCTTTTCATTGGGGGGATGGTGCATCGTCTGCCAAGTCTTTTGCTTTCGTAATGAGTGATTTTCGTGTGCAAGTTCGGTACTAGTCCCTCTAGGATCTTCCAGGTGTATATAATCATGTATCTCTCCCTCCTGCGTTCCAGGGAATACAGGTTTAGGAACCTCAAGCGCTCCCAATAATTGAGGTGTTTTATCTCCGTTATGCGCGCCGTGAAAGTTCTCTGTACATTTTCTAGGTCGGCAATTTCACCTGCCTTGAAAGGTGCTGTTAGTGTGCAGCAATATTCCAGCCTAGATAGAACAAGTGACCTGAAGAGTGTCATCATGGGCTTGGCCTCCCTAGTTTTGAAGGTTCTCATTATCCATCCTGTCATTTTTCTAGCAGATGCGATTGATACAATGTTATGGTCCTTGAAGGTGAGATCCTCCGACATGATCACTCCCAGGTCTTTGACGTTGGTGTTTCGCTCTATTTTGTGGCCAGAATTTGTTTTGTACTCTGATGAAGATTTAATTTCCTCATGTTTACCATATCTGAGTAATTGAAATTTCTCATCGTTGAACTTCATATTGTTTTCTGCAGCCCACTGAAAGATTTGGTTGATGTCTGCCTGGAGCTTTGCAGTGTCTGCAATGGAAGACACTGTCATGCAGATTCGGGTGTCATCTGCAAAGGAAGACACGGTGCTGTGGCTGACATCCTTGTCTATGTCGGATATAAGGATGAGGAACAAGATGGGAGCGAGTACTGTGCCTTGTGGAACCGAGCTTTTCACCGTAGCTGCCTCGGACTTTACTCTGTTGACGACTACTCTCTGTGTTCTGTTAGTGAGGAAATTATAGATCCATCGACCGACTTTTCCTGTTATTCCTTTAGCACGCATTTTGTGCGCTATTACGCCATGGTCACACTTGTCGAAGGCTTTTGCAAAGTCTGTATATATTACATCTGCATTCTTTTTGTCTTCTAGTGCATTTAGGACCTTGTCGTAGTGGTCCAATAGTTGAGACAGACAGGAGCGACCTGTTCTAAACCCATGTTGCCCTGGGTTGTGTAACTGATGGGTTTCTAGATGGGTGGTGATCTTGCTTCTTAGGACCCTTTCAAAGATTTTTATGATATGGGATGTTAGTGCTATTTGTCTGTAGTTCTTTGCTGTTGCTTTACTGCCCCCTTTGTGGAGTGGGGCTATGTCTGTTGTTTTTAGTAACTGTGGGACGACCCCCGTGTCCATGCTCCCTCTCCATAGGATGGTAAAAGCTCGTGATAGGGGCTTCTTGCAGTTCTTGATGAACACAGAGTTCCACGAGTCTGGCCTTGGGGCAGAGTGCATGGGCATGTCATTTATCGCCTGTTCGAAGTCATTTGGCGTCAGGATAACATCGGATAGGCTTGTGTTAATCAAATTTTGTGGCTCTCTCATAAAAAATTCATTTTGATCTTCGACTCTCAGTCTGGTTAGCGGCTTGCTAAAAACTGAGTCATATTGGGACTTGAGTAGCTCACTCATTTCCTTGCTGTCATCTGTGTAGGACCCATCTTGTTTAAGTAGGGGCCCAATACTGGACGTTGTTCTCGATTTTGATTTGGCATAGGAGAAGAAATACTTTGGGTTTCTTTCGATTTCATTTATGGCTTTTAGTTCTTCCCGCGATTCCTGACTCCTAAAGGATTCTTTTAGCTTAAGTTCGATGCTTGCTATTTCTCTGACCAGTGTCTCCCTACGCATTTCAGATATATTGACCTCTTTTAGCCGCTCTGTTATTCTTTTCCGTCGCCTGTAAAGGGAGCGCCTGTCTCTTTCTGTTTTACATCTACTCCTCCTTTTTCTTAGAGGAATAAGCCTTGTGCATACATCGAGTGCCACCGAGTTAATCTGTTCTAGGCATAAGTTGGGGTCTGTGTTGCTTAGTATATCTTCCCAGCTTATATCGGTTAGGACTTGGTTTACTTGGTCCCACTTTATGTTTTTGTTATTGAAGTTGAATTTGGTGAATGCTCCCTCGTGACTAATCTCATTATGTCGGTCTGGGGCTCCGCGCATACATGACTGAACCTCAATTATGTTGTGATCTGAGTATATTGTTTTTGATATGGTGATATTTCTTATCAGATCATCATTGTTAGTGAAGATGAGGTCTAGTGTATTCTCCAGTCTAGTAGGCTCTATTATTTGCTGGTTTAAATTGAATTTTGTGCAGAGATTTAAAAGCTCGCGTGAGTGTGAGTTTTCATCAGAGCTGCCTCCTGGTGTTATTACTGCAACAATATTATTTGCTATATTCCTCCATTTTAGGTGCCTTAAGTTGAAATCCCCCAGGAGCAAGATGTTGGGTGCAGGAGCTGGAAGGTTTTCCAGACAGTGGTCAATTTTTAACAGCTGTTCCTGGAATTGCTGGGATGTTGCATCCGGAGGCTTGTAGACTACCACAATGACTAGGTTTTGGTTCTCGACCTTTACTGCTAAAACTTCCACTACATCATTTGAGGCATTTAGCAGTTCTGTGCAAACAAGTGACTCTGCAATGTACAGGCCAACCCCCCCCTTTTGCCTGTTCACTCTGTCACATCTGTATAGGTTGTAACCTGGGATCCATATTTCGTTGTCCAAGTGATCCTTTATGTGGGTCTCAGTGAAAGCCGCGAACATTGCCTTTGCCTCTGCAAGCAGTCCACGGATGAAAGGTATTTTGTTGTTTGTTGCTGGCTTTAGACCCTGTATATTTGCAAAGAAGAATGTTATCGGACTGGTGGTATTGTTGGTACTGGGGGGGGATTTTTTTCCCGGCATTAGTATCTGTATCTGTTGGTTTGGAGTGGAGGCCATCGACTGTGGTTCCACTCCAGGAATGACTGGATTTGGTGTACGATTTCTGCCATTTCCTGCCAGTTTTTTTTCCTTCCTGGCACTAAAAAACCTCTCCCTCTTGAGTGGCTGTGGCTACCCAGGTTTTCCCATGGCCTGGATGTTTTGTATCTTTTTGTCCCCTTTAGATGGTATGCCTGGCAATTTAAGTTATAGCACAGTCTTTCCTGTACTGAAGAGGTACACAGTTCAGGGTGAAAAAGCTTACAGGAAGGGAGTTTGCATTTTCCTGTTGTCATATGGGCATGGCATTTCCTAGGGTGGTCATAGTTGCACGTCCCATCTGTTTTTCCAGATTTCCCATGCCAGCAGATACCAAGTGCATAGTATGTGCACAGGCTTGGTTTCCGTTTGCCTTGGGTTTCTGTGACTGTATTCCCTGTTGGTGCATGTTTCCCTGTCTTACTTCTATCCTCCCTAGCACCAACAATGGAGCTCCCACCATTTGTTTTTGGTAATATATCCTCACTATTGCTAGTGGAGTCCTCTTGTTTGCTATTTCCTGCGGTATTTCTAGTTTGCAATATTGGTTTTATCTTATCTTTGACTACACTTGTTTCCCTACTATGGCTCCTGTCCCCTATGGGGTCATTTATATGTATTCCTTCCTGCGTATAATTCCCGACTACCTGGACAAAATCTCCAGCTTCACCATTACTGTCTCCCAGGACAGCATCTCCAGCTTCCCCATTACTGTCTCCCAGGACAGCATCTCCAGCTTCACCATTACTGTCTCCCAGGACAGCACCTCCAGCTTCACCATTACTGTCTCCCAGGACAGCACCTCCAGCTTCCCCATTACTGTCTCCCAGGACAGCACTATCAGCCCCCCATTTACTGACTACCAGGACATCATCTCCAGCCTTACAGTTTGTGACTACATGGCCAGTATCAAGGGCAGTATCATTCAGCCCAGACTTTTTATGTTCCCATCTGTTGTAGAAAGCTTCCAGGTTTTCTATGAAAGCAGCTTTGATGTTGACCTCTTTTAATACCCTTGTGATTTTAGTCCACAGATTTATCTCATTTGGGCATACCCAAAAACACTTCCCTGTTTTAATACTGCTTGTAGCTAGTTCTTGGATATCTGCACAAGGGGTGTGACACCAATTTCCACAGAAATGACAATTTATGCATGTGGAAGCCCGTTTGTTTGACTGACCACAGACTACACACAGCTTCATAATGATTTGAATGGTTGATTTACTGCAATTCTACTAGCAACCTCTTGAATATTATATTAATAACCTGTTAGGTGGTGCACAACGAAACCGTTTGAAACCAGTCCAGGGTTCGGACCAGTCAAGGGTTCGGACCAGTCAAGGGTTCGGACCAGTCAAGGGTTCGGACCAGTCAAGGGTTCGGTCCAGTCTATCTGATCTGATCAGTGGGTCACTTATTTAAACCATACTGGTCGGTGATTTGAGCTAACACGTGAAGGATCTACTGGAAATTATCTACCCGAGTAATATGTGATTTGATTGATACAAAAGTATAACTTGCGTGTTGAAGAGCCGGTGACTGCTGGCACTCCTACAATGACGAACGGTCGAGCCTCCACCCTTGTTTATCAATCGCTGTATCTAGCTTCTCTATTTTTTTCCGTCTCCACCACAATAAATGCTATATTATCACTATAGTTGACTGGTGCAAATTTTGGAGGAAGGGCGCTTTTTCTGTAGTAATAATTGCTTCTCGTTGTGTATATTGCGACCGCTGGTAACTACAGGTTATATGAAATTCACAGTAACGTCTCGTATTTCAAGAAAAAGAAACTAATGAAAGTCACTCCACTCCACTAAGTACCATTATAATACTGGTTAGTTGCTACTACAACACTGTATTCTGCTATTCACTGGTATCACTAGATTATATGCGAGTACACTAGCAGGCCAGGAAGATTATTAAAAACAGCTGACCTGTGGTAAGTTTCTGGCGACTTCTGGCACCTGCCTCTATAGGCTTATCACTTCATTTACAAATTCACCTGTTTTCAAATGACACTTCAGCCTTTATCATCAATATACTAGGGAGCCACTGTAGTATACACTATACACTTTGTATACTCAATGCTTTCAGGGAGACTTTCCTTCCTCTGGCACAAAGTTCAATTATTATTATTTTTCCACACGGGACAGGCCTATGATTCCCCTCTGGCAGTAAACTCTGTATGGGGTGACTACCGCCCACAGGATGGGTAAGGGGGTGACTAACACCCTCAGAATGGGTATTCTGTGACTACCACCCACAGGATGGGTACGGAGTGATTACCATCCACAGCATGGGTATGGGGTGACTACCACCCACAGGATGGGTATGGGGTGACTACCACCCACAGGATGGGTATGGGGTGAGTTCCGCCCACAGGATGGGTATGGGGTGACTACCGCCCACAGGATGGGTATGGTGTTACTGCCGCCCACAGAATGGGTATTGGGTGAGTTCCGCCCACAGGATGGGTATGGGGTGAATTCCACCCACAGGATGGGTATGGGGTGACTACCGCCCACAGGATGGTTATCGGGTGACTACCACCCACAGGATGGGTATGAGGTGACTACCACCCACAGGATGGGTATGAGGTGACTACCACCCACAGGATGGGTAAGGGGGTGACTACCACCCACAGGATGGGTATGGGGCGACTACCACCCACAGGATGGGTATGGAGTGACTACCACCCACAGGATGGGTATGGGGTGAATTCCACCCACAGGATGGGTATGGAGTGACTACCACCCACAGGATGGGTATGGGGTGATTACCACCCACAGGATGGGTATGGGGTGACTATCACCCACAGAATGGGTATGGGGTGACTACCACCCACAGGATGGGTATGGGGTGAGTTCCGCCCACAGGATGGGTATGGGGTGACTACCGCCCACAGGATGGGTATGGTGTTACTGCCACCCACAGGATGGGTATTGAGTGAGTTCCGCTCACAGGATGGGTATGGGGTGAGTTCCGCCCACACGATGGGTATGGGGTGAGTTCCGCCCACAGGATGGGTTTGGGGTGAGTTCTGCCCACAGGATGGGTATGGGGTGAGTTCCGCCTACAGGATGGGTATGGGGTGAGTTCCACCCACAGGATGGGTATGGGGTGAGTTCCGCCCACTAGATGGGTATGGGGTGAGTTCCGCCCACAGGATGGGTATGGGGTGAGTTCCGCCCACAGGATGGGTATGGGGTGAGTACCACCCACAGGATGGGTATGGGGTGACTACCGCCCACTGGATGGGTATGGGGTGAGTACTAACCACTGGATGGGTATGGGGTGTCTACCAACCACTGGATGGGTATGGGGTGAATTCCGCCAACAGGATGGGTATGGGGTGAATTCCGCCCTCAGGATGGGTATGGGGTGATTACCGCCCACAGGATGGGCACGGAGTGACTACCGCTCACAGGATGGTTATGGGGTGACTACCACCCACAGGATGGGTATGGGGTGACTACCACCCACAGGATGGGTATGAGGTGACTACCACCCTCAGGGTGGGTATGGGGTGACTACCTCCCACAGGATGGGTAAGGGGGTGACTACTACCCACAGGATGGGTATGGGGTGACTACCACCCACAGGATGCGTATGGAGTGACTACCACACACAGGATGGGTATGGGGCGACTACCACCCACAGGATGGGTATGAAGTGACTACCACCCACAGGATGGGTATAGGGTGACTACCCCCCACAGGATGGGCATGGGGTGACTACCCCCCACAGGATGGGTATGGGGTAACTACCACCCACTGGATGGGTATGGTGTGACTACCTCCCACAGGATGGGTATGGGGTGACTACCACCCACACGATGGGTATGGGGTGACTACCACCTACAGGATGGGTATGGGGTGACTGCCACCCACAGGACGGGTATGGGGTGACTACCGCCCACAGGATGGGTATGGTGTTACTGCCGCCCACAGAATGGGTATTGGGTGAGTTCCGCCCACAGGATGGGTATGGGATGAATTCTACCCACAGGATGGGTATGGGGTGACTACCGTCCACAGGATGGGTACGGGGTGACTACCACCCACAGGATGGGTATGAGGTGACTACCACCCACAGGATGGGTATGAGGTGACTACCACCCACAGGATGGGTATGGGGTGACTACCACCCACAGGATGGGTATGGGGTGACTACAACCCACACGATGGGTATGGGGTGACTACCACCCACAGGATGGGTATGGGGTGACTACCACCCACAGGATGGGTATGGGGTGAGTTCCGCCCACAGGATGGGTATGGGGTGACTACCGCCCACAGGATGGGTATGGTGTTACTGCCGCCCACAGAATGGGTATTGGGTGAGTTCCGCCCACAGGATGGGTATGGGGTGAATTCCACCCACAGGATGGGTATGGGGTGACTACCGCCCACAGGATGGTTATCGGGTGACTACCACCCACAGGATGGGTATGAGGTGACTACCACCCACAGGATGGGTATGGGGTGACTACCACCCACAGGATGGGTAAGGGGGTGACTACCACCCACAGGATGGGTATGGGGCGACTACCACCCACAGGATGGGTATGGAGTGACTACCACCCACAGGATGGGTATGGGGTGAATTCCACCCACAGGATGGGTATGGAGTGACTACCACCCACAGGATGGGTATGGGGTGATTACCACCCACAGGATGGGTATGGGGTGACTATCACCCACAGGATGGGTATGGGGTGACTACCACCCACAGGATGGGTATGGGGTGAGTTCCGCCCACAGGATGGGTATGGGGTGACTACCGCCCACAGGATGGGTATGGTGTTACTGCCACCCACAGGATGGGTATTGAGTGAGTTCCGCTCACAGGATGGGTATGGGGTGAGTTCCGCCCACACGATGGGTATGGGGTGAGTTCCGCCCACAGGATGGGTTTGGGGTGAGTTCTGCCCACAGGATGGGTATGGGGTGAGTTCCGCCTACAGGATGGGTATGGGGTGAGTTCCACCCACAGGATGGGTATGGGGTGAGTTCCGCCCACTAGATGGGTATTACCTGGAGTACCTGGAGAGAGTTCCGGGGGTCAACGCCCCCGCGGCCCGGTCTGAGACCAGGCCTCCTGGTGGATCAGAGCCTGATCAACCAGGCTGTTGCTGCTGGCTGCACGCAAACCAACATACGAGCCACAGCCCGGCTGATCCGGAACTGACTTTAGGTGCTTGTCCAGTGCCAGCTTGAAGACTGCCAGGGGTCTGTTGGTAATCCCCCTTATGTGTGCTGGGAGGCAGTTGAACAGTCTCGGGCCCCTGACACTTATTGTATGGTCTCTTAACGTGCTAGTGACACCCCTGCTTTTCATTGGGGGGATGGTGCATCGTCTGCCAAGTCTTTTGCTTTCGTAGTGGGTGATTTTCGTGTGCAAGTTCGGTACTAGTCCCTCTAGGATTTTCCAGGTGTATATAATCATGTATCTCTCCCTCCTGCGTTCCAGGGAATACAGGTTTAGGAACCTCAAGCGCTCCCAATAATTGAGGTGTTTTATCTCCGTTATGCGCGCCGTGAAAGTTCTCTGTACATTTTCTAGGTCGGCAATTTCACCTGCCTTGAAAGGTGCTGTTAGTGTGCAGCAATATTCCAGCCTAGATAGAACAAGTGACCTGAAGAGTGTCATCATGGGCTTGGCCTCCCTAGTTTTGAAGGTTCTCATTATCCATCCTGTCATTTTTCTAGCAGATGCGATTGATACAATGTTATGGTCCTTGAAGGTGAGATCCTCCGACATGATCACTCCCAGGTCTTTGACGTTGGTGTTTCGCTCTATTTTGTGGCCAGAATTTGTTTTGTACTCTGATGAAGATTTAATTTCCTCATGTTTACCATATCTGAGTAATTGAAATTTCTCATCGTTGAACTTCATATTGTTTTCTGCAGCCCACTGAAAGATTTGGTTGATGTCTGCCTGGAGCTTTGCAGTGTCTGCAATGGAAGACACTGTCATGCAGATTCGGGTGTCATCTGCAAAGGAAGACACGGTGCTGTGGCTGACATCCTTGTCTATGTCGGATATAAGGATGAGGAACAAGATGGGAGCGAGTACTGTGCCTTGTGGAACAGAGCTTTTCACCGTAGCTGCCTCGGACTTTACTCTGTTGACGACTACTCTCTGTGTTCTGTTAGTGAGGAAATTATAGATCCATCGACCGACTTTTCCTGTTATTCCTTTAGCACGCATTTTGTGCGCTATTACGCCATGGTCACACTTGTCGAAGGCTTTTGCAAAGTCTGTATATATTACATCTGCATTCTTTTTGTCTTCTAGTGCATTTAGGACCTTGTCGTAGTGGTCCAATAGTTGAGACAGACGGGAGCGACCTGTTCTAAACCCATGTTGCCCTGGGTTGTGTAACTGATGGGTTTCTAGATGGGTGGTGATCTTGCTTCTTAGGACCCTTTCAAAGATTTTTATGATATGGGATGTTAGTGCTATTGGTCTGTAGTTCTTTGCTGTTGCTTTACTGCCCCCTTTGTGGAGTGGGGCTATGTCTGTTGTTTTTAGTAACTGTGGGACGACCCCCGTGTCCATGCTCCCTCTCCATAGGATGGAAAAGGCTCGTGATAGGGGCTTCTTGCAGTTCTTGATGAACACAGAGTTCCATGAGTCTGGCCCTGGGGCAGAGTGCATGGGCATGTCATTTATCGCCTGTTCGAAGTCATTTGGCGTCAGGATAACATCGGATAGGCTTGGGTATGGGGTGAGTTCCGCCCACAGGATGGGTATGGGGTGAGTTCCGCCCACAGGATGGGTATGGGGTGAGTACCACCCACAGGATGGGTATGGGGTGACTACCGCCCACTGGATGGGTATGGGGTGAGTTCCGCCAACAGAATGGGTATGGGGTGAGTACCACCCACAGGATAGGTATGAGGTGAGTACCAACCACAGGATGGGTATGGGGTGACTACCGCCCACTGGATGGGTATGGGGTGAGTACTACCCACTGGATGGGTATGGGGTGTCTACCAACCACTGGATGGGTATGGGGTGAATTCCGCCAACAGGATGGGTATGGGGTGAATTCCGCCCTCAGGATGGGTATGGGGTGATTACCGCCCACAGGATGGGCACGGAGTGACTACCGCTCACAGGATGGTTATGGGGTGACTACCACCCACAGGATGGGTATGGGGTGACTACCACCCACAGGATGGGTATGAGGTGACTACCACCCTCAGGGTGGGTATGGGGTGACTACCTCCCACAGGATGGGTAAGGGGGTGACTACTACCCACAGGATGGGTATGGGGTGACTACCACCCACAGGATGCGTATGGAGTGACTACCACACACAGGATGGGTATGGGGCGACTACCACCCACAGGATGGGTATGAAGTGACTACCACCCACAGGATGGGTATGGGGTGACTACCCCCCACAGGATGGGTATGGGGTGACTACCCCCCACAGGATGGGTATGGGGTAACTACCACCCACTGGATGGGTATGGTGTGACTACCTCCCACAGGATGGGTATGGGGTGACTACCACCCACACGATGGGTATGGGGTGACTACCACCTACAGGATGGGTATGGGGTGACTGCCACCCACAGGATGGGTATGGGGTGAGTTCCGCCCACAGGATGGGTATGGGGTGACTACCGCCCACAGGATGGGTATGGTGTTACTGCCGCCCGCAGAATGGGTATTGGGTGAGTTCCGCCCACAGGATGGGTATGGGGTGAATTCTACCCACAGGATGGGTATGGGGTGACTACCGCCCACAGGATGGGTACGGGGTGACTACCACCCACAGGATGGGTATGAGGTGACTACCACCCACAGGATGGGTATGAGGTGACTACCACCCACAGGATGGGTATGGGGTGACTACCACCCACAGGATGGGTAAGGGGGTGACTACCACCCACAGAATGGGTATGGGGCGACTACCTCCCACAGGATGGGTATGGAGTGACTACCACCCACAGGATGGGTATGGGGTGAGTACCACCCACATTATGGGTATGGAGTGACTACCACCCACAGGATGGGTATGGGGTGAGTTCCGCTCACAGGATGGGTATGGGGTGAGTACCGCCCACAGGATGGGTATGGTGTTACTGCCGCCCACAGGATGGGTATTGGGTGAGTTCCACTCACAGGATGGGTATGGGGTGGGTACCTCCCTTATTAAACTAACTAGTTATGATATTTAGGGTGGTATGTGTATTTTCTATAACAACTTTTAGTCTGTGTATTTACGACATTTTGTTGTTGCTGTGTTGTGTATGATAGCGATGCACATTTTGTGTTCTCTACATATCTCGTCACTTTGTCTGACTACGTAATCTCCACATATGCTTCTATGTATGGAAATTTATGGAAATGTATTTATGCGTACATGTACCTGGATGCACTTACTTAACTCTGTGTGATATGGCAGTCTGCTCTCTGCTAGTTTTTTCTTTCTATTAGATCTGTTGTGAATCTGAGATCTTTGAGAAATCTTTTGGAAATCTGCTCTCCGCGAGATCTGCTGGTAGTTTTTTTCCGTGACTTCTTGTGGTAGTTTTTTTTCCGTGACTTCTTGTGGTAGTTTTCTTCTGTGACTTCTTGTGGTAGTTTTTTTCCGTGGCTTCTTGTGGTAGTTTTCTTCCGTGACTTCTTGTGGTAGTTTTTTTCCGTGACTTCTTGTGGTAGTTTTTTTTCCGTGACTTGTTGTGGTAGTTTTCTTCCGTGACTTCTTGTGGAAGTTTCTCTTCTTTCTGAGATCATGTTTTGGTACATATTTTTCAAGAGATCGTCGGTAGTTAGTGTGTTATATGAGCTGTTTTGTATGATGTATTCTAGCAGTCTTCATCCCATATGAGGTTTTACTGGCAGTCGCTGCCAGTCTCCCAGCATACATGAAGTATAACCAGTTTATTTGGTGAGGCTGCAGCAGACCGGGTTCAGTGATAAATGTCTTCGGAGGCTTCTTGCTTTATTCGCAAAATCTTGGTGGCTACACAGGCTTGTGTGTTTGTGCCCAAGGACCAGGAGGTCCATGCCCACGAGGGAGAGAGGAGTAGGCTTGTTGTCTGAGTCTAGGCCGCTGAGAGAGTGAGCAAGTGGGACGAGCGTCCCACTGACCTGGGCAGGCCTAGAGAGGGCAGCACCTGAGTGCCGCAAAATATGAACTAAGCTGGCAGACAGCATAGACTGTCTGTACAGACAGTACAGGCTGTCTACATTTCCTCGGCCACCTACCTCGCGTTATCCCAACGCGACAAGACAGGTAGTAAAAAAAACTGTCTCTCTCTTGCAGGAACAGGGAACAGAATGCAAAATAAAACATGTTTATATATATGGACATTGAAAAAAAAAACTTCCTACATGGAGGGAAGGAAAAAACATGTAGGGTGTGCTGAACAACGTGGTCAAAGGCAGTGAGCGTCGATGGGCATCACTGCACGCCTTCCTGCATCTGGACAGATACTGCAACACAGGAGACATCGCTGCGGCTGAGCTGTGACGTAATGGGGTACAGTCTCCTCTAAAACAGTGAAGCAGTCATCATAGGAGTCACTGCAGGTTTCACTCAACCTGGAGCATGACATGCTGGTACTCTCGAGTGAGGCATCATCAAAACTCGGCAACTGGGCAGGACTTCTGGCAAGCGACTCAGGAGGACACTTCTCGACTGGTACTGTCACTGGGCAGTCACTGCCGACGAGTGTGTAGTAAGTCGTGGAGCGAGTCGTGGCAGAGACGACACAGCAAAACATCTGGGAGTCGTAACATCATACACCGGACTGCAGTGAGCAAGCTAGCAGTCAAAGTGACATCATCTTTGTGCAGGAGCTCACTGAAGCTATGACACGAGGCTGACACAGCGCCTGCCAACAGGGCTAACTGCGGCTTGACGAGTGTCATTCTCTCGGCAGTTGGAGTTATAGCAGAGGTTAGCCTAAGTGTCCACAGTTTTGTTTCTCTACATATAACTGCACTCTGAGGGTCTGGAGGTGAAGTGAAACAAATCTTGATGGGAATCGTAGCAGGTACGATTCTGCAGAGCATCTATGAGCGACGAGCATAAGAGCCTTCTGTACAAGGGGCTCATATGCTCAGGGATGACTAATATCAGCTGTCAAATGTGCTGGTCACACCGGGTGACAAGTAACACAGTGGTGCTACTCTGGGGTCTTGGCTCAAGACCACACTGGACACACAGAAAACTTTACACACACCCACGGTACATGCTGTACAACATGGCTCAACTAGCCAATGATGCTTTTCTGTGCACAAAATTGACACTAAGCCATACACTAACATGTGAGAACACTGACTGAGAGGAATTAATTAACACATGACATATATCTTCTCTCAATCTTCTCGACAATACTGACATAATTACTGAAACACTCGATGTGACATCAAGTGATGTCAGGCGTGATGTCACAAGGTGACATCAGCAGACATCTCGAGGTGACATCAGGCAGACATCGTGACGTCATGAAGTCGGGCAGCATCATGGGTGACATCATAAAGTTGGGCAGCATCATTGGTGACGTCAATGTAATGAGGGCAGCAGGTCACAGCATGTGGCCTGGGATGTCTGGCTCGGTAACTCACGTGGCTCGTAGATCCATGTGGCTTCATCGACACCCCACGTGGCGTCGGGATCCACATGGCGTCGTGATGTATGTGGCATACTGATCCACATAGCTTCGAGTGGCCTCGGGCACTCAGATACACAGCTCTGGCAATGAATTCACATGGAAAACAGCAGACAACACAGCAGAAGGAGTGGGTACATGGTGATGGAATATGGTGGTAGGCAGGTGAGGTGGAGTGAGTGGCGATGGTGGAGGACCGTGCCTACCTTCCTCACCCATACACACGTGGGAGAAACAACCCACACTGGACGCTGAAATCACCACAAAACTCACATCTGACTTGCTGAAATAGCTGTGCTGTGCTGAACAACAACAGCAGAACATACAAGTGACGCTGAACACATGACTTGAGAAGCAGCGTGGGACGCTGTAGCGTAGGGTCACTTAGTCACTTACAATTCTCGAAGAAATTTGGCAAATTTCAGCTAGATCCTGCTTGTACCTGTGTCTGGATCCTGAAACATGCAGACATGACATCAGGATAACTCGTTGAGAGACGGATGTTTCTAGTGTAGGGTGATGAAGTGAACACAACTTCATTCTATTTCTTTCCTCTCTCCTGACAAACACAAATGCTGCGACCACCGTTTACACCATTTATAACCCGTTTATTTGGTGAGGCTGCAGCTTTATTCGCAAAATCGTGGTGGGTACACAGGCTTGTGTGTTTGTGCCCATGGCCCGGGAGGGCCACGCCCACGAGGGAGAGAGGAGTAGGCTTGTTGTCTGAGTCTAGGCCGCTAAGAGAGTGAGCAAGTGGGATGAGCATCCCACTGACCTGGGCAGGCCTAGAGAAGGCAGCACCTGAGTGCCATGAAATATGAACTAAGCTGGCAGACAGCATAGACTGTCTGTGCAGACAGTACAGGCTGTCTACAGAAGGAGATTACCGATGTGCCCCGTGGCTTCGTGGCTAAAGCTCTTGCTTCACACGACGAGGGTCTGGGTTCGATTCCCAGAGAGGGTAGAAACATTGGAAGTGTTTCTTTACACCGGTTGTTTATGTTCTCCATCAGTAAAATGGGAACCTAGGAGTTAGTGGACTGGTGTGGGTCGCATCCTGGGGCAAAACTGACCTAATTTGCCCGAAATGCTCTGCAAAACAAGCGGCTTTCTATATAGTGGTATGTCATTGATGTTAATTAGAACTGTGTATCTTGTACATGTACCTCGAGTTTACCTGGAGAGAGTTCCGGGGGTCAACGCCCCCGCGGCCCGGTCTGTGACCAGGCCTCCTGGTGGATCAGAGCCTGATCAACCAGGCTGTTGCTGCTGGCTGCACGCAAACCAATGTACGAGCCACAGCCCGGCTGGTCAGGAACCGACTTTAGGTGCTTGTCCAGTGCCAGCTTGAAGACTGCCAGGGGTCTGTTGGTGATCCCCCTTATGTATGCTGGGAGGCAGTTGAACAGTCTCGGGCCCCTGACACTTATTGTATGGTCTCTTAACGTGCTAGTGACACCCCTGCTTTTCATTGGGGGGATGTTGCATCGTCTGCCAAGTCTTTTGCTTTCGTAGTGAGTGATTTTCGTGTGCAAGTTCGGTACTAATCCCTCTAGGATTTTCCAGGTGTATATAATCATGTATCTCTCCCGCCTGCATTCCAGGGAATACAGGTTCAGGAACCTCAAGCGCTCCCAGTAATTGAGGTGTTTTATCTCCGTTATGCACGCCGTGAAGGTTCTCTGTACATTTACTAGGTCAGCAATTTCACCTGCCTTGAAAGGTGCTGTTAGTGTGCAGCAATATTCCAGCCTAGATAGAACAAGTGACCTGAAGAGTGTCATCATGGGCTTGGCATCCCTAGTTTTTGAGAAATAGATATTATTATATTATTATTATAATATAATAATATCTATTTCTATTATTATAATAGACCCCTGGCTGCCTTCACGAGGGAGCTGGACAGACACCTAAAGGGGACTTTGAGTCTGCTCAGCGCGAACGAAAAATTTTGTCGAAAAATTCACAAATTGAGTTAATCTTATAGAAAAATAGCTTATCTCTCTGGCAACACTATGGTACAAGAATCATTCAAATTCAAATTCAAAGTTTATTCTCTATAAGGATTACAATGCTGAGTTTACAGAATTTGGTTATTGTGTGGTTTACATGTAGTAAAATAATAATTACAGAGTGTACCACTAGAACACCTAGCATGGCTAGGCATTTCGGGCAGACTTAAATTAAATCTTAAGTTTAAAATATTACAAAATTATGAGGTAAGTTGGTATTATGGCTAAGTGACTAAATACTAGTTTGTGAGTTTAGCAATGTGAATGCTTTTGTTTTGGCACTATACATAAGAGATAAGATAAGATTTCGTTCGGATTTTTAACCCCGGAGGATTAGCCACCCAGGATAACCCAAGAAAGTCAGTGCGTCATCGAGGACTGTCTAACTTATTTCCATTGGGGTCCTTAATCTTGTCCCCCAGGATGCGACCCACACCAGTCGACTAACACCCAGGTACCTATTTGCTGCTAGGTGAACAGGACAACAGGTGTAAGGAAACGTGTCGAAATGTTTCCACCCGCTGGGAATCGAACCGGGGCCCTCCGTGCGTGAAGCGGGAGCTTTAGCCACCAGGCCACCGGTATTGGAGTATCACAGGCCAACTTATGACTAGTTAAGATTGTTCTACGACATTCCTACAAGGAATTATGGTCATTAAAAACACCTAGGGTGACGTCACCACCCGCGGCAGGTGTGCTCACCTATCGTCAATTTTCATTTTTTTCCGTTTTTTTTCGTGTATTTATTGTATTATTCTTTCTAAGATAATAATTGACGATTTGGCATCATAATACAGTGGGTGGAACTTATACGTAGACTTCCAGACAACCAGGAACCTTCTGGCACCATTTTGCTCGTTGGTTTAGAAAGACACGTAAGCAAACACTATAACATATTTATTAGAAAACGTTTCGGTCCTGGGACCTTGATCACTTCAGAAGTGATCAAGGTCCCAGGACCGAAACGTTTTCTAATAAATATGTTATAGTGTTTGCTTACGTGTCTTTCTAAACCAACTTGTCGGTATTTATTACCAAGGTTTATACCACCATTTTGCTCACCTCATGGAAAATTCCAGTCTCGGGGTGGCCGGGGAATATGCTTCAATATAACGCTATCATAGCTTCTACAGCTTATTTATCTATCACAATTGATCTAATATGACATAAATAACAAAGAAATATGGTAAATACTCCAGATTTTTTTTAGATTTTGCCACCGAAGTGGCTAGTTTATTGTGCACCCCATATCCATCCTGTGGACGGTAGCGCGAGAGCATATGGATACACAAAAGGCCTAGGAACTAGGCCCCAAAGGGTTAACAGGAATACATATGGATTTATATCTACATATCTATAGTTCACTTATCTGTTACAAGCAAATTTAGGAAATTTGCTTAGTATATCTGGTATCTTATTTTCATTAATAAGATATCTTGACATGTCACATAGGTTATTATACTGTCTGTCTCTGTATTCCTCAATAAGTGGACAATTAAGCACATAGTGTTCAAGAGAGTGACCATATGCCTGATCACATAATTTACATTTAGTTTGATCATCATCTGTGTGTCTCCCAAACTGCCAGAAGTACTTGTAACCAAGCCTAAGCCTGGCCACTACAACATCAGTCAGTCTGTTCACATTGCAAGTTGCTCCATAAACATACTTATCTACGTTCATGTTATCATAGTGGGTTATAGATCTACTCAGGCTTCTAACTGCATTCCTATAACAATCATTTTCATTATTTACTTCTCTCCTAATATTATTCCTAATGCTAGACACAGTTATACCAAAGTTATATTCTACATTCTCCTTCTGGATACTCTTCTTGGCTAACATATCAACTTTATCATGAAGGAGTAATCCAATGTGTGATGGGATCCATAGCAATTGTACATTAATTCCTTTGTCCCTAATTTTTGAGTATCTATACCTGGCTTCCCCAATGAGCATGTTGTTGGAGTCATTATATGAGCCAAGAGCCTTCAATGATGACATAGAATCAGTAATGATGACAGAGTCAAGCTCAGTGTCATAGGTTAGCTTTAGCGCCATTAGGATTGCAAACAATTCAGTTTGCAGTGTAGACGCCCAGTTGTTAATTCTTATGCCTAACTCAATAAATTTATTATCGTTCTTAACTAGGGATGTGGCAACAAGAGCAGATGCAGCCCTGCAGAAGACTCCTGTTTAGATCCATCAGTGTATATAACTTGTGATAACTTATTACTACCAGCTAGGTGAGAAATTTCTTCTTGAGCAGTTGCTCTAACAAGAGATTTAAGGATATGGCATATACTTCCAGTGCTCCTTCTGGAATATAATATTTCCATAGTCAGGGATAGGCTTCCATTCTCCTTCTTTCACCTCCAGGGTCCTTATATTAAAGAAAACGAACATGGGGTAACTATGATATACACTCGTAATGCTGAGAAAAATGCTATTTTCTCGAAAAAAAAAAAATCGGTGGTCCGGCTGTTTCGCGGATTATCTCGGAAGTAAGTTATTCACATATATATGACTGTATTTTCGTTAATAATAGCAGGAATGCAATGAAATTCACAGAGAACATAAAGGAAAGATTGTTTTACAAAGTTACAAATGCCTTTTTGAGTTATCATAATTTGTTTTTGATTTTCGTGAGGGCAAAAGTCAGATATTTGGCTGAATGTCAAAACCATACAAACTTTATTTTTTTTTTAAGAATGAAGAAAGGATAAATTACAGTTCTGGTAACTGTTATAAATACAGTTTAGCATTGTTTTATGCGTAGATAATGCCAAAACAGCTTCTCCAAGTCCCATGTCGAAGTTACTATTCAATATGTATGATTATTAGTAAATAATTTTTTTTCTCAGTTGTTTTTTGAGCTATCTTATTGAAACTTGGTCACATTACTATTGAAAGGCGCTTCTTTACGTACAAAAAAAAAAAAAAAAAATGAAAGAAATCGAGCGAAAAATAAAAAAGTTCAGGTGGTACCGTAGGACGTCCCTAAAGTCAGAACCTGACCTGCCGGCCTGTGGTTCGTACGTCTGTTTGGATGCTTCCAGCAGCAACAGCCTGACTGATCAAGCCCTGATCCACCTCGAGGCCTGGTTATGGCCCAGGCCGCGGGGGCGTTGGCCCCCTGGTCACCCTCCAGGTATATTCCAGGTAAGAGATGTAGAGGATAATGTTTTAAACAGTCTTGTGGAGAAGTCAGGTTTCTGTGAAGTCTCTTAATAATATCTGTCTGTGTTCTTTATGAGTTCTTGTGGCAGTCACTGTTCTTCATGAGTTCTTGTGGCAGTCACTGTTCTTCATGAGTTCTTGTGACAGTCACTGTTCTTCATGAGTTCTTGTGACAGTCACTGTTCTTCATGAGTTCTTGTGGCAGTCACTGTTCTTCATGAGTTCTTGTGGCAGTTACTGTTCTTCATGAGTTCTTGTGGCAGTTACTGTTCTTCATGAGTTCTTGTGGCAGTCACTGTTCTTCATGAGTTCTTGTGGCAGTTACTGTTCTTCATGAGTTCTTGTGGCAGTTACTGTTCTTCATGAGTTCTTGTGGCAGTTACTGTTCTTCATGAGTTCTTGTGGCAGTTACTGTTCTTCATGAGTTCTTGTGGCAGTCACTGTTCTTCATGAGTTCTTGTGGCAGTCACTGTTCTTCATGAGTTCTTGTGGCAGTCACTGTTCTTCATGAGTTCTTGTGGCAGTTACTGTTCTTCATGAGTTCTTGTGGCAGTTACTGTTCTTCATGAGTTTTTGTGGCAGTTACTGTTCTTCATGAGTTCTTGTGGCAGTTACTGTTCTTCATGAGTTTTTGTGGCAGTTACTGTTCTTCATGAGTTTTTGTGGCAGTTACTGTTCTTCATGAGTTCTTGTGGCAGTTACTGTTCTTCATGAGTTCTTGTGACAGTCACTGTTCTTCATGAGTTCTTGTGGCAGTCACTGTTCTTCATGAGTTCTTGTGAAAGTCACTGTTCTTCATGAGTTCTTGTGGCAGTCACTGTTCTCTATGCTCGTGCTGCATTAATTGTTCTCTTTTTGTTCCCAACACCTTAGAGTTGTTTCCTTTTTCCATGAGATCTTTTGTTAGTCTTGCATAACCCATAATTTGAGTTACATACAGTATTCCTGTCATGTTTCATGAGAGAAGATTCAATTATGTTTCTTTCCATGACAGAACTGTTTGGTACAATAATTTGGGCAGCATCCCATCCCAGTCGGTGATTACATGAACTAACCTGGTTAAAGATAGCATTTGACTCCTGCTCTGCCCTGACTGAATATTTATGTTGGACTATTCTGGTTTCCAGAAATTAATCTGTTTGACCAATATATGAGAGAAGATACTGAGTACATGTGACCTTGTAAACCCCACCAACTTTGTTGGAGGCTATGTTTTTAATCAGCCTTTGTTTCACAGTCCCTGTGGTTTTGAAAGCCAGTTTTATATAGGTCTGTTTTAATGCCTCATGCAGGCAAACCAGGTTCTCATTGTATTGTAAAACTAGTACATTTTTCCTAGTCATCACTTCTTTAGGTTCAGTCCTGTAAAAAGTCTTTCTTGCTGACATTAGTGCCTTCTCGACAAAATCCCTAGGATATCTCAGTTTTGTGGCTATGTTGAATATCTTGCTGATTTCGTCCTCCAGGTACACTGGACTGCAGATGCGTAAGGTTCTCAAGAACATTGAGAGGAATACACTCCTTTTTATCCTGGTTTCATGATTGGAATATTAGTGAATGTATGACGACACATTGGTGGACTTCTTATAAACTGTAAATTTGAATTTTCTGTCAACATGATGGATTAAAACATCTAGGAACGGCAAAATGTTATTTATTTCATGTTCTGTAGACCAGTGAGTCTGGGAAGGAACTCATCAATGTTGTGATCATTAGACCACAGGCAAAGAACATCATCTACGTATATGAACCAACTAGCTTTATCTGGGAGAATGTCTTTAAGAAGTCTGGCCTCATAGAATACCATATACAAGTTGCTGAGTAAGTGGCTAAGAGGATTTCCCATTATCATGCCTTGTTTTTGAGCACAGTATTTCCCTTCAAACACGAACTTGCACTGACAAGTGTGAAAGTACTTGAGCTAAAGATTTCCACCCCCCGTGGCTTGTCTTGCATAATTTAGGTCGCCTGTCTGCGATTGTTTGCATATATATATATATATATATATATATATATATATATATTTATATATATATATATACATATATATAAATATATATATATATATATATATGTATATTTATATATACATATATATATATGCATATAAATATATATATATATATATATATATATATATATATATATATATATATATATATATATCTATATATATATATATATATATATATATATAGATATATATATATATATATATATATAAATGTAATATATATATATATATGTATATATATGTATATGTATATATATATAAATGTAATATATACATATATATATATATATATATATATATATATGTAAAGGTTGGATGTGAAAAGTGGGTCATAATAAGCGTGTATGCACCTGGAGAAGAGAGGAATGTAGAGGAGAGAGAGAGATTTTGGGAGATGTTAAGTGAATGTATAGGAGCCTTTGAACCAAGTGAGAGAGTAATTGTGGTAGGGGACCTGAATGCTAAAGTAGGAGAAACTTTTAGAGAGGGTGTGGTAGGTAAGTTTAGGGTGCCAGGTGTAAATGATAATGGGAGCCCTTTGATTGAAATTTGTATAGAAAGGGGTTTAGTTATAGGTAATACATATTTTAAGAAAAAGAGGATAAATAAGTATACAAGATATGATGTAGGACGAAATGACAATAGTTTGTTGGATTATGTATTGGTAGATAAAAGACTGTTGAGTAGACTTCAGGATGTACATGTTTATAGAGGGGCCACAGATATATCAGATCACTTTCTAGTTGTAGCTACACTGAGAGTAAAAGGTAGATGGGATACAAGGAGAATAGAAGCATCAGGGAAGAGAGAGGTGAAGGTTTATGAACTAAAAGAGGAGGCAGTTAGGGTAAGATATAAACAGCTATTGGAGGATAGATGGGCTAATGAGAGCATAGGCAATGGGGTCGAAGAGGTATGGGGTAGGTTTAAAAATGTAGTGTTAGAGTGTTCAGCAGAAGTTTGTGGTTACAGGAAAGTGGGTGCGGGAGGGAAGAGGAGCGATTGGTGGAATGATGATGTAAAGAGAGTAGTAAGGGAGAAAAAGTTAGCATATGAGAAGTTTTTACAAAGTAGAAGTGATGCAAGGAGGGAAGAGTATATGGAGAAAAAGAGAGAGGTTAAGAGAGTGGTGAAGCAATGTAAAAAGAGAGCAAATGAGAGAGTGGGTGAGATGTTATCAACAAATTTTGTTGGAGTGAGATTAACAAGTTAAGAAAACCTAGAGAACAAATGGATTTGTCAGTTAAAAATAGGAGAGGAGAGTTATTAAATGGAGAGTTAGAGGTATTGGGAAGATGGAGGGAATATTTTGAGGAATTGTTAAATGTTGATGAAGATAGGGAAACTGTGATTTCGTGTATAGGACAAGGAGGAATAACGTCTTGTAGGAGTGAGGAAGAGCCATTTGTGAGTGTGGGGGAAGTTCGTGAGGCAGTAGGTAAAATGAAAGGGGGTAAGGCAGCCGGGATTGATGGGATAAAGATAGAAATGTTAAAAGCAGGTGGGGATATAGTTTTGGAGTGGTTGGTGCAATTATTTAATAAATGTATGGAAGAGGGTAAGGTACCTAGGGATTGGCAGAGAGCATGCATAGTTCCTTTGTATAAAGGCAAAGGGGATAAAAGAGAGTGCAAAAATTATAGGGGGATAAGTCTGCTGAGTATACCTGGTAAAGTGTATGGTAGAGTTATTGTTGAAAGAATTAAGAGTAAGACGGAGAATAGGATAGCAGATGAACAAGGAGGCTTTAGGAAAGGTAGGGGGTGTGTGGACCAGGTGTTTACAGTGAAACATATAAGTGAACAGTATTTAGATAAGGCTAAAGAGGTCTTTGTGGCATTTATGGATTTGGAAAAGGCGTATGACAGGGTGGATAGGGGGGCAATGTGGCAGATGTTGCAAGTGTATGGTGTAGGAGGTAGGTTACTGAAAGCAGTGAAGAGTTTTTACGAGGATAGTGAGGCTCAAGTTAGAGTATGTAGGAAAGAGGGAAATTATTTCCCAGTAAAAGTAGGCCTTAGACAAGGTTGTGTGATGTCACCGTGGTTGTTTAATATATTTATAGATGGGGTTGTAAGAGAAGTAAATGCGAGGGTCTTGGCAAGAGGCGAGGAGTTAAAAGATAAAGAATCACACACAAAGTGGGAGTTGTCACAGCTGCTCTTTGCTGATGACACTGTGCTCTTGGGAGATTCTGAAGAGAAGTTGCAGAGATTGGTGGATGAATTTGGTAGGGTGTGCAAAAGAAGAAAATTAAAGGTGAATACAGGAAAGAGTAAGGTTATGAGGATAACAAAAAGATTAGGTGATGAAAGACTGAATATCAGATTGGAGGGAGAGAGTATGGAGGAGGTGAATGTATTCAGATATTTGGGAGTGGACGTGTCAGCGGATGGGTCTATGAAAGATGAGGTGAATCATAGAATTGATGAGGGGAAAAGGGTGAGTGGTGCACTTAGGAGTCTGTGGAGACAAAGAACTTTGTCCTTGGAGGCAAAGAGGGGAATGTATGAGAGTATAGTTTTACCAACGCTCTTATATAGGTGTGAAGCATGGGTGATGAATGTTGCAGCGAGGAGAAGGCTGGAGGCAGTGGAGATGTCATGTCTGAGAGCAATGTGTGGTGTGAATATAATGTAGAGAATTCGTAGTTTGGAAGTTAGGAGGAGGTGCGGGATTACCAAAACTGTTGTCCAGAGGGCTGAGGAAGGGTTGTTGAGGTGGTTCGGACATGTAGAGAGAATGGAGCGAAACAGAATGACTTCAAGAGTGTATCAGTCTGTAGTGGAAGGAAGGCGGGGTAGGGGTCGGCCTAGGAAGGGTTGGAGGGAGGGGGTAAAGGAGGTTTTGTGTGCGAGGGGCTTGGACTTCCAGCAGGCATGCGTGAGCGTGTTTGATAGGAGTGAATGGAGACAAATGGTTTTTAATACTTGACGTGCTGTTGGAGTGTGAGCAAAGTAACATTTATGAAGGGGTTCAGGGAAACCGGCAGGCCGGACTTGAGTCCTGGAGATGGGAAGTACAGTGCCTGCACTCTGAAGGAGTGGTGTTAATGTTGCAGTTTAAAAACTGTAGTGTAAAGCACCCTTCTGGCAAGACAGTGATGGAGTGAATGATGGTGAAAGTTTTTCTTTTTCGGGCCACCCTGCCTTGGTGGGAATCGGCCAGTGTGATAATAAAAAAAATAAATATTTAACAATATATAGGGAAGTACCACCTCTATAGCTGGAATGGGGACCCTCATCCTCAGAGAAGACAATAAATGTACTTCAGGGAAACCTCAAGGTTCTCCCCGGAGCTGTTTGAATATTTTCTTCTCCTACCACCCCCTACATATTTTATATTCTATGTGAACATTTATTAATAAACATAATACATTTACAGAAAAAACAAACATGTATCAAAGATTATGAATTTCCTCCAGCTCCTCCGAGGCTGGGCGTGAGCCAAGTATGCAGCAAGCATTTCTCCTCTGGATGGCCACGCTGATGCGCTGGAACATGAAAGCGGCTGCCCTTGGGTCCCTGGTGGTGTCGATGAGTCTGGAACCCAATTCTTTAAGGAAACGTGTGGCATTTTTTCCCCTTGATCCCATGGTCTCTGATCCCACTGGGACAAATTGATACTGTTGGCTTATGTCCCTGTACTTGCTGATCTTGTACTCCTCCCTGTGGTCAGCAGCTCCTCCCTGTCGCCCCACACTGTGATGGATATAGGTGTCAGCCAGTGTGGACACACAGGTATAGTCCCATGCTAAGAGCTTGCCATTCTTCCAAGGATAGATGGTGATCCCATCAGGGCCATTTGCTGAGTTGTGGGTATTGTTGGCTGCTAGTGATTGGGGCTCCCTCTCGGCTGGGCATACAGCTGTAGCAAGGGTTCTCTTAATGATGTCGTTGACCTCATTGTGTCTTGCATGCCAGCCCTTGGTTTTGGAACAGTTAAGACCATGTAGACCGTATTGGTCTGCTTGTGCTTCGCCGCAAATACACGTATATTCTGTGTGAATTGGGGCAGAAAGGCGCAGAGCCACTGCAATACGGAGGGTCTTAGGGTCGAGTCACGTTCCCATTGTCGATATGGGAACTGTTTGGAGGAAGTCCCTGGAGAGAGGTGCGCACACAGTCTGGAGACGGGCAATCTCCCTATCTGATGTTGCAGCCCTGAGCATGTTGGCAAGCACCTTTTCAGCAATCAGGCCATTCCAGCTTGACTGTTTGTGAGCCAGTGGTGCACTAGGGTTTGGTGCTGGAGCAGCAAGAATCTCCCATTCAGTGATGGCACTGGCATAGCTAGGGTCTTCTATTCCTGCTGAGTCACTGAGGGTATCAGGAAGAATTTGTCTTATCAACTCGTTTGATGCTATGGAAGAGGATAGGAGAGCTGGTAGAGCAATCTGGGAGGATCTGCGTACTCCTAGCCCTCCAAGCCTGACCGGAAGTGAGGCTTGTAACCACCGTCCATCTTCAAGGGAAAGATTCAATACACTCTCTAGCATGGTCTTAAGGAGAGAGTCATATTCCTTGAGTTTTGGACTGCTGAAGGCTGGGGAGCATCTCAGAAAGTAGATATGTTTTGGGATTGACAGGCACCTGGTGAGTAGGTAGAAGGCATCGTGTGTGTCAATGTCTTTCATCCTGCTTTCCATTGTCCGGAGGTCTGAGACTTTTTTTTCTAGGATCAGATCGATGGCATTGGACCCAAGAGGAGCACCAAGGAGAGTGCTATTGGCTGGATCAATGGCTCGTGCTCCTGGTAAAATGGCGCTAATATTCTGAATCATCTGTTGATTGGTAGAAACTACTTCACATTTGGTGGGGTTTAAAGATAGGCCCAGGCTTTTTCCCATGTCTTTAATTTTACTGATGTCCTCTAGGAGAGATTCTGTTGTGCCCACTAGGGTACCATCGTCCAGGAACCAGATATTGAGCTCGCTGGAGAGTGCTTCTGTGACTTCCTTGATTACCAAACAAAATAGAAAGGGGGCAAGAGGGTCCCCCTGCTGGACACCCTCACAAGAGTCAATTTCATGGTCCCCAAACAATAGTTTTGAAGTCACACTATAACACGATTCTATGAAGGGATAAAGGGAAGGGAAGTTCCTATAAACTGCTTGGAGAGCAGCATCCCTTCTGACTGAGTTGAAACCATTGGCAAAGTCCAATTTGACCAAGGTTTTTTCATCGGACATTTTTTTGATATATACTCGTGCTGCGTGGGCAGCTGCTTCACAGTCTTGTTGAGCGCCGAAACCGAACTGAGTTGGTTTCAGCATTGCAGCAGCCTCTTGACTCACCCTTCTTACTGCAGCCTTGGCGACTAGGCGCCGAAGGGTGTTGCCCACTGCAATGGGCCTGATTCTGCCATCCTTTTCCCGGAGGGCACACAATGAGGTACCAAAGAAAAGGGGTCTGATGGTCTCTGGGACACTGCCAGCCAGGAACAGGTTGGAAAATTTGGTGAGTTCAGACAGCAGCCTCTCTGAAACCTCACCAAGTGCTTTATTAAGTATTTGTTTTAAGTGTTGAGGCCTTAAACCGGTGAAACCTCCTGCTGAACCCTGTGGAAATGACATAGCAGCTTTATACACATCAGCATCCTGTAAGGTTAGATGTTCTTCACCTGCAATGTCAGGGAGGTCAATGTTGGTACTGGGAGCCCTGGGTGGATGTTTGTCCTTCAGGGCTTGCGCCGTGCTTATGTCCTTAAGAGCGATGGTATCCTCACTGGTTATAAGCCTCAGAGCTCCAATAGTGTTACCCTCTTCCATTTTTTTGCTAATTTGGGCTCTGATTTTTGAGGCGTCGGGTGTCCTGTTGTTGGCATTTGCCCGGTGGGTGTTTGTCGCCCTAGGGAAGAGATGGACGAGGTTGTCATTCCTTGGGAATGCATTTATTGCCCTAATAACATGTGTTGCTAGTGACTTGTCCCTCCTTGGTGGGACAGCCAAACAAGCATTGCCAAAAAGCAGCAAGTTGTGCCAGGATCTGTTGTTTGAAGGAGCATCGTTGACTTTCTTCAGAAGGTCAGTAAATTTGCTAGCAGCTTGAGGGCGAGGTGCTTTGGGGATGTGTGTCAGAGTCCTGGTGGATGTTAATTTGATTGCAGATTTGAGGTCCTCTGTAGAGGTGAAGTCATGGTAGCTGTCAGCCCTGTCTGCTGGGGGAGGCTGTTGGTTGTTCTCATTTGGAGCTCAACTGGAGCCTAGACATCCATTGTGTGCATGGATGTTGCCAGTTGTGGGATTGAGTGCACATTCCCTGTGGCACACCGGGCAGATGCCTCGTGGACGACAGCTTTGGGTCTGTCGTGAAGATTCCTGGGAACCCGCGACTACTTGTGACATTGCTGATATCGCGGGGGTGGGAGGGCGCCAGCTGTGGAGTAACAGGTGAAGGACAGCATGGATGCATGGGGGATGAGGGTGGGGGAGTAGCGAGCGGCGGAACTTGTAATTGGTGGGGCACTAAACGGCAACACCCTTGGTCAGGAAGTCAGTGGTCCTAGGCTGGGATGAGGGGAGGGGATGAGGGATGGGGGGAGGGAGTGGCTCTGTGTGTTCGCTCAAGATGCATATCACTGACTAACTTTTGCTAATTGTTATACACTTATTGTTCCATTTAGAAAAAACCCTCGCCATTTGGCACACTAATCACCATGCTCACACTATTAACCGAGGTGTTCTTCTGTTCACCATCCAATGACCGTGTCGTGGGCGCCCACTTCCTCCCCCACCCCACGACCTCGGCCGGTCACAGATGTAAACAAAACCTCCTCCACACCTCCACTGGCAGGATCCCCTCACCACCGCTACTCCCCAAATCCCAACATGCACACTGCACTTTCACTGATACAGAAGCAACGGTCTGATGCAGAGGATTGTCACAACTCTGTGATCTCCGGTGGATACTCACGATGATGTCTGCCGAAACTGGCCCGCGTAAACCATGTTGGTTCTTGGTTTACACACAGAATGTATGGAGCACCACACACTGGCTCCCTCCCTCCACGCAGGAGGTATATATATATACATATATATATATATATATATATATATATATATATATATATATATATATATATATATACATATACATATATATATATATATATATATATATATATATATATATATATATATATATATATATATATATATATATATATATATATATATATATGTATATATATATATATATATATATATATATATATATATATATATATATATATATATATATATATATATATATATATATACATATATATATATATTTTTTTTTGGGGGGGGGTCCACCTCTGGTGTAGATTGTGGGACCCATAGCCTCGGAAAAGGCTTCAAGGATGAATATTTGGATTTCTTCCTGAAGCCGTTTGAATATTCCACTTTCCCTACCACCCCATCTTATCATATTTTTTTTTTACCAGTAGGAATATTTTATTACATAATATGGTACAAAAAATTTAAGAGATACATTGTTGATATAAAGGTGGCATATATGGTACATGTTGTTACGTGTGTATCACCGATTATAGGGCGAAAATCTCATCCAGCTCCTCAGAGCCGGGGCGTGTGTCCGAAATACAGCAGGCATTACCCCTTTGAACAGCCGCACTGTGTCACTGGAACAGAAAACTAGCTGCCCTGGGATCCCTAGTTACCCTGATGAGTCTTTTTCCCAGCTCCTTAAGGAATTTAGATGCATTCTTTCCCCATGAGCCAAGGGTCTCTGAGCCTATGGGAACAAACATATAATGATGGGCAAGTTCTCCATATTTTCTAGACTTTTGGGACTCCCTGAAGCTGGCAGCTGCCCCTCCTTCCTCCCTGGTGTATTGGAGATAGGTATCAGCCAAGGTAGATGCACATGTATAGTCCCACACCACCTGCTTCCCATCTGTCCAGGCTTGAAGGGTGATACCATCTGGACACTTCTGGCTGCCATCAGATCTGCATAGCTGGGGTGGCTCCCTTACTGCTGGGCATCCGGCTGTTGTGAGGCTCCTCTTGATAAAGTTATTAACCTCCTCATGTCTTGCAATCTTTCCCTCAGATTTATGGCACACAAGACCGTGGTACCCGAATCGGTCTGCTGCTTCACTGCCACAAATACTCCTGTGTTCGGCGAGAATAGGGGCGGCAAGTCGAAGGGCAACACCAATGCGGATGGTCTGTGGGTCGAGGTGTGTGCCAAGGCTGGAGTTGGGAACAGCCAACAGAAAATCCCTGCCAGGAGGCGGGCTCTATCCTTCCCTGACACACTCTGAAGCACTGTTGAGGCTATATTTTCCACTATTGGACCATCCCAGTGCGATTGTTCGTAGTTGTTGGGGGGAGCAGGTCTGGTTTCAGAGCCCATTAGATTATCCCAGATCATGGCTCCATCAATGAACTTTTGGTCCTGGACTCCAATCTTGTCCCTAAGATGCTCAGGGAGAATCGCTGCTATAAGCCCTCTGGATGCAATACGTGAGGACAGAAAAGCAGGTAGCGCAATCTGTGATGACTTGCGGACACCAATGCCTCCTAGTCTGACTGGAAGTGTAGCTTGGTTCCACTGCCCATCTTCTAGAGTAAGGTTAAGCACTTTCATAAAAATCTGCCTCAGGATACTGTCATATTCGTGCAGTATAAGGTTATCATATGAAGATGCACATCTTCAGAAATATGTCAACCTGGGCAGACTCAAGCATTTTGTGAGAAGGTACAAGGCATCGTGGGTGTCCAGATTGCCTATTTGTTGCTCCATTCTCCTTAACTTTTCCAATTTCTTCCTGAGAATTGTGTCAATGGCATTGCTTCCCAGAGGTGCTCCTAGCAAGACACTTTGTGGGGGCAATGACTGCTGCTCCTGGTAGTTTTGACCCCACTGCATTTATCACTTGTTGATTGACTGAGATGATTTCACATTTGGATGGATTCAGGATGAGACCCATTTCCTGTCCTCTTGTCATTACCTGTGTAAGATCATGTAGGAGGGACTCCTTTGTACCTGCTAGTGTGCCATCATCTAGGAACCAGATGTTTAGCTCGCTGGTCAGTCTGACTGTGATTTCCCTAACTGCTATACAGAAGAGAAATGGTGCATGAGGATCTCCTTGTTGGACACCCTCCGATGATGTGATTTCATGCTCTCCGAAGAGAAGCATTGATTCCTTGCTATACCAGCTGCAACAAAAGGGAAAAGACCAGGAAAATATTCTTGTACTGCTGCTAATACCACGTCTCTTTTCAGGAGATTGAATGCATTCTTGAAATCTAATTTTACCACTGCGTTGTCCTCAGGCAGGTTGTTGATATATGCCCTTGTTGCATGAACTGCTGCTTCACTTCCTTGAGAGACCCCAAAGTCAAGCTGGTTTGGTTGAAGCATCATGGCTGCCTGTGCAAGAATACTTCGGACAGCAGCTTTGGATCCGAGGCTGCGTAACGTGTTGCCTACTGCAATTGGCCGAATTCCTCCACCCTTTTTTTAAGTGCACAAAGTGTTGCACCAAAAGAGAAAGGTCTAATTTCATCAGGAATCAGACCAGCCAAGGAATTGTTGACGAACCTTGTGATCTCTGAAAGCAGTGACTGCAATTTCCCCAATAACTGGATTAACCATTTCCTTTAAATGCTGTGGCCTTTTTCCAATGTAACCCCCAGCAGAGCCAGATGGGAATGACATTATTGCTTTGTAAATGTCTGAGTCTTCCACAACCAATGGTTCCATAGTGGGGACAGAGGTGTTGGAACTATATATACATACATATATATATATATATATATATATATATATATATATATATATATATATATATATATATATATATATATATATATATATATATATACATATGTATATCTGGCACCTCTGTCAGCGAAAGGCTGTGGGCATCCTACTCTGTGATTTTGGTACAATATCGTCCAATCAAGAACACCTACCAGGATTATCATCAACAGGCTGGTGTGTGAATATCTGCTGCTCGTGTTGGAAAGGGCCAGAAGACTCTGCATTTCGTCTCTTCCTTCAGAATCAAGAAAAGTTCTGTGTATGTGAATTCAGTGAGGGAACATAACGGTCACCATGGGTAGGAGAGGTCGGTGAGGGAAGGCCTCATGGAGGAGGACGAGGCGGAGGTTGAGAGGTAAAACTGTGCCCCCCCTTCCCCCTTCCCCAAACAGGCGCGCATACACCGTGTGCTCGTGTTACAACAATGGAGTGTTTGTTCACCATGTGTATAGTGTATAGAGTGTATAGTGCGTAGTATGTGCATGGTATGCACATAGCATGTGTAGTGTATAGCGGTGTGTCGTTTATAGTAGGGGAGGCCCGGTGGCCTGGTGGCTAAAGCTCCCGCTTCACACACGGGGGGGCCCGGGTTCGATTCCCGGCGGGTGGAAACATTTCGACACGTTTCCTTACACCTGTTGTCCTGTTCACCTAGCAGCAAATAGGTACCTGGGTGTTAGTCGACTGGTGTGGGTCGCATCCTGGGGGACATGATTAAGGACCCCAATGGAAATAAGTTAGACAGTCCTCGATGACGCACTGACTTTCTTGGTTTATCCTGGGTGGCTAACCCTCCGGGGTTAAAAATCCGAACGAAATCTTAATCTTGTGCACAGAACATAGTGGTGTACAGTGACATGTGCACAGAGCATTATGGTGTATAGTGACATGTACACAGAGCATTGTGGTGTAGTGACTTGTCCTGGGAGGGAGTGAGTACCCTACTCATCACACACCTCCCTTTCCTCCACCGCCCACCACAAGGACGGGAGACCCCTCTCCTCCCCCCACCACCACCATGAACCACATGCGGTATGTGCTATGTGCCATTTCCCCTTCAGCCTGGGCTTACCACACAGTTTGAGATATGGCATAGGATGCAGCCACAAAGCCAGGGAAACAGCGCACCCAACAATGAAAGAAGAGGCACATGTCAGGTGTGTGGACTGTTTCGAGCACGCAACAGGGGTGGCCGCATTCGTGCGCACCATGGGTGTGCGGGATCACACATGCCCCCAGCAGAGAGCAGCCCACAGCCTCCACAGGCAGATGACAATTCGAATGGCAACTTCCTCACTTGCGATAACCTTCTGTTGGCATTCAGATCCACTGCTAGCAATACCCTATCCCACATCCCTAACGCTGCTCGCCCATATGCAGCAGGGAAATTCACAGACCTTCTTAAGCAGGTGAATGGAGGTTCCACCAACTTAGCAGCCCAAGGCACCATCAAAGCATGGCGCAACCTACTCCTGTTCGGCAGTATCTGTCTTGCAGTTCATGAAAGACGAAACAAACTGCTAACCACATCAGTCATCAAGGCAGTGTGCAACCACCCAAGAAAGAATAATTGTGTCCCTCTGCCCCATCATCGCAGGAATCATAGAGGTAGACCCAAGAAAAGATCCACTGAAAACGAAAACATTTGTGCACAGGTTAGCAAAAAAATCGAAGAAGGTAACACAGTGGGAGCAATCAGAATAATTACAAGTGACGACACTGTAGCTCCTAAAGATGAGACCACAGCCCAAGCACTAAGAGACAAGCATCCAACCAGGGACACCATAGCCATCAACAACAACCCTGAGGAAGACCCCATCACTGAACAATTAATTTTGCCAGAATCAGAAGTCTATAAGGGGATTGTGTCATTTCCAACAGGATCTGCAGGAGGTTACACTGGAATTCGACCTCAGCACCTCAAAGAGATGGTAAATCCAGTACTCGGTGCATCTGCATCATTTCTTCTCACCGAGTTAACAACTTTCGTCAACAACTGCCTGGTTGGGCGAATCTCAGAAGAAATTAAACCTTTTTTTTTTGTAGCCTCACTATGTGCATTGAAGAAAAAGGATGGGAAAATCAGACCCATTGCTGTTGGTAACACTCATCGCCATCTCGTTGCCAAAGCAGCAGTAAGAAACATTCACCTAGAAGCTGCCAGTTTACTTCAGCCACACGAACTGGGCTTTACGATCTCTCAAGGCAGTGAAGCCGCAGCTCATGCTGCAATTGCATACATCAGGGACCTACCAGAAGACAAGGCCATAGTCAAACTTGATTTTAGAAATGCCTTTAATATGGTGAAGAGAGATGTAGTCTTGCCAGCTGTTCGGGATTGGTTCCCCAGTCTTTTTCCCTTCATTTCAGCTGACTACAGCAAACCCTCAATTCTTTTGTTTGGAGAACATGAAATTCTCTCATCAGAGGGTGTTCAGCAGGGTGACCCACTCTCTCTACTTCTCTTCTGCCTGGCAGTAAGAGAACTAACGTCCAGCCTATGCAGTGAGCTCAACACCTGGTACTTGGATGATGGTACTCTGACAGGTACTGAAGAGTCCCTGTTAGAGGACCTACATCAGGTGAAAGCACAGGGAGAAGACTTGGGACTCATCCTCAATCCCCCCAAGTGTGAAATCATCACACCAAACCAGGGAATAATGCCGTGTGAAGAATCCTCCCAGAAGTCTCTACTACCACTCCATCCAACAGTATCCCCCTGAGAGCACCGCTGGGTCACCAGGCCATCAACACTGTCCTCAAGGACAAATTGAATGACCTGATGACAATGGAGGAGAGAATAAGCGATCTTGATGCCCATGATGCTCTGTATCTCCTCACAAGGTGTCTTACTATGCCAAGACTCACTTACGTCCTGAGGTGTGCACCCTCTTTTTGACAACCCAACACTCGACGAATATGACACACACCTGAGATCAACCTTTAAGAAGGCACTGAACCTGTCACTAGAGGATCAGCAATGGGATCAGGCAACCCTCCCAGTGCGACTGGGAGGTATAGGGGTGAGCAAAGCAACGCATGTTGCTTTACCTGCTTTTCTGTCTTCGTGTTTGGCTTCCAATGCATTAGTCAAGAAGATTGTCCCTGAACGCTTGAGAGACATGGTAGGAGCTCAAGACCCCAGGTTTACTGATGAAGCTATTCGGTGGGACACCCTTGCTGACTCCTCCAGTATACCAGCTCCTCCCAAAGAAAACAAACAGTCCCACTGGGACAAACCGATCATGGAAAAAATCGTTAACACAATGCTCACCAACGCCTCAGGAAAGGACAAAGCTCGTCTTCTGGAAGTGAAGGCACCACACTCAGGAGATCTCCTTTTAGGTGTTCCCAGTACCTCTCTGGTCACTCGATTCGACCCACAGGCCATTAGGATTGGTGTTGCTCCTCGCCTAGCCGCCCCCATCCTCACCGAACATAGGTATATTTTCGGCAGGGCGACAGCTGATCAATTCGGACTTCATAGTCTCGTGTGTCACACAGCAGAAGGGAAGTATGCCAGACATGAGAAGGTCAATGACATCATAAAGAGAAGCCTCGCCACAGCCTGTTGCCCAGCTCAATGGTAACCCCAAGTGCGGAGGTCTGACGGAAGTCAGAAGCGTCCTGATGGAGCCACTATGCTACCCTGGAAGGATGGAAAGCAGATTGCCTGGGACTACATCTGTGCCACCACATTGGCAGACACCTACTTGCCATACTCCGAAGCTGAAAGGGGTGGAGCTGCAAGCCACAGGGAGACCCAAAAGATCCGCAAATATGAAGACCTTCCCCCTTGTTATAACTTCATCCCAATAAGGTCGGAGACCCTTGGAGCATGGGGCAAGTGTACTCTAAAGTTCCTCAAAGAGCTGGGTGAAAAGCTCGTCATAGAAACCAAGGACCACAGGGCGACCAGCTTCCTTTTTCAGGGACTCAGTGTTGCGATCCAGAGAGGAAATGCCTGCAGCATTCTGGGCACGCGGCCTACCGCCGGGGAGCTGGACGAAGTATTTGAGATGAAGCTCTGAGTTGTTATCTATGTTATTTTACTTTCTATTGTATATATGTGAAATGTTTTGTCAATGTATTTTGTCTTTAAATAAAATATATATATCATTATAGGAGGTGGTAGGAGAAAATTCTCAAACAGCTTCAGGGAGAACCTTGAGTTTTCCCTGAAGCAAGTTTATTCTTTTCTCTGAGGATGAGGGTCCCCAGGACAGTTCTAGAGGTGACACCTTCATATATTTTAATACATACATACACACACACACACATATATATATATATATATATATATATATATATATATATATATATATATATATATATATATATATATATATATATATATATATATATATATATATATATATATATATATATATATATATATATATATATATATATAATATAATATATATATATATATATATATATATATATGTATATATATAATTTGAGTAGTCACGAAAGCTCTTGGAATTTCTCTATTCTTTCACAGTGGTTGATTTGCATATTCTGAAATCACCTGTTTAGTGTGATCTTATTGCATATATATATATATATATATATATATATATATATATATATATATATATATATATATATATATATATATATATTTATATATATATATATATATGTGTGTATATAAGTACATATATAAGTTGGTAGGGAGCAGCTAACAGAACAGGAGTTCCTCGATATATTTATCTTAAAGTTATTATCATACCCAGAAGTTTTAAAGAGGCGAGCCGGTAAGCCAGCGGAAGGTATCGGTCAGATGACCAAAAACTCAAGCTATGGGTCATCATATGACAAAGACCCGCGTTAGGATGTACTTGTCCTGTTGCCTGGCAAAACTAACCTTATTTAACCTAAGTTGGTTGAATAGGTAAATTGTGCGATTCGGGAGACACTTGTCTTGTCTCCTGACCAATATTATAACAAGTTCCTTGTTGGTGGGCTATGAAACACAAGTTTATATGGGGGTTTTAATTGAACACGTTGTACACACAATAATTATAGAAATAATGTAATGTATCACAATAAATACTAGTAGTGGTGAGTTGGTGAGAGTTAAGCTGCTAACTTGGTCAGCCTGGGTCATGGGAGGCACCAACACTATGGTCATCACCTTACAGCATCAGTCATTAACTGCACGCTCATCTTATGACTCAACCATATGTCTGACTCTTCCCACTCTCTCACCAAGAATATTTAAAATTTTTTAAAATGTATATATATATATATATATATATATATATATATATATATATATATATATATATATATATATATATATATATATATATATATATATATATATATATATATAATTTTTTTCTTGTGAGATGAAATGTTTGAATTAAATAGACAGTTTCGTGAATGGCACTTGCAGCAGCTGACATGCGCAATACGTCAAAATAAGTTTTACATTTTATCTTTTAACAATAAAATTAGGATTTTTGTGCTTCTGAGTTGATTACTTGGAATTTAAATATAACATTTAGGAATCAGTTTGCAATAACGTTGTTGACCACTGAGAAAATGTAGTGGTGCAAGTTCGTTTGATGTTTACTACTTTATAAGTAACTATTAATGTTTGTGCTTACATTATGACACAGTAAACAATGACAGTGTCAGCAGTCTACAGCTGCAAGCCGGGGTTGGTGGCTCGAACATATTCTAAGAGCACATCGCTGTCTTCACATACGAAGGGTTTAGGATGGTAGCATGCAATATCGTGCCACTTAATACCATCTTTGTAAATGTTGTTTAGGACGCCCAGGCAGGATTCACTTGTCTGATTAATGTCGAACTCAGCGTTGTCTGGCTGTGGGACGCCAGTGTGACCAGTCTGACTCCATGGTTGATAGCTCCAACCTGGAGGGATTTTGTTGGTGGGGGCCATCTTAGTGTTGGTGCCAGACCAGAACCAACCGTTGATGTTAAGGGGCTTGAGGTCCTGTCTGGACTCACATCCAGTGAAGTCACACAGACGACCAGACGTCCAGATGTATTGAAGGTTGCCTGAAAGAATAAAAACTGTTTAGAAAAAAAATATTTTAAGATAATTTAACTCTGGAAGGTTAACAACACATTCCACTACTATATTAGTGCTGATATGCTATATTACGAAGATTTGTGAGATGTTATATTACAAACGGTGCTGTTTGAACTCCTGCTCCACCTGTATCTTGGTACCCCGCCTTGTATTTTAATAATCTTGGTACCCTGCCTTGTATTTTAATAATATTGGTACCCTGCCTTGTATTTTAATAATCTTGGTACCCTGCCTTGTGTTTTAATAATCTTGGTACCCTGCCTTGTATTTTAATAATCTTGGTACCCTGCCTTGTATTTTAATAATCTTGGTACCCTGCCTTGTATTTTAATAATCTTGGTACCCTGCCTTGTATTTTAATAATCTTGGTACCCTGCCTTGTATTTTAATAATATTGGTACCCTGCCTTGTATTTTAATAATCTTGGTACCCTGCCTTGTGTTTTAATAATCTTGGTACCCTGCCTTGTATTTTAATAATCTTGGTACCCTGCCTTGTGTTTTAATAATCTTGGTACCCCGCCTTGTGTTTTAATAATCTTGGTACCCTGCCTTGTGTTTTAATAATCTTGGTACCCTGCCTTGTATTTTAATAATCTTGGTACCCTGCCTTGTGTTTTAATAATCTTGGTACCCTGCCTTGTGTTTTAATAATCTTGGTACCCTGCCTTGTGTTTTAATAATCTTGGTACCCTGCCTTGTATTTTAATAATCTTGGTACCCTGCCTTGTATTTTAATAATCTTGGTACCCTGCCTTGTGTTTTAATAATCTTGGTACTCTGCCTTGTGTTTTAATAATCTTGGTACCCTGCCTTGTATTTTAATAATCTTGGTACCCTGCCTTGTGTTTTAATAATCTTGGTACCCTGCCTTGTATTTTAATAATCTTGGTACCCTGCCTTGTGTTTTAATAATCTTGGTACCCTGCCTTGTATTTTAATAATCTTGGTACCCTGCCTTGTATTTTAATAATCTTGGTACCCTGCCTTGTGTTTTAATAATCTTGGTACCCTGCCTTGTGTTTTAATAATCTTGGTACCCTGCCTTGTATTTTAATAATCTTGGTACCCTGCCTTGTATTTTAATAATCTTGGTACCCTGCTTGTATTTTAATAATCTTGGTACCCTGCCTTGTATTTTAATAATCTTGGTACCCTGCCTTGTGTTTTAATAATCTTGGTACCCTGCCTTGTATTTTAATAATCTTGGTACCCTGCCTTGTATTTTAATAATCTTGGTACCCTGCCTTGTGTTTTAATAATCTTGGTACCCTGCCTTGTATTTTAATAATCTTGGTACCCTGCCTTGTGTTTTAATAATCTTGGTACCCTGCCTTGTATTTTAATAATCTTGGTACCCTGCCTTGTATTTTAATAATCTTGGTACCCTGCCTTGTGTTTTAATAATCTTGGTACCCTGCCTTGTGTTTTAATAATCTTGGTACCCTGCCTTGTGTTTTAATAATCTTGGTACCCTGCCTTGTATTTTAATAATCTTGGTACCCTGCCTTGTATTTTAATAATCTTGGTACCCTGCCATGTGTTTTAATAATCTTGGTACCCTGCCTTGTATTTTAATAATCTTGGTACCCTGCCTTGTGTTTTAATAATCTTGGTACCCTGCCTTGTGTTTTAATAATCTTGGTACCCTGCCTTGTATTTTAATAATCTTGGTACCCTGCCTTGTATTTTAATAATCTTGGTACCCTGCCTTGTGTTTTAATAATCTTGGTACCCTGCCTTGTGTTTTAATAATCTTGGTACCCTGCCTTGTGTTTTAATAATCTTGGTACCCTGCCTTGTATTTTAATAATCTTGGTACCCTGCCTTGTATTTTAATAATCTTGGTACCCTGCCTTGTGTTTTAATAATCTTGGTACCCTGCCTTGTATTTTAATAATCTTGGTACCCTGCCTTGTGTTTTAATAATCTTGGTACCCTGCCTTGTGTTTTAATAATCTTGGTACCCTGCCTTGTATTTTAATAATCTTGGTACCCTGCCTTGTGTTTTAATAATCTTGGTACCCTGCCTTGTGTTTTAATAATCTTGGTACCCTGCCTTGTATTTTAATAATCTTGGTACCCTGCCTTGTGTTTTAATAATCTTGGTACCCTGCCTTGTGTTTTAATAATCTTGGTACCCTGCCTTGTATTTTAATAATCTTGGTACCCTGCCTTGTGTTTTAATAATCTTGGTACCCTGCCTTGTATTTTAATAATCTTGGTACCCTGCCTTGTATTTTAATAATCTTGGTACCCTGCCTTGTGTTTTAATAATCTTGGTACTCTGCCTTGTGTTTTAATAATCTTGGTACTCTGCCTTGTGTCTTAATAATCTTGGTACCCTGCCTTGTGTTTTAATAATCTTGGTACCCTGCCTTGTATTTTAATAATCTTGGTACCCTGCCTTGTATTTTAATAATCTTGGTACCCTGCCTTGTGTTTTAATAATCTTGGTACTCTGCCTTGTGTTTTAATAATCTTGGTACTCTGCCTTGTGTTTTAATAATCTTGGTACCCTGCCTTGTGTTTTAATAATCTTGGTACCCTGCCTTGTATTTTAATAATCTTGGTACCCTGCCTTGTGTTTTAATAATCTTGGTACCCTGCCTTGTGTTTTAATAATCTTGGTACTCTGCCTTGTATTTTAATAATCTACAATAAACATTGTTTTTTTCTTTTCGTCTATATTATATGTAAGTTATGAAAATTTATTGCATAACGATGACATGATCATTTCAAGTAAATCTGTACAATGTACTTTCTAAACCAGTAATGCTCGTGCTCAGGTACTGAAGGGAAGTTGTTAACTTAGGTACTGAAGGGAAGTTGTTAACTTAGGTACTGAAGGGAAGTTGTTAACTTAGGTACTGAAGGGAAGTTGTTAACTTAGGTACTGAAGGGAAGTTGTTAACTTAGATACTGAAGGGAAGTTGTTAACTTAGGTACTGAAGGGAAGTTGTTAACTTAGGTACTGAAGGGAAGTTGTTAACTTAGGTACTGAAGGGAAGTTGTTAACTTAGGTACTGAAGGGAAGTTGTTAACTTAGGTACTGAAGGGAAGTTGTTAACTTAGGTACTGAAGGGAAGTTGTTAACTTAGGTACTGAAGGGAAGTTGTTAACTTAGGTACTGAAGGGAAGTTGTTAACTTAGATACTGAAGGGAAGTTGTTAACTTAGGTACTGAAGGGAAGTTGTTAACTTAGGTACTGAAGGGAAGTTGTTAACTTAGGTACTGAAGGGAAGTTGTTAACTTAGGTACTGAAGGGAAGTTGTTAACTTAGGTACTGAAGGGAAGTTGTTAACTTAGGTACTGAAGGGAAGTTGTTAACTTAAGGTACTGAAGGGAAGTTGTTAACTTAGGTACTGAAGGGAAGTTGTTAACTTAGGTACTGAAGGGAAGTTGTTAACTTAGGTACTGAAGGGAAGTTGTTAACTTAGGTACTGAAGGGAAGTTGTTAACTTAGGTACTGAAGGGAAGTTGTTAACTTAGGTACTGAAGGGAAGTTGTTAACTTAGATACTGAAGGGAAGTTGTTAACTTAGGTACTGAAGGGAAGTTGTTAACTTAGGTACTGAAGGGAAGTTGTTAACTTAGGTAATGAAGGGAAGTTGTTAACTTAGGTACTGAATGGAAGTTGTTAACTTAGGTACTGAAGGGAAGTTGTTAACTTAGGTACTGAAGGGAAGTTGTTAACTTAGGTACTGAAGGGAAGTTGTTAACTTAGGTACTGAAGGGAAGTTGTTAACTTAGATACTGAAGGGAAGTTGTTAACTTAGGTACTGAAGGGAAGTTGTTAACTTAGGTACTGAAGGGAAGTTGTTAACTTAGGTACTGAAGGGAAGTTGTTAACTTAGGTACTGAAGGGAAGTTGTTAACTTAGGTACTGAAGGGAAGTTGTTAACTTAGGTACTGAAGGGAAGTTGTTAACTTAGATACTGAAGGGAAGTTGTTAACTTAGGTACTGAAGGGAAGTTGTTAACTTAGGTACTGAAGGGAAGTTGTTAACTTAGGTACTGAAGGGAAGTTGTTAACTTAGGTACTGAAGGGAAGTTGTTAACTTAGGTACTGAAGGGAAGTTGTTAACTTAGATACTGAAGGGAAGTTGTTAACTTAGGTACTGAAGGGAAGTTGTTAACTTAGATACTGAAGGGAAGGTACTGAAGGGAAGTTGTTAACTTAGGTACTGAAGGGAAGTTGTTAACTTAGGTACTGAAGGGAAGTTGTTAACTTAGGTACTGAAGGGAAGTTGTTAACTTAGATACTGAAGGGAAGTTGTTAACTTAGGTACTGAAGGGAAGTTGTTAACTTAGATACTGAAGGGAAGTTGTTAACTTAGGTACTGAAGGGAAGTTGTTAACTTAGGTTCCCGTAGCTACTTCCACCTACTGAAGTCTCCGGCTCAGACTGACACATTTCATTATTTGGACAACCTATCTAAAGTAATGACGTAAGATATGAAAGTTATGCTATGTGATGAAGCATATGTTATGTGATGTAGCATATGCTATGTGATGTAGCATATGGTATGTGATGTAGCATATGCTATGTGATGTAGCATATGCTATGTGATGTAGTATATTCTATGTGATGTAGCATATGCTATGTGATGTAGCATATGGTATGTGATGTAGCATATGGTATGTGATGTAGCATATGGTATGTGATGTAGCATATGCTATGTGATGTAGCATATGCTATGTGATGTAGCATATGCTATGTGATGTAGCATATGCTATGTGATGTAGCATATGCTATGTGATGTAGCATATGCTATGTGATGTAGCATATGCTATGTGATGTAGCATATGCTATGTGATGTAGCATATGCTATGTGATGTAGCATATGCTATGTGATGTAGCATATGCTATGTGATGTAGCATATGCTATGTGATGTAGCATATGCTATGTGATGTAGTATATTCTATGTGATGTAGCATATGCTATGTGATGTAATATATGCTATGTGATGAAGCATGGCGGGAAAAACATCACATAAGGTAAAGTATGGCAGAAAAATCTTCTTCTGTCGTTGAACATAACGGAAAAATATTTTTATGAAAGAGAATGTAACATAAAAACAGATTTAAAGAATAATTCATCTTACATAATAAGTCTGACATGTAAAGTGACGTAAGTGAACGAAGTCTCAGGTTAACTGTTCTCACTTTATAAAATACGAAATTAATCAGCCTACCAACACAATACTCGATAAAATTTTGATGACAATAAACAAAATAATCTAAGAAAATTTATTTAATTTATAATTGTAAGATTTTATATATGTCGTGCCGAATGGGTAAAACCTGCAATTTTAGCTTAAACAGCAACGCTCTTCTTGTCGAATAAGACAAGCGAAATTTTGTGTATGCAATAATTTCTCAAAATTATTCTGAACCTAACGAAAAAAATATATTTCATTGTGTTTGTTTATTATTGTAAAATTATTTAAAATACATTTAGCTGGATTAAGCTAAATTAAATTACACTTGTTATAATAAGGTTAAGTAAATTTTCTAAGGTTCTTTTGGTAAAAAATTAATAATTTTTACATTAACATAAATGAAAAAATATATATCTTTATATGTATAAGAGAAATTTTAGAAATTATTTTAAGTGAGTTCTTGCTACTTGATCAATTTTACCTATTCGGCAAGATATATATATATATATATATATATATATATATATATATATATATATATATATATATATATATATATATATATATATATATATATATATATATATATACATATATATATATATATATATATATATATATATATATATATATATATATATATATATATATATATATATATATATATATATATATATATATATATATATATATATATATATATATATATAATGACGTAAATATATTGAGGGTTGAATTACAAGCGATGCGTAAGGAAGTGAGCTAAACTTACGGGATTTTACGAATTCGAGGATCATGTCATTCTCAGCCTCAGACTCGATACTGACAGCGTCCATGCAGCGGCGGCGGCACTCGTTACGAGAGATCAGCCAGTTCACTTTCTTGCCAATGTTCTCTTGTGGGTTCTGGCTCTCCTCCTCGTAGAAGCCAGGGCGCTCCTGATCCCAGGAGAAGAAGTAGTTGTGGCCGCCGAACTGCCATTGCTTAGGTCCTGAAGCAGAAGGCAACTGGTCAGCAGGAACTCGAAGTTTATTGTGACACTAATAAGCCCACATGTACATAACATAACAGAAAAGAAGGATTATATTGTATATTTACACCTCATACTAGAACCTTCTTCAGAAATCTGTTGAAGAGAGCCTCAGGGGTAGCCCAGTATTTTGGCCGTCTATTGCATATTCTAGATATGGGTGTGATTGTGCCAGTAACTGATTAAGGTGTTGATCCTCTGTACTGGGTCAGCCAGTAAACTCCTAGTGGCTGATTTATCTGAAGTTTTTACATCTTATTGTATGCTGTGTATCGTGTCCGTGTGACGAACAGTGTAACTGTATGGTTTAATGTGTTGTGTGGTGAGTGGTGGTTGTGAGGGTTGGTGGTGGCGGTGATGGTGATGTAGGCTTGTTAGTGGTGGTGCTGGGGCAGTGATGGGGATGGTGATGTAGCCATGTTAGTGGTGGTACTGGGGCAGTGATGGGGATGGTGATGTAGGCGTGTTAGTGGTGGTGCTGGGGCAGTGATGGGGATGGTGATGTAGGCTTGTTAGTGGTGGTGCTGGGGCAGTGATGGGGATGGTGATGTAGCCATGTTAGTGGTGGTACTGGGGCAGTGATGGGGATGGTGATGTAGGCGTGTTAGTGGTGGTACTGGGGCAGTGATGGGGATGGTGATGTAGGCTTGTTAGTGGTGGTGCTGGGACAGTGATGGGGATGGTGATGTAGGCGTGTTAGTGGTGGTGCTGGGACAGTGATGGGGATGGTGATGTAGCCATGTTAGTGGTGGTACTGGGGCAGTGATGGGGATGGTGATGTAGGCGTGTTAGTGGTGGTGCTGGGGCAGTGATGGTGATGGTGATGTAGGCTTGTTAGTGATGGGGATGGTGATATAGGCGTGTTAGTGGTGGTGCTGGGGCAGTGATGGGGATGGTGATGTAGGCGTGTTAGTGATGGGGATGGTGATATAGGCGTGTTAGTGGTGGTGCTGGGGCAGTGATGGGGATGGTGATGTAGGCTTGTTAGTGGTGGTGCTGGGACAGTGATGGGGATGGTGATGTAGGCTTGTTAGTGGTGGTGCTGGGACAGTGATGGGGATGGTGATGTAGGCGTGTTAGTGATGGGGATGGTGATATAGGCGTGTTAGTGGTGGTGCTGGGGCAGTGATGGGGATGGTGATGTAGGCATGTTAGTGGTGTGGGTGGTTGTGGCTGGCAAGGGTGGTGATGGATGGTGGGGGTGATGGGGAGAGGGGATGGTGGAGTGGGCTATGTTAGCAGTGGTGGTGAAGACTTGTGTTGGTGTAGTGGTGATTGTTTGTGGCGTGGGAAAGTTGGTGAGGACTATGGTAGTAGTGGTGGCTAGTGGTAGCGGCTATGTTGGTGGTGAGCGGTGGTGGTGTTGATGATGGTAGTGGTGAAGATCGGTGGTAGTGATGGTGGTGGTGTTGATGATGGTAGTGGTGAAGAGCGGTGGTAGTGATGGTGGTGGTGTTGATAAAGTGTAATAAAGCATCACACACTCAACATAGTTCAATAATACTGACGGGAGGCGCACAAGGCGGGCTCAGGCAGGGACAGTAGCTTGCCCTGTGCCGGCTTCTGTTGTTGCTGTTGTTGCAGTTTATCTGCGGCAGCCGCAGCCACCAACGCTGCCAGTACCAATATCAGCCGCATTCTGTGAGGAACAGAGTGTACACTCGTTACTATGTTGATATATTCTACCAATTAATATCTGTAGAGATACAAAGTTACACGGACATGTAAACAAATATATACGTTTCTGATCAATGTCCTCCCGACATCCTGAATCCTTATCTGACATCCTAATGTCATGTCTATCCTGATTATATCTCCAATATCATCATCCCATGTCTTAAATACTGATTCATTTCTAATATAATGATCTCATGTCTAATGTTTTCATCACGAGTCCATGATACAGATCCCATTTCCAAGTTAATGTTGCTGGTGACGACTGATAAACCTTGTTCGTGGTGGTGGCGGTGTGGGGTGGTGACTAGACATGTCGGTTCATTGTGGTGGTGTATTGTGGTGGTGACCCGGGAAGCCAATTCGTGGTGGTGACTGGACAAGCCAGTTCAAGGTGGTGGTGACTGGACAAGCCAGTTCAAGGTGGTGGTGACTGGACAAGCCAGTCCGTAGTGATGGTAATGACAACTGGACAATCGTACTGGTGGTGGTGATGAGTGGACATAGTGAAGTAGGACTTGGGGGTTGTGGTTGTAATTACAGCATCACTCAGCATGGAGTCTAACACACTCTTACAGCATCACTCAGCATGGAGTCTAACACACTCTTACAGCATCACTCAGCGAGGAGTCTAACACACTCTTACAGCATCACTCAGCATGGAGTCTAACACACTCTTACAGCATCACTCAGCATGGAGTCTAACACACTCTTACAGCATCACTCAGCGTGGAGTCTAACACACTCTTACAGCATCACTCAGCATGGAGTCTAACACACTCTTACAGCATCACTCAGCATGGAGTCTAACACACTCTTACAGCATCACTCAGCATGGAGTCTAACACACTCTTACAGCATCACTCAGCGTGGAGTCTAACACACTCTTACAGCATCACTCAGCGTGGAGTCTAACACACTCTTACAGCATCACTCAGCATGGAGTCTAACACACTCTTACAGCATCACTCAGCGTGGAGTCTAACACACTCTTACAGCATCACTCAGCGTGGAGTCTAACACACTCTTACAGCATCACTCAGCGTGGAGTCTAACACACTCTTACAGCATCACTCAGCGTGGAGTCGAACACACTCTTACAGCATCACTCAGCGTGGAGTCGAACACACTCTTACAGCATCACTCAGCG